>NW_024080471.1:3462977-4182201 GCF_014754425.2 Oryx dammah
CCCCCCCCCCCCCCCCCCCGCCCCAACCATGCTGTATGGTTTGCAAGGGATCTTAGTTTCCTGACTGGGGATGGAACCTGGGCCACTGCAGGTGTAAAGCATCAAGTAGTAATCACTGGTGAATGCTTAGTTGCTTCAGTTGTGTCTTATTCTTTGCAACCCTATGGACTGTAGCCTGCCAGACTCCTTGGTCCATAGGATTCTCCAGGCAAGAATACTGGAGTGGGTTGCCATGCCCTCCTCCAGAGTATCTTCCAGACCCAGAGATGGTACCTGTATCTCTTACATCTCCTGCATTGGCAGGCAGGTTCTTTACCACTAAGACCACCTTTAAAGCCCTAGTAACCACTGGACAACCAGGGAATTCCCCTTTTTTGCCTTTTCTTGTGCATTTATCTTAGTCACTAGGTAGTCTTTGGGATTCCCTGATAGCTCAGTTGGTAAAGAATCTGCCTGCAATGCGGGAGACCTGGGTTTGATCCCTGGGTTGGGAAGATCCCCTGGAGAAGGGAAAGGCTACCCACTCCAGTATTCTGGCCTGGAGAATTCCATGGATATTCATGGGGTCTCAAAGAGTCGGACATGACTGAGTGACTTTCACTTTCACATAGTCATTTAGCAAAGGAAAAGAAAAATAAGCAAGTGTCTACTTTGAAATATATTGAAGCTATCATCCTTGGCTTTTATCAAGAATAATAATCTTCTTTCCTTGATTTTGTACACTCTGGTCCCTGTGAGTGACACATGAAGTACATTCCTTGGCAGAGAGAAACAGAAAATAAAACCTGCATAGAGGAAAAAGAGCTGTACAGAATATTCACTCACGTGATGCATTAACTGGCCCCACTAAATCTGATTGCTTTCCTTTGAAATGATTTCTCCTCAAAATACTTTTCTCCTTTGACTTCTAGGACAATATACTCGCCTGCTTTCAAATTCCTTCTGTTTAGTCTCTTACTCTGTTTCCATCTTCCAACTACCCTTTAAATGTGGGTGTATTTCAGCGCTAAGCATAATACCTTCACTCTGTCCACTGCCCGCTCCCTTGTTGTTGTTCAATCGTTCAGTCATGTCCAACTCTTTGCAACCCCATGGACTGTAACACGCCAGGCTTCCCTGTCCTTCACTGTCTCCCAGAGCTTGCACACTCTGTCTAGGACATCCACAACTCATCCTTTATATGCCTTTAGTTATCATTCAAATATTAGCAACTCTCATATTGACATTTTCTGACAGCATTTACCCCAAACACGTGTTCACATTCCCTTGGCATCTCCAACTGCTCATGTCCAAAACTGAGCTCCCCTAGATGTGATATTTGAACACTGTTCATGCTGTGAAGAAATGGTACAGTCATTTGCATCAAGCCAGAAACCTGAAGATCCTCCTTAAAACCCCACATTCAGGGGCTTCCATGGCAGCCCAGTAGTTGAGACTTGCCTTCCCATGCATTGAGTGTGAGTTTCATCCCTGGTCAGGGAACTAAGATCCCACATGCCCCAGGACTAAAAGTCCAAAACATATGACAGAATCAATATTGTAACAAATTTAATAAAGACATTAAAATGGTGCACATCAAAGAAAGACCCAGATTTATTCTCCTTTATAACCAATAAATTTCCAAATATCTCACACTTTCTAAACATAACCTCTTATTGGTCATCTTTTCCCCAGCATCACTGCCATCATCCTTGTTCAAATGTAGCCAACACTTATACAGTATAACATTTTTCTAATCACTTTTAATATATTAGATCATGTTAATCTCTATTCTTACATGTCAGGTATGATTATTAACCCATTTTAAGATTTATTATTTACTGAATTTGAACCAGATAGTTGGTTTCATATACAAGAATAACAATTTATTACAGTTCAAACTAATTGTTCAATTGTCTTAAGGATTAACTGTAATATTATTAATGTGTTTACATGGTCTCTGATCTGTCTCCAGCTGACTGCTCCTAGTCATCTCATGTCATTCTCTCTTGTTTCCTTCTAAACCTTAGCTGCAACACAAAATTTTAATGTTATTTTCTCTCCACTATTGGCTTTTGCCTATAGAAGTTGTTCTGCCTGGTATATTATCTCTTTTCTTCATTTGCCTGTTTATTCCTTTAGTCTTAGGTATTTTTACTGAATTCTCACTTTATTAGTGTTATCTGTTTTACAATAAATTCCTTTGAAGGCAAGAATCATATGTGACATATTTAAATCTCTGTCTTTAACATTATGACTGGCACATTATAGGCAATCAAAAACATGTGTATTGATTGAAATGCTTCGTGTCAGTTTTATGCCTGTAAGCTTATATTTATTGTTTTTTATTTGTGTGTGTATGTGTGTGTATGCACATGCACATGTGTACACAGTCATGTCTGATTCTTCGTGACCCCAAGGACTGTAGCCTGCCAGGTTCCACTGTCCATGGGATTTTCCAGGCAAGAATACTGGAGTGGGTTGGCATTTCCTTCTCCAGGGGATCTTCCTGACCCAAGGATTGAACTGGGGTCTCCTGTGTCTTCTGCATTAGCAGGTGGATTCTTTATCACTGTGCCACCTGGGAAACGCTGTGGTTGTGATTTAGTCACTAAGTCATGTCCAATTCCGTGAACTGTAGCCCAGCAGGCTCCTTTGACCATTGAATTGTTCAGGCAAGAATACTGAACTGTGTTGTCGTTTTCTTTGCCAGGGAAGCCTTTCTATTGTATAAAAAAGATTCTTAATGCAATTGTATAGAATACGAAGTTGAGATGCAGTGAGATTTAATTATCTGACCAAAATTATATACTTAATAAATATCAGAGCTCAAAATCAAACCCAGGTCATCTGAGTCCAAATTCATGAATATTCAGCAGTATTTTACATTTCGGACCAATTATAGAAATCAGTTCTATATAAGCTAACATATTTGGTTAGAAATTACAAACAACATCGTTAAAGTTGTGGATTTAATTCTTGTAGTCTTCTTATTTAAGACAACTTGCAGTACAGTTTTTGACAGTACTACTAAATTTCAATTGATATTTGTCACAGGAAAGATCCTAATAGATAAAACAAATTATTCACTACTAACAAGAAATGTACTAAGTGTATTAAGTCACCTGGGAGCTATATCAGATGTAGTATCAGAAGAATAGCACAGTTAAGAATTTATGTCTCAGTATGATACTGTTTTATATTTATACCACCTTAATTTTATTTTTTAAAGTATGTATATTTGCATGTGTGTGCACTGTAAAACTTGAGGAATATTCAGAAATATATATTCTAGTGAAAAGAAGTATTTGAATACATAATCACTTTTGTTTTGTTAATATCCAAATATATTTTAAACTTGGGACAGTGTAAACATCAGATAAATGTACCAGTGCCAAGATAAAACAACTGTAATTCATATATACTAATTATTCTACTCACAATTTAATTAGAGCATAAGTAAATCTGTGCTTCCTTGCCACCTTGTTCATTTTTCTTACAAATGTGTCATTTTTAACTATCTAGTTTATTTTAATTTCATGACATACATAAGCATATAAACAGATGTCAACATTATGAGCCATTAGGAAAATGCAAATTCTAACTAGACTGAGTAACCACTATACATGTATTAGAATATGTAATTTTTTTAAAAGACTATAAAGACTAAAAAGACTATAAAGACTAAAAAGACTATAAGACTCTCACTTAAATAGAGTCTGGAAACCTGGGGGTCTCACACCCTAGAACATTAGAGCCTAACAGGAGGAAGGAAAATTCCCTTTTTTCCCCCTGTTTAGTAGAGCCTTCCAAACTTCCTTTTTGCTTCTCTAAAGGTATTTACATTCCTTTGCTGTGAGGGGACTTGGACATGCCTTGCCATAGTTGCAGACCCAAAGTTGCAGTTCTCTGCTGATCCTGAATAAAAATTCATCTTTGCTGGAGAAATATCTGACAGTCTATTTGTTTCAGGACAACAAAACTAACCACATCTAATATTGACAAATATTTGGGTCAACCTGATTTCTCCTATGCTATTGGAATATAAAAAGGTACAGTTTCAGAAAATAGTTTGGGAATTTACATCTTCCATATGATCTAGACATTCCACTACTAAATATTTGCTCAGGAGAAAGACCGTGTTCTTATACAGACTTATATAAGACCTATATAGACTTATATATACCTACGTTTGACTTCCCTGGTGGCTCAGACGATAAAGCGTCTGTCTACGATGTGGGAGACCCAGATTTGATCCCTGGGTGGGGAAGACCTCCTGGAGAAGGAAATGGCAACCCACTCCAGTATTCTTGCCTGGAAAATCCCGTGGATGGAGGAGCCTGGTAGGTTACAGTCCATGGGGTTGCAAAGAGTCGGAAACGACTGAGCTTTCACTTTCACTTTCATACCTATGTTTATAGCAACACTATTGCTATAAGTCAAAAACTAAAAATACTGCAAATTACCATCAGCAAGTGCATGGTAAACAAGCTGTAGTATGTCTTTACAATAAAATAGTTCTCAGCAATAAAAAGGATAAGCTGTTTATATAGACAATTATATGGATGAATCTCAAAATGATTATGCTGAATAAAATGTCAGACAAAAATAGTAAGTACTGCCTGATTCCACTTGTATAACATTCTAGAAAATGTTAACTAATTGATAGTGATAGAAAACAGCCCCATAAAAGTGATGGAATAGAGATGGTTATGCGAAGGGACAATATGAGATGTTACAGAGGCAAGAAAAAACTTTTGGCAATGATGAATTTGTTAATTTTTCTTCACTGTGGCAATGATTTTACAGATACACATAGGTCAAAACTTATCAAATTGTATATATACAATTTAACTATGTGCACTTTGTTTTAGTTCATTATATTTTATTAAAGTTGATTAAAGCTGTTAAAAAAGAGAAAATTATGTTTTATTCCAAACAGAAGTTAAGGGACTTCTCTGGTGGTCCAGTTGGAGAAGGAAATGGCAACCCATTCCAGTACTCTTGCCTGGAAAATTCCATGGATGGAGGAGCCTGGTAGGCTCCAGTCCATGGGGTCGCAAAGAGTCTGACACGACTGAGTGATTTTACTTTCTGATGGTCCAGTGGTTAAGAATTTGTGCTCCCAAAGGAGGGAGCCTGGGTTCAATCTCTGGTCAAGGAACTAAGATCCTGTATGCCACAACTAAAAAGGTCTTGCATGTCACAAATAATACCTGGTGCAGCCAAACAAATAAATAAGCAAATACTTCCAACAAAGCAAAAAAAAAAAAAAAAAAGACATTTGGAAGGCCTAATATAGTGGTTCATGAGAATATGAGCAAGAAAAACATGACATTAAATATGTAAAGGGATAAGTAAAACTGTCATTATTCTCACCGAACATGGTTGTGTATGTAGGGAACACTATAAAACTTAAAAACCTATCACTATTAATAAATTAATCTAGCAATGTCAGTATAAAATTAATATATTTGTCTATGGTAATCATAAATAGTTTGAAATTAAATTTTAAATTAATTGAATTTTAAAATAACTAAGTATATTCCACCAAGTATTATGAGTAAATTTAACAAAAGTTATGTAACACTTAAAGACTATGAAACATTAAGGAAATTGAAGGAAACTTAAAACAGTAGAAACAGGTACAAGCTCATGGAGCTATTCTACAGATTCAGTGCAATTTCAATTAAAATCCCACAGGCTTTTAAAAATATACTGGCAAATTGCTTCTCAAATTAATATTGAAATGCAAAGGATCTAAATACCTAGAAAAGGAAGAAAGCTTAAGAATGAAAACAAAGTTGAAGGACTCTCAATATATGAATTCAAAATTCACTGTAAATCTATAGTAATCAAGATAGTGTAATATTGGTTAAAAGTTAGCCACATAAATCACTGAAACAGAATGAAGAGTCCAGAAATAGAAACACATATATACAGTTAATCTTGAACCAAAGCATCAGTTCAATTTGACAAAAGGAGAATCTTTTTACTAAATAATTTTGTAATATTGGGTATCCATATGAACAAAAAAAGCTCTATCATGGTGTGCTTTGTATACAAAAATCAATTCTCATGGGCACAAATACAAAGTTATAACTATACAGTTTTTTAAAGAAAAACACTAGATGTTGCTTTTGCAAACTGGGTATAAGCAAAGATTTTGTAATATAAGACATAAAAGCTACCAATTAAAAAGGAAAAGAAAACAATTGGACTTCATCAGAATTAAAATATTTTGCTCTTCAAAAATACAATTAAGAAAATAAATCAGTAGACCAAAGCCAGGCAAAAGCATAATATCTAGAAAACATGAAGAGAAACTAAACTGTCAAGTGAAAAACAATCTAATTAAAATATGTTATGAACATAAAAAGGCAATTAAAAAAAAGATAAGTAAATAACCAATAAGCACACAGAATTACTTCTAACTTATCATGTTAACAGTCATCAGTTCAGTTCAGTTCAGTCGCTCAGTCGTGTCTGACTCTTTGCGACCCCATGAATTGCAGCACCCCAAGCCTCCCTGTCCATAACCAATTCCCAGGGTTCACTCAGACTCATATCCAACAAGTCAGTGATGCCATCCAGGCATCTCATCCTTTGTCGTCCCCTTCTCCTCCTGCCCCCAATCCCTCCCAGCATCACAGTCTTTTCCAATGAGTCAACTCTTCATATGAGGTGGCCAAAGTACTGGAGTTTCAGCTTCAGCATCATTCCTTCCAAAGAAATCCCAGGGTTGATCTCCTTCAGAATGGACTGGTTGGATCTCCTTGCAGTCCAAGGGACTCTCAAGAGTCTTCTCCAACACCACAGTTCAAAAGCATCAATTCTTCAGCGCTCAGCCTTCTTCACAGTCCAACTCTCACATCCATACATGACCACTGGAAAAACTGTAGCCTTGACTAGATGGACCTTAGTCAGCAAAGTAATGTCTCTGCTTTTGAATGTCTATGCTATCTAGGTTGACCATAGCTTTCCTTCCAAGGAGTAGCGTCTTTAAATTTCATGGCTGCAATCACCATCTGCAGTGATTTTGGAGCCCCCAAAAATAAAGTCTGACACTGTTTCCACTCTTTCCCCATCTATTTCCCATGAAGTGATGGGAATGGATGCCATGATCTTCGTTTTCTGAATGTTGAGCTTTAAGCCAACTTTTTCACTCTCCTCTTTCACTTTCATCAAGAGGCTCTTTAGTTCCTCTTCACTTTCTGCCATAAGGGTGGTGTCATCTCCATATCTGAGGTTATTGATATTTCTCCCGACAATCTTGATTCCAGCTTGTGTTTCTTCCAGTCCAGCGTTTCTCATGATGTACTCTGCATATAAGTTAAATAAGCAAGGTGACAATATACAGCCTTGACATACTCCTTTTCCTATTTGGAACCAGTCTGTTGTTCCATGTCCAGTTCTAACTGTTGCTTCCTGACCTGCATACAGATTTCTCAAGAGGCAGGTCAAGTGGTCTGGTATTCCCATCTCTTTCAGAACTTTCCACATTTTATTGTGATTCACACAGTCAAAGGCTTTGGCATAGTCAATAAAGCAGAAGTAGATGTTTTTATGGAACTCTCTTGATTTTACCATGATCCAGCAGATGTTGGCAATTTGATCTCTGGTTAATCTGCCTTTTCTAAAACCAGCTTGAACATCAGGAAGTTCACGGTTCACGTATTGCTGAAGCCTAGCCTGGACAATTTTGAGCATTACTTTACTAGCATATGAGATGAGTGCAATTGTGTGGTAGTTTGAGCATTCTAAGGCATTGCCTTTCTTTGGGATTGGAATGAAAACTGACCTTTTCCAGTCCTGTGGCCACTGCTGAGTTTTCCAAATTTGCTGGCATATTGAGTGCAGCACTTTCACAGCATCATCTTTCAAGATTTGAAAGAGCTCAACTGGAATTCCATCACCTCCACTAGCTTTGTTTGTAGTGATGCTTTCTAAGGCCCACTTGACTTCACATTCCAAGATGTCTGCCTCTAGATGAGTGATCACACCATCGTGATTATCCGGGTCATGAAGATCTTTTTTGTACAGTTCTTTTGTGTATTCTTGCCACCTCTTCTTAATATCTTCTGCTTCTGTTAGGTCCATACCATTTCTTTCCTTTATTGAGCCCATCTTTGCATGAAATATTCCATTGGTATCTCTAATTTTCTTGAAGAGGTCTCTAGTCTTTCCCATTCTGTTGTATTCCTCTTTATCTTTGCAGTGATCACTGAAGAAGGCTTTTTTTAATCTATTCTTGTTATTCTTTGGAATTCTGCATTCAGATGCTTATATCTTTCCTTTTCTCCTTTGCTTTTCACTCCTCTTCTTTTCACAGCTATTTGTAAGGCCTCCTTAGAAAGCCGTTTTGCTTTTTTGAATTTCTTTTCCATGGGGATGGTCATGATCCCTGTCTCCTGTACAATGTCATGAACCTCATTCCATAGTTCATCAGGCACTCTCTCTATCAGATCTAGGCCCTTAAATCTATTTCTCACTTCCACTGTATAATCATAAGGGATTTGATTTAGGTCATACCTGAATGGTCTGGTGGTTTTCCCTACTTTCTTCAATTTAAGTCTGAATTTGGTAATAAGGAATTCATAATCTGAGCCACAGTCAGCTCCTGGTCTTATTTTTGTTGACTGTATAGAGTTTCTCCATCTTTGGCTGCAAAGAAGATAATCAATCTGATTTCATTGTTGACCATCTGGTGATGTCCATGTGTAGAGTCTTCTCTTGTGTTGTTGGAAGAGGGTGTTTGTTATGACCAGTGCATTTTCTTGGCAAAACTCTATTAGTCTTTGCCCTGCTTCATTCCCCTTCCAAGGCCAAATTTGCCTGTTACTCCAGGTGTTTCTTGACCTCTCTTGCATTCCAGTCTCCTATAATGAAAAGGACATCTTTTTTGGCTGTTAGTTTGAAAAGGTCTTGTAGGTCTTCATAGAACTGTTCAACTTCAGCTTCTTCAGCGTTACTGGTTAGGGCATAGACTTGGATAACTATGATATTGAATGGTTTGCCTTGGGGATGAACAGAGATCATTCTGTCATTTTTGAGATTGCATCCAAGTACTGCATTTTGGACTCTTTTGTTGATCCCTCGATTTCTTCTGAGGGATTCCTGCCCGCAGTAGTAGATATAATGGTTATCTGAATTAAATTCACCCATTCCAGTTCATTTTAGTTCGCTGATTCTTAGAATATCAATGCTCACTCTTGCCATCTCTTGTTTGACCACTTCCAATTTGCCTTGATTCATGGACCTGACATTCCATGTTCCTATGCAATATTGCTCTCTACAGCATTGGACCTTGCTTCTATCACCAGTCACATCCACTGCTGGGTGTTGTTTTTGCTTTGGCTCCATCCCTTCATTCTTTCTGGAATTATTTCTCCACTCATCTCCAGTAGCATATTGGGCACCTACTGACCTGGGGAGTTCCTCTTTCAGTATCCTATCATTTTTGCCTTTTCATACTGTTCATGGTGTTCTCAAGGCAAGAATACTGAAGCGTTTGCCATTCCCTTCTCCAGTGGACCAGATTCTGTCAGACCTCTCCACCATGAACTGCCCATCTTCGGTTGCCCCACAGGCATGGCTTAGTTTCATTGATTTAGACAAGACTGTGGTCCTAGTGTGATTAGATTGACTAGTTTTCTGTGAGTATGGTTTCAGTGTGTCTGCCCTCTGATGCCCTCTTGCAACACCTACCATCTTACTTGGGTTTTTCTTACCTTGGGCATGGGGTATCTCTTCACGGCTGCTCTAGCAAAGTGCAGCTGCTGCTTCTTACCTTGGTTGAGGGGTATCTCCTCACTGCCACCCTTCCTGACCTTCAACGTGGGATAGCTCCTCTAGGCCTTCTTGTGCCCACACAGCCACCGCTCCTTGGATGTGGGGTTGCTCCTCCTGGCTGCCGCACCTGGCCTGAGGTGTGGGGTTGCTCCTCCCGGTCGTCGCCCTTGCATCAGGCATGGGGTTGCTCCTCCCGGCCACCGTCCCTGGCCTTGGGTGCTGCCCCTGGCCTTGGAAGTGGGGTAGCTCCTCCTGGCTGCCATCCCTGGCCCTGGATGTGGGGTAGCTCCTCTTGGCTGGCACCCCTGACCTCGGACGCGGGGTAGCTCCTCTTGGCCATTCCTGCGCCGTCACAGCCTGGCACTCTAGGCCTCTGGCCCTGACCTTGGACATGGGGTAACTCCTCTCGGCCGTGCTTAGTGCGCCTGCCACAGCCGCCTGCTGTTAACAGTCATCATGGAAATACAAATCAAAATAATATTTAAATATCTTCTTATACTCAGTAAAAGGGCTTAAATCAAAATGAATGAAAACACAAAATAGTGATGAGGATATGAAGCAACTTGAGTGTTCATACGTTATGGGGAGACATAAAAAATTGTATAACCACTTTGAAATACTCTTTAGTGTTTTTTAAAATTTAAATACACATCATATGGCCAGTAATTCCACTCCTATGAATTTACCCAATAAAAATAAAAATATCTGTCCTCAAAAAATCCTCTATAGGAATGTTCTAGGAGCCTTACTCATAGGCATCAAAATCTGGAATAAAGCCAAACATCCTTCAAATAAGGGGCCGTTTTACAATAATTGTAGCATAGTCACCAAATGAACTATCATTCAGCAATAAAGAGAAACAATCTACTTCTGCATTAAAAAAACATGAATGAGCCACAAAAAATTAGGTTGAGTTAAAAAGAGAAGGATTCATTATGATTCTATTTATATAAAGTTATAGAACAAACAGAACTAAGTTATGGCGATTAAAATCAGAACAATGGTTACCCACAGGGTAAGGAAGCAGGAGAGAACTTTCTGATGTAACAGAAATGTCCTGTTTTTTTTTTTTTTTTTTTAGTAGTTGTTTCATGATGTATACAATTTTGCAAAATTAATCAAAGTGAAACATCATAAATCTGTGGGAAAAAACCCAGAATATATATAATACTACCTTGCTAAACATAAATGCAATAATCCCTACCAAAATATTAGGGAATGGAATGCAGGAACCCATAAAGAAAATACAACATGATCAAACTGGGTTTAACATGGAAAAGTGAGTCAGAGTAATTCACATTCTTAAGAGAAAGAAAGGAATAGGAGAAGCGGGCAACAGAGGATGAGATGGTTGAATGTCATCACTGACTGAATGGACTTGAGTTGGAATAAGCTAAGGGAGATAGCAAAGGACAGGGAAGCCTGGCGTGCTGCAGTCCATGGAGTTGCAAAGAGTCGGACATGACTTAGTAACTGAACAACAACAATCACATCCATATACTAATAGGTAAAATAAATAATTTGATAAAATTTAATAACTTGATATAATTAAATTTGCTAAAATTCAAATCAGTGATGAAGACTCAATATTTTTAATGATATTCTGAAAAGTTTCCTCTAATATATGAGCAAGCCTAGGATGTTCCTTCTAAACCCTTCTTTTTAGCATGATACTTGAGATAATAATGAGTAAAACAAGCAAGAAAAATAAATAGTATGCATACAAATTGAAAAGGAACAAACAGAACTGTTATTTGTAGATGACACCACCAAGTATGTAGATAATCTTAAGGAATCTATAAAATGAGAATGGATACATGTATATGTATGGCTGAGGCACTTTGATCTGTACCTAAAACTTTCATAACATTTTCAATTGGCTATACTCCAATATAAAATAAAAAGTTAAAAAAATTATAGAAAAAATGTTCCTATAAGTAATAGGTTAATTTAGTAAGGTTAATAGGATACAAGGTTGGTTTGTTGTTGGTTACTTTTATTTCCATTTATTTTATGCTGAGTTTATTCATGGGTCACAAGTTTTAATTTTTTCAGTTTCTTCTGTGCAACTTCTATTTTAGGAACAATCTGTTCTTGTTCACTAAGGATCAGCTCAGATGAGTGGCAGCGGATGCTCATGTATGGATGAATTCAACCATGAGCTCTGTAAGTTCTGCATCTTAGGTGCTTTTTTCACAGGGAAGTGCTCAGTGACTAGAGAATCTACATGTAAATAGTAGTTCAGCACTACACTCTGCACTTTTATGCATGTGCAGCAAAAATCTAGCACTCTTTGTAGGTAAGTGAGCTTGTGTCCAGGCCCTACTGTTTGGTCTGAGCACACCTACTGGCTCTATGGCTGTGACAAAATGGCACAAAGTGTTTCTTCAAAGTGACCTTATGATACTTGGTGGCTTTTTGGACATGAATGCCCTTGATGGCCTGGAAAGTTTTACTCATGTTCTTCAAATGAACATAAAGATCCAAGTTTCTTGATCTGTATGATTTTGTAGGGTTTTCTGGGTTAAGTGGACAGCAAACAGTTTTCAGATATATTCTTAGGCCACTAAAAAGGAGAACCAAGATTAGCTCTCAACAATCAATTGTGTACCTATATACCTGCCATGAACAATTTCAAAATAACATCAACAGCAGCAACAAAATTTTCAACATTATCAAAACATTTTGAGTAGTTATTTATTTATTTTTTATTTTTTTAAATAAATTTATTCATTTTAATTAGAGGCTAATTACTTTACAATATTTTTGTGGTTTTGCCATACATTGACATGAATCAGCCATGGGTGTACATGTGTTTGCCATCCTGAATCCCCCTCATACCTCCCTCCCCATCCCATCCCTATGGTCATCCCAGTGCACCAGCACCAAGCACCCTGTCCCATGCATCAAACCTGGACTGGCAATCCATTTCAAATATGATAATGTACATGTTTCAATGCCATTCTCCCAAATCTTCCCACCCTTGCCCTCTCCCACAGAGTCCAAAAGACTGTTCTATACATCTGTGTCTCTTTTGCCATCTCACATATAAGGGTATCATTACTATCTTTCTAAATTCCATATATATGCATTAGTATACTGTATTGATGTTTTTGTTTCTTGCTTACTTCACTCTGTATAATAGGCTCCAGCTTCATCCACCTCATTAGAACTGATTCAAATGTATTCTTTTTAATGGCTGAGTAATACTCCATTGTGTATATGTACCACAGCTTTCTTACCCATTCATCTGCTGATGGACATCTAGGTTGCTTCTATGTCCTGGCTATTATAAACAGTGTTCGATAAACATGGCGTACACATGTCTCTTTCAATTCTGGTTTCCTTGGTGTGTATGCCTAACAGTGGGATTGCTGGGTCGTATGGCAGCTCTATTTTCAGTTTTTAAAGGAATCTCTACACTGTTCTCCATAGTGGTTGTACCTGTTTGAATTCCCACCAACAGTGTAAGAGGGTTCCCTTTTCTCCACACCGTCTCCAGCATCTATTGCTTGTAGACTTTTGGAAAGCAGCCATTCTGACTGGCGTGAAATGGTACTCATTGTGGTTTTGATTTGCATTTCTCTGATAATGAGTGATATTGAGCGTTTTTTCATGTGTTTGTTAGCCATCTGTAAGTCTTCTTTGGAGAAATGTCTGTTTAGTTCTTTGGCCCATTTTTTGATGGGGTCGTTTATTTTTCTGGAATTGAGCTTCAGAAGTTGCTTGTATATTTTTGAGACTTATTCTTTGTCAGTTGCTTCATTTGCTATTATTTTCTCCCATTCTGAAGGCTGTCTTTTCACCTTGCTTATAGTTTCCTTTGTTGTGCAGAAGCTTTTAATTTTAATTAGGTCCCATTTGTTTATTTTTTCTTTTATTTCCAATATTCTGGGAGGTGAGTCATAGAGGATCCTACTGTGATTTATGTCGGAGAGTGTTTTGCCTATGTTTTCTTTTAGGAGTTTTATGGTTTCTGGTCTTATGTTTAGATCTTTAATCCATTTTGGGTTTATTTTTGTGTATGGTGTTAGAAAGTGTGCTAGCTTCATTCTTTTACAAGTGGTTGACCAGTTCCCAGCACCACTTGTTAAAGAGATTGTCTTTTCTCCATTGTATATCCTTGACTCATTTGTCAAAGATAAGATGTCCATAGGTGTGTGGATTCATCTCTGGGCTTTCTATTTTGTTCCATTAATCTATATTTCTGTCTTTGTGCCAGTACCATACTGTCTTGATGACTGTCACTTTGTAGTATAGCCTGAAGATAGGCAGGTTGATTTCTCCAGTTCCATTCTTCTTTCACAAGATTGCTTGGCTATTTGAAGTTTTTTGTATTTCCATACAAATTGTGAAATTATTTTTTATAGTTCTGTGAAAAATACCATTGGTAGTTTGATCAGGATTGCATTGAATCTCTAGATTGCTTTCGTTAGTATACTCATTTTCACTATATTGATTCTTCCAATCCATTGACATGGTATATTTCTCCATCTATTTGTGTCCTCTTTGATTTTTTTTGATCAGTGTTTTATAGTTTTCTATATATAGGTCTTTTGTTTCTTTAGGTAGATACATTCCTAAGTATTTTATTATTTTCGTTTCATTGGTGAATGGAATTGTTACCTTAATTTCTGTTTCTGTTTTCTCATTGTTAGTGTATAGGAATGCAAGGGATTGATTGTGTGTTGATTTTATATCCTGCAACTTTACTGTATTCATTGATTAGCTCTAGTAATTTTCTGGTGGCTTCTTTAGGGTTTTCTATGTACAGGATCATGTCATCTGCAAACAGTGAGAGTTTTACTTCTTCTTTTCCAGTTTGGATTCCTTTTATTTCTTTTTCTGCTCTGATTGCTGTGGCCAAAACTTCCAAAATTGTGTTGAATAGTAGCGGTAGGAGTGGGCACCCTTGTCTTGTTCCTGACTTTAGGGGGAATGCTTTCAATTTTTCACCATTGAGGATAATGTTTGCTGTGGGTTTGTCATATATAGCTTTTATGATGTTGAGATATGTTCCTTCTATTCCTGCTTTCTGGAGGGTTTTTATCATAAATGGATGTTGAATTTTGTCAAAGGCTTTCTCTGCATCTATTGAGATAATCATATGGCTTTTATTTTTTAATTTGTTAATGTGGTGAATTACATTGATTGATTTGCGGATATTGAAGAATCCTTGCATCCCTGGGATAAAGCCCACTTGGTCATGGTGTATGATCTTTTTAATGTGTTGTTGGATTCTGATTGCTAGAATTTTGTTAAGGATTTTTGCATCTATGTTCATCAGTGATATTGGCCTGTAGTTTTCTTTTTTTGTGGCATCTTTGTCAGGTTTTGGTATTAGGGTGATGGTGGCCTCATAGAATGAGTTTGGAAGTTTACCTTCCTCTGCAATTTTCTGGAAGCGTTTGAGTAAGATACATGTTAATTCTTCTGTAAATTTTTGGTAGAATTCAGATGTGAAGCCGTCTGGTGGTGGACTTTTGTTTGCTGGAAGATTTCTGATTACAGTTTCAATTTCCATGCTTGTGATGGGTCTGTTAAGATTGTCTATTTCTTCCTGGTTGAGTTTTGGAAAGTTGTACTTTTCTAAGAATTTGTCCATTTCTTCCAAGTGGCATATAGTTGCTGATAGTAGTCTCTTATGATTCTTTATATTTATGTGTTGTCTTTTGTGATTTCTCCATTTTCATTTCTAATTTTGTTGATTTGATTCTTCTCCCTTTGTTTCTTGATGAGTCTGGTTAATGGTTTGTCAATTTTATCTTCTCAAAAACCAGCTTTTGGCTTTGTTGATTTTTGCTATGATCTCTTTTGTTTCTTTTGCATTCATTTCTACCCTAATTTTTAAGATTTATTTCCTTTTACTAACCCTGGGGTTCTTCATTTCTTCCTTTTCTAGTTGCTTTAGGTGTAGAGTTAGGTTATTTATTTTACTTTTTTCTTGTTTCTTGAGGTAAGCCTGTATTGCTATGAACCTTCCCCTTAGCGGTGCTTTTACAGTGTCCCATAGGTTTTAGGTTGATGTGTTTTCATTTTCACTGGTTTATATTCATATTTTGATTTCTTTTGTGATTTATTGGCTATTCAGCAGCATGTTGTTCAGCTTCCATATGCTGGAATTTTTAACAGTTTTTCTCCTGCAATGGAAATCTAATCTTACTGCATTGTGGTCAGAAAAGATGCTTGGAATGATTTTGACTTTTTTGAGTTTACCAAGACTAGATTTATGGCCCAGAATGTGATCTATCCTGAAGAAGGTCAGATTTGCACTTGAGAAAAAGTTGAAATTCATTGTTTTGTGGTGAAATGTCCTATAGATATCAATTAAGTCTAACTGGTCTATTGTATCATTTAAAGTTTGTGTTTCCTTGTTAATTTTCTGTTTAGTCAATCTATCCATAGGTGTGAGTGTGGTATTAAAGTCTCCCACTATTATTGTGTTATTGTTAATTTCTCCTTTCATACTTGTTAGCATTTGCCTTACATATTGTGGTGCTCCTATGTTGGGTGCATATATATATTTATAATTGTTATATCTTCTTTTTGCATTGATCCTTTGATCATTATGTAGTGTCCTTTTTCTCTTTTCACAGCCTTTATTTTAAAATCTATTTTATCTGATATGAGTATTGCTACTCCTGCTTTTTTTTTGGTCTCTATTTGCGTGGAATATCTTTTTTCCAGCCCCTTCATTTTCAGTCTGTATGTGTACCTTGTTTTGAGGTGGATCTCTTGTAGACAACATATATAGGGGTCTTGTTTTTGTATCCATTCAGCCAGTTTTTGTCTTTTGGTTGGGGCATTCAACCTATTTACATTTAAGGTAATTATTGGTAAGTATGATCCCGTTGCCATTTACTTTGCTGTTTTGGGTTCGAATTTATACACCCTTGTTGTGTTTCCTGTCTAGAGAAGATTCTTTAGCATTTGTTGGAATGCTGGTTTGGTGGTGCTGAATTTTCTCAGCTTTTGCTTGTCTCTAAAGCTTTTGATTTATCTTTCATATTTGAATGAGATCCTTGCTGGGTACAGTAACCTGGGTTGTAGGTTTTTCTCTTTTATCACTTTAATTATGTACTGCTATTCCCTTCTGGCTTGAAGAGTTTCTATTGAAAGATCAGCTGTTATCCTTATGAGAATCCCCTTGTGTGTTATTTGTTGTTTTTCCCTTGCTGCTTTTAATATTTGTTCTTTAAATATTTTAATATTTGTTTGATCTTTGTTAATTTGATTAATATGTGTCTTAGGGGTGTTTCACCTTGGGTTTATCCTGTTTGGGACTCTCTGGGTTTCTTGGACTTGGGTAAATATTTCCTTCCCCATTTTAAGGAAGTTTTCAAGTATTATCTCCTCAAGTATTTTCTCATGGTCTTTCTTTTTGTCTTCTTCTTCTGGGATGCCTATGATTTGAATGTTGGGGCTTTTAACATTGTCCCAGAGGTCTCTGAGGTTGTCCTCATTTTTTAAAGAAATTCTTTAAAAATTTTTTTCCCTCTCTGCTTCATTTATTTCTACCATTCTATCTTCTACTTCACTTATCCTATCTTCTGCCTCTTTTATTCTATTGTTGGTTCCCTCCAGAGTGTTTTTTTTATCTAATTTATTGCATTATTCATTATATATTGACTCTTTTTTATTTCTTCTAGGTCCTTGTTACACATTTCTTGCATCTTCTCAATCCTTGTTTCCAGGCTATTTATCTGTGACTCCATTGTGTTGATAAGATTTTGGATCATTTTCACTATCATTAGGCTGAATTCTTTTTCAGGCAGATTCCCTGTTTCTTCCTCTTTTGTTTGGTTTGGTGGACATTTACCCTGTTCCTTTATTTGCTGAGTATTTCTCTGCCTTTTCATCTTGTTTAGATTGCTGTGTTTGGGGTGGCCTTTCTGTATTCTGGCAGTTTGTGGTTCCCCTTTATTGTAGGTGTTCCTCACTGTGGGTGGGGTTGGACGGGTGGCTTGTCAAGGTTTCCTGGTTAGGATAGGGATGCTTATGTTGGTGTTCTGGTGTGTGGAACTGGATTTCTTCTCTCTGGAGTGCAATGAAGTATGACTTTGGGCAGCCTGTATATTGAAGCTCGGGGCTATATTCCTGTGTTTCTGGAGAATTTGTGTGGTATGTCTTGCTCTGGAACTTGTTGGCTCTTGGGTGGTGCTTGGTTTCAGTGTAGCTAGGGAGGCTTTTGGACGAGCTCTTATCAATTAATATTCCTTGGAGTCAGGAGTTCTCTGGTGTTCTCAGGTTTTGAACTTAAGCCTCCTGCCTCTGGATTTCAGTCTTATTCTTACAGTAGCCTCAAGACTTTGCCATCTATACAGCACTGATGATAAAACATCTAGGTCATGAGGAAAAGTTTCTCCACAGTGAGGGACATCTGGAGAGTTCACAGAGTTACATGGAGATGAGAAGAGGAAGGAAGGAGAGACAGGTGATCAGGAGGAAAAGATGGGGAATCAAAAGAGGAGAGAGCAAGCTAGCCAGTAATCAATTCCCTATGTGCTCTCCACAGTCTGGATCCCTCAGAGATGTTCACAGAGTTACACAGAGAAGAGAAGAGGAAGAAGGAGACAGAGGTGGCCAGGAGGATAAAGGGGGGAATCAAAAGAGAGGAACAGATCCAGACAGTAATCAGTTCCCTAAGTGTCCTCCACAGCCCAGAACACACAAAGAGATTCACAGAGTTGGGTAGAGAAGAGAAGGGGGAAGGAGGAAATAGAGGTGACCTGGTGGAGAAAAAGGAGACTCAAAAGGGGGAGAGAGCAATCAAGCCAGTAATCACATTCCCAAGCAAAAATGGGTACTGAAGACTGGGTTCTTAAAAGTAAAAAATTGATAACAAATACCAAAAAGCAAAGATTAAAAATCCAGAGTAGAGGTTAGACTCTCAAAAATACAATATTAAAAACACAAAAAAAGTCACAAAAATTATAAAATATATATGAAGTTTGCTTTAAAAATAAGGTCTTTCTTTTTTTTTGCAAGGTAATAGTAGATTATAAAAATGAAAATTGAAGGAATAATAGAGGACTTAAAAATAAAAATTTTAAAGATCTAAATGTAAGACCAGAAACTATAAAACTCCTGGAGTAGAACATAGGCAAAACACTCTCTGACATAAACCACAGCAGGATCCTCTATGATCCACCTCCCAGAATTCTGGAAATAAAAGCAAAAATAAACAAATGGGACCTAATTAAAATTAAAAGCTTCTGCACAACAAAGGAAAATATAAGCAAAGTGAAAAGACAGCCTTCTGAATGGGAGAAAATAATAGCAAATGAAGCAACTGACAAACAACTAATCTCAAAAATATACAAGCAACTCCTGCAGCTCAATTCCAGTAAAATAAACAACCCAATCAAAAAATGGGCCAAAGAACTAAATAGACATTTCTCCAAAGAAGACATACGGATGGCTAACAAACACATGAAAAGATGCTCAATATCACTCATTATGAGAGAAATGCAAATCAAAACCACAATGAGGTACCACTTCACACCAGTCAGAATATCTGTGATCCAAAAATCTGCAAGCAATAAATGCTGGAGAGGGTGTGGAGAGAAGGGAACCCTCCTACACTGTTGGTGGGAATGCAAACTAGTACAGCCACTATGGAGAACAGTGTGGAGATTCCTTAAAAAATTGCAAATAGAACTGCCTTATGACCCAGCAATCCCACTGCTGGGCATACACACTGAGGAAACCAGAATTGAAAGAGACACATGTACCCCAATGTTCATCGCAGCACTGTTTATAATAGCCAGGACATGGAAACAACCTAGATGTCCATCAGCAGATGAATGGATAAGAAAGCTGTGGTACATATACACAATGGAGTATTACTCAGCCATTAAAAAGAATACATTCGAATCAGTTCTGATGAGATGGATGAAACTGGAGCCGATTATACAGAGTGAAGTAAGCCAGAAAGAAAAACACCAATACAGTATACTAACACATATATATGGAATTTAGAAAGATGGCAATGATGACCTTGTATGCAGGACAGCAAAAAAGACACAGATGTGTATAGCGGACTTTTGGACTCAGAGGGAGAGGGAGAGGGTGAGATGATTTGGGAGAATGGCATTGAAACATGTATAATATCATGTAAGAATCAAATCACCAGTCTAAGTCTGATGCAGGATACGGCACGCTTGGGGCTGGTACACGGGGATGACCCAGAGAGATGTTGTGGGGAGGGGAGTGAGAGGGGGGTTCATGTTTGGGAACACATGTACACCCGTGGTGGATTCATGTCAATGTATGGCAAAACCAATACAGAATAGTAAAGTAAAAAAAAAAAAAATTAAAAAATATACTAGTAAAAATATATCTAGGAATTTCTCTGGAGCTGTTGTGGACAGTGTGGGGTCAATTCAGTTTCAGATAGTTCTTTGATCCAGCTTATACTTCTCAGATCTATAGGCCCCATTCCAATGTAGTTGGTGCTAACTACAGGGTTTTAATCTGTTGCACTTGCACTTCCATAGTGGTTCCCTCTGTTTATTTTAGCTTCTTCTATTTGCTGACTTCCCTGGTGGCTCAGATGTTAAAGCTCCTGTCTACAATGTGGGAGACCTGGGTTTGATCCCCAGGTTGGGAAGATCCCCTGGAGAAGGGAATGGCAATCCACTCCAGTACTATTGCCTGGAGAATCCCATGGACAGAGGAGCCTGATAGGCTACAGTCCATGGGGTCGCAAAGAGTCAGACACGACTAACTTCAATTTCACTTTCACTTTCTATTTGCTGGTCTCTTCAGTGTTTAATTTCCACCCTGAGAGAAGGGGGCTAAGGTGGTCACTTATTTAGGCTCACTTGCTGAGTCGTGCTGTGGGGAGGGAGGAACACTGCAAACAAATATCACTGGTGTGTGTGGGGAGTGCTCGCAGTGTTTTAGCACACTGGGTTTGTCTCCGCTCACAGCGTGTGTGCTTTCATGGTCTACATTTCTTAGGCTCTAGGTTGCTCTGCTGGGAACTGTCTGAGGCGGGCCCTGGGTTGCATGCACTTTCCAGGAGTAAGCCACTTAGGTTCAGGTTCTTGAGTACTCCCCAAAGGCACAGACTTGGTTGGGCCTGCGTTTTGTGTCCTTTCCAGGTTTGAGCAGCTCAGGTGCCCAGGGCTCAGTTTTCTGGGTTTACAATGGGCGTGCCTTCTCAAGTGTGCCGCATGTTTCTTTTTGGGAGTTGATCTCTGGCTGTGACCCTCCTGGCAGATGTCAACCATCCAGAATCCAAGAACTCTTGGTTAGCTATGGAGCCTGTTTGCAGTTTTGTAGAGGATGCTTCTCTGGTGCTGCAATTGCCCTTTCTGGCTCTGGCTGCCCTCTGCCTGCTTGTCTCTGGCGGGAGATGGGCCAGTCCACAGCTAGTGCTCAGTCCTTTGTTCTGTGAGTGGGCCTGGCAGTGCCTCAAGTTAGGGCTTTTCACAGGATAGTTTTCTCTCTCTCTCTCTCTGACTATCCCACAGTTTGGGTTGCTATCTCATATTAGTTCCCTCAGATTGCCCTCAGGGCATTCAGGCCAGGTCCTTCCCCTAATCAATGCAGCCAGCCGGGGCCTCCCTCTTCAGCCTCCACTTGTTGGTGGTGGTTGCAAGCTCTGGGAGTTGCCCTTAGGCAGGTAATCTGTGCGTTTTATTTATTTATTTATTTTTTCCTCCTGGTTATGTTGCCCTCTGAGATTCCAAGATGCTCCACAGACCTGCTGGTGAGAGTATTTCCTGGTGTTTGGAAACTTCTTTTTAAAGACTTCCTTCCAAGCATGGATCTCTGTCCCTACCTCTTTTTTCTCTCTTTTTATCTTTTATATTTTGTTCTACCTCCTTTCAAAGACAATGGGCTGCCTTTCTGGGTGCCTGATGTCCTCTTCCAGCATTCAGAAGTTGTTTTGTGGAATTTGCTCAGTGTTCAAATGTTCTTTCAATGAATTGTGGGGGTGGGGGTGGGGGAAGTGGTCTCCCCATCCTATTCCTCTGCCATCTTAGGACCACCCCCCTTGAGCAATTATTTAACAAAAACCCAAAATTTTTTTTTAAAAAATTGAGGAGTTATTTAACAAAATATTTTCAAGATTTGTATATTGAAAACTATAAAACTTTAATTGCAAACAGAAATTAAATACCTAAATTAATGCAGATTTGTACCATGTTCCTGGTTTGAAAAAAGTGAAAGTGAAAGTGAATGTGAAGTCACTCAGTTGTGTCCGACTCTTTGTGACCCATGGACTGTAGCCCACCAATCTCCTCCATCCATGGGATTCTCCAGGCAAGAATACTGGAGTGGGTTGCCATTTCCTTCTCCAGGGGATCTTCCTGACCCAGGGATCAAACCCAGGTCTCCCACATTGCAGGCAGATGCTTTAAACTCTGCACCACCAGGGAAGCCCTTGAATGTTAGGATATCAGTTGTCTTTATATTGACCTATAGATTCAATGTGATCTCAAGTGAAGCATGATTTGTTTTGTAGAAATTTGTAAGTTGATTTTTAAAAGGATATAGGGATAAAGAGGACCTAGAAGAGCCAAAACAATTTTACAAAAGTTAAAACATATTTGTAGCAGGTGGATTCATACTATTTTATTTCAGTTTTTAACAGACTTTAGGAATGAAGGCAAATTGGTAATAGATCAATGGATCAGAAAGCATTAAAAAAGTAAAGTGTACATATGTGTGCAGTTGATTTTTAGCAAAAGTGGCAAGGTAATTTAATGGGAAAATTAAAGCCTTTCAAAGAAGGGTGCCAAAACAAATGGATATCATTTGGGATGGAAAAAAACAAATTAGAATCTTTACCTCACATTATACAGAAAAATGAAATGAAAATGGATCATTAAACCTAAAACCTATACCTACAAAACTTCTAGCAAGAAGCAATTTGTTTTTTAATTTAAAATAGGCAGAGCTATCTTATTTGGGGCATATAAGGAAAAGAAATGATGAATTGGACTTCATCAGAAATAACAACTTCTAATTTCTGATGAAAAGTCATTACAGACGAGAAAATATTCTAATACATATTTCTGAACACTATATAATGTCTACAACTTAATATGACAGAAGCTTTATTTAAATGTGCAAGAGATATAACTAAGCACCTCAGAGATTTATAAATTAATAATGAGCCACATGGATAAATCTCAAAAGAATTTTTGTTTGAGAGAGAGAAAAAAGCAAGACACAGGAGAGTGCATATTCCATGACTTTCATTAATATGCAATTCTAGAAAAGCAAAGCTGATCTTTGCTGGCCAACAGATTAGTGGTTGTATGGTGTTAGGGACCTCAAGGGGCAGTGCTCCATCTACTACAAAGGGGACAAAGGAACATGCAGGTACTCCTGGTGATGGAAATCTTTCTGGGTTTTGAATATTCATATGTTAAGGGAAGCATATTACATGGTATACATATTTGACAAAATTCTGAAATGACAAATTATTTTTCCATATTTTCAAAGTGATCACTCCATGACTATCACTGGTCTCAAGGATCAGACAGTTCAAATCATTAGATAAATGACATACAGATCATGTGGACAGATCAAGATAATGTGACTAACTGTCACAGAGGCTGATCTAGAAGGAACGGTACAGTTGTGCTTTAGGTTTATAGGACCATTCCAAATGGACATAAGCATCCAACTGCTGATGACTCTATGTTCATAGATTAAAATAAAAATAAATTGAATAAAGAGCATTTTGAATTATATTATACCAAATACACTTTAAAAGATTTTGACTATATCAATCTACTTTCACCCACATTTTGTCACATAGCACAATAGTAAAAAACGCAAGTCCTGGTTGGTCCCTGTTCTACCATTTACTACCCTTGTAACCTTGGATAACTTACCTTGCATCTCTGAGTCCCCGTTTCTTTGTCTGGGTTATCACAATGATTAGAAGAAACAATGTACCTATAGCATTTAGTATGGCACCTGGAAGATAGCATATTCAATTAATATTTGCCATTTTGATTAGACTACTGTTAATACTTCCATCCGCTGGATGAGGAAATGGCACCTCACTACAGTTATTCTTGCCTGCAGAATCCCATGGACAGAGGAGTCTGGTGGCCTACAGTCCATGGGGTTACAGAGTAAGATACAACTGAGCATCTGAGCACATTACTTCTCAAAGAAAAATGATTTCCCTAAAAATGAAAGTATTTTGTTTCATGACATAACATATTAGTACAATTAATTTAAAAGGAAAATGTAGTTGTGTTTTGTTGTATAAACTATAACTCAATAAAAAGTGAACAGAAAACTAAGACAAAATATAATGAATTATAGGGAGAAAAAAAAGAAAAAAAATTTATGTAAGGATGGCCTTTGTTGTTCTTGTAAGGATTTAGGTACTGTTCATATCATAGCACATGATCAATGAACAGATGGCTTTGTTTTTCAGTTCTGTTGGGCTTGAGATACTGGTATTCTAGCCCATTTAAAAGTCCTGTAAGAAAAAAAAAAAGTCCTGTAAGAGCTGCAATCTAGAAGTTCATGCTTTGCCATCAAATGGACCTACATTTATTTGTGCCTTGCTCTAGGGAATGTTTTTCAAATTTTGGGAATGAAGTTCAGCTTGCATCTATAACTTGTAAGGATGAGCAAAGGATGACACTAAAGTAACAAGTTTCACTAAGTGAAAAAGTTGGCTTAAAGCTCAACAATCAGAAAACTAAGATCATGGCATCCGGTCCCATCACTTCATGGCAAGTAGATGGGGAAACGATGGAAACAGTGACAGACTTTATTTTGGGGGGCTACAAAACCACTGCAGATGGTGACTGCAGTCATGAAATTAAGACACTTGCTCCTTGGAAGAAAAACTATGACTAACCTAGATAGCTGGAGAAGGCAATGGCACCCCACTCCAGTACTCTTGCCTGGAAAATCCCATGGACGGAGGAGCCTGGTGGGCTGCAGTCCATGGGGTCGCTAAGCGTTGGACACGACTGAGTGACTTCACTTTCATTTTTCATTTTCATGCATTGGAGAAGGAAATGGCAACCCACTCCAGTGTTCTTGCCTGGAGAATCCCAGGGACGGGGGAGCCTGGTGGGCTGCCCTCTATGGGGTCTCACAGAGTCGGACACAACTGAAGCAACTTAGCAGCAGCAGCAGCAGCAGCCTAGACAGCATGTTAAAAAGCAGAGACATTACTTTGGAAACAAAGGTCCATCTAGTCAACTCTATGGTTTTTCCAGTAGTCATGTATGGATGTGAGAGCTGAACTATAAAGAAAGCTTAGCGCTAAAGAATTGATGCTTTTGAACTGTGGTGTTGGAGAAGACTCTTGAACTGAAGCAGATACTGAAAAAATTTTCTCCTCTTATGTCAAATTTACATAAATGAGAGTTGGACTTACCTCAACATGGTCCAAGCCACCTTGATTTCTTCAAACTGCTTCATCAGCACAAGCTCCCTCCTCTTGACTCAGGATGAGAACTTTAACCTTGGATCCAATCTCAGGACCACATAGAGAAAACATTTTCTCCCTTCTCTTTGAAACACAGGGCATGGGATGCATTACTTAAGTTCAGTCAAACTTGTACTCCTCTTTGAGTTTCAATCTTGAGTGAGTGGCACCAACTTGCAGGGGAAGATGAGAAAACACTCACAGCACCAGCAGTGTACTCAATAAGACTCCAGCAGTGGTAAAGCAGTCATCAAGTGGTGACTAAGCCAGTGACTGTGTCCAAAATTCCATCTGCAGAAACATCGTCCCTTGGTTCCTTCGGGTTTTGCAAATTAAGGTCCTTAGGGCTTTCCTCATAGCTCAGTTGGTAAGGAATCTGCCTGCAATGCAGGACACCTGGGTTGATTTTGTTATGCCCAAGTCGCAAAATCTCCCAACGACCACCCGGGAGCCGATATCCGATGCAAAAGCAAGAGAGTTTTTATTACCAAGCTGGAGCTGGGGCTCCCATCGTTACAGATGCAGTGGCTATAGGGAGGAGCCCCGGGTTTTGGATTACATTGCTTATTTAGGGAGTATACATGGAAAAAAAGGATTTCTAGGTAGGGGAACATCTGATTGGTCACTTTCTTTCGAAGGGTTGTGTGTTGGTTCTTAATTGGTCCCTATTGTCTAGGTAGACCACAAGTTCCTGAGCATTAAATCAGGAGATTTTGGTCTGGGGTCCGATTGGCTCGTGGGCAGTGGGGTGAGGTCAGGGGATTTTCAAAGGCTCTTTTCCTGAAACCTTACAAAATGGAGTTTTTCTGTTAACAAAATGGAGTAGCTTAGGTCCTTCAGTTTCTGGGTCGGGAAGATCCCCTGGAGAAGGAAATGGCAATCCACTCCAGTATTCTTGTCTGGAGATCCCATGGACACAGGAGCTTGGCGGGCTACAGTCCATGGGGTCACAAGAGTAGGACATGACATAGCGACTAAACCACCAGGCTTCCCTCCTAATCTCTGTTTTCTCCATTGTTGTTCCCATAAACACTATTTCTGTTAAAGGTAAACAGATTAATTTCTTTTGTTGGCTACATATAGTTATGATGCCAAATTAATTTCTTTTTTACTCTCTTTGCCATTAAACTGTAAGTTTCCTAAGGTCAAGTCGTTAGTCTTGTTCAACACCCATAGGGCCTAGCACTGTGCTTACCATATAACAATAGGTGATTATTGATAAATTGACTAGTTCAATGACTCAGAAGTTAACATTAGGGCTAAGTGAAAATTAAAAGTTTCAAAATAACGAAGACTTCCAATGTCTAAGCTCTGAGTCTATGCAAATGCTTTGTGTTAACTGATCTGCTCAATTCTCAGTCTCAGATCTCAATCGTATCCAACTCTTTGGGATCCCATGTACCTAACTCACCAGGCTGCTCTGTCTGTGGGATTTCTAGGCAAAAATACTAGAGTGGGTTGCCACTCCCTTCTCCAGGGAATCTTGTCAATCCAGGGATTGAACCCAGGTCTCCTGCTTTGCAGGCAGATTCTTCACCATCTTAGCTACAGTGAAGCCCCTAAGTATTTTTATTCATTGAAAATTAAAAGTTTCAAAATAACAAAGACTTCTAATGTCTAAGCTCTGCGTTTATGCAATTTTTTTGTGTTAACTGATTTGCTCAATTCTCAGTCTCAAATCAAGGAAAGATTGAATAATTTAATACTGTAAAAAGAGGTTAATATTGAAAAGGCAATGAATTTTTCTGCTTGAAATAAACTAGCAAGAAAGCTATTCCTAAAATACATAATTAATGCTAAAATGAGTACAAACTTTTCTGAAATCATTCATTTCTTTTAAAATGATAAATTTTACATTTGAAATTGTTCTCATTTTAAATGATTATTACTATAAACCCATTCCATTCCTTCCAAACATTAGAAGAAACAGAGGGTAACTTGTATTAGATAATTTTCATTCAAACAATGAAAGAAATATAATGCCAAGGAAGTATTACTAAAAAAATAAGAATAGTAACCTTTATACTTGACATCACAATAAAAAATTCTTATTAGAATTTTATATTCTTGGAAACCATGTTTCACTGTGTTAATATAAAATCCAGAATGTAATAGAAATAGATAAAAAAGTTTTCCCAAAACCTCCAATTACTTAAAATAATATATTTTACATAGCACTAATTATCTTAAGTTAGCATACCACTGGGAAATGAAAAGCAAACATTTGAAATCTATTTGATTAATGTGTCAGAATGTTGTGAAATTACACTTTTTTCCTCTTGACAGAGATCACTTTCCTTGCATTTCCCCTTGTTTTCATTAAGTACTCTCATGTCGGCAATACTGATTTGACAATTTGAATATCATTCCCATAAGAGCACTCTAAATAAACACTCCATCTTCATCCATAAAAATACGTTATACTCACTCAAAAGCCTTATAAAATTATGTATTATCAAACATAATTCTTAACCATTAAATCTCTCAATGTGACATGGAAAGGACAACAAAATAAGGGAGCCATGTAAATACTTCCTTAAGGATTGGATTGATTTTGTTCAAGGGCCACTATTCTGTCACTCTTTAAAAAGACTTCAAATGTCAATTCACTGCTGTCTGTAAAAGTGAAAAAGCAATATCTTTTTGTCTGTTATTTGAACAGCAAGCATTATTCAAGCTTAACTTTATCATTTTCATAATATCCTTCCAAAACATAGACAATCAATTTTATAAACAAATAGGTACTAAGGAATTTCAAGACCCCATCATTTCAGTTCAGTTCAGTCACTCAATCGTGTCTGACTCCTTGCGACCCCATGGACTGCAGCATGCCAGCTTCCCTGTCCATCACCAACTCCTGGAATATACCCAAACCCATGTCCATCGATTTGGTGATGCCATCCTACCATCTCATCCTCTGTTGTCCCCTGCCCTTCAGCCTTCAAACTTTCCCAGCATCAGGGTCTTTTCCAATGAAGCGGCTCTTTGCATCAGGTGGACAAAGTATTGGAGTCTCAGCTTCAATATCAGCCCTTACAATGAACACTCAGGGCTGATCTCCTTTAGGATGGTTGGATCTCCTTGCACTCCAAAGGACTCTTAAGAGTCTTCTCCAACACCACAGTTCAAAGCATCAATTCTTCGGTGCTCGGCTTTCTTTATAGTCCAACTCTCACATCCATACATGACTACTGGAAAAAACCATAGCATTCACTAGATGGACCTTTGTTGACAAAGTAATGTCTCTGCTTTTTAATATGCTGTCTAAGTTAGTTATAGCTTTTCTTCCAAGGAACAAGTGTCTTTTAATTTCCTGGCTGCAGTCACCATCTGCAGTGATTTTGGAGTCCCCCAAAAATAAAGTCTGCCACTGTCTCCACTGTTGCTCCATCTATTTGCCATGAAGTGATGGGACTGGATGCCATGATCCTAGTTTTCTAAATGTTGGGCTTTAAGCCAACTTTTTCACTCTCCTCTTTCACTTTCATCAAGAGGCTCTTTAGTTCTTCTTTGCTTTCTGTCATAAGGGTAGCATCATCTGCATATATGAGGTTATTGATATTTCTCCTGGCAATCTTGATTCTGGTGTGTGCTTCCTCCAGCCCAGCGTTTCTCATGATGTATTCTGCATAGAAGTTAAATAAGCAGGGTGACAACATACAGTCTTGACATACTCCTTTTCCTATTTGGAACCAGTCTGTTCTTTCATGTCCATTTCTAACTGTTGCTTCTTGACCTGCATACAGATTTCTCAAGAGGCAGGTCAGGTGGTCGGGTATTCCTGTCTCTTTCAGAATTTTCCACAGTTTGTTGTGATCCACATAGTCAAAGGCTTTGGCATAGTCAATAAAGCAGATATAGATGTTTTTCTGGAATGCTCTTATTCTTTGATGATCCAGCAGATGTTGGTAATTTGATCTCTGTTTTCTCTGCCTTTTCTAAAACCAGCTTGAACATCTGGAAGTTCATGGTTCACATATTGGGTTCAAGACCCAATACCACTCTTCAGAAAAAAATGAAATCAATCTAAATAGTAGAATTAAGACTATAACACTATTTCCACAGTCAAATTATATTTAGGTAAAATATTCCATCACAACACTGCACCAGAATACCCTTTCCTTGGGTCAATTTAGTTTGTTTTGTGTTCTGGAATTTCCTTCTGTGTAGCATATCCACTCAGGAACTTGTTAAAAACCGTCAGGATCATAGGTTTACAGTCTCCTTCTATAGAATTGCTTTTGCTTGCACCTTTAATAATTTCTTTTTTTTCAATAGTTTAGTTCTGCTGCTGGGTTTACAAAACTCAGAAGCATAAGGTAGTGGGTTTTTTTCCTGAACTTTATTCTTAGATGAAAACTCTAATAGTAAAAAGGTATAAAAACTGTGAATGTATTTTCCAAGCTCTGTCTCAAATGTCAGAAACTTGACAAAACCATTTAAATTTATCTGTTCTGACTGAACTCTCTTACTCCTCCGATGATATTGATTATGCTTTGTTCTTTACTGTGGTTTCTGGCTTTTCCTCTCCAGATAGAATGATGGCTCCATTAAGACAGAACACTTTATCTTATTATCCTCAGCCATGGTCCATCTCTGCTGCCTTCCTTCTTGTCAAGTCTCCCACATATTAAAATAACCCATGTTTATGCCTAAATCCACATAGAATTATTTTCAATTTTTGTTCCTGCTTGACTTCATCTATTCCCAGTCATACTTAACATGGGCGCAATGTGGCTGATAGACCCATGCTTCTGTAGAAGAGACTTTCTCAACCCCATGATCCTAATTTCCCAACAGGGAATGTTGTTGTTCAGTCCCATGGTCATGTCTGACTGTGACTTGATGGACTGCATGGCTTCCTGGTCCTTCACTACCTCCTGGAGTTTGCTCAAACTCATGTCCATTGAGTCAATGATGCCATCCAACCATCTCATCCTCTGTTGCTGGCTTCTCTTCCTGCCCTCAATCTTTCCAAGCATCAGGGTCTTTTCCAGTGAGTCAGGTTTTCACATCGGGTGGCCAAAGTATTGGAGCTTCAGCTTCAGCATCAGTCTTTAAAATGAATATTCAGGGTTGATTTCCTTTAGGATTGACTGATTTGATCTTGCTGTCCAAAGGACTATTAAGAGTTTAAATGCATGATCTGACATCAAAATCTTGACTACTTGTCACATTGTAAACTCTTCACCTATTAAAACCTTCACAAGACTCTTCCTACCCATTACTTGTATGACTTGCTTTCTCTTCTCTTTGCTCTAATTGATGTTTTATTTAAGGCCTTGAACACACCAGTGTTCCAGTCATACTTACTTATTCAAAACTACTTACTGAGAGGATATATCATGTCAAACATTTCTACAAACTGAGGGTTAGCAATGAACCAACCAACCAAACAAACAAAAAAGACCCCTGCTGTCATAGATTCTCTAGGCAAGAAGACTAGAGTGGGTAGTCTTTCCCTTCTTCAGGGAATTTTCCCAACCCAGGGATTGAACTCATGTCTCCCGCATTGCAGGTGGATTCTTTAACAGCTGAGCCACAGGGGAAGCCCAATCATGAAATTCACACTCAGGCAAAGATGTCACAGAGGCAAAGGGAGGAATATTGGAGATTTTTGGGGAACAGATGTTGAAGCAGAGCGAAGAGGTATACAAAATTTCTGTGGTAGGAATGAAACAGAGCAGGACCCTATGGGCCTTGCCCTCCATGTCCTCTACTTGTCTTTCGTCTGCAGAAAAATTTTAGCCAAAAAAATACTTTTCATCAGAGAGCTGAGAACATGCAGAGGGGAAAAGAGGCACAGGACATCAATAATAATAGTTTAATTACCAAGCATAGTTAAAGACCATTAGTTTCTTTTTAAAGGTTATGAAAAAATATTCTTAGCCATACCCTGTGAGCTGTCTTACAGATACTGAATATAGATACTTTTATGTCCCAAAATTCCAAATAGGAAAAGGAGTACGTCAAGGCCATATGTTGTCACCCTGCTTATTTAACTTGTATGCACAGTACATCATGAGAAATGCCGGGCTGGAGGAAGCACAGCTGGAATCAAGATTGCTGGGAGAAATATCAGTAACCTCATATATGCAGATGATGCCAGCCTTATGACAGAAAGTGAAGAAGAGCTAAAGAGCCTCTTGATGAAAGTGAAAGAGGAGAGTGAAAAAGTTGGCTTAAAGCACAACATTTAGAAAACTAAGATCATGGCATCCAGTCCCATCACTTCATGGCAAATAGATGGAGCAACAGTGGAAACAGTGGCTGACTTTATTTTTGGGGGACTCCAAAATCACTGCAGATGGTGATTGCAACCATGAAATTAAGATGCTTACTTCTTGGAAGGAAAGTTATGACCAACTTAGACAGCATATTAAAAAGCAGAGACATTACTTTTCAACAAAGGTCTGTCTAGTCAAGGCTATGTTTTTTCCAGTAGTCAAGTATGGATGTGAGAGTTGGACTATAAAGAAAGCTGAGTGCAGAAGTGATGTTTTGAACTGTGGTGTTGGAGAAGACTCTTGAGAGCCCCTTGGACTGCAAGGAGATCCAACCAGTCCATCCTAAATGATATCAGTCCTGGGTGTTCATTGGAAGGACTGATTTTGAAACTGAAACTCCAATACTTTGGCCACCTGATGCAAAGAGCAGGCTCATTTGAAAAGACCCTGATGATGGTAGAGATTGAGGGCAGGAGAAGGGGAAGACAGAGGATGAGATGGTTGGATGGCATCACTGACTCAATGGACATGAGTTTGAGTGAACTCCAGGAGTTGGTGATGGACAGGGAGGCCTGGAGTGCTGTGGTTCTTGGAGTCACAAAGAGTCAGACACGACTGAGTGACTGAACTGATGTCCCAAAGAAAGATAATGCCAAAGAATGTTCAAATTATATACAATTGCACTCATTTCCCATGCTAGCAATATTATATTCAAAATCCTTCAAATTAGGCTTCAAATGTACTTGAACTGAGAAATTCCACATGTACAAGCTGTATTTAGAAATGGCAGAGGATCCAGATATCAAAATGTCATCATCTACTGAATCAAAGGAAAAGCAAGAGAATTCCAGAAAATATCTACTTCTGCTTCAGTGACTATGCTAAAGACTTTGACTGTGTGGATCACAACAAGCCATGGAATATTCTTAAAGGCGTGGAAATACTAAACCACCTTACCTGTCTCCTCAGAAACCTGTATCCAAGAATAGAAGCAACAGTTAGAACCTTACATAGAACAATGGAGTGGATCAAAATTGGGAAAGAAGTATGCCAAGGCTGTATATTTTTACTCTGCTTATTTAACTTATATGCAGAGTACATCATACAAAATGCTGAGCTGGATGAAGCAAAACCTGGAATCAATATTGCTGGAAGAAATATCAATGACCTCCAATATGCTGATGACACCTCTTTAATGGTAGAGAGTGAAGAGGAACTAAAGAGCCTCTTGATGAAGGTGAAAGAGGAGAGTAATAAAGCTGGCTTGAAACACAACATTTAAAAAACTAAGATCATGGCATCTGGTCCCATCACTTCATAGCAAATAGATGGCAAAAAAGTGGAAACTGTGACAGACTATTTTCTTGGGCTCCAAAATCAATGTGGATAGTGACTTCAGCCACAAAATTAAAAGACACTTGTTCCTCGGAAGAAAAGCTATGCAAACCTCAATGGCATATTAAAAAGCAGAGACATCACTTTGCCGACAAATGTCCATCTAGTCAAAGCTATGGTTTTTCCAGTAGTCATGTACAGATATGAGAGTTGGATCATAAGATGGCTGAGAGCTGAAAAATTGATGCTTTTGAACTGTGGTGTTGGAGAAGACTCTTGAGAGTTCCTTGGACAGCAAGGAGATCCAACCAGTCAATCCTAAAGGCAATCAACCCTGAATATTCATTGGAAGTACCAATGCTGAAGCTGAAGCTCCAAAATTTTGGCCACCTGGATGCAAACAGCTGACTCATTGGAAAAGACCAAGATGCTAGCAAAGATTGAGGGTTAGAGGAGAAGGAGGAGACAGAGCATGAGATGGTTGGATGGCATCATTGACTCAGTGGATATGAGTTTGAGACCCCTGGGAGATATGAAGGACAGGGAAGCCTGACATGCTGCAGTTTATGGGGGTCACAAGCAGTTAGACATGATTTAGCAACTGAATAACAACAAAGGACAAATAGATACTTATAGATACTGAACCTCCACCAGGTGAAAGAAATTAATTGCTGTTAATTTACTTGATGATGACCAGAATACAGCCATGACATAAACTGTCACAGTTCCAGTAACTGGCTTCAAGAAATGAAACCAAACCAATGCTGCAACTGAAGATTAACTGTACCTGAAACAGTCAAGAAGACACTGGTCAGACCACCAGTTAAAAAGGTATATAGTGCACAACTGTTTAGTGCACTGAAACAAATAAATAGTATGGACTAAAGGTATATAGTCCATATTATTTGTTAGGTAGTCTTTTCAATATTCTAGAGGACGGCTAATGGGGGCTTCAACTAGTGGAGTTGCACTATATTTTAGAATCTGTTTTAAGCATACCAGTTTTAACTTTGAAGATAATAAAAACATTTGAATCTAACCCTTCATTTATCAGCCTGTTTTTTTTTTTTTTTTTTTTTTTTTTTTTTTTTTTGCATTTACAAAGTAGAACACAATATACAAGGTGGTTTTTGGTGTTGTTTTTGTGTTTGTTTTTGAGTTGGAACCAGAAAATAGGTATTTCAAAAGTTAGCATTTATCTATGCCCTCCAGTCAAAGACTAGTAGGAACAAACTTGTAATTAAACAACTTGGGTTTATTACTTGTTGCAATGAGAATGAGCACCATGGGGAAATGTGGGATGTCTCAGTAGTCCTGTAACAGAACTTGGCTTTTGGTTGAGTGATTTTGGAGACAGTTTAAGGAAGTGCGGCTTTACTCTGGTTTGGATAAGATGTCAGGAAGTAGGGGTAATTCAATGAGTGGTTAACCGAATAGATTTTGTCTATAAAAGATCAGAAAACTAAATCTGAAAAATGTGACTTGGTAAAAATCTTAATTGCTGTTAATTTACTTGCATCAAAATCTATATTTAAGAAGAGGACAACAATGGATGGGTTTTCATGTAGGTAAATCATACCTCAACATAGCAGTAAAAAATGAAGTACTTGCATTTATCTTAAAGCAAAATGTCTCATTAGCAGTGATAACGCAAGAGGTTACTGTACAAATCTGACACATAACTATGTAACAAACAACTCATTTTAAATAATGTAACAAACAAACAAACAAAAAAACCCAGAATTATAGTACTCAAATGTTTTCCTACTTCCTAAGACTTGACTTGAAGTCTCTCAGGTTTTAGGCACTGTTTCTAACACATTATCACAAAAGAAAACCTTTCTGTTGGTAGAAGATATCCTAGGTTTATTCTGAGTGCATGACATTCGATAAAAACATGTACTTAACACAACATTATATGGCATATCATTTGCTGTGCTTTAGGATCGTAAATTTTACCATTTTTCTTTTGTATGTTGCTTTTCTTAGCTATTTTCATTCTTCTTCTCAGTGTCCTTATTATACTTTTGGTAATATCAATTCTCATTATTTATTCTTCATTTCTGAGGTGATTTTCTTCCTTTCTTTTTCCCTATGTCTCCCTTTCTTGCCCTCTCTCTCGTTACTTCCTACCATCCTTCCTCTTTCTCTCTTTCTTTCTGTCTTCATATAGGTCTTATTTCATGTTTATGTTCATTTCTATTGTGAGATTTTCAAATTTTTACTCAAGATATTCTTTCTTATTCTCAAGTGTTTGCTTAATTATACTTAATTCACACTAAGATACTAGGCCACATGTTTGCCTCTGAGTTTCACTTTCTATTTTCTTCTCACTGTGGTTTGTATAGATACAACCTAGCCATTTTTGAAATGTTTTATTCTTTTCTGACTAGCAATGATGTATTTCTCTGCAGGAGTGAGTGGGAGAGGACTTGGGTTTTGTTATTTTATATTTCCTTCTGTACTCACTTTTGTTGCCTTGTATAGACATGGCTCTTTCATAGATGGAGTGACAATCTTCTTATTTCATTAGACCCTTAATGTGAACCTTGTCCTTCCTTCTCTCTCCACACATGAGAGGTTCCAGGGGATGACTCCTCTATGAGATTACCTCCTTCTCCCCTGGAAGCTCTGTTTACCCATTTTGCCTCTTCTATGCCCACATGCCCTACAGTCCTTTCTCTCAGGTACCCAGGATGCAAAGCTCTAATGCATCAGTCTCCACCTCACCCTCAGGAAGGCCTCCTTCAAGATGGGACCCTGCCTATATAACTTATGTGCAGAGTACATCATGTGAAATGTAGGGCTGGATGAAGCACAAGCTGGAATCAAGATTGCCAAGAGAAATATTAATAACCTCAGATATGCAGATGACACCACCCTTATGGCAGAAAGTGAAGACTAAAGAGCCTCTTGATGACAGTGAAAGATAAGAGTGAAAGAGTTGGCTTAAAGCTCAACTTTCAGAATACTAGGATCATGCCTACTGGTCCATCACTTCATGGCAAATAGATGTGGAAACAATGGAAACAGTGAATGACTTTATTTTGGGGGGCTCCAAAATCACTGCAGATGGTGACTGCAGCCATGAAATTAAAAGACACTTGCTTCTTGGAAGAAAAGCTATGACCAACCTAGACAACATATTAAAAAGCAGAGATATTACTTTGCTGACAAACGTCTGTCTTGTGAAAGGTATGGTTTTTCCAGTAGTCATGTATGGATGTGAGAATTGGACCATTAAGAAAGTTGAGCATTAAAGAATTGATGCTTTTGAACTGTGGTCTTGGAGAAGACCCTTGAGAGTCCATTGGACTGCAAGGAGATGCAACCAGTCAATCCTAAAGCTAATCAGTCCTGAATATTCATTAGAAGGACTGATGTCGAACTTGAAACTCCAATACTTTGGCCACCTGATGCTAGGAACTGACTGACTGGAAAAGCCCCTGATGCTGAGAAGGATAAAGACAGGAGAAAGAGATGACAGAGGATGAGATAGTTGGATGGCATCACTGATTCAATGGACATGAATTTGAGCAAGCTCCGGAAATTGGTGATGGACAGGGAAGGCTGGTGTGCTGTAGTCCATGGGGTCGCAAAGAGTTGGACATGACTGAGTGAGTGAACTGAACTGAACTGAACGGATGGTGTCTGGGGGTGATTTATTTGTGTTCTCCACCAGTGCTCTTAGTTACTGCTAAGTACATTCACCTGTTTTCTGTGCATTTGGGAGCTATTTTCCAGTGTTGGCCCCCAAGCTGGCTCTGTAGTCTTCAAATAATTATTTCCTCACTTACATGTAAGAGGAATTTGATTAGATTCTCTGGACTAGAAATTCTGAACATTTATATTTGAATGGATTTGGTTGCTCTTTTGATAATCTATCTATATAATGTTTGCAAACACACATGGTGAGATTTGCCTATGCCTCTATCCTACAGGACCCATAGTTCTTTTTCTTTATTTCTTTCTTTTCAGTTCTTCCTTCCCTCCCTCTCTCCCACTGTTAGGATCTTTTTTTTTTTAATCTCTAGCAGGATGTTTCAAAATGAAATGACCAGGTGGGAGGCCTTTCTAATTCATTTTACTGGAGACATGGTGAGCACTTGCAAGTTATAAAAATTATTTCTGTGTATTTTATTGCATCACATATCCATTAACATTTATTAGGCACAGTTTTTGAATATATGCAAAATTAAAAAGGGCAATATAATAACCATCTTCATGCCAATAACTCAATTATTGAGTTATCACCCAACTCAATTATCAATGTTTGCTAGTCTCCTTTCATCCCTCTCTTCCTCTTTGTGAGAATATTTGAAAACACAATAGATATTGCTTTATTTTGTGTATAAACAGTTCAATACTCATAATTAATAGAAAAGATATTTTTAAAGAATATCAGCATTACATTTAATAAAAATAATACAGAAATGTAGACCAATGGAACAAGATAGCCCAGAAATAAACCCATGCACCTAGGGGTACCTTATTTTTGACAAAGGAGGCAAGAATATACAATGGGGCAAAGACAGCCTCTTCAATAAATGGTGCTGGGAAAACTGGACAGCTACATGTAAAAGAATGAAATTAGAACACTTCCTAACACCATACACAGAGATAAACTCAATATCAATTAAAGACCTAAATGTAAGACCAGAAACTATAAAACTCTAAGAAGAAAACATAGGCAGAACACTCGAAGACATAAATCAAAGCAAGATACTCTATGACCAACCTCCCAGAGTAATTGAAATAAAAACAAAAGTAAAAAGTGGGACCTGATTAAACTTAAAAGCTTTTGGGCAGTAAAGGAAACTAGAAGCAAAGTGAAAAGACAGCCCTCAAGATGGGAGAAAATAATAGCAAATGAAACAACTGACAAAGGATTAATTTCCAAAATATACAAGCAGCTTATATAACTCAATACCAGAAAAACAAACAACCCAATAAAAAGTGGGAAAATGACCTAAACAGACATTTCTCCAAAGAAGACATACAGATGGTTAACAAACACATGAAAAGATGCTTAACATCTTCCATTATTAGAGAAATGCAAATCAAAACCACAATGAGATATCATCTTACACCTGTCAGAATGGCCCTCAGCAAAAAGTTTCAGTTCAGTTCAGTCGCTCAGTCGTGTCCGAATCTTTGTGACCCCATGAACTGCTGCACGCCAGGCCTCCCTGTCCATCACCATCTCCCGGAGTTCACTCAGACTCACATCCATCGAGTCAGTGATGCCATCCAGCCATCTCATCCTTGGTCGTCCCCTTCTCCTCCTGCCCCCAATCCCTCCCAGCATCACAGTCTTTTCCAATGAGTCAACTCTTCGCATGAGGTGGCCAAAGTACTGGAGCTTCAGCTTCAGCATCATTCCTTCCAAAGAAATCCCAGGGCTGATCTCCTTCAGAAAGGACTGGTTGGATCTCCTTTCAGTCCAAGGGACTCTCAAGAGTCTTCTCCAATACCACAGTTCAAACGCATCAATTCTCCGGTGCTCAGCCTTCTTCACAGTCCAACTCTCACATCCATACATGACCACAGGAAAAACCATAGCCTTGACTAGATGGACCTTAGTCGGCAAAGTAATGTCTCTGCTTTTGAATATACTATCTAGGCTGGTCATAACTTTTCTTCCAAGGAGTAAACGTCTTTTAATTTCATGGCTGCAGTCACCATCTGCAGTGATTTTGGAGCCCCCCAAAATAAAGTCTGACACTGTTTCCACTGTTTCCCCATCTATTTCCCATGAAGTGATGGGACCAGATGCCATGATCTTCGTTTTCCGAATGTTGAGCTTTAAGCCAACTTTTTCGCTCTCCTCTTTCACTTTCATCAAGAGGCTTTTTAGTTCCTCTTCACTTTCTGCCATAGGGTGGTGTCATCTGCATATCTGAGGTTATTGAGATTTCTCCCAGCAATCTTGATTCCAGCTTGATCTATAAACAATAAATGCTGGAGAGGGTGTGGAGAAAAGGGAACACTCTTGCACTGTTGGTGGGAATGTAGTTTGATACAGCCACTATGGAAGACAGTATGGAGATTCTTAAAAAGCTAGGAATAAAACCACCATATGACCCAGCAATTGCACTCCTAGGCATATATCCGGAGGAAACCAAAGTTGAAAGAGACACATGTATCCCATTGTTCACTGCAGCACTATTTACAATAGCTAGAACATGGATGCAACCTAGATGTCCATCGGCAGATGAATGGATAAAGAAGTAGTGGTATGTATACACAATGGAATATTACTCAGGCATTAAAAGGAATGAATCTGAGTCAGTTCTAATGAGGTGGATGAACCTAGAACCTATTATATGGAGTGAGGTGAGTCAGAAAGAGAAAGATAAATGCCATATTCTAACACATATATACAAATCTAGAAAAATGGTACCAGGAAGAATTTATTTCCAGCACAAAAATGGAGAAACAGACATAGGGAATAGGCTTATGGACATGCGAAGAGGGGAGGAGAGGGTGAAATGTATGGAAAGAGTAACATGGAAACTTACATTACCGTATGTAAAATAAATAGCCAATGAAAATTTGCTGTATGGCTCAGGAAACTCAAAGAGGGGATCTGTATCAAGTTAGAGAGTTGGAATGGGGAGGCAGATGGGAGGGAGTTTCAAAAGGGAGAGGATATATTTATACCTATGGCTGATTCATGTTGAGGTTTGACAGAAAACAGCAAACAGAAAAATTCTGTAAAGCAATTATCCTTCAATGAAAATTAAGTTAAAAATAATGCTTTACCATTATTACCACTCCATCATCAGCTTCTTTAATCAACTCAAATATTATTATTGTTGTCTAGTCACTAAGTCTTGTCCAACTCTTTGTGACCCCACAGACTTCAAAATGCTGGGCTTCTCTGTCCACCACTATTTCCCAGAGTTTATTGAAATTCATGTCCATTGAGTCAGTGATGCTATCTAACAATCTCACTTGGAGCTATTAATAACTCTTCTCTGCTCTTCCTCAGTTGCATACTGGACATCTTCAGACCTGGGGGGCTCATCTTTTGGTGCCATATCTTTTTGCCTTTTCATACTGTCCATGGGGCAGGCAAGAATCCTGGAGTGGGTTGCCATTTCATCCTCCAGTGAATCATGTTTTGTTAGAACTCTTCTCTATGACCCATCTGTCTTGGGTGGCCGCAAAACATGGTTGATAGCTTCAGTGAGTTATGCAAGCCTCTTCTCCATGACAAGGCTGTTCTATATACAAAAATATACAATATATGTTTGTAATTTTTGTCCTCTTTATTTTCTCTGCTACTAATTGTTCCAAGTGAGATGGTTAGATAGCATCACTGACTCAATGGACATGAATTTGGACAAATTATTTCTAATTCTCCTAGATTGATTTTCAACTTCTATTTTCACTTTTTCTGTAGTCTTTCTTCCTTTTTCCTTTTTATGCAAAATTTTCCTTTCCTGCACTTTCAAACTTTTTACTGAACTTTAAAATTAGAATGTATGTATCATATATTTCTAATGTTTAATGTTTTTTCTTTCTTATTTTCCTTACATTAATTCAATGTTTTCTCTCATCTCTAAGCTTTATAGTTTTCTTCTGTTTCAGACATTATTTCTGTTTTGTATTAGTTCTATTTCTTTGCTTATTCTGGATGCTCTATTTCAAGCTAGATATTTTCCTCCATTTGGTGGTGATTCTTATAGTCTGTCTAAGGCATAGTGCATGAAATCTGAGGTTGCATTAGAAAAAAATTCATTGCCAATTATTTTGAAATAAATGTGCAATTCAGTGACTAAACAGAGACATTGCATTGTGTTTATGAACAGAAGTTTTCACATCTTGCATTTTTCTGTAAGGTGATAATGATATCAGCCAGGTTTTATTTCTTTAGAGGACACAAAAAGTCACTTATCAGATATTCCTTTTTATCAAAGCATAAAGATTTATTTACTTTTCCACTTCTATTTTTAAGAAGACATCTGTGTAATTGATGCTTGTGTTAAAAATTAAGGCACAAAGAGTTTTGAAAGAGAAAACATGGAAACAGTATCCAAACCCTGGTAATAATTCTTTTACTGGTTATTACTGATGGCCAATTAATTTACATATGTTAATTTTTTAGGCAACCCAGGATAAATTCATTTGGTCATCCAGTTTATTTCAACTTATTTGAAGAAAAAAGTTTCTAATATGTATTTTCTATTTCCTCACTTCTCCTAGAGAAATATCAATAACCTCAGATAAGCAGATGACACTACCTTTATGGCAGAAAGTGAAGAGGAACTAAAAAGCCTCTTGATGAAAGTGAAAGAGGAGAGTGAAAAAGTTGGCTTAAAGCTCAACATTCAAAAACGAAGATCATGGCATCTGGTCCCATCACTTCATGGGAAATAGATGGGGAAACAGTGGAAACAGTGGCAGACTTTATTTTTTGGGGGCTCCAAATCACTGCAGATGGTGACTGCAGCCATGAAATTAAAAGATGCTTACTCCTTGGAAGAAAAGTTATGACCAACTTAGACAGCATGTTGAAAAGCAGAGACATTACTTTGCCAACAAAGGTCCGTCTATTCAAGGCTATGGTTTGTCCAGTGGTCATGTATGGATGTGAGAGTTGGACTGTGAAGAAAGCTGAGTGCCGAAGAATTGATGCTTTTGAACTGTGGTGTTGGAGAAGACTCTTGAGAGTCCCTTGGACTGCAAGGAGATCCAACCAGTCCATTCTGAAGGAGATCAGTCCTGGGTGTTCTTTGGAAGGAATGATGCTAAAGCTGAAACTTCAGTACTTTGGTTACCTCATGCGAAGAGTTGACTCATTGGAAAAGACTGTGATGCTGGGAGGGATTGGGGGCAGGAGGAGACAGGGACGACAGAGGATGGGATGGCTGGATCGCATCACTGACTCGATGGACGTGAGTCTGAGTGAACTCCGGGAGATGGTGATGGACAGGGAGGCCTGGTGTGCTGCGATTCATGGGGTCACAAAGAGTCGGACACGACTGCGAGGCTGAACTGAACTGAACTGAACATAATTTAACCTTTTAATGTCATCATAAAGAATGTAGCAGTGTAATAAGACAGAAACATAGCCTCTGGGCCTGCTGAGGTATGTTATGCCATATACCTTTTTCCTGTAAATACCAACATGGCTAAACCACACTGCCAAGCATTCCTAATGTGTCTAAAATAAAAATAAATAACTTACAGAGGGCTAAGAATCCTCTCCATCAGTAAACTACATGGAGCTTGTAATGTCAGTTTTGGTGCTTGGCATATTTTGCTAATCTTTTAGCTATTTTTAAGAACTTGCCAAAATACTGAACTGAGTGTAACTTACATGGCAATTAAGTTTCATAGATCCACATTTCTATATTTCTACAACTCTGTTAAGAATTCAGTCTTTGAAAAAGAAATGGATTTTAATGATTTTATATATTTAATCCATAAACAATTACATTTATTTCAGGCAAATGTTAAATATTTTCTTCTTTTTTAATTTTTCTAGATGAGATATGAAAATAAAATTTATAATACTGTATATGTGATTTCAAATGTGTTCTTCAATTTATTTGTTTTAGAACAATGGAGATTAGGGTTGAAACTAAAGATGCATGAATAATTCAGTAAGTTCTGGCTAGCTGGAATTTTGGGAAATGCGTTACTTTAGATCCAAATTTTCTGTAGAGCTGAGAATTCAACCTCTATAGAGCACTCACAATTTTGAGTTGAATTTTGAGTTGATTTGGTAGGAAGTACTTATAAAATGTATCATATGCCACACAGTCTTCTAAAGTAATATATAAAGCATGTTTTAATGATTTTTATTAAGATTATCATTACTAACATAAATTATTATTTATTGCAGATTATTTCCCCTATACTAAAATGGTCTATTCTATTCTGCTAATAAATTTTACAGCAGTAGAATTTATTCACCTTCAAAGTAGCTGCTTTTAATCAGCTTTGGGTTTCAAAACAAGATAACTAAACTGTTGAAATTTTGTATACATTAAACAAAGCAAACTGATTCTGAATGAAGAACTGAATGACTTGATTATAAGTATATGGATGGATTTTGTAACATCTATTACAGTTGGTCATAGATTCTTTTTAATTCATTATCTGCCTGTTTGCTGCCTTCAAAATAAATGAAGGTACTGGATGAGTTCTAAATTTTTTAAAAATTTAATGTACAAAAGCAATCAATCCGCTTCTTCATTTTATTTCTTCCTAGTTAATTCTATATTATAATTCATTTGATGAAGTTAAAATCCAAGCACTTAAGTTTTTTATTTTCTATTTTAATTGAACATTAGATGCTTTAAGAATTTCTTTGCAGTATTAGAGTTTACCATATATATATATATAATATATATATATGCTAAGTCACTTCAGTCGTGTCCAACTCTGTGTGACCCCATAGACGGCAGCCCACCAGGCTCCCCTGTCCCTGGGATTCTCCAGGCAAGAACCCTGGAGTGGGTTGCCATTTCCTTCTCCAGTGCATGAAAGTGAAAAGTGAAAGTGAAGTCGTCCGACTCTTCGCGACCCCATGGACTGCAGCCTACCAGGCTCCTCCGTCCATGGGATTTTCCAGGCAAGAGTACTGGAGTGGGGTGCCATTGCCTTCTCCAATATACATATATATACATACATATCAGTAGTCTCTGGAAATGGCCTCTAGCATGTGTATATATATATATATATATATATATATATATATATATATCAATAGTCTTTGGAAATGGTTCCATGGATATGCTGGCATACCTTGTTTTACTGTGCTTCACTTCATTGTACTTTACAGATATTTTACATTTTCAAAATTGAAGGCTTATGAAAATCATGTATCCAGCAAGTTATCAGTGCCATTTTCCCAAAGGCATTGCCTACTTCATGTCCCTGTCACATTTTGGTAATATATTATTTGTCATGCTACTGTGATCAATGATCTTTGATGTTATTACTAAGGCTTGCTGAAAGCTCAAATGATTGCTAGTAATTTTTAGTAATGAAGTATTTTAAAATTAAGATGTGTATACTTTTTCAGTCAAGGCAATGGCACCCCACTCCAGTACTCTTGCCTGGAAAATCTTTTTCTTGGGAGCAGAAGCAGGATATAAGATATAAAACAGATTGTTGTTCTTACTCCAACAGACTGCTTTATTGAAAGGGGACACGGGTTCGATCTCTGGTCTGGGAACTAGGATTCCACATGCCATGGGGCAACTGAGCCCATGTGCCACAACTACTGAGCCCATGCTCTATAGCCTGCAAGCCACAACTACTGAAACTCACCTGCCCTAGAGCCCATGCTCCACAAGAAGAGAAGCCACCACAATGAGAAGTTTGCCTTCAGCAACTAGAGAGCAACCCCCTTGCTTGCTCCTATTAGAGAACCTGTGCATAGCAACAAAGCCTGTGCATCACAGTGAAGACTCAGTGCAGCCAAAACAAAACAAAGCAAACCAACCAACCAACAAACAAAAAAATCAGTGGAACTTGTAATAAAAGACAAAAAGAAAAAGATTTGTAGAGTCATTTGCATATAAGCAACTATTGGCCGGTTAGTTGCCCTGTGAAAACCTGGGAAAGAGACAGAGAGGAAGAGCCTTATTGGGGTCCAAGCATATCTCAACACTAACCTAAAGAATGATTCTTTTAAAGAAGTCTGTTATTGATGAATATATTGTTTTGAGTTATTTATGCCTCAAGATATTATTCATAACAACAGAGATCAGCAATTAATGGAATTTAAGAGCTAGCTGTGGTTAAGGAAAGAAACGGTCAAAGAGAATCGAGCTAAAGCCACTGTCACTCCAGGTATAAACAGGGCTGTGGCTCTTCAAGAACACTGGAAAGCAGAATAGATTAAAAGTAAATAATCCAGTCTATCATGAAACAGATAAAAGAAATAATAATAAACTACAACAAATTTGGGGGGTGGAAGGGACAGAATTACTACAAACGTATTTTAGCTAAAGCAGTGGCAAATGAAAAACAGTAACAACAAAACCCAGAAAAGAATGGTTGATATCCCAGAAAAAAATCAGGCAACAGAAAAATTAGGCACATTATAATGTGGCCTCTATCTGGAAACTATTGAATAAAAATTGTGACATAACACATATGAAAATCACTCATAGTCTTCACAGTTTACTTTGTAGTTTTTACAATGCAAACAAATGATATATTCCCCAAATGTAAATCATCTCCAGTCTTCTTCCTTTCTTTACCCAGATACAGATTTTCAACTGGTATACATATTTTTTCTGTCTGCTGGGCTTCTTTTATAAAATTTGAGTCTTCTGGTGATAATTTAATGTTAGATTTGAATGTCTTAATATTTCATTATTTCACTTTCATTTTAAAACATACTTGTTGATTCAGAATCCTAATTGGTCCCTTCATCTGTCAATGGACATTTAGGTTGCCAACAAGGACCTACTGTATAACACAGGGAACTCTGTTCAATATTCTATAATAATCTCAGTGGGAAAAGAATTTGAAAAAGAATAGATACTTGTTTGTATAACTGAATCAACTTGTTGTACCCCTGAAACTCACCATTGTTAATCAGCTATACTCCAATAAAAAAAGAATCACAATTTGACAGTATTATTTTTCAATCATTTTAAAGTGCTGCTCCTCTGTCTTCTGTCTTGCATTGTTTTCAATGAAAAGCCTGCTCTCCTTATATTCATTTCACTATATGTAAGATACTCCTCCATCCCTTAAATGCCTTTACAAATGTTTCTTTTTCTTTAGTTTACTGCAGTTTGAATATATTATTTGGTGTGTCATTGTTGGTATTTATCCCAGTTGATGTCCATTGAGGTTCCTGGACCTATGATATGGTACCTGTAATTTTAGAGAATTCTCTGTCATTGTGACTTCAATTATGTTTTCTGTTCTGTTCATTGTTGGTTCTACTTTGATATTCCAATTACAAATATATCTTTTAATATTATCCCACAGATCTTCTAGGTACTATTATGCTTTCAGTTTTGTTGTTTTTTGTTATTATTTTTATTTGAATCAAAAGAATATGGTACAGGGAGGGAGGAGGGAAGGGGGTTCAGGATGGGGAACACGTGTATACCTGTGGAAGATTCATGTTGATGTATGGCAAAACCAATACAATATTGTAAAGTAATTAACCTCCAATTAAAATAAATACATTTATATTAATTAAAAAGGAATACATTAGAAGAATAAACAAAAAAGAGCATTTGTTAGAAATTTAAAAAAAGCAGTGATGGTAACAGAAATGAATAATTTTACTGGCCCTAAAGTGGAGTCGACATGGCTGAAGGAAGAATATTGACCTAGGTTCAGGTTCTTTGATTTTTCCTTTAGCCATGTCTTGTCCACATAAGGACCAGTAAAAATTATTCATTTCTGTTGCTATCTTTATTGTTTTAAAATTTCTAATGAATCTTTTTTTAAAAAATTTATTCATTTAACATATTCTTAGAATTGCTGTATCCCCTTACATGATCATTGTGTCCTTGTATGCTGTCTTCCTTTTCAATAGATCTATTAACATGTTATTCTTGGTTATTTTCAATTTCCTGGGTGATAATTCCAAAATCTGTGTCATAACTGAGTTTGATTCTCATGCTTGCTTTGTCTCCTCACAGTGTGCTTTTTTATTGCCTTTTCTCAAAGCTTGCAATTTTGATTTCTGAAAGCCAAACATGTAATATCAGATAAAAGAAATCCCAGTAAACAGCATTTTAACTTAAGTATTATGTTAATCGTACTAGAATCTAGCCAATATTAGCTGTGAGTGTCTGAGGCATCAAATTTCTCTTCAGCTTTCATTTTTGTCTCTACTCTGTACTCTATATTGTGGAATTATCTAAGAATTCTTCCTCAAAAACCTACATCTTGCTATTCTATCAACTGTTATTGATGTTCAGTCACTCAGTTGTGTCTGACTCTTTGTGACCCCGTGTGACTGCAGCACACCAGGCTTCTCTGTCTTTCACCATCCCTGGGAGGTTGCCCAAACTCTGTCCATTGAGTGGGTGATGCCATCCAACCATCCTGTCTTCTGTCATCCCCTTCTCCTCCTGTCTTCAATCTTTCCCAGCATCAGGGTCTTTTCTAATGAGTTGGTTCTACTCATCAGGTGGCCAAAGTACTGGAGCTTCAGCATCAGTCCTTTCAATGAATATTCAGGACTGTTTTGATCTCCTTACAGTTCAAGGGACTTGCAAGAATCTTCTCCACCACCACAGCTTTTCAACTGTAATTCATTATTATTATCATGAATCCCAGTTGGTGGAGTGGTTGATTTTGGGAGGAGGAGCATTCTATAATGTTCTAAATAAGTCTAAGCCATTTAGACTGGGACCTGTGGGACCTGTGTCTCTGCACTGTAGACTACAAAATTATCTCCAACCCTCCACCCAACCCCTGCCTCTTCCATTCAACAGATTTTACTCCTTACTGACTTTCCTGGCAACATTCTCAATCTATTTTCTTGAATTCCTACCCCCTGATGAAATGTATTTCTTCTTCCCTCCTCTGGTAAAACAGGAAAGCCTAAGGGGCTGGAAAGAAAGTGAAAGTCGCTGAGTTGTGTCAGACTCTTTGTGAACCCATGGACTATACAGTTCATGGAGTTCTCCAGGCCAGAATACTGGACTGTGTAGTCTTTTCCTTCTCCAGGGGATTTTCCCAACCCAGGGATGGAATCCAGGTCTCCTGCATTGCAGGTGAATTCTTTAGAGGCTGAGCCACAAGAGAAACCCCAAGGGGCTCAGTTCAGTTCAGTCACTCAGTCATGTCTGACTCTTTGCGACCCCATGAATCACAGCAGGCCAGGTCTCCCTGTCCATCACCAATTCCCGGAGTTCACTCAGACTCACGTCCATCGAGTCCGTGATGCCATCCAGTCATCTCATCCTCTGTCGTCACCCTCTTCTCTTGCCCCCAATCCCTCCCAACATCAGAGTCTTTTCCAATGAGTCAAGTCTTTGCATGAGGTGGCCAAAGTACTGGAATTTCAGCTTTAGCATCATTCTTTCCAAAGAAATCCCAGGGCTGATCTCCTTCAGAAAGGACTGGTTGGATCTCCTTGCAGTCCAAGGGACTCTCAAGAGTCTTCTCCAACACCACAGGTCAAAAGCATCAATTCTTTGGCGCTCAGCCTTCTTCACAGTCGAACTCTCACATCCATACATGACTACTGGAAAAATCATAGCCTTGACTAGATGGACCTTAGTCAGCAAAATAATATCTCTGCTTTTGAATATGCTATCTAGGTTGGTCATAACTTTTCTTCCAAGGAGTAAGCCTCTTTTAATATCATGGCTGCAGTCACCATCTGCAGTGATTTTGGAGCCCCCCAAAATAAAGTCTGACACTGTTTCCACTGTTTCCCATCTATTTCCCATGAAGTGATGGGGCCGGATGCCATGATAATCATTTTCTGAAAGAGAGCTTTAAGCCAACTTTTTCACTCTCCACTTTCACTTTCATCAAGAAGCTTTTTAGTTCCTCTTCACTTTCTGCCATAAGGGTAGTGTCATCTGCATATCTGATGTGATTGATATTTCTCCCAGCAATCTTGATTCCAGCTTGTGTTTCTTCCAGTTCAGCATTTCTCATGATGTACTCTGCATCTAAGTTAAATAAGCAGGGTGACAATATACAGCCTTGACGTACTCCTTTTCCTATTTGGAACCAGTCTGTTGTTCCATGAACAGTTCTAACTGTTGCTTCCTGACCTGCATACAGATTTCTCAAGAGGCAGGTCAGGTGGTCTGGTATTCCCATCTCTTTCAGAATTTTCCACAATTTATTGTGATCCACACAGTCAAAGGCTTTGGCATAGTCAATAAAGCAGAAATAGATGTTTTTCTGGAACTCTCTTGCTTTTTCCATGGTCCACTGGATGCTGGCAATTTGATCTCTGGTTCCTCTACCTTTTCTAAAACCAGCTTGAACATCAGGGAGTTCATGGTTCACTGAAGCCTGGCTTGGAGAATTTTGAGCATTACTTTACTAGCATGTGAGATGAGTGCAATTGTGCAGTAGTTTGAGCATTCTTTGGCATTGCCTTTCTTTGGGGTTGGAATGAAAACTGACCTTTCCCAGTCCTGTGGCCATTGCTGAGTTTTCCAGATTTGCTGGCATATTGAGTGCAGCACTTTCACAGCATCATCTTTCAGGATTTGAAATAGCTCTACTGGAATTCCATCACCTCCACTAGCTTTGTTCATAGTGATGCTTTCTAAGGCCCACTTGACTTCACATTCCAGGGTGTCTGGCTCTAGATAAGTGATCACACCATCATGATTATCTGGGTCATGAGGATCTTTTTTGTACAGTTCTTCTGTGTATTCTTGCCACCTCTTTTTAATATCTTCTGCTTCTGTTAGGTCCACACAATTTCTGTCCTTTATCGAGCCCATCTTTGCATGAAATGTTCCCTTGGTATCTCTAATTTTCTTGAAGAGATCTCTAGTCTTTCCCATTCTGTTGTTTGCCTCTATTTCTTTGCATTGATCACTGAAGAAGGCTTTCTTATCTCTTCTTGCTATTTTTTGGATCTCTGCATTCAGATGCTTATATCTTTCCTTTTCTCCTTTGCTTTTCACCTCTCTTCTTTTCACAGCTATTGGCAAGGCCTCCCCAGACAGCCATTTTGCTTTTTTGCATTTCTTTTCCATGGGGATGGTCTTGATCCCTGTTCTGTACAATGTCACGAACCTCATTCAACAGTTTATCAGGCACTCTCTCTATCAGATCTAGGCCCTTAAATCTATTTTTCACTTCCACTGTATAATCATAAGGGATTTGATTTAGGTCATACTTGAATGGTCTAGTGGTTTTCCCTACTTTCTTCAATTTAAGTCTGAGTTTGGCAATAAGGAGTTCATGATCTGAGCCACAGTCAGCTCCTGGTCTTGTTTTCATTGACTGTATAGAGTTTCTCCATATTTGGCTGCAAAGAATATAATCAATCTGATTTTGGTGTTGACCATCTGGTGATGTCCATGTGTAGAGTCTTCTCTTGTGTTGTTGGAAGAGGGTGTTTGCTATGACCAGTGCATTTTCTTGGCAAAACTATTAGTCTTTGCCCTGCTTCATTCCTCATTCCAAGGCCAAATTTGCCTGTTACTCCAGGTGTTTCTTGACTTCCTACTTTTGCATTCCAGTCTCCTATAATGAAAAGGACATCTTTTTGGGGTGTTAGTTCTAAAATGTCTTGTAGGTCTTCATAGAACCATTCAACTTCAGCTTCTTCAGCGTTACTGGTTGGGGCATAGACTTGGATTACGGTGATATTGAATGGTTTGCCTTGAAAAAGAACAGAGATCATTCTGTCGTTTTTGAGATTGCATCCAAGTACTGCATTTTGGACTCTTTTGTTGACCATGATGGCTACTCCATTTCTTCTGAGGGATTCCTGCCTGCAGTAGTAGATATAATGGTCATCTGAGTTAAATTCACCCATTCCAGTCCATTTTAGTTCTCTGATTCCTAGAATGTCGACGTTTACTCTTGCCATCTCTTGTATGACCACTTCCAATTTGCGTTGTTTCATGGACCTGACATTCCAGGTTCCTATGCAATATTGCTCTTTACAGCATTGGACCTTGCTTCTATCACCAGTCACATTCACCACTGGGTATTGTTTTTGCTTTGGCTCCATTCCTTCAGTTTTTCTGGAGTTATTTCTCCAGTGATCTCCTTTGGCATATTGGGTACCTACTGACCTGGGGAGTTCCTCTTTCAGTATCCTATCATTTTGCCTTTTCATACTGTTCATGGGGTTCTCAAGGCAAGAATACTGAAGTGATTTGCCATTCCCTTCTCCAGTGGACCACATTCTGTCAGACCTCTCCACCATGACCCACCCATCTTGGGTTGCTCCACGGGCATGGCTTAGTTTCATTGAGTTAGACAAGGCTATGGTCCTAGTGTGATTAGATTGACTAGTTTTCTGTGAGTATGGTTTCAGTGTGTCTGCCTTCTGATGTCCTCTTGCAACATCTACCATCTTATTTGGGTTTCTCTTACTTTGGGCGTGGGGTATCTCTTCATGGCTGCTCCAGCAAAGCCCTGCCACTGCTCCTTACCTTGGATGAGGGATATCTCCTCATTGCCGCCCTTCCTGACCTTCAACATAGGATAGCTCCTCTAGGCTGTCCTGCACCTGTGCAGCCTCTGTTCCTTGGGCATGGGGTTGCTTCTCCCTGCTGCCACGCCTGGCCTTGGGCGTGGGATGGCTCCTTGGATGCAGGGTAGGTCTGGGCTGGAGGTGGGTAAAATTTCTTTATCCCAGCTGAGATATGGTCTCAGAATTGAGCTCAGGTAAATAGCAAGGAGAGATAAGCAAGCCTTTCTCAGAGATCAATGCAAAGAAATACAGGAAAACAACAGAATGGGAAAGATTAGAGATCTCTTCAAGAAAATTAGAAATACCAAGGGCACATTTCATGCAAAGATGGGCTCGATAAAGGACAGAAATGTTATGGACCTAACAGAAGGAGAAGATATTAAGAAGAGGTGGCAAGAATACATAGAAGGACTGTACAAAAAAGATCTTCACGTCCAGATAATCACGATGGTGTGATCACTCACCTAGAGCAGGACATCCTGGAATGTGAAATCAAGTGGGCCTTAGAAAGCATCACTACCAACATGATGGAATTCTAGTTGAGCTATTTCAAATCCTGAAAGATGATGCTGTGAAAGTGCTGCACTCAATATGCCAGCAAATTTGGAAAACTCAGGAGTGGCCACAGGACTGGAAAAGGTCAGTTTTCATTCCAATTCCAAAGAAAGGCAATGCCAAAGAATGCTCAAACTATCACACAACTGCACTCATCTCACATGCTAGTACAGTAATTCTCAAAATTTTCCAAGCCAGGCTTCAGCAATATGTGAACCATGAACTTCCAGATGTTCAAGCTGGTTTTAGAAAAGGCAGAGGAACCAGAGATCAAATTGCCAACATCTGCTGGATCATGGAAAAAGCAAGAGAGTTCCAGAAAAACATCTATTTCTGCTTTATTGACTATGCCAAAGCCTTTGACTGTGTGGATCACAAAAAACTGTGGAAAATTATGAAAGAGATGGGAACACTAGACCACCTGATCTGCCTGTTGAGAAACATATGCAGGTCAGGAAGCAAGTTAGAAGTGGACATGGAACAACAGACTGATTACAAATAGGAAAAGGAATACAGCAAGGTTGTATATTGTCACCCTGCTTATTTAACTTATATGCAGAGTACATCTGGAGAAGGCAATGGCAACCCACTCCAGTTCTCTTGCCTGGAAAATCCCATGGATGAAGGAGTCTGGTAGGCTGCAGTCCATGGGGTCACTAAGAGTCGGGCACGACTGAGCGACTTTACTTTCACTTTTCACTTTCATGCATTGGAGAAGGAAATGGCAAGCCACTCCAGTGTTCCTGCCTGGAGAATCCCAGGGACAGGGGAGCCTGGTGGGCTGCCATCTATGGGATTGCACAGAGTCGGACACGACTGAAGAGACTTAGCAGCAGCAGCAGAAGAGTACATCATGAGAAACGCTGGAATGGAAGAAGCACAAGCTGGAATCAAGATTGCCGGGAGAAATATCAGTCACCTCAGATATGCAGGTGACACCACCCTTATGGCAGAAAGTGAAGAGGAACTAAAATGACTCTTGATGGAAGTGAAAGTGGAGAGTGAAAAACATTGGCTTAAAGCTCAACATTCAGAAAACGAAGATCATGGCATCTGGTCCCATCACTTCATGGGAAATAGATGGGGAAACAGTGGAAATAGTGTCAGACTATTTTTTGGGGCTCCAAAATCACTGCAGATGGTGACTGCAGCCATGAAAGTAAAAGACGCTTACTCCTTGGAAGGAAAGTTATGACCAACCTAGACAGCATATTTAAAAGCAGAGACATTACTTTGCCAACAAAGGTCCATCTAGTAAGGCTATGGTTTTACCAGTGGTCATGTATGGATGTGAGAGTTGGACTTTGAAGAAAGCTGAGGTCTGAAGAATTGATGCTTTTGAACTGTGGTGTTGGAGAAGACTCTTGAGAGTCCCTTGGACTGCAAGGAGATCAAGCCAGTCCATTCTAAAGGAGATCGGTCCTGGGTGTTCTTTGGTAGGACTGATGCTAAAGCTGAAACTCCAATACTTTGGCCAACTCATGCGAAGTTGACTCATTGGAAAAGACTCTGATGCTGGGAGGGATTGGGGGCAGGAGGAGACAGGGATGACAGAGGATGAGATGGGCAGCTGGCATCACCGACTCAATGGACATGAGTTTGGGTGAACTCCGGGAGTTGGTGACGGACAGGGAGGCCTGGCGTACTGCAATTTATGGTATCACAAACAGTCATACATGACTGAGTGACTGAACTGAACTGAACTGAAAGTGCTTTCATTCCTTCCTCTACCACAGGCCATATTCTTGAGCGCTGGGTAGAAAATGTCCTGGGATTCTGCCACATTATGTGATATGTCTCCTCCTTACTCTGTCAGGGCTACAAGGGAAAGTTCTAAGATCTTCAAAGTGAAAAACTATGAGGGCTCCACTAAGAACCCAAGGAGATTTTGTTACCCAAGTCCATACTGAGTCTCCACAATTAAACAAAATTGCCATTTATTTTTGCTTCTCTGCATGCTCAGTCACTTCAGTGTGTCAGACTCTTTGCAACCTCATACACTGTAGCCCACCAGCCTCCATTGTCCATGGGATTCTCCTGGCTAGAATCCTGGAGTGGGTTGCCATTTCTTACTCCATTATTTGCTCGTACTAGGTTATAACTTGAAAGGATTCTGCTCCAGGTAGCGAGACCTGGGTTTCTTTATGTAGATGTATCTGGGATGTCAGTCTGCCCTGTGACTTCAGTCATCTGGTAAATAGAAAGCTGTCAATATTCATTTTGTTCAACTTTCTTGATGTAAGGATAAAAATAGCAATTTGTTAGCTCTTTACATATTGGGGGTAAAACCAGACTAAAACCCTTAAAACTTGTACCTTAAAAATTTTCATCCAACTGGAATTTATTTTGATGTAAAAAATTAAGTAGAAAATTATTTTATTAACCTTGGCTACTGAGTCTTTCTAATATTGTTGATGATAAATTATCTATTTTTATGATCAGCTTTTAATTTTTCACGTTTATTATTTTCAGAATTCCTATTTGGATTGACTCAAATATTTTTAATAATAGATTCATGAACTCTACCAATTTTTTTTTATTGCTACAATACCTGATTTTGAAAAGAGAATAGTAATAGAATCATGATCAGGGAAAATAATATATCTAGTGACATAATCCAATGTCATCAGTGAAAATTATTTCATAAGATAATGGTTACTAAATGCTTATAAAATGGTAAGTACTTAGTAATTAATGGAAGATAATGATTTAATCTAACACATATAATATTGAATTTTGAGAAATTTGGCAATTAAAGATCACAGTGATAAAATAGACCCCATGATTAACTTGAGACAAGTTTTAATTTAACATTAGCAATTACTGACATGAACAATCTTGGCATACATTTCATCCAAAAGGCTGAGAATGTTTTCAAACTGTAATTGGCTTTTGGTTCACCCATTTGTTAAATCAGCAGTGTAAAAAGTTCTAGTCGCTTAGAGGCTAGTCCAGCAAGTTATTCTTTTTAAACACCCAAATCCAGAGTTTATATTTAAGCTATACTGTGGTTGTTAACCCATCTAATATGACACTATTATAGGCCAGATGAAGTTTCTTTTCCTAAAGATAGTTTATGCTTGATTTTATTTAATATTCTTACATATTCTGGGTGAAAGCAGAGAAAATAATCAAGCATTGTATTATGAGCCATTAAAGTCAATTTGAATAATGGAGTTAGCTTTGAAGATTTAAGTGCTATTGAAAATATTCTCAAGTTTATGTGACATTAAACGTTGAGATGTAATCACATTCATTTCACAATTCTGCATGTTTCATACTGTCAGTATTTTTGTATATAATTAAAACATTAATTAAAAAGGCTTCATTTAAACACATTTTCATTTTTAGAAACATGTTCAGACTATTTTGTTTATTGCAGCTCCCATTGTGTTATAGGCCAGGATCACAATGACACTGCATTCTCAGACAATACAAAGTGAAACAAGACAAAACCTCCAATTACCTTTATTTTCTTTCAATTTCTGATTTTTCAATCTTCTCCTAGCTAAACTTTTTAAGAGTGGTATATTTTTGTCTTCATTCCTTTATTTTTGCCTTACCCTTCACTCACTGGTAAGAAAATGTTACTAAGTTTTCAAATGATGTCCAGGATTCTAATGGAATGGTGTCCTATCAGTATTCATCTTAGTTTTTCTTTCTCTCCACAAGTCAGCAGTTGTGACCAAGCCCTCTTTCATCTTGCTCTCTCATCTATAGACTTTCTTATCACTTGCATTTGCAGTCTTATAAAAACCCAGAATCTATTAGGATTCTTAATTTAATATTCTTGCCCAATATGTTGGCTTTTTCCACTGCAGATTCACAAAAACATATAAATGCACATTCCATTCTCTTGACAAATATTATTATTAGGCTTTCAAATATTAAAAATATCAAAATACTAGTAGTTGACACAGCTGCAGTACTGCCTGGCCCCAGCTTGGACTCCTTCTATCTTCCTCTGCCCCTCTCTGTATCAGAGGCTGGGGCCCTGGGTTGGACTTCTGGCAGTGGGCCTGAGTGTCAGGGCAAGAGGGTATGAATCCAAACAGCGCTTAGCTGGCATGTCTGGCTGGGTGCTACATCTTCTGCTGCCACTATTCAAGGCCCTCAGAACTTCCCAGAGAGAGACCAGAGTGGTTCCAAGCCACCCCACCATTCACTTAGGTTTATTAAGATGAAACACTTCAGACAGGCCTTCTGAAAATCAAGAAAAAGAAAAACAGAATATTACAAACTCTGGGGAAAAACAAACAAACAAACAAACAAAAAAAACATGCCTCCAGAACAGAAACCACAATCACAGAGAGCTAATAAAAACAAAAAGGTATAGGATTATGTTCCACATGAAGGAGCAAGATAAATCCCCAGGTGAGCAACTAAATGAGTGACAATAGGCAAACTTCCAGAAAAAGAATTAAAAATAATGATAGTGAAGATGATCCAAAATTTCAGAAAAAGAATGGGGAAGATGCAAGAAATGTTTACCAAAGACCTAAAAGAACTAAAGAATGATCAAACAGAGATAAATAATACACTAGAATAAATCAATAGTAGAATAACTGAGGCAGAAGAACAGATAAGTCACCTGGAAGACAGAAAGGTGGAAATCACTGCTGTAAAACAAAATATAAGAAAAAATGAAAAGAAATGAAGACAGTCTAAGAGACATCTGGGACAACATTAAATGCACCAACATTCACATTATTATAGGGGTCCCAGAAGGAGAAGAGAGAGAAAGAACCCAAGAAAATATTTGAAGAGATAATAGGTGAGAAGTTCCCTCATGGGAAAGGCAATAGTCAACCAGTTAGGAAGCACAGAGAGTCCCAGGCAGAATAAAACCAAAAACGAATACACCAAGACACATAGTAATCAAACCAACAAAAATTAAAGATGAAGATAAAATATGAAAAACAACAAGGAAAATGACAACATACAAGGGAGCTCTCAGCAGGCTATCAGCTGATTTCTCAACAGAGACTCTCTATAGGCCAGAAGGAATGGCACAATATATTCAAAGTCATGAAAGAGAAGAACTTACAACCAAAACCAATCTACCCAGCAGGACTATCATCAAGATTTGATGGAGAAATCAAAATTTTTACAGAAAGTTAAGAGAATGCAGCACCATTAAACCAGCTTTACAACAAATGCTAGAGGAACTTCTCTAGGCAGGAGAAACAAGAGAAGGAAAAAACCTACAAAAAATAAACCCCAAACAATTAAGATAATAGTAATAGGATCATACATATTGATAATCACCTTAAATGTAAATAGATTAAATGTACCAACCAAAAGACATAGACTGAGTGGATACAAAAATGAGACCCATATATATATACTGTCTAGAAGAGACCCACCTCAGACCTAGGGACACTCACAGACTGAAAGTAAGGAGATGGGAAAAGGTATTCCACCCAAATAGAAATCAAAAGAAAGCTGGAGTAACAATACTCATATCAGACAAAATAGACTTTAACATAAAGACTGCTATAAGAGACAAAGAAGAACACTACATAATGATCAAATGTTCAATATAAGAGGAAGATATAACAATTATAAATATATATGGACTCAATACAGGAGCACCTCAACATATAAGGCAAATACTAACAACCACAGAGAGAGAAATTGACAGCAGCACAATAATAATGGGGGACTTTAATGCCCACTTTTATCAATTGACAGATCATCTGTACAGAAAATTAATAAGGAAACACAGGCCTTAAATGTCACTTCAGACAAGTTGGACTTAATTTATATTTATAGAGCATTCCATCAAAAAAGAGCAGACTATACATTCTTCTCAAGTGTACATGGAATATTCTCCAGGATTGACCACATGTTGGGCCACAAGGTGAGCCTTGGTAAATTTAAGAGAATTTAAAGAAAAGATGCTTGAAATTATATCAAGCATCTTTTATGACTTCATAGCTATGAGATTAAAGATAAACTACAAAAAAAGACCTTAAAAAGCCCAAACACATGGCAGGAAATAATATGCTACTAAACAATTAATGGATCACAGAAGAAATCAAAGAGAAAATAAAAAAAGAATACTTAGAGACATATGAAAATGAAAACACAATGGTCCAAACCTATCAGATACAGCAAAAATAGTATTAAGAAGAAAGGTTATAGCAATACAAGCTGACCTGAAGAAACAAGAAAAATCTCAAATAAACAACCTATCCTTACACCTACAACAACTAGAGAAAGAACACACAAAATCTAAAATTAGTAGAAGGAAAGAAATCGTTAAGATTAGAGCAGAAATAAATGGGAGACAATGAAAACAATAACAAAGATTAATGAACCAAAAAGCTGGCTCTTTGGAAAGATAAACAAAATTGATAAACATTTAGGCAGACTCATCAAGATAAAAAGGGAAAAGACTCAGATCAATACAATTAGAATGGAAAAAGGATACACTACTACTGACTCCACAGACATATCAAGGATCACAAGAGACTACTATGAGCAATTGTATGCCAATAAATTGGACAGCCTAGAAGAAATGGACAAACTCTTTGAAAGGTACAGTCTCCCAAGACTGAATCAGGAATAAGTAGAAAATATGAATAGACCAATGAGAAGCACTGAAGTTGAAATTGTGATTTAAAACCTCCCAACAAAATTCCAGGACCTGATGGCTTCACAGGCCAGTTCTATCAAACATTCAGAGAAGAGTTAACACCTATCTTTCTGAAACTATTCAAAAATTTTTAGAGGAAGGAAAACTTCCAAACTCATTTAATGAGGCCACCATCACTCTGATACCAAACCCAGACAAATATATTACAAAAAAGAGAAAACTACAGGGCAATATCACTGATGAACATAGATGCAAAAATTCTCAACAAAATATTAGCAATCCATATCCAGAAATACATTAGAAGATAATACATCATGATCAAGTGGGATTCAGCCCAGGAATGCAAGGATTCTTCAACATCAACAAATCAATCAATGTGATAAATCACATCAACAAATTGAAGAATAAGAACTGTATAATCATCTTGATATATGCAGAAAAAGCTTTTGACAAAATTCAGCAAATATTTTTCTTAAAACTTTTGTAGAAAAGGAGCATAGAGGGAACATACCTCAACATAATAAAGGTCATGTATGAAAAAACTACAGCTAGCATCATTCTCAATGGTGAAAACCTGAAAGCATTTCCTCTTACCTTAAGAACAAGACACCACCATTTTTATTTAACATAGTTTTTGAAGTCCTACCTACAGCAATGAGAGAAGAGAAAGAAATAAAGGGAATCCAAATTGGAAAAGAGGAAGTTAAACTGTCATTGCTTGCAGATGACATGACACTATAGATAGAATAGCCTAAAGATGCTACCAGAAAATTACTAAAACAAATCAATGAATTTGGCAAATTTGCAGTTTACAAAATTAATACACAGAAACCTATTGCATTTCTATACACTAATTATGAAAGATCAGAAAGGAAAATTCAAGAAATAATTCTATTTACCATTGCATCAAAATATAAAATAAAAACATAGGAATAAGCCTACCTAAGGAGACAAAAGACCTATATATTCTGAAAACTATAAGATGCTGATGAAAGATATCAAAGAAGACACAACAGATAGAAAGATACACTATGTTCATGGATTGGAGGAATCAAATTATTGTCAAAATGTCTATACTACCCAAGGTAATCTACAGATTCAAGGCAACTCCTATAACATTATCAATGGCATTTTCCACAGAACTAAAACAAACAAACAAACAAAAATCTCAAAATTTGTATGGAGACAGTGAAGACCCTGAATACCTAAAGCATTTTGAGAAAGAAAAATGGAACTAGAGGAATTAGTCTCCCTGACTTCAAACTATACCTTAGAGGTATAGTCATCAAAACAGCATTGTAGTGGTACAAAAGTAGAAATATAGGTCAATGAAACAGGAGAAAAAGCTCAAAAATAAGCCCATGTACCTATGATCAATTAAGCTATGACAAAAGAGGCAAGACTCCACAATGCTGGAAAGATAGTCTCTTCAACAAATGGTACTGGGAAAAATGGACAGCTACATGTAGAAAAATGAAATTAGATAATTCTCTAACTTGGTATACAAAAATAAGCTCAAAATGGATTAAAGGCTTAAATGTGAGACTGAATACTATGAAACTTCTAGAGGAAAACATAGGCAGAATACTCTCTTACATAAGTCACAGCAATATCTTTTTCAATCCATCTGCCAGAATGATGGAAATAAAAACAAAAATAAACAAACAGGATCTATTTAAACTCAAAAGCTTTTTTTTAAAGCAAAGAAAAAAATTAGCAAGAACAACCCATAGATTGGGAGAAAATATTTGCAAATGATGTGACTGATAAGGGTTTAGTTTCAAAAATTTACAAACAGCTCATGACAGCATCAAATTCTACAAGCACTCAAAAAAATAGTCAGAAGACAAAATAAACATTTCTCTCTGTCTAGTCAAGGCTATGGTTTTTCCAGTGGTCATGTATGGATATGAGAGTCGGACTATAAAGAAAGCTGAGCGCTGAAGAATTGATGCTTTTGAACTGTGGTGTTGGAGAAGACTCTTGAGAGTCCCTTGGACTGCAAGGAGATCCAACCAGTCCATCCTAAAGGAGATTAGTCCTGGGTGTTCGTTGGAAGGACTGATGTTGAAGCTGAAACTCCAATACTTTGGCCACCTGATGAGAAGAGTTGACTCATTGGAAAAGACCCTGAAGCTGGGAAAGATTGAGGGCAGGAGGAAAAGGGGACAACAGAAGATGAGATGGTTGGATGGCATCACTGACTCAATAGACATGGGTTTGGGTAGACTCTGGGAGTTGGTGATGGACAGGGAGGCCTAGCGTGCTGCAGTTCATGCGGTTGCAAAGAGTCAGCCATGACTGAGTGACTGAACTGAACTGAACTGAAAGAAGATGTACAGAGGGCCAAAGGCACATAAAAGATGATCAGCATCACTAATTATTATATAAAAGCAAGTCAAGACAATAGTGAGGTATCACCTCACACCATCCAGAATAGCTACCATTAAAAAATGCACAAATGATAAATGCTGAAGATGGTGTGGAGGGAAGGGAACCCTCCTAAACTGTTGGTGGGAATGTAAATTGGTACAGTCAATACGGCAGTTCCTAAAATAGTAAAAATAAAGCTACTGTGTGTGTGTGTGTGTGTGTGTGTGTGTGTTAGTCACTGAGTCACATCTGACTCTTTGCAATCCCATGCACTGTAGCTTGGTAGGCTCTTCTGTCCATGGAACTCTTCAGGCAAGAGTACTGGTGTAGGTAGCCATCGGCTCCAGGAGATCTTCCCCACCCAGAAATCAAACCCAGGGTTTCTGCATTGAAGATGGATTCCTTACCATCTCAGCACCAGAGAAGCCCAGAGCTACCATATGACCATGCAATCTCATTCCTGAGTGTATATCTGAAGAAAAGCATAAACCAAAATGATATATGCACCCTAATATTCATTTCAGTGGTGTTTACAATAGTCAAGACATGGAAGCAACCTAAATGTCCATCAATAGAGGAATGGATAAAGAAAATATGGTACATATATGAAATGGAATATTACTTAGTCATTAAAAAGAAAGAAATAATGCCACTTGCATCAATATGGATGGATCTAGAGAGTATCATACTTAGTGAAGTAAGACATAGAAGGAGAAATCTCATATGACATACTTTATATGTGGAATCTAAAAAGAAATGGTATAAATGAACTTAGGTACAAAACAGAAACAGCCCCACAGACTTCAAGAATTAACTTATGGTTGCTGGGGGAAAGGATGGAAGGAGGGACAGTTAGGGAGTTTGGGATAGACATGTATTCACTGCTATATTTAAAATGGATAACCTATAAGGACATTATGTATAACACATGCAACTCTTCTCTATGTTATATAGCAGCCTGGATGGGAATGGATACAAGTATATGTATGGTTGAATCCCTTTACTGTTCACCGGAATCTATTACAACACTGTTTATTCATCAGGTATACCTCAATACAAAGTAAAAAGTCTAAATATTAAAAAAATCAAAATAAATTTAGGCCATACCATGCTGTTTGTTAAATGCAAAAGTGAGTAGAGTATGTTGTAGAGTTAACCTCAAATATCTGAACTCTGAACAAGGCCTCCTATGCTTCTTACATGAGAAATTGTATAGAAAGTGAAGGTTTTGTTCTGCTTAAACCTTTATCATACATATTTAGTTGTTCTTATGTACAACTCACTACTTAGGATATTTAAGTTAAAGCAAGTTAGAAGCTATTGAAATTCCACTTGATCCCTACTACAATTGAGAAAAAATAGTAACAACAAAAACAAATTTGTATGCTATATTTTGTTATCTGATTTTTAAAAAGGGAATTTAATCTCGGAGGCATTTTCTCCTGAAAGTAAGAATTCACAAATTTCTCAAGAAGACATTAAAAAAAATAACTCAAGGACCAAAACGATTATTAGCTCTGAAACACAGCAAAGTATATTTATATGAATTGTTTTAATATTAATTTTGTACAAAGCAAAGGGAATAATATTACGTATTAATGTAAATAATGTCATTGTGAAAAGGAAGGTGATAGTTGATGTATGGGTGAGTCTCCTATCAGTTCAGTTCAGTTCAGTCACTTGGTAGTGTCCAGTTGTTTGTGACCCCATGGACTGCAGCATGCCAAGCCTCCCTGACTATCATCAACTCCTGGAGCTTGCTCAAACTCATGTCCATAGAATCAGTGATGCCATCCAACCATCTCATCTTCTGCTGTCTCCTTCTCCTCCTGCCTTCAATCTTTCCCAGCATCAGGATCTTTTCCAATGAGTCACTTCTTTGCATCAGGTGGTCAAAATTATTGGAGCTTCAGTGTCATAAGGACTGAATATTCATCAGTCCTTCCAATGAATATTCAGGACTGATTTCCTTTAGGATTGACTGGTTGGATCTCCTTACAGTCCAAGGGACTCTCAAGAGTCTTCAACACCACAGTTCAAAAGCATCAGTTCATTGGTGTTCAGCTTTCTTTATGGTCCAACTCTCACTTTCATGCATGACTACTGGAAAAGCCATAACTTTGACTAGACAGAATGCTGGAAAAATAATGCCTCTGCTTTTTAATATGCTGTCTAGTTTGGTCATAGACTTTCTTCCAAGGAGCAAGTCTCTTTTAATTTCATGGCTGCTGTTACCATCTGCAGTGATTTTGCAGCAATAACTTTGCAGCCCAGAGAAATAAAGTCTGTCACTGTTTTCATTGTTTTCCCATCATTTTGCCATTAAATGATGGGACTGGATGCCATGATCTTAGTTTTTTGAATGTTGAGTGTTAAGCCAGCTTTTTCAGTCTCCTCTTTCACTTTCATCAAGAGACTCTTCAGTTCCTCTTCACTTTCTGCCATAAGGGTAGTGTCATCTGCATGTCTGAGGTTATTGATATTTCCCCTGGCAGTCTGATACAGCTTGTGTTTTATCCAGCCTGGCATTTCACATGTTGTACTCTGCATGTAAATTCATAAGCAGGTTGACAACATACAGCCTTGACATACTCCTTTCCCAATTTTGAACCAGCCAATTTTTCCATGTCTGGTTCTAACTGTTGCTTCTTGATCTGCATACAGATTTCTCAGGAGGCAGGTAAGGTGGTCTGGGATTCCCATCTCTTGAAGAATTTTCCACAGTTTCTTGTGATCCACAGTCAAAGGATTTAGCATAGTCAATGAAGCAGAAGCAGATGTTTTTCTGGAACTCTCTTGCTTTTACAATGATCCAACATATGTTGACAATTTGATTTCTGGTTCCTCTGCCTTTTCTAAATCTAGCTTGAACATCAGCAAGTTCATGATTCACATACTGTTGAAGCCTGTCTTGGAGAATTTTGAGCATTACTTTACTAGTGTATGAGATGAGTGCAATTGTGGGGAGGTTTGAACATTCCTTGGCACTGTCTATCTTTAGGATTGGAATGAAAACTGACTTTTTCTAGTCCTGTGGCCACTGCTAAGTTTGCAAATTTGCTGGCATATTGCGTGAAGTACCTTAATAGCATCACCTTTTAGGACTTGAAATAGCTCAGCTGAAATTCCATCACCTCCACTAGCTTTGTTCACAATGACGCTTCCTGAGGCATACTTGATTTCACTCCAGGATGGCTGGCTCTAGGTGAGTGATCACACCATCGTGATTATCTGGTCATGATCTTTTTTGTACACTTCTTCTGTGTATTTTTGCCACCTCTTCTTAATATCTTCTGATTTAGTTAGGTCCATACAATTTATATCTTTTATTGTGCCCATCTTTGCATGAAATGTCCATTTAGTATTTCCCATTTTCTTGAAGAGATCTCTAGTCATTTCCATTTTATTGTTTTCCTCTATTTCTTTGCATTGATCATGGAGGAAGGCTTTCTTATCTCTCTTTGCAGCTTGTTGGAACTATGCATTCAAATAGGCATCTTTATTCTTCTCCTTTGGCTTTTGCTTCTCTTCTTTCCTCAGCTATTTTTAAGGCCTCCTCAGGCAACCCTTTTGCCTTTTTACATTTCTTTTTCTTGGGGATAGTCTTGATCACTGCCTCCTGTACAATGTCATGAACCTCTGTCCATTGTTCTTCAGGCATTCTATCAAATCTAATCCCTTGAATCTCTTTGTCACTTCCATTGTATACTTGTAAGGGGTTTGATTTAGGTCATACATGAATGGTCTATTAGTTTTCCCTACTTTCTTCATTTAAGTCTGAATTTGGCAATAAGGAGTTCATGATTTGAGGCACAGTCAGCTCCCAGTCTTGTTTTTGCTGACTGTATAAAGCTTCTCCATCTTCAGCTACGAAGAATATAATCAATCTGATTTTGGTCTTGATTTCCATCTGTAGAGTATTTTCTTGTGTTGTTGGAAGAAGATGTTTGCTATGACCAGTGCACTCACTTGACAAAACTGTTAGCTTTTGCCCTGCTTCATTTTGTAGTCCAAGGCCAAACATGCCTGATATCTCTTAACTTCCTGCTTTTTCATTCCAGTCCCCTATGATGGAAAGGACAACTTTTTTTTTTTTTTTTTGGTGTTAGTTCTAGAAGGTCTCATAGGTCTTCACAGAACTGTTCAACTTCAGCTTCTTTGGCATTAGTGGTTGGGGCTAGACTTGAATTACTGTGATACTGAATGGTTTGCCTTGGAAACAAACAGAGATCATTCTGTCATTTTTGAGATTGCACTCAAGAACTGCATTTTGGACTCTTTTGTTGACTATGACGGCTACTCCATTTCTTATAAGGGATTCTTGCCCACAGTATTAGACGTAATGGCCATCTAAATTCAATTCACCCATTCTGGTCCATTTTAGTTCATTGATTCTTAAAATGTTGATGTTCACTCTTGCCATCTCCTATTTGACCACTTCCAATTTACCTTGATTCATGGACCTAACATTCCAGGTTCCTATGCACTATTGTTCTTTACAACATCAGACTTTAACCAGTCACATTCACAACTGGGTGTTGTTTTTGCATTGTCTCAGCCTCTTCGTTTTTTCCTGAGCTATTTCTCCATTCATCTCCAGTAGCATATTCAGCACCTACCAAGTGGGGGAGTTCATCTTTCAGTGTCATAACTTTTTGTCTTTTCATACTGTTCATGGGGTGCTCAAGGCAAGAATACTGAAGTGTGGTTTGCCATTCCCATCATCAGTGGACCACGTTTTGTCAGAACTCTCCTCAATGAACTCTCTTGCTTTCACAATGATGCAACATACGTCGACAATTTGACTTCTGATTCCTCTGCCTTTTCTAAATCTAGCTTGAACATCAGCAAGTTCATGATTCACATACTGCTGAAGCCTGGCTTGGAGAATTTTGAGCATTACTTTACTAGAGTGTGAGATGAGTGCAATTGTACGGTAGTTTGAGCATTCTTTGGCATTCCCTTTCTTTGGGATTGGAATGAAAACTGACCTTTTCCAGTCCTGTGGCCACTGCTGAGTTTTCCAAATTTGCTGAACATATTCAGTGCAGCACTTTCACAGCATCATCTTTCAGGATTTGAAATAGATCAACTGGAATCCCATCACCTCCACTAGCTTTGCTCATAGTGATGCTTTCTAAGGCCTACTTGACATTGCATTCCAGGATATCTGGCTCTAGATGAGTGATCACAGCATCATGATTATCTTGGTCGTGAGTATCTTTTTCATACAGTTCTTCTGTGTATTCTTGCCACCTCTTCTTAATATCTTCTGCTTCTGTTAGGTCCAGACCATTTCTGCCCTTTATTGAGCCCATCTTTGCATGAAATGTTCCCTTGGTATCTCTAATTTTCTTGAAGAGATCTCTAGTCTTTCCTAATCTGTTGTTTGCCTCCATTTCTTTGTATTGATTGCTGAAGAAGGCTTGCTTATCTCTTCTTGCTATTCTTTGGAACTCTGCATTCAGATGCTTATGTCTTTCCTTTTCTCCTTTGCTTTTCACTTCTCTTCTTTTCACAGCTATTTGTAAGGCCTCCTCAGACAGCCATTTTGCTTTTTTGCATTTCTTTTCCATGGAGATGGTCTTGATCCCTGTCTCCTGTACAATATCACGAACCTCATTCCATAGTTCATCAGGCACTCTATCTATTAGATCTAGGCCCTTAAATCTATTTCTTACTTCCACTGTATAATGATAAGGGATTTGATTTAGGTCATACCTAAATGGTCTAGTGGTTTTCCCTACTTTCTTCAATTTAAATCTGAATTTGGCAATAAGGAGTTCATGATCGGAGCCACAGTCAGCTCCTTGTCTTGTTTTTGCTGACTGTATAGAGCTTCTCCATCTTTGGCTGCAAAGAATATAATCAGTCTGATTTCAGTGCTGACCGTCTGGTGATGTCCATGTGTAGAGTCTTCTCTTGTGTTGTTGGAAGAGGGTGTTTGCTATGACCAGTGCATTTTCTTGGCAAAATTCTATTACTCTTTGCCCTGCTTCATTCCATATTCCAAGGCCAAATTTGCCTGTTACTCCAGGTGTTTCTTGACTTCCTACTTTTGTATTCCCGTCCCCTATAATGAAAAGGACATCTTCTTTTGGGGGGTGTTAGTTCTAAAAGGTCTTGTAGGTCTTCATAGAACCATTCAACTTCAGCTTCTTCAGCGTTACTGGTTGGGACATAGACTTGGATTACTGTGATATTGAACGGTTTGCCTTGGAAACAAACAGAGATCATTCTGTTGTTTCTGAGATTGCATCCAAGCACTGCATTTTGGACTCTTTTGTTGACCATGATGGCTACTCCATTTCTTCTGAGGGATTCCTGCCCACAGTAGTAGATATAATGGTCATCTGAGTTAAATTCACCCATTCCAGTCCATTTTAGTTCGCTGATTCCTAGAATGTTAACATTCACTGTAGCCATCTCCTGTTTGACCACTTCCAATTTACCTTGATTCATGGACCTGACATTCCAGTTTCCTATGCAATATTGCTCTTTACAGCATTGGACCTTGCTTCTATCACCAGTCACATCCATTGCTGGGTATTGTTTTTGCTTTGGCTCCATCCCTTCATTCTTTCTAGAGTTATTTCTTCACTGATCTCTAGTAGTGTGTTGGGCACCTACTGACCTGGGGAGTTCTTCTTTCAGTATCCTAATTTTGCCTTTTCATACTGTTCATGGTGTTCTCAAGGCAAGAATACTGAAGTCTTTTGCCATTCCCTTCTCCAGTGGACCACATTGTGTCAGACCTCTCCACCATGCCCGCCCGTCTTGGGTGGCCACACAGGGCATGGGTTAGTTTCATTGAGTTAGACAAGGCTGTGGTCCTAGTGTGATTAGATTGTCTAGTTTTCTGTGATTATGGTTTCAGTGTGTCTGCCCTCTTGCAACACCTACTGCCTTACTTGGGTTTCTCATACCTTGGACGTGTGGTATCTTTTCACGGCTGCTCCAGCAAAGCACACCCCTGGCCCCTACCTTGGACGAGGGGTATCTCCTCACCACCGCCCCTCCCGATTTTGAACATGGAATAGCTCCTCTAGGCCCTCCTGCACCCCTGCAGCCACCGCTCCTTGGATATGCGGTCACTCTTCCCGGCCGCCGCCCCTGGCCTTGGGCGGGGGTAGCTCCTCTTGGCTGCACTCTGCATGCCCTCACAGCTGCCTGTGCTTTGCATGGCTGGAATATTAGGTCCATGAATCAAGGCAAATTGGAAGTGGTCAAACAGGAGACGGCAAGAGTGAATGTCGACATTCTAGGAATCAGCAAACTAAAATGGACTGGAATGGGTGAATTTAACTCAGATGACTGTTATATCTACTGCTGTGGGAAGGAATCCCTTAGAAGAAATGGAGTAGCCATCATGGTCAACAAAAGAGTCCAAAATGCAGTACTTGGATGCAATCTCAAAAATGACAGAATGATCTCTGCTCATTTCCAAGGCAATCCATTCAATATCACGGTGATCCAAGCCTATGCCCCAAGCAGTAACACTGAAGAAGCTCCAGGTGAATGGTTCTATGAAGACCTACAAGACTTCTTAAAACTAACACCCTAAAAAGATGTCCTTTTCATTATAGGGGATGGGAATGCAAAAGTAGGAAGTCAAGAAACACCTGGAGGAACAGGCAAATTTGTCCTTGGAGTACAGAATGAAGCAGGCCAAATGCTAAGTTTTGCCAAGAGAACACACTGGTCATAGCAAACACCCTCTTCCAACAACACAAGAGAAGACTCTACACATGGCCATCACCAGATGGTCATCAATGAAGTCAGATTGATTATATTTTGCAGCCAAAGATAGAGAAGCTCTATACAGTCAGCAAAGACAAGACTGGGAGCTGACTGTGGCTCAGATAATGAACTCCTTATTGCCAATTTCAGACTGAAATGGAAGAAAGCAGGGAAAACCACTAGACCATTCAGGTATGTCTTAAATTAAATCCCTTATGATAATACAGTGATATAGATTTAAGTGACTAGATCAAATAGACAGAGTACCTGATGAACTATGGATGGAGATTCGTGACATTGTACTGGAGACAGGGATCAAGATGATCCCCATGGAAAAGGAATGCAAAAAAGCAAAATGGCTTTTGAGGAGGCCTTACAAATAGCTGTGAAAAGAAGAGAAGTGAAAAGCAAAGGAGAAAAGGAAAGATATAAGCATCTGAATGCAGAGTTCCAAAAAATAGCAAGAAGAGATAAGAAAGCCTTTCTCAGAGATCAATGGAAAGAAATAGAGGAAAAAAACAGAATGGGGGAAGACTAGAGATCTCTTCAAGAAAATTAAAGATACCAAGGGAACATTTCATGCAAAGATGGGCTCGATAAAGGACAGAAATAGTATGGACCTAACAGAGGCAGAAGATATTAAGAAGAGGTGGCAAGAATACATAGAAGAACTGTACAAAAAAGATCTTCATGACCCAGATAATAACAATGGTGTGATCACTCACCTAGAGCCAGACATCCTGGAATGCGAAGTCAAGTGGGCCTTGGAAAGCATCACTATGAACAAAGCTAGTGGAGGTGGTGGAATTCCGGTTGAGCTATTTCAAATCCTGAAAGATGATGCTGTGAAAGTGCTGCACTGAATATGTTCAGCAAATTTGGAAAACTCAGCAGTGGCCACAGGACTGGAAAAGGTCAGTTTTCATTCCAATCCCAAAGAAAGGCAATGCCGAAGAATTCCCAAAACTACCGCACGATTGCACTCATCTCACACCCTAGTAAAGTAATAATCAAAATTCTCCAAGCCAGGCTTCAGCAGTACGTGGACCGTGAACTTCTGATGTTCAAGCTGGTTTTAGAAAAGGCAGAGGAACCAGGGATCAAATTGCCAACATCCGCTGGATCATGGATAAAGCAAGAGAGTTCCAGAAAGACATCTATTTCTGCTTTATTGACTTATGCCAAAGCCTTTGACTATGTGGATCACAATAAACTGTGGAAGATTCTGAGAGAGATGGGAATACCAGACTACCTGACCTGCCTCTTGAGAAACCTATACGCCGGTCAGGAAGGAACAGTTAGAACTGGACATGGAACAACAGACTGGTTCTAAATAGGAAAAGGAGTACGTCAAGGCTGTATATTGTCACCCTGCTTATTTAACTTATATGGAGAGTTCATCATGAGAAATGCTGGGCTGGAAGAATCACAAGCTGGAATCAAGATTGCTGGGAGAAATATCAATCACCTCAGATTTGCAGATGACACCACTCTTATGGCAGGAAGTGAAGAGGAACTAAAAAGCCTCTTGGTGAAAGTGAAAAAAGAGAGTGAAAATGTTGGCTTAATACTCAACATTCAGAATACTAAGATCATGGCTTCCAGTCCCATCACTTCATGGGATATAGATGGGGAAACAGTGGAAACAGTGTCAGATTTTTTTGGGGGCCTCCAAAATCACTGCAGATGCTGACTGCAGCCATGAAATTAAAAGACACTTACTTCTTGGAAAGAAAGTTATGACCAACCTAGATAGCATATTAAAAAGCAGAGACATTACTTTGCCACTATGGTTTGTCCAGTGGTCATGTATGGATGTGAGCATTGGACTGTGAAGAAAGCTGAGTGCTGAAGAATTGATGCTTTTGAACTGTGGTGTTGGAGAAGACTCTTGAGAGTCCATTGGACTGCGAGGAGACCCAACCAGTCCGTCCTAAAAGAGACCAGTCCTAGTTGTTCATTGGAAGAACTTATGCTTAAGCTTAAACTGCAATACTTTGGCCACCTCATGTGAAGAGTTGAATTATTGGAAAAGACTCTGATGCTGGGAGGGATTGGAGGCAGGAGGAGAAGAGGACGCCAGAGGTAGAGATGGTTGGATGGTATCACAGACTGGATGCACATGAGTTTGGGTGAATTCCGGTAGTTGGTGATGGACAGGGAAGCCTGACGTGCTGCAATTCATGGGGTCACAAAGTGTCAAACATGACTGAGCACCTGAACTAAACTGCAATGAAGACATAGAAGCAACCTAAGTGTCTGTTGAAAGATTCCTAAATAAAGAAGATGTTGTACCTACCTCAAGGTAATATAACTAAGACATAAAAAATGAAATAATGTCATTTGTAGCAACATGGATGGAGCTAGAGATTATCATATTAAGTGAAGTAGTCAGAACGAGAAGGACAAATACCATATAATATCACATATCTGTGGACTCTAAAAAATGATACAAATGTACAAAACAGAAATAGACCCAAAGAAACAGAAAAACTTATGGTTATCAAAAGGAGAAAGGGGACGGTGCTTGGGATTAACAGAGACACACTGCTGTGCTGTGTTTTGCCACTCAGTTATTTCCAGTTCTTTGTGATCTCATGGACCACAGCTAACCAGGGTTCCCTGTTCATGGGGATTCTTCAGGCAAGAATAGTGGAATTGGTTGCCACACCCTCCTCCAGTGATCTTCCCAATCCAAGGATTTAACCCAGGTTTCCCACATTGCAGGCAGATTCTTTACCATCTAAGCCACCAGGGAAGCCCAAGAATATTGGAGTCAGCAGCCTATCCATTCTCTAGAGGGACTTCCCGACCCAGGAACTGATCTGGGGTCTCCTACATTGCAGGCGGATTCTTAACCAGCTGAGCTACCAGGGAAACCCCCAGAAACACACTACTTTATATAAGATAGATAAAAACAAGATCCTACTATATAGTACAAGGACCTATATTCAATATGTCCTCCATTGTCTCCTGGAATTTGCTCAAATTCATAGGGATATATCTAACAATTGCATTCTCTGCCAGCCCCTTCTCCTTTTGCCTTGAATCTTTCCCAGAATCGAGTCTTTTCCAATGTCTTTTCACAAAAGGTGGCTAAAGTATTGGAGCTTCAGCTTCAGCATCAATTCTTCCAATGAATATCCAAGGTTTATTTCCCCTAGAATTGACTGGTTTGATCTCCCAGCAGACCAAAAGACTCTCAAGCATCTTCTTCAGCACTACAGTTTGAAAGCACCAGTTTTTCAATGCTCAGCCTTCTTTATAGTCCAACTCTCATATCCATATATGACAGGTGGAAAAAACACAGCTTTGACTTTTTCAGCTAAGTGATGTCTTTGTAAGCTGATTGATGTCTCTGGTTTTTAAAATGCTGTCTAAGTTTTTCAGAGCTTTCCTTCTAAGAAGCAGGCATCTTTACATTTCCTGGCTGCAGTCACCATCTGCAGTGATTTTGGAGCCCCCCAAAATAAAATGTGTTGTTGCTTCCACTTTTTCCCTTCTATTAATATTTGCATGAAGTGATAGGAACAGATGCCACAATCTTAGTTTTCTGATAGTTGAGTTTCAAACCAGCTTTTTCACTCTCCTTTCTCTCCCTCATCAAGAGGCTCTTTAGTTCCTCTTCAATTTCTGCCACAGTGTGGTATTATCTACATATCTGAGGCTTTTCACGTTCCTCCCAGCAATCTGATTCCAGTTTGTGATGCAGCCAGCCCAGCATATCACATGATTTATTCTGCATGTAAGTTAAATAAGCAGAGTAACAATTTATAACCTTGTCGGACTCTGTTCCCAGTTTTGTTCCATGTCCAGATCTAACTGTTGCTTCTTGACCTGCATACAGGTTTCTCAGGAGAAATGTAAAATGGTCTGGTACTCCCATCTCTTTAAGAATTTTTCAGTTTATTGTGATCCACACAATCAAAGGCTTTAGCATAGTTAATGAAGCAGAAGTAGATGTCTTTCTGGAACTCCCTTGCTTTCTCCATTGAATGTTGGCATTTGATCTCTGGTTTGTTTGCCACCTTAAAAGCCCAGCTTATACATCTGCAAGTTCTTGGTTCACTTACTGCTAAAGCCTAGCTTGAAGGAATGTGAAATGAGTGCAATTGTACTGTAGTTTGAACATTCTTTGGCATTGACCTTTGAGATTGGAATGAAAACTGACCTTTTCCAGTCCTGTGGCCACTGCTGAGCTTTTAATTTGCTGAACACATTGAATGCAACACTTTAACAGCATCATCTTTTAGAATTTTAAATAGCTCAGCTGGAATTCCATCATTTCCAATAGCTCTGTTCATAGTAATGGTTCCGTAGGCCCACTTGACTTCACACTCCAGGATGTCCAGCTCTAGGTGTGTGACCATACCATCTTGGTTATCCAGATTGTTAAGACTTTTCTTGTATAGTTCGTCTGTGTATTCTTGCTGTCTCTTCTTAATCTCCTCTACTTCTGTTAGGTCCTTACCATTTCTGTCCTTTATCGTACCCATCCTTGCATGAAGTGTTCCCTTGATATCTCCAATTTTCTTGAAGAGATCTCTAGTCTTTCCCATTCTATTGTTTTCCTCTATTCCTTTATTTTATTTTATTTTTATTGAAGGATAATTGCTTTACAGAATTTTTTTGTTTTCTGTTTCCTCTATTTCTTTGCACTGTTCATTTAAGAATAGCCTCCTTGCTATTCTCTGGAACTCTGTATTCATTTGAGTGTATCGTTCCCTTTCTCCTTTGCCTTTCATTTTTCTTTTTCCCTCAGCTATTTGTAAAGCCTCCTCACACAACCACTTTGCCTTCTTGAATTGGTTTTGGTCACTACCTCTTGTACAGTGTTCCAAGCCTCGGTCTATAGTGCTTCAGGCATCCTGTCTACCAGGTGTAAGCCCTTGAATCTATTTGTCACCTGCACTGTATAATCATAAGGAATTTGATTTAGGTCATATCTGAATGACCTAGTGGTTTCCCCCACTTTCTTCAATTTAAGCCTGAATATTTCAATAAGGAACTCATGATCTGAGCCACGGTCAGCTCCAATGCTTATTTTTACTAATGATATAGAGCTTCATCTTTGTCTGCAAAGAACTGAGTTCAGTATTGAGTTCAAAGAATCTGAGTTCAGTATTGACCATCTGATGATGTCCATCTGGAGAGTCATCACTTGGGTTGTTGAAAAGGGTATTTGCTGACCAGAGTGTTCTTTTGACCAAACTCTTTAAGCCTTTGCCCTGATTCATTTGTACTGAAGGCTAAACTTGCCTGTTACACCAGGTATCTACTTCCTACTTCTTACTTTAGCATTTCAATCCCCTGTGATGAAAAAGTCATTTTTTCCCCCTGGTGTTAGTTCTAGAAGGTTTGTAGGTTTTCATAGAGCTAGTCAACTTCAGCTTCTTCAGCATCAGTGATTGGGGCATAGACTTGGATAAACTAGAATCTGTAAGCCTTCTTGAAATATACTTGAAGCTATGAGCCATGCTGTGCAGGGCCACCCGAGATGGATGGCTCACAGTGAAAAGTTCTGATGAAATGTGGTCCACTGGAGAAAGAAATGGAAACCCACTCCAGTATGCTTGCCTGAAGAACCCCATGGACAGTTTGAAAAGGTAAAAATGTATGATGCTGGAAGATGAGGCCCACCCCTACCCAGGCTGGAGGGTGTCCAATATGCTACAGGGGAAGAGCAGAGGGCAATTACTAATAGCTCCAGAAATAATGAAGTGGCTGGGCCAAAGCAGAAATGACCCTCAGTTGTGGATGTGTCTGGTGCTGAAAAGTCAAATTCTATATGGTATAGAACAATATTGTTAGGTCTGTGAATCAAGGTAAATTAGATGTGGTCAAGCAGGAGATGACAAGATGGAACATTAACATCTAAGGAATCAATGAACTAAAAATGGCTGAGAATGGGCAAATTTAATTCAATCAGTATATCTACTACTGTGGGCAAGAATCCCTTAGAAGAAATGGAGCAGCCTTGAAGTCAATGAAAGAGTCCAAAATGCAGTACTTGGATGCAGTCTCAAAAACAACAGAATGATCTTGCTTCATTTCCAAGGAAAACTATTCAACATCACAGTGATTCAATTCCATGCCCCAATCAAATCAACTATACACCAATTAAAAAAAGATGCCATAACTTTCCACTTCATTAGATATCCTGGACAAACCTACTCTGAAAATAGTGCTGAAGATGCCCTGGACTCTCTACCAGGATTGCCCTCTTCCTATTACCCTGTCAGTACTTTTGCCTCACATCCAGCTTCTTACTCCTTTTGGTTCTTTTTGGGTCAGTGACCACATATCAGACCAAGGGCTACTGATATGAAGCAAGAGATAAACAAACCAAAGGGTCATTCTGTCTAAAACTGAGAAGCAACTATCTTTTTAATGTTAAAGTATACTGATTTCAAACCTGAACATAATTCAGATTTGTGATTTATGATTGTTATTATAATCATAACTCAAATTGTGATTAAGAAATGTAATCACCATAGGAAAAGTGACATAAATGATTAAGAAATATATTCAAGATAACTGCCGAGTAGCAAAACCACATCTATTTGATTTACAGCTAAATGTGGTTTATAAAAAAAAAAAAAAAAGCAGTGAGTATTACAGGGAATATATCTAGAAATAACTAAATATAAAAAGGTGCTTTTAGTTTTACTTCAGGAGAATTGAATCTATTCAGCAGATTCTTTTTTACCAACTGAATACTCAGATTGTTTTCCAACATTAAGGGAGTTAGATGAGGGAAGCAGTGCTAATTATCTTCCCTTACCTTTACTGACAAGTCCTCAGGAAGACTTTGAACAGTTAAATCCCATGAAATATATTTAACATTTCCCTAACAACCGAAGAACAAAAAGTATTGGTTGAGAGATGAGTGCCCAGTTGAGAACTGATAATTCTGACCAAGAGAAATGAATTCAGTACCTGAGTCAGGCTTCATGGTTTCTTTCTTTTTGATGAGATTAGCATTTCATTCTGGTTACCACCACTACCACAGAAATATTGGGCCTCAAAACTTTTAAAAATACATTTATTCAAAAAAGGCATAAATATATTTCTTTTATGAGAGATATATTACATTTAGTGGGAAGAGTATGGAAGAGATATATTGCCTGTGAGGTGTATATTAGAAAGAAAAATGACAGCAGCTTATTTGAATAAATCAATAAGAAGAATGATAGAGTACAATTACTAGGAGGATGGATGAATTATTATAGTCTCTGTTTTCTTTTTCAGTATAAAGTTTGAGGCAGAAATAAACTCCAAATTCCAACTCTCAGTTTATAATTTTAATCTGGAACAACTGAGATGTTTAGAACATTTCTTTAGGACAATTTAATTGAGATTCTTACCTTTGAATGCTGTGCATCTTAATCATCATTTACAAAAAGATGTTAAAAACAGATTTAGGGTTTCCCTGATAGCTTACTCCTTGGAAGGAAAGTTGTGACCAACCTAGACAGCATTTTAAAAAGCAGAGACATTGCTTTGCCAACAAAGTTCTGTCTAGTCAATGCTATGGTTTTTCCAGTGGTCATGTATGGATGTGAGAGTTGGACTATAAAGAAAGCTGAGCGCTGAAGAATTGATGCTTTTGAATTGTGGTGTTGCAGAAGACTCTTGCGAGTCCCTTGGACTGCAAGGAGATCCAACCAGTCCATCCTGAAGGAGATCAGTCGGGTGTTCATTGGAAGGACTGATGTTGAAGCTGAAACTCCAATCCTTTGGCCACCTGATGAGAAGAGCTGACTCATTTGAAAAGACCCTGATGCTGGGAAAGATTGAGGACAGGAGGAGAAGGGTATGACAGAGGATGAGATGGTTGGATGGCATCACCGACTTGATGGACATGGGTTTGGGTGGACTCTGGGAGTTGGTGATGGACAGGGAGGCCTGGCATGCCGTGGTTCATGGGGTCGCAAAGAGTCGGACACAACTGAGCGACTGAACTGAACTGAACTGATAGCTCAATTGGTAAAGAATCCGCCTGCAATGCAGGAAACACCAGTTAGATTCCTGGGTTGGGAAGATCCCCTGGAGAAAGGATAGGCTACCCGTTTCAGTGTTATAGAACTTCCCTTGTGGCTCAGCTGGTAAAGAATCTGCCTGCAATGCAGGAGATCTGGGTTTGATCCCTGGATTGGGAAGATCCCCTGGAGAAGGGAAAGGCCACTCACTCCAGTATTTTGGCCTGGAGAATTCCATGGACTATATAGTTCATGGGTCACAAAGAGTTGAACATGACTCAGTGCCTTTCACTTAATTATAGCAGGTCAAAAACTAGCAATAGGAATCATTTTGTTTTCAGATAAATTATATGCATATATTCATGTTTCATGCTTTTTTAACTTTGAGGACATCTTATTAAATTAAATTATGTTAAGCTTGTATTGTTGAATTAAGATACATCTTAATTTAACATCATTTAGATTAAATATTCATGGTATTTTTAAATCAAAAACTGTAAAACTATTTTTTTTGCCATAATTCTGTACTAATAAGACTTGTTATGTTGACTCTTGGCATTGTTAAAAATAAAAAAAAATTATCAGGAGCAAGATGTATTTAAATATGCCTGTTGTAGAGTGTTTTCATGGTTATAACCTCATATGAAGTAGTTAGACTGTGTCAGATTTTTTTCTGATTTTAAATATATTTTCTAACTATAATGTGATGGAATAAAAAAAAAATTAAAAGTTATAGTAATTTCTTTAGTAAATGTACTTATATTAGTTAGTTTTTAGTGAATAACAAATTGCCCCCTAACCTAACAGTCTAAGAAAATAAATAAATTTTCTGTGAATAGGATTGGGCAGTGGCTTATAAGGTTGTGGTCAAGTTGATGGTCAGAGCTGCTGACATCTGCAGATTTTATGGTGGCTGGAGGATCATTTCTAAGTGGACTTGCTCAGATGCCTGACTTGTTGGTGCTGGCTGCTGGCAGGAGGAATCTATTCCTTGCCACAGTGAACTCTCCAAAAGACTGCTTGAGAACTCTCAGGATATGGCGGCTGGTTTCATGCAGAGAAAATGATCCAAGATGGAAAGGTAGAAACTCCAATAATTTCCCCAATCTTCAACTTGCTTCACAGGTCATCTTCATTCAATGCAGGAGGATGAGACAAGAGGCATGAACACAAAGAGGTGAGCATCACTGGGACCATCCTTAAAGCTGGTTACTATAACTTTTGTCTTTGCTTTATAACCACCAAAACACTTTTGAATACCCCCAAATAAATAGAGTAATAAATATAAAAGCACTGGAAACATGCTTTCAGATCTTGTTCATTCCTATTATAGCACTCTATGTCCTAGATTAACATTTCTTAAATGGCATCTTGTTTTATTTATTTTTTTCTGACAGCCTCTTGCCTAAATTTCCATGTTAAAGATTCATTAAACTAATACTATTTTTAACAAATAAATTTATCCTCTATCAGGTGGCACTCCTCTAGGAAAGGAGTTACAAAAATATTCTCAAAGATCTCATTTACAGGTGTTATAGAGCTACTTGGAAAAAACAAAGATGTACATCAGTGGGAGAAAAATTTAAAACAAAATATGCAAGCATTTCTAGAGGGTTCAGTGAGTATAAAGAAGTGAAAAGTATAGTCAAAGTAGTAGTCCCATAGATGGTTAATTTCATCCATGGTTTTCATCTTTTCTCCACCCTTATTCTTTGAATTGGGAATCTTGATGTGGTAAGGTTGAGAAATGTCTCAAAAATAGGTTAATGATACAGATAAGAATTAGAATAGAAATATAAAATCAGGAGTCATGTTTTGGTCCTATTTGCCTATCTGATTTAAGGCTTTTGAAATTACAGTCAGATTGTAAGGTCTATTCCCTACAGTTTAAATGGTATCCTTCAAAAATTTTCATTTTATACTTGAAGTATTTGATTGCTGTAATTTATTTGGACTAACATTTTCATGCTGAAGGATGGGAATATTCCATTTATTCTAGAGGATGAACACTTCTATCTTTCATGATATTCCTAATTATATAGGCGATGTGGTTGGGAAAATGTTTTTCTTATCATCTCTATTCTTCATAAGAAAAACTTAATTAAATTTCTTACAGGTCTCTCAATAACTCATATAAATTAAATTTAATATTTGGAAACCCCTTTTGAGGATATATTTGCTTGACATATCCCCTTAGAAGCTTACTCAAAATTTTAATATCTTTATTCTTTTCCCTGAATAGAAAAAGGAATACATGCTTGTGAAACTTCAAACAGTAGAGGGTTGTATAAAATAGAAAGCAAAAGTGCTCTGTAATTGAAGTGGGAGTCAGGGTCAAGGAGAATTATGCTGAGCATAATCTCTGATAATACTTTTTAAAGAAACTCATTTATATATATTTTTTAAAAAGCTGCTTTAAAATAGAAAAAATATTAAGCCCTTTAAACATGTGCTTTGATGACAGCAAGAGAAGACACACGGAGAGATGACAAACTAATAAAACCAGATTGTTAACCAAAGTTAGGCAAGAATTTGTGGTGACTTTGAGGATCCATGCATATTCAGAATCCCTGGGAATATACAAAAATGACTATAGTTTCAGGAAATTGACAATTATGGACAAGTTACATAGGTGCGTAAATATATAGAACAGACATTAAATGTTTGTGTAAATGGTACAGAAAGAGAGGGATGACTCTGGGTGAACTAAAATAGAAATTACTTGAAAGTAAGATTTTTATCTCTTTTATTCATTGTTAAGTGACCACTGTCCAGAATAGTTCCTGGGCTCTGGGATCCATTCAATAAATTTCAGGGAAGTAAACCATGAAATAATGAATGAATTTGAACTTATAAGTACATTCATGATTACTATTTGATGCTCACTACCAGAATTAAAAGAAAGTTTGTCATTTAGGCAGAAGTTGTACAAAAAATCATAGCATAACAGTGTGAGGGTTCATATTAATAAATAAACCTAATTCTACTGCTTTGGTTTAAAATTTTTTTGGAGTGGTGGAATCCTAAATATCATGCTGTAGCCTCAAACCAGCCTTGTGGTGGGTCTTTGGCAATAATGTAAAGCAAAAATGAAAGTTCACAAAATGTCTTTGGATATGTACATTTACATCAACTTTATCCTTGAATAGAAGACTTCACTTTCCATGCATAAATAGTAAATTAATGTTAAATAATTATTAGATACGAAGTTCCAAGAAGAAAAAATTTAGTATACTCATAATTTGCCTCAAGTGCCTTTTAAATTTCTTGAAAGCAGTTACTCTGTCTTATTTACCTTTATAACAATAAGGTCTAATCCTTCATTGATTGAAACAATGCATATAGTGGTCCGGGAATGTTTTGATATTTTGCAAAAAAAAAAAAAAATTCTTTAAACACTCACTATATCCAATTCTGAATGACATCTTTTCCAATAAAACTTTTATATTTTATTTACTGGGAAATAATCATTATTTTATTTTCTTCAAATACTTATTATTTTGGTTGATAGAAATACAGAAAATGACAGTTTTTACCTTCAATGAGCTTATAATTCTTGAAGAAATAATAAAGTTGCTCACGAGTGTAGTTTCAGACCTAGATGGCTCTACTTTGGGGAGCTACTACTATGATCGCCCATCACTCAATTGTCTCTGTCCTGTCTTGGAAACTGAGCACCCCCTTTACCTCCTATCTCTCTTGTCCTCCCCCAACACCAACAGTGATCCAGGGAAGCAACTCAATTTGCAAGTACTAAAAATGCATTTTGTTCAAGCAAATCCAGCTTAAATGACTGCATTTTAACGTAAAATAGCAATGCATGTTTAGTGCCTGGCCTTCCCTAGTATATCAGCTTCCAGATGTCTTTTCAACAATCGGCTTAATGAAGTTTAGAGCAACCATCTTCTCTCCCACACACAGAGCTATTTTTAAGACATGTTAATGTGTTGTTCTGCTCACTTTTACTGAATTTACTCCTCTTTAACATTCATTTTGGCAGTGATATCTTTAAGCAGCAACAATAACAAAAAAAGTGTGATTTTCAGGATGGTACCTTTTACAGCACTCATTAAATAATTCTGTATATATTAGCTAAGATAAGGAATAATATTCGCATTTCTCTTCATTGCATTCAAATGTCTCACCTCAAAAATTCTAATCTGAAGTAAATTTTATATGAGTACATATATCACTATTGATAGTTATTTTCTATTTATGGAAAGAATTATTACTATCTTCATTTTCCAAGACTTCTTCCTCCCAAGCCTTTTATTCCTGGAATTTTTTTCTTATTTCCAATGTGCCCTTGGATCATTCTAAGGTATTTTCATATTGGATCTCTTCCTATTTAATGAGTAATCTCAACTATGAAGAATATATCTAAAAGACAACAAGAAAGAAAAAAGCAGCGACCTGAGCAATCAATATATAGACCATGGGCTGAAAATTATACAATTTACTTACAAAATCACACACAGTTCCAGACCTATGTCACAAACTAATTACTCATGTTTGATATTATTTTTATTTATTTATTTATTTTTAATTTTTACTTTACAATTCTGTATTGGTTTTGGCATAGATTGACATGAATCCACCACAGGTGTACATGTGTTCCCAAACATGAGCCCCCCTCCCACCCCCCTCCCCACAACATCTCTCTTGGTCATCCCCGCACGTCAGCCCCAAGCGTGTCATATCCTGCATCAGACATAGACTGGCATTTCGATTCTTACATGATATTATACATGTTTCAATGCCATTCTCCCAAATCATCATTATTTTTTAAATAACTTTTACTACCTATGTTTTCAGCTCACACAGGCAAGTTTATTTCACTGAAGAAAATTGGACACAGCCAATAGACATAGTGCCTGGAGCTGTAAGTAAAACTGACAACCAGCAGAAAGACCAAAAAATGCCAAAGGCAAACCCAAGCACTCACATAGCCTAACAGCCATGGGCCACTTAATGGAGTTGTGAATTGGCCTAGGTATCTCTAGGGCTTCTGTGGCCTTTCAATATTTGAACATAACTTGTATAATTATGAACATCTTCCTAGAGAATGCAAACAAGTATAGCCATCAGTTCATTCACCCTCTTGTTCATTTACTCACCACGTGAAATGCATGGAACTAATTTGTCTTGATATACCCTAAAAGGCAAGCCTGCAAGACAATTGGGAATACTAGTGTTTTTGTGCAGAAATGTTTACCAGGTGGGAGAAATATCTCATGAGACTATCCAGTGGATAATTTTAAAATGTAGAATTCTCCACTCTTCAATCATTTAACTAATCAGACCCCAGACTCTCCTGAATCTAGGTCCCTCAGTGGTCCCCAAGTCCTCTATGTTTGTTTTCTTCTTTTGCAGAGAATTTGAACATTTCTTCCTAGTCGCCTTCCATCTCATGCCATCGGACCTCACCATGGACCTTCAAGAGATACATTAGGAGACTTTACTCAATAAAGACTATTCTTCCCATAAGAAGAATTTCTGCTTCAGTTAGCAAAAATGGTAATTTTCACCATGCCTTACAAGAATAGTATATTTAAAAATATGTTGATATAGTTTAGATATATTTTTAAATGCTTAAAGTTGCAGGTCTCTATTTTCTGAAATTATCCACCAGGTAAAGACAGATAAAGAGAATATATTAGCAATATGCTACTACACTGACTGGAAGGGAAAAAAAAAAAACTTCATTTGTTCAGGTGTGCTGAGTGTGTGTGTGTTTGTGCACGCTCAGTCACTTTGTTGTGTCCAACTCCTCATGACCCCATGGACTATAGCCCTTCAAGCCCCTCTGTCATTGGAATTTTACAGGTAAGAACACTGGAGTAGGTTTCCATTTCCTTCTCCAGGGTATCTTCCTGACCCAGGGATTAAACCTGTCTTGCATCTTCTACACTGGCAGGTAGATTCTTGATCACTAGTGCCACCTGGGAAGCCCTGCTGAGTAAGTAGTCTGTTATAATTTTTTTTTTTTTTTAAATTTCAGAATCACTACAGTCTCCAAAATTTTACCCTTAGAGTTTTCTTCCTTTGGTTAAGCATCATCCTCTTCAGGCAAAATTGCCTAAAGTATCAAAACTCATTAGACAAATATGCTTGGGTCCGTTAACTTCAGCATAAACTTAATTTTTAAGATCACAAATTCTAGGTCAAGCATACACAGACAAAACTCTAGGAAATGAAACAAGTTTTGCCTATATCTGAGTAACTTCTAGATAAATTACTAAGGTTTGGGGCCTGTTTAAAAGACTGTTTATGTATGCTTTTTTTAACTCTCTGAAACTTCATGAATTACAAAACCAACAAGAAAGAAAATAGTACAAGATGAAAAGACTACCTTCAGAATGGGGGAATAATTGCAAATGAAGCAATGAACAAAGAATTAATCTTCAAAATATATAGGCAACTTAATAATAGGAAACCAAGCAAGCCAATCAAAAAATGGTCAGAAGTCCTAAATAAACATTTCTCCAAAGACGACATGCAGATGGCCAATAAACACATGAAAAGATGCTCAACATGGCTCTTTATTAGAGAAATGTAAATCAAAACTACAGTGAGTTATCACCTCCTACCAGTCAGAATGGCCATCATCAAAAAATCTACAAACAATAAATCCTGGAGAGGATGTAGAGAAAAGGGAGCCCTCTTGCACTATTGATAGGAATGCAAATTGATACAGCCCCTATGGAGATTCTTTAAATATCTAGAAATGAAACTACTGTATGACCCAGCAATCCCACAACTGGGCACATATCCTGCTGCTGATACTGCTAAGTCATTTCAGTTGTGTCCAACTCTGTGCAACCCCATAGATGGCAGCCCACCAGGCTCCCCTGTCCCTGGGATTCTCCAGGCAAGAACCCTGGAGTGGGTTGCCATTTCCTTCTCCAATGCATGAAAGTGAAAAGTGAAAGTGAAGTCGCTCAGTCATGTTCGACCCTCAGCAACCCCATTGACTGCAGCCTTTCAGGCTCCTCTGTCCATGGGATTTTCCAGGCAGGAATACTGGAGTGGGGTGCCATTGCCTTCAACTATAATTCAAAAAGACATATGTACCCCAGTGTTCACTGCAACACTATTTACAATAGCCAGGACATGGAAGCAACCTAGATGTCCATCAAAAGATGAATAAATAAAGAATTTGTGGTACATATATACAATGAAATATTACTCAGCTGTAAAATGAACAAAGTGGATGAACCTAGAGCCTGTTATACAGAGTGCAGTAAGTCAGAAAGAGAAAAACAAATATCGTATATTAACCTATATATATGGAATCTAGATAAATGGTACTGGTGAGCCTATTTGCAGGGAAGGAAAGGAGATGCATATGTAGAGAATGGACTTATGAACACACCTGGGGGACAGAGAGGGTGGGACAACATGGAAAAGTAGCATTGACCTGTATACACTACCATGTGTAAAATGTATAGATAGTGGGAAGCTGCTATATAACACAGAGAGCCCAGTCTGGAACTCTGCGATGACCTAGAGGGGTGGGATGGTGGGGGAGGTTGGAGGGAGGCTCAAGATGGAGGGATACCCATATATATACACACACATACATACATACACGTATATAAATATATATAGTTATGACTGATTCATGTTGTTTTATGGCAGAAAACAATAAATATTGTAAAGCAATTAACCTCCAATTAAAAGAAAAATCCAGTTAAAAAAAACTTACACAAGTCATCAACTCATTAGAAATTATTTCAGAAGTATTAGGTCTAATGTCCCAAACTGTTTTCTGCTTAGTTATAGACAGCAAGGTGCTGTCAGCTGTTATTGAAATGACAGTCAATCAAATATTCAGTTCAGTTCAGTTTAGTCATTCAGTCAGGTCTGACTCCTTGAAACCCCATGGACTGCAGCATGCCAGGCCTCCCTGTCCATCACCAACTCCTGGAGTTTACCCAAACTCATGTCCATTGAGTTGGAGATGCCATCCACCCATCTTATCCTCAGTCATCCCCTTCTCCTCCTGCCCTCAATCTTTCCCAGCATCAGGGTGTTTTCCAATGAGTCAGCTCTTCACATCAGGTGGCCAAAGTATTGGAGTTTCAGACTCAGCATCAGTCCTTTCAATGAACATTCCTGACTGATCTCCTTTAGGATGGACTGGTTGGATCTCCTTGCAGTCCAAAGGACTCTCAAGAGTCTTCTCCAACACCACAGTTCAAAAGCATCATTCTTTGGTGCTCAGCTTTCTTTATAGTCCAACTCTCACATCCATACATAACTACTGGAAAAACCATAGTGTTGACTAGATGGACCTTTGTTGGCAAACTAATGTCTCTGCTTTTGAATATGCTGTTTAGGTTGGTCATAACTTTCCTTCCAAGGAGTAAGTGTCTTTTAATTTCATGGCTGCAATCACCATCTGCAGTGATTTGGAGCCCCCAAAAATAGAGTCAGCCACTGTTTGCACTGTTTCCCCATCTATTTGCCATGAAGTGATAGGGCCAGCTGCCATGACTTAGTTTTCTGAATGTTGAGCTTTAAACCAACTTTTTCACTCTCTTTCACTTTCATCAAGAGGCTCTTTTCTTCTTCTTCACTTTCTACCATAAGGGTGGTGTCATCTGCATATCTGAGGTTATTGATATTTCTCCTGGAAATCTTGATTCCAGCTTGTGCTTCATCCAGCCCAGAGTTTCTCATGATGTAATCTGCATATAAGTTAAATATGCAGGGTGACAATATACAGCTTTGATGTACTCCTTTTCTTATTAGGAATGAGTCTGTTGTTCCATGTCCCGTTCTAAATGTTGCTTCCTGACCTGCATACCGATTTCTCAAGAGGCAGGTCAGGTGGTCTGGTATTCCCATCTCTTTCAGAATTTTCCACAGTTTATTGTGATCCTCACAGTCAAAGGCTTTGGCATAGTCAATAAAGAACAAATAGATGTTTTTCTGGAACTCTCTTACTTTTTCGATGATCCAACAAATGAAGGCAATTTGCTCACTGGTTTGTCTGCCTTTTCTAAATCCAGCTTGAACATCGGGAAGTTCATGGTTCATATACTGTTGAAACCTGGCTTGGAGAATTTTTATCGTTGCTTTGCTAGCGTGTGAGATGACTGCAAGTGTTCGGTAGTTTGAGCATTCTTTGGCATAGTCTTTCTTTGCGATTGGAATGAAAGCTGACCTTTCCAGTCCTGTGGCTACAGCTGAGTTTTCCAAATGTGCTGGCATACTGAGTGCAGCACTTTCATAGCATCATCCTTTATCCTCTTAGATAATATAATACATTCCTAAACTAAAATGTTACATTACTTAATTAGCCTAGAGAACTGTTTTATAAACTAAGAGAATTTCAAGTCTGGTGAAAGATCCAGTGTTTTCAACACTATTTAGGAGAAATGCTTTAGTGGTTGAAGTCCCACTCTACTGCTTAATTCTTAAAAAGAGGCTATAAGTTTCCAGGCACATTGCTATCTTATTCCCTACCTTTCATTTTCATCTGTGATTCTTTTCTTTATAGGCAGCATTGTAAGAACAAAATGACCCTGCTGACTGCCTGTTGATTCCCACAAAAATTTGTTAGTATATCTCTAATTTCATAAAACTACTTTGTACTATCTTGTTATAAACTTATATATTGTATTCATTCTGAGCATATAACTTTTTACACCCAGTTATATCCCATGTTATCTTTGTACTATAAATTTGCACTCATGATTCACAGCAAAGGGATTTCAAGCTATGGACTCTGGGAGGAAAACTGGAATGTTTCTCAAAGTGAAAAAAGTCAGTGATGATATCTGGACAGAGAAGATACTATGTGCCAATAATTAAGATAGACATGCCCCCAAATATAAAATTAGAGTCACTTGTCAAAAGTTAAATAAAAGCACAAGATAATTGGGTCAGAAAATGTTTCTGCAAATGCAGTCTACAAAAACCTGCAAATTATAGGAAAAAAGCAGAGGTTGAAATGAACATGTTTTAAATGACCATTATTAGAGTTTAGTTTGAATCATTTTCCTAATTAATCATATATTTATTTGAATACTTTCATTTACATAAAATAGGTAAAACTTTTATGGATACACTTGAGAATTAACTAAAACTTGTTACATTATAAAACTAATTTGAGATGAGTAGTAGATGGGGGAGTATATACTTTGACCAGTAGATGCACACTGAAGAAAACCACATTTGGACTAGAAGGTGCTTGATTCAATTTATATTTTCTTTACAATTGCACATAAGGCAGTTTTGATTAGTGAAGCAGACAGTTATTTTGAAGTCAGACATTTGGATTAAAACATTGTTTCTGTCCTTCACTATTTTTTTTTTAAACTAGCCTGGACATTTACTTCTGAGTCTCAGTTTCGTCATCTATTAACAGTGATATGCTTTTGTTCTCTGAAGAGTGTTGTATAGATTAGTTGGACAGTACACAAGGGTTAGGTTCTACATTATAATGCTGACACATAATAAATGTTCAATAAATGTCAGTTCTATTTGTGTCTTCTTCCTCTTTACTTTTGGACTCATAGCTTCTTTATCTCCACAATAGAAGCTATAAAAACTAATAAAAATCAAGCTAGTATACTATTCACTTCTAATGTTATAGTAATTACATTATTTGTTTAATAAAAAATTTTAGTAAGATTGGGGTAAATCAACCATATTCACAAACACAATTGTTATCACATTTTGGATTCTCTAAGAAGCAGACTCCAAGACAAAATTTAAAGTTTATTAAGGACTGCCTTTGTGGTTAACACTTGTAATGGGGGAAGAATCAGAAATGGACAGAGAAAGAAATAAAAAATGTAGACTTGATAACTTGAACTGACTTCACAGAGAGCACTGGAGTAGAAATAGACCAACAGAAGTGTCTTCTTACAAATAAGAATTGACCTGTCTTGGGCCTTCACTGATTTATATTTAAATATTGTCCAAAGTGGTCTCCACTGGCTGGAATTCAAAAATTTCCCAGTCCTCTTGAAAACGAGGACTTGTGAACTTTAAAGATTCCTGGACTCCCACCTCCTTCATGAGTTTTCACTCTGTGCAAGTGTTGATAGGTTTTCAGCAAAAGGGTCAATGAGACCCCATTCTTATTTCTGGGGTTCTCTCTTCATGATGCCCTTCTTTTCAGCATTCTGCCTTCCAAAGTCTGCCTGCAGCAGTTTTCCTGAACTTTGATCTCTGTCTCCTCAACTAAGGAAGACTATTGGCTCTGTTTTGGTTCCTCTTTACTGCGCCAAGATTCAGAAATTGTTTCTGGATAGAAATCTGGTACAGTCCTGGGGTTTACCATGTTTGTTTCCCTTTGTTTAAGAATTAGTCCTGCACTATTTATCATCCCATATTTCAAAACAATGTTATGTTTTGTTATGTTTTATTGTTTAAAGTAGGAAAATAAGTCTGTTCTTTGAATTTCAGCATGTAGAGAAGTAGAGGTTGTTACTCATTCCTCTTTTTTTTTTTTTTTTTTCATCCTTCCACCTTCTCAAAGAGTCAGGCAGTGTGTCCCTCAGAGCATTATGGAAGGTCATGTGATTTCCTATTATTCCACACATTTACAAATCTCCTCCCCAGTCACTTGAATCTTCCTAACTTCAATGATAAACTATCTTACCTTTTCCCTAGGCTCTTGTTCAGTTCAGTTCAGTCACTCAGTTTTGTCCAATCATTGTGATCCCATGGACTACAGCATGCCAGGCCTCTCTGTCCATTGCCAATGCCCGGAGTTTGCTCAAACTCGTGTCTATTGAGTTGGTGATGCCATCCAGCCATCTCATCCTCTGTCATCACCTTATCCTCCCACCTTCAGTCTTTCTCAGCATCAGCGTCTTCTCCAGTGAGTCAGTTCTTTGCATCAGGTGGCCAAAGTATTGGAGCTTCAGCTTCAGCATCAGTCCTTCCAATGAATATTGAGGACTGATTTCCTTTAGGATGGACTGGTTGGATCTCCTTGCAATCCAAGGGACTCTCAAGAGTCTTCTCTAACATCACAGTTCAAAAGCATCAATTCCTCGGCACTCAGCTTTACTTATAGTCCAACTCTCACATCCATACCCGACTACTGGAAAAACCATAGTTTTGGCTAGATGGACCTTTGTTGCCAAAGTAATATCTCTGCTTTGTAATATGCTGTCAAGGTTGGTCAGACAGATGGTAAAGTGTCAGCCTGCAATGTGGGTGATGTGGGTTTGATCCCTGGGTTGGGAAGATTTCCTGGAGAAGGAAATGGCAACTCATTCCAGTACTCTTCCCTGGAAATCCCATGGATGGAGGAGCCTAGTAGGCTACAGTCCATGGGATTGCAAAGAGTCAGACAACTGAGTGACTGCAGTTTCTGTTTCCTAGGTTAGTCAAAGCTTTTCTTCCAAGGAGCAAGCAACTTTTAATTTCATGGCTGCAATCACCATCTGCAGTGATTTTGGAGCCCAAGAAAGCAAAGTGTCTGTTTCCATTGTTTCTCCATCTATTTGCCATGAACTGATGGGATACAGTGGAAGTGAGAAGTAGATTTAAGGGCCTAGATCTGATAGATAGAGTGCTTGATGAACTATGGAATGAGGTTCGTGACATTGTACAGGAGACAGGGATCAAGACAATCCCTATGGAAAGAAATGCAAAAAAGCAAAATGGCTGTCTGGGGAGGCCTCACAAACAGCTGCGAAAAGAAGATAAGAGAAAAGTAAAGGAGAAAAGGAAAGATATAAGCATCTGAATGCAGAGTTCCAAAGAATAGCAAGAAGAGACAAGAAAGCGTTCTTCAGCAATCAATGCAACGAAATGGAGGCAAACCACAGAATGGGAAAGAGTAGAGATCTCTTCAAGAAAATTAGAGATACCAGGGGAACATTTCATGCACAGATGGGCTCAATAAAGGGCAGAAATGATATGGACCTAACAGAAGCAGAAGATATTAAAAAGAGGTGGCAAGAATACATGGAAGAACTGTACAAAAAAGATTTTCATGACTTGGATAATCACGATGGTGTGATCACTCATCTAGAGCCAGACATCCTGGAATGTGAAGTCAAGTGGGCCTTACAAAGCATCACTATGAGCAAAGCTAGTGGAGGTGATGGAATTCCAGTTGAGCTGTTTCAAATCCTGAAAGATGATGCTGTGAAAGTGCTGCACTCAATATGCCAGCAAATTTGGAAAACTCAGCAGTGGCCACCGGACTGGAAAAGGTCAGTTTTCATTCCAATCCCAAAGAAAGGCAATGCCAAAGAATGCTCAAACTACCACACAATTGCACTCATCTCACATGCTAGTAAAGTAATGCTCAAAATTCTCCAAGCCAGTCTTCAGCAATACGTGATGTTCAAGCTGGTTTTAGAAAAGGCAGAGGAACCAGACATCAAATTGCCAACATCCTCTGGATCATGGAAAAAAGCAAGAGAGTTCCAGAAAAAACATCTATTTCTGCTTTATCAACTATGCCAAAGCCTTTGACTGTGTTGAACACAATAAACTGTGGAAAATTCTCAAAGATATGGGAATACCAGACCACCTGACTTGCTCTTGAGAAATCTGTATGCAGGTCAGGAAGCAACAGTTAGAACTGGACATGGAATAACAGACTGGTTCCAAATAGGAAAAGGAGTATGTCAGGGCTGTATATTGTCACCCTGCTTATTTAACATATATGCAGAGTACATTATGAGAAACGCTGGATTGGAAGAAACACAAGCTGGAATCAAGATTGCTGGGAGAAATATCAATCACCTCAGATATGCAGATGACACCACCCTTATGGCAGATAATGAAGAGGAACTAAAAAGCTTCTTGATGAAAGTGAAAGACAAGAGTGAAAAAGTTGGCTTAAAGCTCACTTTCAGAAAATGAAGATCATGGCATCCGGTCCCATCACTTCATGGTATATAGATGGGGAAACAGTGAAACAGTGTTAGACTTTATTTTTTTGGGCTCCAAAATCACTGCAGATGGTGAGTGCAGCCATGAAATTAAAAGATGCTTACTCCTTGGAAGAAAAGTTATGACCAACCTAGATAGCATATTCAAAAGCAGAGATATTACTTTGCTGACTAAGGTCCGTCTAGTCAAGGCTATGGTTTTTCCAGTAGTCATGTATGGATGTGAGAGTTGGACTGTGAAGAAGGCTGAGCACCAAAGAATTGATGCATTTGAAGTGTGGTGTTGGAGAAGACTCTTGAGAGTCCCTGGACTGCAAGGAGATCCAGCCAGCCCTGGGATTTCTTTGGAAGGAATGATGCTAAAACTGAAACTCCAATACTTTGGCCACCTCATGCGAAGACTTGACTCATTGGAAAAGACTCTGATGCCGGGAGGGATTGGGGGCAGGAGAAGAAGAGGACGACTGAGGATGAGATGGCTGGATGGCATCACTGACTCGATGGACTTGAGTCTGAGTGAACTCTGAGAGGTGGTGATGGACAGGGAGGCCTGGCGTGCTGCGATTCATGGGGTCACAAAGAGTCGGACACTACTGAGCAACTCAACTGAACTGAACTGAATTGAACTGGTGGGACCGGATGCCATGATCTTACTTTTCTGAATGCTGAGTTTTAAACCCACTTTTTCACTCTTCTCTTTCACTTTCATCAAGAGGCTCTTTTGTTCTTCTTCATTTTGTGCCATAATTATGGTGTTATCTGCATATCTGAGGTTATTGAAATTTCTCCCAGCAATCCTGATTGCAGTTTGTGCTTCATCCATCCCAGCATTTCTCATGATGTGCACTGCATATAAGTTAAATAAGGAGGGTGACAATATACAGCCTTGATGTACTCTTTCCTGGGTTGGAACCAGTCTATTTTCCCATGTCCAGTTCTAACTGTTGCTTCTTGACCTGCATACAGATTTCTCAGAAGGCAGGTCAGGTGGTCTGTTATTCTCATCGCTTGAAGAATTTTCCAGTTTGTTGTGATCCACACAGTCAAAGGCGCTGGCGTAATCAATAAAGCAGAAGTAGATGTTTTTCTGAAACTCTTAATTTTTTTTGATCCTACAGATGTTGACAATTTGATCTGTCATTTCTCTGCTTTTTTAAAATTCAGTTTGTACTTTTGGAAGTTCACGTTTCATGTACTGTTAAGCCTGGCTTGGAGAATTTTGAGCATTACTTTGCTAGCATGTGAGATGAATGCAATTGTGAGGTAGTTTAAGCATTCTTTGGCACGGACCTCTTTGGGATTGGAATGAAAACTGATCTTTTCCAGTCCCGTGGCCACTGCTGAATTTTCCAAATTTTCTGGCATATTGAGTGCAGCACTTTCATAGCATCATCCTTTAGGATTTGAAATAGCTCAACTGGAATTCCATAACCTCAACTAGCTTTGTTCATAGTGATGCTTCCTAAGGCCCACTTGACTTCACATTCCAAAATGTCTGGCTCTGGGTGAGTGATCACACCATCATGGTTATCTGAGTTGTGAAGATCTTTTTTCTCCAGTTCTGTGTATTCTTGCCACCTCTTCTTAATATCTTCTGCTTCTTTTCGGTCCATACCATTTCTGTCTTTTATTGTGCCCATCTTTGCATGAAATGTTCCCTTGGTATCTCTCATTTTCTTGAAGAGATCTCTAGTCTTACTCATTCTATTGTTTTCCTCTATTTCTTTGCATTGATCACTGAGAAAGGCTTTCTTATCTCTCCTTGCTATTCTTTGTAACTCTGTATTCAAATGGATATATCTTTCCTTTCCTCCTTTCCCTCTTATGTCTTTTCTCAGCTATTTTTAAGGCCCCCTCAGACTACCATTTTGCTTTTTTGCATTTCTTTTTCTTGGGGATGGTCTTGATCATTGCATCCTATACAATGTCATGAACCTCTGTCCATAGTTCTTCAGGCACTCTGTCTGTCAGATATAATCCCTTGAATCTATTTATCACTTCCACTGTATAATTATAAGGGATTTGATTTAGGTCATTCCTGTATGGTCTAGTGGTTTTCCTTACTTTCTTGAATTTAAGTCTGAATTCTGCAATAGGGATGCTAAATAAAGTTACTAAAACCTTTAGATATGTTAAGAAAAACAGAGATGATTCAAATTAATAAAATTATAGGAGAGAAGAGTATCAAAACTGATACCACAGAAATAAAAAGGATAAGAGACTATTATGAACATTTATGTGCCAACAAGCTAGATAACTTAGAAGAAATAGATAACATTCCTAAAAACATGCAGCTTATCCAAACTGAATCGTGAAATAGTAGAAAATTTGAACAGATCAATACTAAAAAAGAGATTGAATCAGAAATCTCCCAATAAACAAAACTAAGGGCCAGGTGGCTTCACTAATGATTTCTATGAAATATTTAAGGAAAAAGTAATGCCCTTTTTCTCAAGTTAAAAAAAAAAAATTGAACAGGAATGAACACTTCCAAACTCATTTTATTATGGTAACATTACTCTGAAAGCAAAACCAGACAACGACAGTACAAGACGAGAAAACTAAAGGCCAGTATACTTTATGAATATGGATCTAAAAATCTTTAACAAAATGTTAGCAAACAACATTCTGTATCAAATTAAAAGGATCATGCACCAGATCATGTGGCACATACCGTTGGAATGTGAAGATATCTCAAATTAATAAATGTGATATACAATTTTAATACAGTTTTAAAATATTATGATGCTTTCAATAGATGCAGAAAAAGCAGTTTAAAAAACCCAACATCTTTTCATGATGAAAAACTCTCAAAAGAGTGGGAAAGTATTTGAACAAAGTAGAGTTCATATGTGACAAGCCCACAGCAAACATCACACTCAACAGTGACAAGAAGTAAAATTTTCCTCTCAGATTAGAAGAAACAGGACAAGAATGCCCAGTCCACCACTTTTATTCTATATGGTACTGAAAGTCCTACCACAGAGTTATGAAAGAAACATAAATAAAAGTCATCCAAATAGGAAAAGTAAAGTAAAGTAATCTATGCAGATAACATGATCTTATAAGAAAACTGTAAAAACTTTACCTCAAACTGCTAGAACAAATAAATGAATTTAGTGAAGTTGTAGGATAAAAAAAAAGATACATTTCTGTACACTAACAATGAACTATGTAAAAGAGAAATTAAGAAAATTGTGGCTCACATGGTAAAGCATCTGTCTACAATGTGGGAGACCTGGGTTCAATCTGAGTGGATTGGTGGAGAAGGAAATGGCAACCCACTCCAGTATTCTTGCCTGGAACATCCCATGGATGGAGGAGCTTGGTAGGCTACAGTCGATGGGGTCGAAAAGAGTTGGACACGACTGAACGATTTCACTTTCACTTCTTTCATTAACAATAGTATCAAAAATTAACAATACTAGGAATAAATTTAACCAAGGAATTGAAAAACGTGTACACTTAAAATTATAAGACACTGATGAAAAAATGAAGACCAAGTAAATGGAGAGGTATTCTGTACTCTTCAGTTCAGTTCAGTCGCTCAGTCGTGTCCGACTCTTTGCAACCCCATGAATCACAGCACGCCAGGCCTCCCTGTCCATCACCAACTCCTGGAGTTCACGTCCATTGAGTCAGTGATGCCATCCAGCCATCTCATCCTCAGTCGTCCCCTTCTCCTCCTGCCCCCAATCCCTCCCAGCATCAGAGTCTTTTCCAATGAGTCAAGTCTTCGCATGAGGTGGCCAAAGTACTGGAGCTTCAGCTTTAGCATCATTCCTTCCAAAGAAATCCCAGGGCTGATCTCTTTCAGAATGGACTGGTTGGATCTCCTTGCAGTCCAAGGGACTCTCAAGAGTCTTCTCCAACACCACAGTTCAAAAGCATCAATTCTTTGGCACTCTGCCTTCTTCACAGTCCAACTCTCACATCCATACATGACCACAGGAAAAACCATAGCCTTGACTAGACGGACCTTAGTTGGCAATGTAATGTCTCTGCTTTTCAATATGCTATCTAGGTTGGTCATAACTTTTCTTCCAAGGAGTAAGCGTCTTTTAATTTCATGGCTGCAATCACCATCTGCAAAGATTTTGGACTCTCAAAAAATAAAGTCTGACACTGTTTCTACTGTTTCCTCATCTATTTGCCACGAAGTGATGGGACCAAATGCCATGATCTTGGTTTTCTGAATGTTGAGCTTTAAGCCAAGTTTTTCACTCTCCTCTTTCACTTTCATCAAGAGGCTTTTTAGTTCCTCTTCACTTTCTGCCATAAGGGTGGTGTCATCTGCATATCTGAGGTTTGATATTTCTCCCAGCAATCTTGATTCCAGCTTATGTTTCTTTCAGTCCAGCATTTCTCATGATGTACTCTGCATATAAGTTAAATAAGCAGGGTGACAATATACAGCCTTGACGTACTCCTTTCCCTATTGGAACCAGTCTGTTGTTCCATGTCCAGTTCTAACTGTTGCTTCCTGACCTGCATACAGAGTTCTCAAGAGGCCGGTTAGGTGGTCTGGTATTCCCATCTCTTTCAGAATTTTCCACAATTTATTGTGATCCACACAGTCAAAGGCTTTGGCATAGTCAATAAAGCAGAAATAGATGTTTTTCTGAACTCTCTTGCTTTTTCCATGATCCAGCAGATGTTGGCAATTTGATCTCTGGTTCCTTTGTCTTTTTGAAAACCAGCTTGAACATCAGGGAGTTCACAGTTCACGTTTTGCTAAAGCCTGGCTTGGAGAATTTTGAGCATTACTTTACTAGCATGTGAGATGAGTGCAATTGTGTGGTAGTTTGAGCATTCTATTGCATTGCCTTTTATAGGGATAAATAATATTATTAAAATGTCCATACTACCCAAAGAGATCTATATATTCAATGCAACCCCAATCTTATCTGTAACAACAAAGCAAAACATTGAGACAAGAAAACCCAACCTTATTTATTGTGCAAGGGTATTATATAAGGATGTGGATACCAGGAGGCAGGAGTCCTTAGCATCAATCCTGAGAATGGTATAGCAGGAGTACTGACTGGGAAAGTGCATGAAGAAAACTTCCGGGAGTTTGAAATATTCTTTATGTAGATCAGGGTGGTGGTTCCATGAATGTATTGATTTGAGAAAATTCATGAAGGTGTACATTTAGGATCTGTGCATTTTATTCTAAATATGCTGCTGCTGCTGCTGCTAAGTCACTTCAGTTCAGTTCAGTTCAGTCGCTCAGTCGTGTCCGACTCTTTGCGACCCCATGAATTGTAGCACGCCAGGCCTCCCTGTCCATTACCATCTCCCGGAGTTCACTCAGACTCGCGTCCATTGAGTCCGTGATGCCATCCAGCCATCTCATCCTGGGTCGTCCCCTTCTCCTCCTGCCCCCAATCCCTCCCAGCATCAGAGTCTTTTCCAATGAGTCAACTCTTCGCATGAGGTGGCCAAAGTACTGGAGTTTGAGCTTTAGCATGATTCCTTCCAAAGAAATCCCAGGGCTGATCTCCTTCAGAATGGATTGATTGGATCTCCTTGCAGTCCAAGGGACTCTCAAGAGTCTTCTCCAACACCACAGTTTAAAAGCATCAATTCTTCGGCTCTCAGCCTTCTTCACAGTCCAACTCTCACATCCATACATGACCACAGGAAAAACCATAGCCTTGACTAGACGGAACTTAGTTGGCAAAGTAATGTCTCTGCTTTTGAATATGCTATCTAGGTTGGTCATAACTTTTGTGTCCAACTCTGTGTGACCCCATAGATGGCAGCCCACCAGGCTCCCCAGTCCCTGGGATTCTCCAGGCAAGAACACTGGAGTGGGTTACCATTTCCTTCTCCAATGCAGGAAAGTGAAAAGTGAAAGGGAAGTCGCTCAGTCATGTCTGACTCTTCGAGACCCCATGGACCTCAGCCTACCAGGCTCCTCCGTGCATGGGATTTTCCAGGCAAGAGTACTGGAGTGGGGTGCCATTGGGTATGACCAGCCTCAACTTAAAAAATAGAGACAGAGTAAGAAAAAAAAATGGAACTAGGCAAAAATATGCATATCTGCACATTTGGCTCTGTTGCTTAAAATCTTTAAGTGATTTTGTAACTATATAGATATGAAGACAAAATCCTTTAGTTCAGTTGCTCAGTCGTGTGCGACTCTTTGCAACCCCATAAATTGCAGCACGCCAGGCCTCCCTGTCCATCACCATCTCCCGCAGTTCATTCAGACTCACGTCTGTCGAGTCAGTGATGCCATCCAGCCATCTCATCCTGGGTCGTCCCCTTCTCCTCCTGCCCCCAATCCCTCCCAGCATCAGAGTCTTTTCCAATGAGTCAACTCTTTGCATCAAGTGGCCAAAGTATTGGAGTTTCAGCTTTAGCATCATTCCTTCCAAAGAAATCCCAGGGCTGATCTCCTTCAGAATGGACTGGTTGGATCTCCTTGCAGTCCAAGGGACTCTCAAGAGTCTTCTCCAACACCACTGTTTAAAAGCATCAATTCTTCAGCGCTCAGCCTTCTTCACAGTCCAACTCTCACATCCATACATGACCACAGGAAAAACCATAGCCTTGACTAGACGGACCTTAATCGGGAAAGTAATGTCTCTGCTTTTGAATATACTATCTAGGTTGGTCATAACATTTCTTCCAAGGAGTAAGCGTCTTTTAATTTCATGGCTGCAGTCACCATCTGCCGTGATTTTGGAGCCCCCCAAAATAAAGTCAGACACTGTTTCCAGTGTTTCCCCATCTATTTCTCATGAGGTGATGGGACCGGATGCCATGATCTTCATTTTCTGAATGTTAAGCTTTAAGCCAACTTTTTCACTCTCCTCTTTCACTTTCATCAAGAGGCTTTTTAGTTCCCCTTCACTTTCTGCCATAAGGGTGGTGTCATCTGCATATCTGAGGTTATTGATATTTCTCCCGGCAATCTTGATTCCAGGTTGTGTTTCTTCTAGTCCAGCATTTCTTATGATGTACTCTGCATAGACCTCATTTGTCCTAGTATTGTTTTGCTTTCCCCAACCAATCTTTATACATTCTTTAGTTTCCTTTGATGAAATGTATCCTTTTCTTAAAAAAAAAAAAAGTCTATGCTCTGAAATGTTGTTCCTATTGTCTAAAAAGGGCTTTCAGGGGGCTTAATGTGAAAGAATTCACCTGCAATGCAGAAGACACAAGAAATGTGGATTCGGTCCCTGAGTCAGAAAAATTTCCTGAAGAAGGGCATGGCAACCCATTGCAATATTCTTGCCTGGAGAATCCCATGGACAGAAGAACCTGGCAGACTGCAGTATTGTCTGAAAAACTTCTTTTTCACCCATAGCTCTTCCCTTTATTCCTAACTTAAAATTGTTTCATCAAATTAACTAGTAAACTACTCATTAGAATCACTAGTATTTATAAGGGAAAAAATAGTCTTTGTGATACCTTTTCAGTAAAATTGTGTTTCAAGGTTACCAAATATCCTCAAATACTGATATTACAAAGAACTTCTTTAAAAATTATAAGCTAATATTAATGTTGAGTGATAGGAAATCACAATTTTGCAACTGTAGTAGTAGAACTGGCTATTGTTTAGTCTCTAAAGTTTCATGTAAGGAGAAAAATCAACTGGTTATCGTATGATGAATAAGATTACTCTGGAATGTACTATACTATTGGAGTTCAATAGTATAGAAACAAATAAATGAATAGAGGCCACTCATATAATGAAAGATACATAAATAAAAAAGTAATGATGGTGGTGGTTTAGTCGCTAAGTTCTACTATTCTTTTGCAACACAATGGACATAGCCTGCCAGTCTCCTCTGTTCGTAGGATTTCCCAGGGAAGAATACTATAGTGGGTTGCCATTTCCTTCTCCAGGGTATCTTCCTGACCCAGGAATCAAATTTGAGTCTCCTGCATTTGCAAGTGGATTCTTTTCCACTGAGCCACCAGGGAAGCACTTGTAGAAGTGATAACCAAGTATAATTATTAGACACTAAAAATATTAGGTCAAAGGTCAATGGATAACTGGACTTCACATGGAGCTGAGATATTGTCTCAGCCTAATTGCTGGTTTGGGGAGTAAAATATAACCTCACATTGAAGAGATCTTGCTAGTTCTGTATTAACCTAGTGGCTTTCCTGGTGGCTTAGACAATAAAGAATCTGCCTGCAATGCAGGAGACCTGGGTTCCATCCCTGTGTTGGGAAGATCCCCTGGAGGAGGAAATGGCAACCCACTCCAGTATTCTTGCCTAGAGAATTCCATGGATAGAGGAGCCTGGGGCTAAATCCATAGTGTCACAAAGAGTTGGACACAACTGAGCGATTAACATTTTAATTTTTACTACATTAACCCAGAGATCAAATTTAAAACAACTGATAATTAGAAAACTTATACTAGGGCTTTCCTGGTGGCTCAGATGGTAAAGAATCTGCCCGCCGTGTGGGAGACCCAGGTGAAATGCCAGTGTCTATAGGTTACTTTTAAAATTTAGCTAAAAGGATAAAATAAATATGGCAAAATATAAACAGCATTTCTAACTTAATAATAAATCTCTTTATCAGTTGGATTTCTCTGCTCCTCCACCCTGAGTTGACCAAGTACGGGCCTATGAAAACACAGTGGCATATGCTTTACATAGCACTTACTACAATCGTAATTACTCAGTTCTTTAAAGTTTATATTCTATACTGGGCAATAAGGCTCATCCTATTTTATAAAATACTGTTTGCAAGTGTTCAACAACTATTTCTTAATGAAAAAAATGAAGCACATGGATAATTTCCAATTCTCTAATCATTTAGTTTCTTATTTTTTCCATACTTTTTCTTTCATGTTGGATAAACTACCCTACTAATCTCAACTTTATATGCTACAACTTTGTAAATCTCTACTCAAATGTTACCTTTCTGTAGAGTTTTCTCATCTTACCAAATAAAAATAATTTTTATCCTCTGTATGATTATTACTGTATCATTACCAAACCAAGATGGTCAACCTCTGTAACTAGATATTTACTTGTGTCTGTAATTACACTCTGTATCCATAAAAACAGGGGCTGTGCCTTTCATTCTGCTTCTTTCTCCTAAACACTCTATTAATCTGTATACCATATAATAAATAATCTTTGATTTGGGTTCATATCAGTATGTGCACAACAACACACCTTTATTATAGTACTTTTTAAGGTTCTAGTATTCTTTCATGACAAAATATTGAGGGATGTTTCCAATTGCTTTGCAGTATTTTTCATAACTATTTCATAATGTTAACTAATTCAATAGGATTAACCACTTCCATAGACAAATCCAATCTTTTATTACTAATGTGCAGTCCCAGACTGATCTGTGCCAGAGCAAAAGTCCACAGAATGCAGAAGAAGGGAGCCAAGAAAAAATAACAAGAAATTTAAGCAGATTTTTAAAGCACTGAGACGTTGCCTATCACATTGGCTGTCATATCCCAGAGACAATAGAAAAGCTTTCAGAGAAGGAATTCAAAAGCACAGGAGATGAAGGGAAAGCCTGTAGACATGGAAGGATAATCACAGACCAATACCCAAAATGAACAGTCATTGTTATGTTTTTGTTGGGTTGACACCTAAGGGAAGGCTCTTCCTGTTAACATCTGTCTGTCAGTTTCTGGTAATCTGTATTATATTCATTATATGTGTATGCACATAGCATTAACTTATATTCTACAGCTTTCTCCTGCTTGCTTTTGGTTATTCCCACCACCCACTCACCACTAGAACCGGACGAAAAGAGAACAAAGAAAAGAGGACACAATTCCCTCAGTTGGATTTTCACAAAATAAATAGTTAAGGAAGGAAAAGCACACATCCCCAGTCTCTGCCTGCCTGGGTACGTGGTCCTCCTTTACACAATGCTTTATGAGGCCATGGGAGTGGGATTCAGATCTCAATGGCCACCTCAGGCAAGGTAAGCTTGACTTAGTTTTTTAGGGAAGTAAATAAACTGTTCTCAATTTAGTGCCTTATTAACAGGAGAAGGTCAACTTCTTCATTCTTTGTTCCTAAGAATGAAGGAAGATCCTACAGGTAGGAAGCATCACATAACAGAACTTTGTGTTTTCTGCTAGCTATCGCTAGCTATTTTATTATTTGTTTTCCCCAGAAGCTTTGCATACTTGAGTACTAAGCCAGTTCATTTGCATCCAACTCTGTGTGACTCCATGGACTGTAGCCCACTAGACTCCTCTGTCCATTGCATTCTGCAGGCAATAAAACTGGGGTAGGTTGTCTGCCCTCCTCCAGGGGATTTTCCTGATCGGGGATAGAATGAACATTTATGTCTCCTGCACTGGCAGGCAGATTCTTTACCACTAATGCCATTCAGGAAACCCCCTCAGAAGCATATGATTTCTCAATCTAGCTTTGTTGTCATTGTCTTTCATATACCTGAGAACCAGTGATCAAATTGCCAACAACCAGTGGATCATAGAAAAAGCAAGAGAGTTCCAGGAAAATATCTACTTCTGCTTTATTGACTATGCCAAAGCCTTTGACTGTGTGGATCACAATAAACTGTGGAAAATTCCTAAAGAGATGGGGATACCAGACCCCCTTATCAGCCTCCTGAGAAATCTGTATACAGGTCAAGAAGCAACAGTTAGAACCGGACATGGAACAACAGATTACTTCCAAATCAGGAAAGGAGTATGTCAAGGCTGTATATTGTCAACCTGCTTATTTAACTTATATGCAGAGTACATCATGCATGATGCCGATCTGGATGAAGCACAAGCTGGGATCAAGACTGCCAGGAGAAATATCAATAACCTCAGATATGCAGATGACACCACCCTTATGGCAGAAAGCAAAAAGAAATTAAAGAGCCTCTTGGTGAAAGTGAAAGAAGAGAGTGAAAAAATTGTCTTAAAACTCAACATTCAAAAAACTAAGATCATGGCATCCGGTCCCATCACTTCATGGCAAATAGATGGGGAAACAGTGGAAACAGTGAGACTTTATTTTGGAGGCTCCAAAATCACTGCAGATGGTGACTGCAGCCATGAAATTAAAAGATGCTTGATCCTTGGAAGAAAATCTATGACCAACCTAGCTAGCATGTTAAAAATCAGAGTAATTACTTTGCTGACAAAGATCCTTCTAGTCAAAGCTATGGTTTTTCCAGTAGTGTATGGATGTGAGAGTTGGACCATAAAGAAAGCCGAGTGCCAACGAATTGATACCTTTGAACTGTGGTTTTGGAGAAGACTCTTGAGAGTCCCTTGGACTGCAAGGAGATCAAACCAGTCCATCCTAAAGGAAATTGGTCCTGAATAGTCATTGGAAGGACTAATGCTGAAGCTGAAACTCCAATATTTTGGCCACCTGACTCACTGGAGAAGACTCTGGTGCTAGGAAAGATTGAAGGCAGGAGGAGAAGGGGTGACAGAGGATGAGACACTGACTCCTCACTGATAGATAGCATCACTGAACTCGATGAACTTGAGTTTGAGCAAGCTCCAGGAGTTGGAGATGGGCAAGGAAGCCTGCATTGCTGCCGTCCATGAAAACACAAAGAGTCGGACACGACTGAATGACTGAACTGAACTGAACTGATACACCCTGAAAATCCTACTTTCAACAAGTAGAAATGGGGTTTTAGAATCATTTAGACCATAATTTTCTTACACTATATTTTATACAATATTCTAATAGCTGTATTTTGGAAGAAAATGTGATGGCTCACATATATATTAAATAGTTTATAATTTGATTGTTTAGTAAACGAAGACCAAAGAAGAACAAATTATGAACCAAGTCTACGTGTGTTCTTTACCACTGTGCCACCTGGGGAGCTCTAGTCATTATAGCAGTAGAGAACAAGAAGGTACAAGCCAACTTACCCAAATTTTGTGAGCAATATAATCAACCTGACTTGTTAAGGAAAGATCTGTTTAGATTATTTAGCAGATTAAAAAAATGATCTGTCTGCAGTCCTAAAAATAAGTTCCAAGGATATTTTAGTTATCTCCCAATGTCAAGATAATTTTATTCTTGATTTCTTGTGGAAACTTGGAATCTAAATATAGGATTTTAGAAGACAAGGTCCTGAATCAATATATAGTTCACAACCACAGTGCAACAGTGTGGGACTGTGTCCAATCACTAATAAAACAAAGCAAAGGAAAACTGAAGCAGGAGAATATAATAGGGCTATAATTTGACAACATATCATTTACAGAATTCTCTTCTTTCACAAGTTCAGTTCAGTTCAGTTGCTCTGTCATGTCCAACCCTTTGTGACCCCATGGATTGTAGCATGCCAGGCTTCCCTGTCCATCACCAACTCCCGGAGCTTGCTCAAACGTATTGCATAGAGTCAGTGATGCCATCCAAACATCTCATGCTTTGTCATCCCCTTCTCCTCCTGCCTTCAAACTTTCCCAGCATCAGGGTCTTTTCCAATGAGTCAGGTCTTCACATCAGGTGGCTAAAGTATTGGAGCTTCAGTTTCAGCATCAGTCCTTCCAATGAAATGAAGGACTCTTTCATCAAGTGAATTATAATTTCAATTCAGCTTTATACATGAGAATTGATGCTGTTTAACTGTCTCCTATTAGAGAAAAATTCTTTTAGAATAAACTGAAGCATATGAAAAATCTATTTCTTTACATGTCTATAAATTTTGCAAAATAAAATATTTCCTGTTAATAAATATTAAGGAGTGCTGTATTAGCTTTCAAGGTTTCAGCATTTCTTTTTTTCCAAAATCATCAGAATAAGAAAACATGCCTTTCCTCTTCTGAGGACATTCTAAAATGCATGGCCTGAGAATTGTGAATCGAACCCAAACAGTTGGTCTTTATTTATCAGTTTTTTGAAGATTATGCACTGTCTCTAAGGGGAAGAATTCTGCTTTCACACCAGGTACTGAATGTTAACAGCATACCATTTTAAACATTTCCATGCCAAATCAGAACCCTGAATGAATTGCCACTATAATAATTTAACTGCATAAAATAAGAGAACATCTTGAGCATAATTTTTGAGATTTTTAATAGATAAGTCTTGATATTTGGAGTTAGTTGAAGCACAGTGCTGCCAGTCTGCAAAATGATGAAGTAGCTTGCAGCAAAGCCATGCTCCTGCTGGGAACCACCAGAAGAGTCAGATAAAATAGAAAACCACTTGGAATCCATTGCAGAGTTGCTGAAGAAACTGGCTCTTGAGAGGCCAAAATCTTGGAGAAAGGGAATCCCAGGAGTTACTTTTCTACTCAGGATATTTGCTAATATAGAACTGAAGGCTGCTAAAATGGGAATAAAACAAAGAATTAGCAGAACAAGGCAAACTGAAGCCAAAATCTTGAGAAAGGAGGTATAGGAAAGTATTGTCAAACTCAAGGGGTTCCTTTCTTGATGCATTTGCTGAAATTTTGACCAAGAAAGAGCAAGTTGCTAAAAACTAAGCATAAGCCACCAAAAAAGCAGAGCGGAGTTGTCAGTAGCCTTAAACTGATTAAGAGATGAAAATCAAAGTATACTAAATATATAAAATAAAAGGAATCCTATAAGATAGTTGGTATCCCTGGAAATTTACACCCTACAGTATGGGGCAAAGCAGAGGTAGAGAAGTCATACCAAAAGTTTTGAGCTAAAAAGTCTGATTGAATTAAGGTGATCCCAATGGCTCCTACTACTATTCCGTGAGTGTGCGCTAAATTGCTTCGGTTGTATTTGACTCTGTGACTCTAGGGACGGTAGTCCATCAGGTTCCTCTGTCCAGAGATTCTTTAGGCAAGAATACTGGAGTGGGTTTCCACATCCTCCTCCAGGAGTTCTTCCTGACTCAGGGATAGAACAGTGTCTCTTTTGTCTCCTGCATTGGCAGGTGGGTTCTTTACCACACGTACCACCTGGGAAGTCCTACTACTATTTCATATTCAACATTTTCTGTATTATTCTATTTCCTATGTTAAATATTTCCTTCTCAACGATCTCCTTCTCCATCAGCTTTCCAACATAATCAATTATATCCCATCCTCATGAGGTTACACAGAGGCAGGGGAGCTTTTTTTTTTTTTTCTTCCCACTCCAACAGTACCTTCACCCCCTTTTTCCCTTTCCTCAGATTCCACTTACTTCTGAACCCAAGGCAATCCTATTTCCATTCCTACTATGCAGCCAACCACTAAAATTGCTCTTGTCAGAGACTCCAATAATATCTATGACCCTCCATGTTCCTGGTAATGCACAGTATTAGTCCAGTGGCTTTTAATATCATTTCAATTTAAAACAATGTACTACTCTTCTTTTCTGCCTAACTTTCCCCCTAACTTTATGCTTCTTCCTTCTGGTCACTTTGAACCATTATTCTTCTTATCCTTTCTCTTATTTCTTATTCCAATCCAAAATTGATAATGTAACTTTCTTTTCCTTCAAATTTCTACATGATTCTGACTAACTGTTCCACTTAGTTTCAGAGATCACATATCTGATGCTAACTCCTAAATCTAAGGCTCTTGCTTGAGACATATGTTACACTTCTAGTTACACACACCTAAATATTTGGAAAATTCGTGTTCTTCAAATTTAATATACCCAAAACAAATAAACTGTGGCAATAAACTGTAGACCTTCAAATTTTACTACTACATTCTAGTACCTGATATCTGCCCCCCCCACCAATATCTCACCAGTCTGTCCTCTTTTACCATCTGTAGGCCCATCACTATCAAATTTTTCTTGACTATGGTTATGGTCTGATAATAGTCTCTGCACATCTACTCTTGAGAACCTCTAGATCATTTTTCCAGACAAGTCATAGGAGTCTTTTACATACTACAGACCCTATCATGTAGTCCTCTATTTAAATACTTCAGTCAAAAACTTTAGCTTTAAGGACAAAATCTGGTCACTGTCAATGCCTCTGGAATCATGATATGCAATTCTTCCTTCTCTTTATTCCAGTCAAATTGTCCAACTTTCATTTCTTTAAATGAACTATACTCCCTTCTCTCTCTCTCTCTTCTGAAAATTCCTTTTAAAAAAAAATTTATTTATTTGGTTGAAACTGATCTTTAGTTGTGGCATGTGGGATCCAGTTTCCAAACCAGGGATCGAACCCAGGTTTCTCCACTGGGAGTGTGGATCACCACTGAAGTCACTGAACCCTGCTCCCATTGGCCTGAAAGAGTTTTGCCCTTTCCAAATCTTTTGTCTACTGAGCTAATTAACTCCTAACCATCTTTCCAGTCACAGTACAAATGCCACTGCCTTTGGAAAGTTTTCCTTGATGTCCTTTGGCATGATTATTTTTTTATGGTTTTTAATTTACGTTATTCTGGAAAGGAGTATTATTTTTTTTTGTATTTGATTAATTCCTACCCATCACACGTCCACCACCCCAACCCCAAACAGACTGATAATTTCATAAGGATAAAGGATCAAGTTTATTTTGTTTCCATTGCATCCCCAGTATCAAGTTAGTTCCAGTAAATAGTAGACACTCAATACATGTAAAATAAGTGAGTGCAAACGAAACAGATGGCTAAGAAGGTAATAATACATAGATGATAAAGAGTCCTCTGTTACCTGCCATATCCAGGTACTTATCTGCTCTCAGCTTTCTTGGATAGTCAATTTTCCTTTCCAAATACGAGGTCTTCTCCTTCTTCTATCCACATCTACCCAGACTATCATGGAACACTGGAAACAGATTAGGGTGCCATAATATTTTTCAGGATTAACCTTCTCCCTCTCTTACCCACACTACTCATACATGTGCACACAGGCTTGCACACATAATGTTCTTTTTTTCTAATTAGTGTACAACCAATATACAAGTTACAGACTGTTTTTAGAATATTCTATTGACTCATAACTGAACTGACTCATTAGTTTTCTAGAAAGAATCAATTCAAGATATTGTGCTTTTATTTTCTGTTAGATTTTTTTCCTTGCAATTTTTCCTCTTTCCCCTTTAAAAAATAATATAAATTTAAAAATTAAGATATGTTAGAAAATGATACATTTGAAATATTGCTCTTTTAAAATCCTCAGTTTTCTAAGTACTTCTGTCCTTTAAATGTTTCCTAAGAAAATGTCTGACTGTCATTCAATCTTCAAGTGAGATTAATATTCTAGAATAATTTATTTAATATTCTTATTTTCATAAATGGAAGAATAAGGAAGGGAACCTGAAAAAACACAGGGAAATATTATTTTATTATTTGTCATTGTAACCAATGCATATATACTACTACTATTTAGGGCAGAATGTTGAACATATAAGTATTCTTATATATCTGACCTGATAAAGTTAATATTCTCTTACAGATGACTGACAACTAATGAGCTTCTTTATATAGTTTATCAATCTATATTATTGAAAGAAATATTCAGAAAGTATACAGTAGTCCTCTCGTATCCACAGTTTTGGTTTCTAAGGTTTCAGTTATCCATAGTCAACCATGGTCAGAAAATATTAAATGAAAAAAATCCAGAAATAAATAACTCATTATATTTAAATTCCATGCTATTCTGAGAAGTGAGATGAAATCTTATGCCATTCTGCTCCACCCCACCTGAAACATGAATCATTCCTTTTTCTAGCACATCCCATCCATTAGTCACTTAGTATCAGCTGGGTTATTGGATCTTCTGTCTAGGTATCACAGTGCTTGTGTTCAAATAATCCTTATTTCATTAAATGGTCCCAAAGCACAACAGCAGTGATGCTAGTAATTCAGATATGCCAGAAAGAAGCTGAAAAGTGAAAATTTTAAAGTTCTACATTTAATAAGGAAAGAAAGATTTATTATATTGATATTGCTAAAATGTTATGGTAAGAATGAATTTATATCTTTGAAATTGAAGAATGAAAAGAAATTCATGCTAGTTTTGCTGTCACACCTCAGACTGCATAAGTTATGGCTACAGTGCCTGAAAAGTGCTTGGTTAAGATGAAACAGTATTATATTTGTACAAAATATTTTGAGAAAGAGATAGACTACATTAAACTTCTATTATACTGTTAAAACTGTTCTATTTTATTATTAGTTATTGTTGTTAATCTCTTACTGTGCCTAATTTATAAATTAAACTTTATCATAGGTATGTTTTTGTAGGAAGAAACATACTATAGATATGATTTGGTGCTCCTAAGTATCCTCTCGGAGAAGGCGATGGTACCCCACTCCAGTACTCTTGCCTGGAAAATCCCATGGACGGAGGAGCCTGGTAGGCTGCAGTCCATGCGGTCAAGAGTCGGACACGACTGAGCTACTTCACTTTCACTTTGCACTTTCATGCATTGGAGAAGGAAATGGCAACCCGCTCCAGTGTTCTTGCTTGGAGAATCCCACGGACGGGGGAGCCTGGTGGGCTGCCGTCTATGGGGTCACACAGAGTCGGACACGACTGAAGTGACTTAGTAGCAGCAGCAGCAAGTATCCACTGGGGGTCTTGGAACATATCTCCTGTTAATAAAGGTATGATAGCTCTTTGGAAAGTTCAGAAAACATGTATATTGCTTTCTTTGGAGAACGTTGCTGTCTTTTGCAATCTTTGATACTCTAATATGTGTTAGTAGCAGAAGAAGCAACACCTACTTGTCTTTTTCTGTTCTAAAAATCTCTTTTTTCCTATAAAATTAATTGGGCATTTTCCCTTTTATCTTGAAGATCATAAAGTCCAATATCTATCAGAATCTTTACTCACAGTAGATAGAGAATTGATTCTATTTGAATGGATGTTGAGTTCTCTATAAATTATAACATTTGTTTTCTCATTAACCATACAATTTATTGTAGTCATTGCTTATAATTAACAGTTAACATTCCCAGTAACATTTATGCCTTTTATATTTGAATTCTCCTGCTTATTCTATCTACAGCATAATTTTTAGACTAATGGATGTGAAGTACATTAAAATAGCATTTATATGAATAATTACTATTATTTCCAAAGTGAGGGCTCATTGTTTTAACACTTGTTTATCAATATGAAATTTGTTATAACATTTTTACTTAATTATGCTTCCTTTTTTCCAAGATTATCCCTAAGCAAATACAAAATCAGTGAAGCATATTTTCAGTACTCCCAGAAACTAGTTTTGTTCCTTTTGTCCTACTTCCAGGAGCCCAGTGCCTCTCTGTTATATGTTACAAAAACAATCTCCAAACTGTACTAAAAGTTGTATTTTCCCACCAGATAACTGACTGATAGTGTAAAAGGTGTAACTTCTTAAGTTTAATTACACTTAATTAGTATTAGTGATGATAATACCTGATTTTTATTCATTGCTTCCTACAGGCAATCTAAGTACTTTTCAAGTAATAGAAAGGTGAGTGCTTTCTCTTCTTTTTTTGCTGTTTCTCCAGATTAAATTTCATGAATTGCACATTAGTAAAATATTTTCAATGATTTAATGATGTGCAACATAATATCACTTCTGAACCACTAGGTTAGAGAGTTGGTTGAAAGTATATTACATTCTCTACAAAAAAAAAAAAAACTACTATGGTTGTGGGTTGGTGCATAGTTTCAGAAAGCTCCAGTGCTATTCCAAAGGCATGGGTTTTATTTTTCCTAATGAAAATGATGAAGAGAAAAAAAATAATCAAAGATTTTATGTTGACATACATAAAAAGAAAAGAGACAAGAAAATAAAGCAGAAGTGAGGCAAACAAAAGATTAAAAAATAGACTAATAGGCAGCCAAATTTATCTTGGAAAATTAACATGGATGTACCCTCCTTTCCACCTACTCTTGTCAAGTCTACAAAAATATGAATGGTAATAGGAAAAGAAATCAAAGACATGACAAAACCTTAGAGCTAAAAATGTGCTTAAGATATAACCTTATCCAACTCAGGTCACTTTCTGGGTCACTTACAGAGAAATTAAGTGGCCACAGCCACAGGCTAATTGGCAGCAGAATGGAGACTGAACTCAGGTCTTCTGAATTTCACATTGTATTTTGGTGGTGGCATACTGCCTGAATTCTTTTCAGGCATTTTATAATAAATGGATTATTATTTAGAGTCTGTTAGGTGCTTCTAATTTGCCTGGACACTGCCCTGACTGGGAGTGACTGTGAGTGACTGTCTGCTGTGACTGTAAGACTTGCAGCACAGTTCAGGTCGGTTCAGTCATGTCCAACTCTTTGTGACCCCATGAATCACAGTACACCAGGCCTCCCTGTCCATCACCAACTCCCGGAATCTACCCAAACCCGTGTCTATCGAGTCAGTGATGCCATCCAGCCATCTCATCCTCTGTCGTCCCCTTCTGCTGCCCCCAATCCTTCCCAGCATTAGGGTCTTTTCCAAAGAGTCAACTCTTCACATGAGATGGCCAAAATATTGGAGTTTCAGCTTCAACATCAGTCCTTCCAATGAACACAAAGGACTGATCTCCTTTAGGGTGGACTGGTTGGATCTCCTGGCAGTCCAAGGGACTCTCAAGAGTCTTCTCCAACACCACAGTTCAAAAGCATCAACTCTTAGGCACTCAGCTTGCTTCACAGTTCAATGCTCATGTCCATACATGACCACTGGAAAAACCATAGCCTTGACTAGATGGACCTTTGTTGGCAAAGTAATGTCTCTGCTTTTCAATATGCTATGTTGGTCATAACTTTCCTTCCAAGGAGTAAGAAAGGAAAGTTAATTTAATTTCATGGCTTCAATCACCATCTGCAATGATTTTGGAGCCCCCCAAAATAAAGTCTGACACTGTTTCCACTGTTTCCCCATCTATTTCCCATGAAGTGATGGGACCAGATGCCATGATCTTAGTTTTCTGAATGTTGAGCTTTAAGCCAACTTTTTCACTCTCCTCTTTCACTTTCATCAAGAGGCTTTTGAGTCCCTCTTCACTTTCTGCCATAAGGGTAGTGTCATCTGCATATATGAGGTTATTGATATTTCTCCCAGCAATCTTGATTTCAGCTTGTGCTTCTTCCAGCCCAGTGTTTCTTATCATGTACTCTGCATATAAGTTAAATAAGCAGGGTGACAATATACAGCCTTGATATTTACTCAGAAACACATCTCAGTTACAACTTAGTTTAAATGGCGGACCAGTGTTACAGCTTGGTTACAGCTCAGTTTTATTTGGCATGCAAAGAAAAATACACCCTCAAAGTGTGAGGGTTGGCTGACCCAAAAGAAGCATGGGGCTCAATTTTGGCGCCTGTTTTTATATGTTTTTTATTTTCTCCTCTTCCTGAGCCTGCCCTATGTAAATTGGGCTAGCCAAGAGGACTGTTCGCTTCATCTGAGGGTCTCACTCTGGTCCTTGGACCTTCCTTTGTTCTATTTTCATGGGCTTTTTCCTTTCTTTGTCTTTTAGCCACCTCTATTTTGGACTCCTTTTTCCTATTCTAACTACTTAACATTCCTCAAGAGATGAGAAGCCCAATTGTTTGGAAATAGGGACATTGAGGTCTCTCTGACTACTTCCACTGATCTGGGATGGCAAGGGGCATCGAGCATCCCATTCCTGCTAATCTAAAGCCTCAGAATCCATATGGTGGTGTCCATTTAAGGGTGAGTGACATTTTCCGTGGTCAGGTATAGTTGTATAAATACTTTTTGAACTGGCACTGCATGTTGTAGCTTGTTGACCTGGACAGAGACAAAATGGGTTTGACAATTAATAATATATGGAGCAAACATAAGCAACATCAATATGGTGATGCTGCTAAGTTGCTTCAGTCTTGTCCAACTCTGTGCGACCCCATAGACGGCAGCCCACCAGGCTCCCCCATCCCTGGGATTCTCCAGGCAAGAACACTGGAGTGGGTTGCCATGTCCTTCTCCAATGCATGAAAGTGAAAAGTGAAAAGTGAAAATGAAGTCACTCAGTCATGTCTGATTCCTAGCAACCCCATGGACTGCAGCCCACCAGGCTCCTCCATCCATGGGATTTTCCAGGCAAGAGTACTGGAATGGGTTGCCATTTCCTTCTCTACAATATGGTGATAGCCAACTCCAAATCTCCTTTTTCCAGGGAAGAATCCCCCAAAGAGATACGTGTAGCCACCCCAAGGACTCTCTGGCTCATTATTTGATATATCATATGATCTGAATGTTTTTATGGAGGACAGTGAGACTGTTTTTTTTAACTTCACTAGAGGTATTTACTCAGAAACAATGCATGTCATTTAAGATGGTTTAAGTTCCTCCTTGTTCAGGGATCAGGAGACCTATCTCCTGTCTATTTTGGAGTACAATCACTGACAAGCTGTGTTGGCTCTTTAGAGCTATCCTAAGAAATATCCAGGAAGAATGAAGAGACAGAGCCAAAGCTAAAACAAAAACCCAGTTGTGGACGTGAATGGTAATGGAAGTAAACTCTGATGCTGTAAAGAACAGTATTGCATATGAACCTGGAACCATGAATCAAGGCAAATTGGAAGTAGTCAAACAGAAGATGGCAAGAGTGAACATCAACATTTTAGGAATCAGCAAAGTAAAAATGGACTGGAATGGGTACATTTAACTCAGATGACCATTATATCTACTACTGTGGGCAAGAGTCCCTTAGAAGAAATGGAGTAGCCATCACAGCCAACAAAAGAGTCTGAAAGGCAGTACTTCGATGCAATCTCAAAAGTTACAGAATGATCTCTGTTTGTTTCCAAGGCAAACTATTCAATATCACAATAATCCAAGTCTATGCCCAACAACTAATGCTAAAAAAGCTGAAGCTGAATGGTTCTATGAAGACCTACAAGACCTTATAGAACTAACACCCTAAAAAGATGTCTTTTTCATTATAGGGGACTGGAATGCAAAAGTGGGAATTCAAGAGATACCTGGAGTAACAGGCAAGTTTGGCCTTGGAGTACAAAACAAAGCAGGTCAAAGGCTAACAGAGTTTTGACAAGACAGTGCACTGGTCATAGCAAACACCCTCTTCCAACAACACAAGGGAAGACTCTACACATGGATATCACCAGATGGTCAACTCTGAAATCAGATTGATTATATTCTTTGCAGCCAAAGATGGAGAAGCTCTATACAGTCAGCAAAAAAAAAAAAAAAAAAAAAAAAAAGACCTGGACCTGATCTTCAACTCCTTATTGCCAAACTCAGAAGAAAATTAAAGAAAGTAGGGAAAACCACTAGACCATACAAGTATGACCTATATAAAATCTCTTATGATTATATAGTAGAAATGACAAATAGATTTAAGGGATTAAATCTGATAGACAGATTGCCTGAAGAACTATGGATGGAGGTTCATGACATTGTATAGGAGGTGGTGATCAAACCATCCCCAAGAAAATGAAATGCAAAAAGGCAAAATGGTTGTCTGAGGAGGCCTTACAAATAGCTGAGGAAAGAAGAGAAGCAAAGCAAAAGGAGAAAAAGGAAAATACACATTTGAATGCATAGTCCCAAGAATAGCAAAGAGATAAGAAAGCCTTCCTCAGTGATTAATGCAAAGAAATAGAGGAAAACAACAGAATGGGAAAGATTAGAGATCTCTTCAAGAAAATTACAGATACCAAGGGAGCATTTCATGCAAAGATGGGCTCAATAAAGGACAGGAATGGTAGGGACCTAACAGAAGGAGAAGATATTAAGAAGATGTGGCAAGAATACATAGAACTACACAAAAAAGATCTTCATGACCCAGATAATCATGATGGTGTTATCACTCACCTAGAGCCAGACACTCTGGAATGTGAAGTCAAGCAGGCCTTCAGTTCAGTTCAGTTCAGTTCAGTTCAGTCGCTCAGTCGTGTCCGACTCTTTGCAACCCGCATACCAGGCCTCCCTGTCCATCACCAACTCCCAGAGTTCACTCAGACTCACGTCCATCAAATCAGTGATGCCATCCAACCATCTCATCTTCTATCATCTCCTTCTCCTCCTGCCCCCAATCCCTCCCAGCATCACAGTCTTTTCCAATGAGTCAACTCTTAGCATGAGGTGGCCAAAGTACTGGAGTTTCAGCTTCAGCATTATTCCCTCCAAAGAAATCCCAGGGCTGATCTCCTTCAGAATGGACTGGTTGGATCTCCATGCAGTCCAAGGGACTCTCAAGAGTCTTTTCCAACACCACAGTTCAAAAGCATCAATTCAGAAGCATTATTACGAACAAAGTTAGTGGAGGTGATGGAATTCCAATTGAGCTGTTTCAAATCCTAAAAGATGATGTTGTGAAAGTGCTGCACTCAATATGCCAGCAAATTTGGAAAATTCAGCGGTTGCCACAGGACTGGAAAAGGTCAGTTTTCATTCCAATACCACAGAAGAATGGCAATGCCAAAGAATGTTCAAACTACCACACAATTGCACTCTTCTTACACATTAGTAAAGTAATGCTCAAAATTCTCCAAGCCAGGCTTCAACAGTAAGTGAACCACGGACTTCCAGATGTTCCAACTAGATTTGGAAAAGACAGAGGAGCCAGAGATCAAATTGCCAACATCCATTGGATCATCAGAAAGGCAAGAGATTTCCAGAAAAACATCTACTTCTGCTTTATTGACTATGCCAAAGCTTTGACTGTGAGGATCACAAAAAAAAAAACTGAAAAATTCTGAAAGAAATGGAAATATCAGACCACTTGACCTGCCTCCTGAGAAATTGGTATGCAGGTCAGGAAGGAACAGTTCGGACTGGACATGGAACAACAGACTGGTCCAAATCGGGAAAAGAGTACATCAGGGCTGCATATTGTCACCCTGTTTATTTAACTTATATGCAGAGTACATCATGAGAAATGCTGGATTAGATGAAGCACAAACTGGAATCAAGTTTGCTGAAGGAAATATCAATAACCTCAGATACGAAGATTTCACCATCCTTATGGCAGAATAGGAAGAACTAAAGAGTATCTTGATGAAAGTGAAAGAGGATATTGAAAAAGTTGGTTTAAAACTGAACATTCAGAAAAGTAACATCATGGCATCCAAACCATCACTACATGGCAAATAGATGGGTAAACAAAGGTAACAGTGACAGATTTTGTTTTCTTGGGCTCCGAAATCACTGCAGATTGTGACTGAAGCCATGAAATTAAAAGACACTTGCTCTTTGGAAGAAAAGGTATGGCCAACATACACAGCATATTAAAAGGCAGAGATATTACTTTGGCAACAAAGGTCCATCTAGTCAAATCTATGGTTTTTCCAATAGTCATGTATTGATGTGAGAGTTGAACTATAAAGAAAGCTGAGCACCAAAGAATTGATGCTTTTGAACTGTGATGTTGCCTGTGGCGGATTCATGTTGAGGTATGGCAAAACCAATACAATACTGTAAAGTAATTAATCTCCAATTAAAATAAATAAATTTATATTAAAAAAAAGACTCTTGAGAGTCCCTTGGACTGCAGCAAGATCCAACTAGTCCATTCTAAAGAAATCAGTCCTGAATATGCATTGGAAGTACTGATGCTGAACTTGAAACTCCAATGTTTTGGCCATCTGATGCGAGGAATTGACTCATTGGAAAAGACCTTGATGCTGGGAAAGATTGAAGGCATGAGGAGAAGGGGACGACAGAGGATGAGATGATCAGATGGCATCACCGACTTGACAGACATGAGTTTGAGCAAGCTTCAGGTGTTGGTGATGGACAGGGAGCTTGGTGTGCCTCAGTTCACGGGGTCACAAAGAGTCTGACATGACTGAGTGACTTAACTGATTGACTGACTGAGAAATCTTATCCCCAGAAACTTAATTTTAGGATTGTTCATTAGAATGGCACTCATTTGTAATCTTGAATAGGTATCTGAGATCTCCAAGGGGCTCACAGGTATATTAAATGTCCTCTTCTTTTCTCTTCCAAGGCTTGACTCGTGAATAGTGAATCCAGTAGTCGTGTCCTGTAACCTTGACTGTTTTGTAGTAGAAAGTATTACAGAGTAGGGGCTCTTCCATGTGGGTTGGAATTGAGTCTTTGGGGATCCATCTTTCCAGACTTTAGTTAGGACTTGTGTCTCTGGAAATATAGTGGTGCCTCTTTAGAATCGTTTGGGTCCTAGTTGACACTCCACAAGCATATATCCTGTTGGAATTGCCCAATGGCCATGGTATAAGACCAGAGGGTCTGAGCCGCTGGATCTAGGAAGAGATCATTGACATAAACAAAAGGTCTCCCATATACCATCTCATAAGGACTAAGATAAACCTGTTCCTTAGTGACAGCACAGGTATGGAGGAGTGCTATTGGTAAAGCCTCCTTCCATCCCAGGGAGGTTTCCTGAGTTTTCTTTTTTAATACAGATTTTTAGAATTGGTTGGCTCTTTATACTTTTCCTGAAGGCTGAGGGCTCCAGGTACAATGGAAATAATAAGCAAAGCCCAATGCTTTAGAGACCCCTTGGGTAACCTTAGAAGTAAATGATGTCCCATCATCATTTTGCAATGACCTGGGTAGACTAAACCTCAGAATGATTTCATGGAGCAGTTTTTTACCACCTCCTCAGACTTCTCAGTCTGGGTGGGAAAGCCATCAATCCATCCTGTGAATGTGTCAATCATGACTAATAGGCATTCACATCCTTGAGAAACTGGCACCTGGATGAAGTCCTTTTCTGAGTAGGTCCCATGCTTTTGGACAGGCTGGACCAGCTGGGGTCTTCAAGCCCCTTGGGTGTTGTTTAATTGGCAAATGGGACAAGAGGAGACCATTTGCTTTATAGTCATTTGGAGGCTTGTTCCTCTGAAGGATCTTTCTAGTAATACTGAAGGGCCTTTTCCCCTAAATGAGTGGTGGCATGTAAGGAGCTAACCAACTTCCATTGGAGGCTCCCAAACAGAGAAAGGAGTCCCTCCTTTTGGAACCACCCCATATGATCTTCTTGAAAGACCTCACTCTCAGCTTTAAGAGTCTTACCTTTCATATATGAAGGAGTTCTTGGCAAATTAGTCTGTGGAACTAAGGTGGCAACCTCTATTAGGTCATTGTTCTGTAATGCTGCTCTCTTAGCTGCCTGATTGGCTGCTTGGTCCCTTGTGCCACTTCAGTACTCCATTTTTGGTGTCCTTTACAATGGGTGACTGAAAGCTCAGTGGGCAGATAGACTGCCTCTAAATGCCTAAGGATTTGATCACCATAATTGACTGGGAACCCTTGGGTGGTCAGGTAGCCTCTTCCTTTCCAAATAGCAGCATGTGCATGTAGCACCAGAAAGGCATACTTGGAATCAGTGTAAATGGCTACTCTTTTTCCTTTTCCCAGCTCTAAAGCTTGAGTCAGGGCTATGAGCTCAGCTAATTGGGCTGAAGTACCTGGTGGCAAAGGTTTAGCCTCTATGGTCTCAAAATTGGAGACTACTGCATATCTGGCTCTTTTTCCATCCAAGAGAAAGCTGCTTTCATCAGTGTATCATATTTCCTCAGGATTAGTCAGAGGATCTTCTGACAATCCCTCCTGGGTTTTTGTCCACTGGTCCAAGGGTTTCTAGGTAATAGTAAAGGGAGAGAGCCCTTTGGGGTAGGCAGGAGGGCAGCTGGGTTAAGAACCTCACAAGGGGATATAGTCAGGCCTGGATTTTCCATCAGCATTACTTGATATCTGAGGATCCTTTGATCAGACATCCATAAGTGGCCTCTCCCATTCAGGAGTTGTTTCACTTGGTGGCTGATAAAAATAGTTAGTTTGCCCCAAAGAGAGAGTTTTAAAGCATCTTCTATCAGGACTGCAATAGTTGCAAGATTTCGAAGGCAGGGAAAAAATCTCCTCCCAATAAGGCAGTAGGACACTAAGGGACCACCAGAAATTGGTGGAAAAATATATGTCTATCCCAGCAGCAAAGTGCTCAAGTGAATCTTTCTGTAACTGTTTTTCTGTAGCACCCAAAATGGTACAGGTTTGGGAGGAGGAAGCTCCAGAGTAGGAGGTCACCAAAGAGTAGGTAGCCCCTGTGTCAACCAAGAGATTCTTCTACCTACCTGCCACATCTTGCTGCACCCTTGGCTCCAGCCCCATGATGGTTATCTGTGACAGGTGGGCTGGCTGGAGTAGACTCCTTCAGTCCTATTAAACCATCGTGAGGGAAGGCTTGGCACTTGACCTTGAGGCTCTTGGGTCCTGAGGGCAGAGTGCCATCCAATGTCCCAATTGATGGCATTTGGGTGCTGAAGCTGAAACTCCAATATTTTGGCCACCTCATGCAAAGAGTTGACTCATTGGAAAAGACTCTGATGCTGGGAGGAATTGGGGGCAGGAAGAGAAGGGAATGACAGAGGATGAGATGGCTGGATGGCATCACTGACTTGATGGACGTGAGTTTGAGTGAACTCCAGGAGTTGGTGATGGACATGGAGGCCTGGCATGCTGCAATTCATGGGGTCACAAAGAGTCAGACACGACTGAGTGACTGAACTGAACTGTAGCTAGTCAATTTAGGAAACATGTCACAGGTTGGGCACTCTTTGGCCCAATGTCCCACCTGTCTACAGATTAGGCATTTGCCTCCTCCCTTGTCCTTCAAGGACTCAGGGTTTTGCCATTGGGCTTCCCTAGAGGGTGGCCAGCATTTGGGCATGTCTTGCCTCTTTCCTTTTCTCCCTTTCCTGGGCCTTGGCTTCCCTCTCCTATTCTCTGTTATAAAAGGTACTGGTGGCTGTCTGGACCATTTCATCTAAAGAGGCAGCAGGGTCCTGCTGCTGTAGCTGTTGTAGCTTTTTCCTGATATTTGATGCACATTGGGACAGGAATTTGTCCTTTAAAATCACCTGTCCCTGGTAAGAGTCTAAGTCCAGATTGGTAAACTTTTGGAGGGCCTCTTTTAGCCTGTCCAGAAAGGCAATGGGGTTCTCATAGAGCTCCTGAGTTATTGCTGAGACTGGGCACAGTTCCACAACTAATAGGCTTCCTTCTGTTTTTATGGGTGGACTTCCTTAGGGGTGAGTCTTTCTGAAGCTTATCCTACCCAGTACTGTTGCAACCTGAGAGCTGGCCGTCCCCAGGTCAGGGAGCAGATCCCCAGGCAGGTTAAGGCATGACAGCCCCCTGGATTGAATCCCTGGGCAGGCTGAGGCAGCTCAGACACCTGAGAATTGGGTCCCTGGGTATGTCAAGGCATATCAACCTCCTGGGACACCTGGACTTGCAGATCCCTGAGTAGGTTGAGGCGTGACAACCTCCCAGGGACCAGGTCCCTAAGCAGGTCAAGGCAGGTCGACCTCCTGGGACCCCTGGGCTGGAGTTGGGTGTCCCCAAGGTCTCCAGTGTGACTAGTGCTGGGTAGGATTAAGGAATTGTAATTTTAACTCATTGCCAGTTTGTCCACCATAGAAAAGAATAGATACCATGATGTAAAGCAATCCAAGCCTGTGCCATGAGACTGGGAACCTGGTGAAACAGCCATAAGCCTTATCCTTTTAATGCTCTGAGGGAATGTAAGTCACTGATTTCTTCCTCTAGTCCTTAATAGGAGCAATTTAGGGTGTTTCCAAAGGTAAATATTTCATTGTCATAGACCCACTTTAAGTAATAACATAAGTAATGACAAAGGTGTGGGTTATTTGATCCTGTTAGGAACATTAAGAATATTTTAATAATAGGTGGGGTGGAGTGATGTTGCTTACAAAGGGGCAGGGTCCTGGTTGTAGGAGTTAATAAGGGGCTTAAGAACAGATTGATAATAAGCAACAGACCATATGTTCCATAAAAATGGAGTGGAGATTTGATTTGGGGGTATGTTTGTAACTTTAGGAGAAGGGTGGTAAGGGTTTGGGCCCCCAAAGCCTTCAGGGCTAACCCCCAAGGTGGCAAACATTATTGCTGGAAGCCCAATTACCCTTGAAGGGGTGCCACCAACAGATCAACTTCTAGCAGGCATTGTGTTCCTGTCACCCACCCTAGCAGCTTCACTGAGAGATTCTATTGTTGCACATGTTGTAGGAAACATGGAAGATGAAGGCATGAATAGCTAGAGGGATTGGATATTATGCAGTATTTCCCTCCCAGGGGCCAACTATTTTCTGGTTGTCCCTCCAGAAGATTGTAAAGGCAACACTGTGGGCCTGGACAGGGCTTAGGAAAAGAGCATAAGACAGGAGGGAAGAGGGCAGGGCATAACTTTTGAAAGAATGACATAGCCCAAGGGCATAACATAAACCAGTTAAAATCAGATGGATCCAAGAAGACAGACAAGTCAAATTTAACTAAACCTTGATTCTCAATCTGCAAGCTAAATTACACACCCAGAAGCTCCAGGACAGTTCCAAGACACTATCAAAAGACCAAGGAATGGGTGATTCCCCAATTGTTGGAATGATCCTCCCATTCATTAGCATATGAAATCACCCACCCATAAAAAATTAACCACACCACATTTCTTGGCTGCAGCACTCATACTCACCCTCTGTGATGGCCCACACCCTGTGGAATGTGCTTCTCTCTGAATCTGAAAAAATCTACCTCTTACCTATTGTTGTGTCTCTCACTGAATTTTTTGCAATGAGATATCAAGAACCTGGGCTTCATTAGGTCTTGAAACCAGGCCCTGTGGTTTTTGGCCTGGCTCAAGTCCCGGTTGGACATGACTGAATGACTAAGCATAGCACATGCCACGTGGGTTTGAGTCTCAATCTTAGGTAAACAGTTTGAAACACAACTTTTCTCCTTCAGGAAAGATGATGACCTGCCCAATACTTTGTAAAAAATGGCATAGATGAAGAGAGGAGCTGAAGAATGGGAGGAAAAAGCAGTGGGAAAAATGTGGGATCCCCTTCATAACCTGCCAGCAAATATGCTAAATATTTGACCTATGCTCACAGTTTTCATTGGCCTGATCCTTGGCACAAAGAAGATTAAGGACAGAAGAACCCTCACCAGTATGCCAAAAGATACTAAGTCACAGCAGATAGTAGAGCCTTCAAGACACACTGGGGAGTAGCCCTTGCCAGAGTCTCACAGTTGCACCCACTGCCACTCACCTGTTCACAAGGGGTTTGAGGAAATAAGAAACGAGAGATTGTAAAGGAGTTAAGATTTTGTTAGCCATATGTCCTTCTAGCCATAGGAGTGAGGACCACCTACCTTAACAGAGGTCTTCTGGAATCTGAGACAGCCACATGAGCTGCTGAGTTTGTTTTTGCTGTCCCAGTTTCTAGCACGCTGGGCTTCTTATCACTTCCACTGCACTGGGTTTTCTTTGCATTCAGCTTCTGCCACAGGAGCTTTCACTGACTTGGGCTTCTGCTGTGCTTGGTCTCTGCCTCGTAGGGGCTGAACTGAGGTTTCAGCCAGGTTAAATTCAAGAAGCAGCACCAGAGATGTTGAGGGAATGTGTAATTTCCTCACTTTTGTCTCGCTTCAGCAAAAATTTGAAGCGACAGAACTGTATTACAGCTCAGTGTAAAAGCTGAACCGGTGTTACAGATTGGTTGAAGCTCAGTTTTATTTGGCAAGCAAAGGAAAATACATTATTGAGGCATGAGGGTAGGCCAACCCAAAAGGAGTGCAACCTCAATTTTGGCTCCTTTTTATATATTTTTTCTCCTCCCCCTGAGCCTGCCCTATGTAAACTGGGCTAGCCAGGAGGGCTGAGGTTCTCACTCTGGTCCTTGGAAGTTCCTTTGTTCTATTTTCACAGGCTTTTTCCTTTCTTTTGATTTGTAGCCACCGCTATTTTTGACTCCTTTTTCCTATTCTAACTACCTAACACTTTGAACCTGATGCAAAAGTGAAAACTTTTGGTGAAAGAGAGTCTGATAATTTGACTTTTGACTCTATTTCACCTTAAAACTATGACCAAGACAAAGGCATTTTACTGGGAAACGTGAAAGCCTTTATCTGTAAAATGTTATTAAAGATACTGATTCCAGAAGACTGTTAAGCTGCCGAAATGAGATAGGTCTACAAATGACTTTTATGGGGCTTTTAAACAACTGACACTTATTGAGGATTTACTGTGTACTAGATGCTGTTCTGATTTATCTATATGCAAATAAAATTTTAACATCAGTTTGAAGCACGTACCTTACTCAACTAGTAGGTATTTTAGTGGAAATTGATAAGGCCAGATAGGATATGTAATAACACAATACACATGCAAAATGTTGCATGTAACAATGATGTAATAATTCATGGTAGCCATATAACCACCTCTGAACTTAATACACACAATAGCACTAGTAGTTCCCAATGTGTTTTTCCTCATTCCAGCCTTCTCCCCTGCATCCAGAGTTAACTAATAACTTGGATTGGGGTGGTCATTCTTTTGCTTTTAATTTTATGGTTTCTCACATTCAGTGGGCTGTCATCTATGGGGTTGCACAGAGTCAGACACGACTGAAGTGACTTAGCAGCAGCAGCAGTAGCAGAAGCTCACTATCATAGTCAATATAGCATCAGTTTTATGTATTATTATGTTATTATTCTCCACAATTCTTGGTACCATTACACTCTTCAAATGTATTAATTTGCTATGCCAAAACCAATACAGAATTGTAAAGTAAAAATTAAAAATAAATAAATAAATTAAAAAAAAATAAATTATCACTCTGCAAGGGTCATGTTTTGTATTCCAAATTGATAATGACATGAATAAATCTCCCTGGATTTTTAGCAACAAGGAGTATAACAGCCTGAAAAATTCTTAAAGAAGTGGGAATACCAGACCACCTTACCTGTCTCCTGAAGAACCTGTATGAAGGTCAAGAAGAAAAAGTTAGAATGAGACATGGAACAACAGACTGATTCAAAATTGGGAAAGGAATACAAGGCTGTATATTATTACCCTGCTTATTTGACTTATATGCAGAGTACGTCATGCAAAATGCTGGGCTGGATAAATCACAAGCTGGAATCAACATTGCCAGGAGAAATATCAACAACCTCAGATATGCAGATAATGCCACTCTAATGGCAGAAAGTAAAGAGGAGCTAACAAGCCTCTTGATGAGAGTGAAAGAGGAGAGTCAAAAAGTTGGCTTAAAACTCAACATTCTAAGATCATGGATAGATCATGAATAAACTAAAATCACGGCCAATAGAAGGGGAAAAAGTGGAAGCAGTGACAGATTTTCTTTCCTTGGGCTAAAAGATTACTGCTGGTAGTGACTGCAGCCACTAAATTAAAAGATACTTGCTCCTTGGAGTGAAAACTCTGACAAACCTAGGCAACCTATTAAAAAGCAGAGACATCACTTTGTCAACAAAGGTCCATATAGTCAGAGACATGGTTTTTTCCAGTAGCCATATACAGATGTGAGAGTTGGACCATGAAGAGGGCTGAGCACCAAAGAATTGATGTTTTTTAACTGTGGTGATAGAGAAGACTCTTCAGAGTCCCTTGACAGCAAGGAGCTCAAACCAGTCAGTCCTAAAGGAAATCAGCCCTGAAATTCATTGGAAGGACTGATGCTGAGTTGAAGCTCCAATACTCTGGCCACCAGATATGAAGAGTCAACTCATTGGAAAAGAGGCTGATGCTGGGAAAGACTAAAGGCAAAAGGAGCAGGGGAAACAGGAGGAAGTGATTGGGTAACATCCCCGACTCAGTGGACATGAGTTTGAGCAAACTCCAGCAGTTAGTGGAGGGCAGTGAAGCCTTGTGTGCCACAGCATATGGGGTTGCAAAGTGTCAGACAAGACTTATCAACTGAACAACAACAACAAAATGATCATGTTTTGCATTTCCAAATTCATGATGATATCAATAACTCTCCCTAGGTTTATTAGTAATATATGATTCCATTCCCCTGACAGGTATTAAACCATTTTTCTATTGAAATGTCTGTGTTCTTATTATTGATTTATAGATTTTTAAAACACATTTCTGATACCAGTCATTTACCCATTTATGTACTGAGAATTTCTTCTCTTTGTCGGTATCATGTTTTCTCATTATTGTCTTTTGAAGCAAAACATATTTTAATAAGTTACATGGATTTTTTTTTTTCCTGAGCAATGTTCTTTGTGTCTTATTTTTTAGATTTTATTTTATATTTATTTATTTTTTATCACACATCATGGCATGTAGGATCTAGTGCCCTGACCAGAAATGGAACAGTGGAAGTTCAGAGTCCTAACCAACGGACAATGAGGGAAGTCCCTTCTTTGCATCTTAGATTTATCTTTAACTCAAGTTTTAATAAGATTTTCACATTTTATTTTCTCCCTTTGAACATTAAGTCTTTGCTATATTTATTATTATTATTGTTATATATATTATTATTCATACTCTTCAAGGTAAGAATACTGGATTGATTTGCCATTCCCTCCTCCAGTGGACCATGTTTTGTCAGAACTCTCCACTGTGCCCCTTCTGTCTTGGATGGACCTGCATGGCATGACCCATAGCTTCACTGTGTTACGGTTGTGAGAGTTGGACTGTAAAGAAGGCTGAGAACAAAAGAATTGATACTTTCAAGCTCTGGTGCTGGAGAAGACTCTTGAGAGTCCCTTGGACAGCAAGATCAAACCAGTTAATCCTAAAAGAAATCAATCCTGAATATTCATTGGAAGGACTGATGCTGAAGCTGAAGCTCCTGTATTTTGGCTACCTGATGCTGGAAATGATTGAGGGTAGGAGAAGGGAGTGACAGAGGATGAGATGGTTGAATGACATCGCCAGCTCAGTGGACATGAGTTTGAGCAAGCACTGGGAGATGGTGCAGGACAGAGAAGTCTAGTGTCGATGGGGTTGCAAAGAGTTGAACATGACTGACTGACCAATATGTTTGGTTATTGCATAATATGTGGAGTAATATGCCCCCAGGAGAAAATTCCCATACTGACAATAATTTTTTTCCAGTTCATTGTTGAATAGTCACTTATTTTCTTGCTAATCTAGTGTGGTATCTGCAACATTTACTACGGTTTTCAGTGCAGTTCAGTTCAGTCGCTCAGTCGTGTCTGACTCTTTGCGACCCCATGAATCGCAGCACGCCAGGCCTCCCTGTCAATCACCAAATCCTGGAGTTCACTCAGACTCACGTCCATCGAGTCAGTGATGCCATCCAGCCATCTCATCCTCTGTCATCCCCTTCTCCTCCTGCCCCCATTCCCTCCCAGCATCAGAGTCTTTTCCAATGAGTCAACTCTTCATATGAGGTAGCCAAAGTACTGCAGTTTCAGCTTCAGTATCATTCCTTCCAAAGAAATCCCAGGGCTGATCTCGTTTAGGATGGACTGGTTGGATCTCCTTGCAGTCCAAGGGACTCTCAAGAGTCTTCTCCAACACCACAGTTCAAAAGCATCAATTCTTTGGCGCTCAGCCTTCTTCACAGTCCAACTCTCACATCCATACATGACCACAGGAAAAACCACAGCCTTGACTAGACGGACCTTAGTTGGCAAAGTAATGTCTCTGCTTTTGAATATGCTATCTAGGTTGGTCATAACTTTTATTCCAAGGAGTAAACGTCTTTTATTTTATTTTTTTTCCAGTTTTATTTATTTATTTATTTTTAATTTTTACTTTACAATTCTGTATTGGTTTTGGCATAGATTCATGGCTGCAATCACCATCTGCAGTGATTTTGGAGCCCTCCACAATAAACTCTGACACTGTTTCCATTCTTTCCCCATCTATTTCCCATGAAGTGATGGGACTGGATGCCATGATCTTTGTTTTCTGAATGTTGAGCTTTAAGCCAACTTTTTCACTCTCCACTTTCACTTTCATCAAGAGGCTTTTGAGTTCCTCTTCACTTTCTGCCATAAGGTGGTGTCATCCGCATATCTGAGTTTATTGATATTTCTCCCGGCAATCTTGATTCCAGCTTGTGCTTCTTCCAGTCCAGCGTTTCTCATGATGTACTCTGCATATAAGTTACATAAGCAGGGTGACAATATACAGCCTTGACGTACTCCTTTTCCTACTTGGAGTCAGTTTGTTGTTCCATGTCCAGTTCTAACTGTTGCTTCCTGACCTGCATACAGATTTCTCCAGAGACAGGTCAGGTGGTCTGGTATTCCCATCTCTTTCAGAATTTTCCACAGTTTCTTGTGATCCACACAGTCAAAGGCTTTGGCATAAGTCAGTTAAGCAGAAATAGATGTTTTTCTGGAACTCTCTTGCTTTTTCCGTGATCCAGTTTTACACATGTGCAAATCTGTTTCTCTGTTCTGTACTCCACTTGTCAATTTGTATGTCTCTGTGACAGTACCACATTCTTCATGATGACAGTTTCAGAATAAGTCTGGACATCTGGTAGGGCAAGTCTTTGATTTTCATTTACTTTCTTCTTCTTCTTTTTAAAAATAACCTTATTATTTTTTAAGTTTTTTTTTTTTCTTGTGGACTATTTTTAAAGTCTTAATTGACTTTGTTAGAATGTTTCTTCTATTTTATGCTTTGGGTTTTTGACCATGAGGTGTATGGGATTTCAGTTCTCCAACCAGAGATTAAACCTGTGCCCATGCATTGGAAAAAGTCTTAATCACTGACTGCCAGTGAAGTCCCTGATTTTAATTCTCAAAAGTGTGCTAGCTATCCTTCCTTTACTTGACCAATTAATTTTTTAAGAATCATATCACATTTTACAAAAATGTGTGTTGGAATTTTTAACGTAATTGTACTAAGTCTATAGATTAACCTGGAAGAATTAAAATCTACAAAAATCCATTCTTTCTATTCATACACATTGCAAATCTCTTTATCTCTTTTCACATATGTGTGAGGGTTTCCTGTAGAAGCCTTGCACCTCTTTGCTAAATTCATTCCTAGATATTTAACATTTGTCTATACAGTCATAAGTTGCTTCCTTTTATATTTGAGTTATTTGCTAGTGGTGTATAAAAAGCCTTATGACTACTGGTCTTGTATCCAACCATGATTATATTTTTTTTATTTTAGCAAAATGGAGACAAAATTACCATTTTAACTATTTTAAAGTGTATAGCTCAATAGCATTAAGTGCATTCACACTGTGTACAGCCATTACCACCAGACATCTCCAGAATATTTTCATCTTCCCACACTGAATCTCCACATCAATTAAACACCAATTTCCCACTCTCCTTCCTCCAACTTCTGGCAACCATTATTCACTTTCTGTCTCTATGAATTTGACTATTTTACATATTTCATATAAGTGGAATATTACAACATTTGACCTTTTGTGACTGATTCATTTCACTTAGTAGAACATTTTCAGGGTTTTTCTATGATGAAGCTTGTGTCTTAATGCTTTGCCTTTTTTGCTGTTGTTCAGTTACTCAGTCATGTCTGACTCTTTGCAACCCCATGGATTGCAGCACACCAGGCTTTTCTGTCCTTCACCATTTCCCGAATTTTCCTCAGACTCATGCCCATTGAGTTGGTGGTGTCATCTAACCATCTAATTCTCTGTTGCCCCCTTCTCCTGCCTTCAATCTTTCCCAGCATCAGGGTCTTTTCCAATGAGATGACTCTTCACATCAGGTGGCCAAAGTATTGAAACTTCAGCTTCAGTATCAGTCCTTCCAATGAATATTCAGGGTTGATTTCCTTTATGATTGACTGGTTTGATCTCCTTGCTATCCAAGGGGATCTCAAGAGTCTTCTCTAGCACCGGTTTTTGAAAACATCAGTTCTTCAGTGCTCAGTCTTTTTTATAGTCCAGCTCTCACATCTGTACATGACTACCAGAAAAACCATAGCTTTGACTATAGGGACCTTTGTACGCAAAGTAATGTCTCTGCTTTTTAGCACGTTTCCCTTTTTAAGGCTAAATAATATCCCATTGTGTGTGTGTGTGTACCTTATTTTGTTTATTTATTCATCCCTAAATGGACTTTTGAGTTGCTTCCATCATTTGGCTATTGAGAATAAAACTACAGTGAACACAGATGCACAAATCTCTGTTTTAGTCACTGTTTTCAACTGTGTTGAGTATATACCCAGAAGTGGAATTCCTGTATCATATGGTAATCCTATGTTTAATTTTGTTGAAGAAATGTCATACTGTTTCCCATACTGGCTTCACCAATTTCATTCATCATTTTGTATTTACACTAATGATTCATTAGTATTAAGAACATTTTCTTTCTTATAATGCCTCTATTTTGTTTTAGTAAGAGAGCAATGCTGGTTTCATAAAATGAATTAATATTTCCTCTATTTTTAGTTTTCTGGAAGAGTTTGTATACAAATGTGCATTCTATAATCAATGAAACATTGTACATGTTTATTAAATGTTTCTTATACATGTTAAACAAATCACTTGGATGCATACTGAATTTCTCTCTTTTATTCAATAGTAATTGAGATTGCTAACCTAAAATATTCTATTATGGCTGTGAAGTTTTCTATTATCATTCTTACTCTATCAGTATTTGCTTCTTGAGATTGTAGGTCATATTATTGACTGTACTGGTGAGGTACTGATAGAGACTTGAGGAACTAAGCCTTCTATTAGCATATGGTTTTGTTTATCTCTAACAATGTTTTGCTTTACACCTATTTCAATTGATACTAATCAGGATCCATATGATATAAAAGTTGCTAATGCTTTAACTTTTAAACTTAAATGTCCTTATGCTTTAAGAATGCCTCCTGTAAATAACATGTAACTGAGTTTTTTGAAAAGTCATTATGACAGTGTGATATTTATTGGAGATTATTGATTTTAACTGTTGCTAAACTTGGATTTATTTCTACCATTATAATTGTGTACTCAATCATTAAACTTTTCCTGTATTTCTTTTTCTTCAATACCCATTCTTTTCCTTATTTATCTCTTTTTCTTTCTTTTAGTTTTGCCTGTACTGTTTTGTAATTGTACACTCTATGTCTAATCTTTTAGGGAGCACTTTAGACAGCTCAAGAAAACAAGGAGAGGAGAACTTTTAAAGCATTATCACCCTCTGTGTGAGATATGTGCCATTTTCTATCTTGATTTTTTTCAACCCCACAATATTCAGAGTGATTGTTTTTATTGTTTTATTCAGAATATTTGAGTAGATTTACAGAAAAATATAATTTTATCATTCCTTTTTCATCTGATGCCTTCTTTTTGGAAACTTTTTCTTCTTTCTAAAGTTCATCCTTTAAAAACTCTTGTTTTGAGGGTGTGCAGTTAATAATATCTCTTGAGTTTTATTTGTATAATATTGCCATCACCTTATCCTCCTTTTAGAAAGATAATTTCTCTGGATATGTAATTATATCTAGGTGAATTGCTTTTTTTCTCTCTGAATGTTGAAGAACTTATTTTAATGTCTCTGCATCTATTATTTCCATCAGTCAAGTAATCATTCATTTACTGAAAATCTGCCCTTTATCTTTGATCTTAAAGTCTTCTACTTGTTGTCACTGTGTTTCAGTTTTACTTCTTCAAATTCAACATTTTTTTTCATTAGTCTTCCTCCAATCAGTTGGAGGATTGATGTTTTTCATCAGTTCTAATATTTCTTTTTAGTTATTATTTCTTTATTCCCAGATCTACTTATATATCTTTGTTTAGATGAATTTTGATTATTATTACTTTATTCTATAAATCTATAAGCCTCAATTTTGTATTTTTTTATCTCTGTGTACTGAATTCAGAGTTATTTCTTAAGGTATATTTTCCAATATATTTTATCATTGTCTTCTTGAACTATATCTAGTGTTTAATACATTTACTGTATTTTTAACTTCATTTATGTATTTTTAAATTTTTGACAGTTCATATAGAAGGCAATGGCACCCCACTCCAGTACTCTTGCCTGGAGAATCCCATGGACGGAGGAGCTTGGTAGGCTGCAGTCCATTGGGTTGCTATGAGTCAGACACGACTGAGCGACTTCACTTTGACTTTTCACTTTCATGCATTGGAGAAGGAAACGGCAACCCACTCCAGTATTCTTGCCTGGAGAATCCCAGGGACGGGGGAGCCCAGTGGGCTGCCGTCTATGTGGTCTCACAGAGTTGGACACGACTGAAGTGAATTAGCAGCAGCAGCATTAGTACTTTTACAAATCAACCTGAGCAGTTTTTATATTATTATTTTCATGTTTTTAATTCTATATGTATTTCAAAATAATAATTGCAATTTATTTTATATTCTCTCTAAAAATACTACTATAGGCATACTTTGGAGATATTGAGGATTCAGTTCCAAATCACTAAAATGAAGTGAATATCACAATAAAGTGAGTCACACAGATTTTCTGATTTCCCAGGACATATGAAAGCTATTTATGCTACACTGTAGTCTGTTAAGTGTACAATAGCTTTATGCCTATAAAAGAAATGTATATACTTTAATTAAAAAAAATACCATTGGAAAAATAGCACCAATAGGCTTGCCCATGCAAGGTTGCCAAAAAACTTCAATTGCATAAAAAATGTAATACCCATGAAGTGCAATAAAGTGAAGCACAATAAAATGAGGAATGCCTGCTTTTACAAGGTTTTTGGAAATGATTCTGCTGATTTATTTTCTGTTGACTCATTTGCATTGTCTTTTGTTTTCTAACATTTTCAGTGATTTTTGAGTCTGAGCTTATTTTTTCTTTGACTTCAACTTTGGGAAATCTTTGAGATCTGTACTTCAACTGAATTCCTCCAAAGAGAATTTTTGCTGGTTTCTGCCAGATGCCTAGTAGCATATTTAATGCAAATTGTGAATTTAGAGTCTCAATAAATAGTATGAATATGGCCTCAATCCCATGATTTATTAAGGCTTCTTAAGTGAGAATTTTCTTCGCTTAGAAATAAGGTTGGGAAAGAGGTCATTTCCCACATCATACATTTCTTGTTTTGTATAAATGGAAATGAGAGAAAGATATTATCCTTTGCTGTCTCAGTCTTACTCAGTGGACATCTAAGTTTCCACTTTGCTCAGCCCAGGCTTTGTCTCCTCTATCACAGGTATGTAAACCTTAATACTCAAACATCAAAATACTTTGGTTTGCCACATGCACTTAGGACAAACATTGCCATAGATCTCCTAACCTCTGTGGTATTGCCCTTTATTGTATTTCTGATAATTGACTTACATCTACTTTAAATTCCACTCACTTATGCATTGTAAAACTTAAAAAAAAAAAATCTAACATTCTCAGGAGATGTTTCTTTAAATGTCTCCAATATTCTCAGAAACTAAACTCCAAACCAACATTGGCCTAGTCTATCTCCAGAACAGAGAAAACAAATATTTGTGATTCAATACATTATCAGTGATAAATTGTGGACATTGAGGAAAGCATCAAAACAAATGTAAATTAAGAAATCATGTTAAAAGTATCAACAGTCAAGGAGAATAAAGAAAAGCATTCCAAGTGTGAATTCTGTAAATTTTCAGGAGATATATACCAACTACACTGAGACTTTTCCTTCATGTTTTAGTCACATTAAATCTCTCAATAACGCTTGTTCAGCTTTGTCAGGGTCTTCTTATGAATCTCAGCCAATTCAGTGAGTCCTTTTTTTTTTCTAGAATTTTTCTTCCATTCTTTCATCTGTGGCATTTTTACTTCAATTCAGTTCAGTTCAGTTCAGTTCAGTCGCTCAGTCGTGTCCGACTCTTTGTGACCCTATGAATCGCAGCACGCCAGGCCTCCCTGTCCATCACCATCTCCTAGAGTTCATTCAGACTCACGTCCATTGAGTCAGTGATGCCATCCAGCCATCTCATCCTTGGTCGTCCCCTTCTCCTCCTGCCCCCAATCCCTCCCAGCATCAGAGTCTTTTCCAATGAGTCAACTCTTCGCATGAGGTGGCCAAAGTACTGGAGTTTCAGCTTTAGCATCATTCCTTCCAAAGAAATCCCGGGGCTGATCTCCTTCAGAATGGACTGGTTGGATCTCCTTGCAGTCCAAGGGACTCTCAAGAGTCTTCTCCAACACCACAGTTCAAAAGCATCAATTCTTCGGTGCTCAGCCTTCTTCACAGTCCAACTCTCACATCCATACATGACCACTGGAAAAACCATAGCCTTGACTAGATGGACCTTAGTCGGCAAAGCAATGTCTCTGCTTTTGAATATGCTATCTAGGTTGGTCATAACTTTCCTTCCAAGGAGTAAGCGTCTTTTAATTTCATGGCTGCAGTCACCATCTGCAGTGATTTTGGAGCCCCAAAAATAAAGTCTGACACTAGCATTTTTACTTACCCACAAAAAATCTGCTGTTAAATCACTTTTTCTCTCAAGTTTTATACATACTAATGAAATAATCATTCTGGGCTTCAGTATGATCATGTTTATGTATTAATGAAAACATTCTTTTTGCTCTAGATCATGAGCAATTTTTTAAGCTGAAAAATATTTTTATTGAAATTGAAAACAGTTTTTAATGGCTTCCTTAAAGATACTAAATAATTGTTCCTTTATTTTGTGTCCTGGAACTTTTTATATTGTGTTTTTATCTGTTTAAAAAAAAATAATTTCTATGCAGCTCAATTAAGTAAATTAACTAATTAAGTGATTCCATCAATCATTTTTGGGATCAAGAATAAAACTTGATCCAGGACTTTCCTGGTGGTCCAGTGGTAAAGAATATGCCCACCAAGGCCGGAGTCTTGGGTTCAGTGCCTGGACTGGGAAAATTCCACACACCATGGGGCAGCTAAGCCCTTGCACTGTAGCTACTGAGCTCTGAAGCCTGTGCTCTGCCACAAGAGAAGCCACTGCAATGAGAAGTTTATGCATCACAACTAAAGAGTATTCCCCACTCGCCACAACTAGAGAAGGCCCACATGCAGCAACGGAGACCCACTGTAGCCACGAACAAATGAATAAAAATTAAAGAAAAAAAAAAGAATTAAATATATCCCAGAGACAGCTCTTGAGCCTTCTGCATTAGGGCCTGCTCCTACCTCTGAAATGTAGCCACTATTTTAGGATTTTATCAGCACTGATTCTCAAAGTATATATTCTAGAGCTCATTCAGTGTGTACATTTCTGGCTGCTTTTGTTTAATGTCATGATTATGAGATTTATTTACATGGATTCACTTGTAAATATATCATCTATTCTTGTTAAAATTTACTATTTCTTCCTTTTTAGGAATATACTGCACATTATCTATTATGAGTTGATGGATATTCAGGTCATTTTTTATGTGTGGACTGTTGTGGATTGAGTTATGTCCTTTCAAAATTCATACACTGGAATCTTAATCTCCAGGACTTTAGAATGTGATCTTATTTGAATATAAAATATTTATAAAAGTAAACAAGTTAAACTGAGATCATTAGTGTGCATTCTCATTCAATATGACTGGTTATATATTATATAAAAAGGGGAATTTTCTCATTCAGTTTTTTTGATCATTAAAATAATAAGCTTTCTAGACTTTTAGCAGTGATACTAGATGCTAGAATAAATGGAACTATATCAAAGTTTTGAGTGAATATAAATTAGAAATTTGACATCTATTCATACTTCACTTCCCTGGTGGTTCAGTAGTAAAGAATCTGCTTGCCAATTCAGGAGATGCAGGTTCAATACCTGGGTCAGGACGACCTCTTGGAGAAGGGAATGGCAACCCCCTCTAGTATTCTTGCCTAGAGAATCCCATGGACAGAGAAGCCTGGGCAGGCTATAGTGCCTGCAGTTGCAAAGAGGTAGACACGACTTAGCAACTGAACCACCACCACTTTCATACTTAGTCAAGCAAGTGAAGCCAAAATGTCACAACTTTTTTTTTAGCTAAACAGAAATTCATGTTTTCATATATATATATATATATATAATAGATATTTTGAGAGTTTGATATTGAAGTTCAGTTCTGTCCAGTTGTTCAGTCTTGTCTGACTCTTTGCTATCCCATGGACTGCAGCATGCCAGCCTTCCCTGTCCATCACCAACTACAAGAGATTGCTCAAAATCATGTCAATCGAGTTGATAATGCCATCCAACATCATATCCTCTGTTGTCCCCTTCTCCTCTCACCTTCAATCTTTCCCAGCATCAGGGTCTTTTCCAGTGAGTCAGTTCTTTGCATCAGGTGGCAAAAATATTGGAGCTTCTGCTTTGGCATCAGTCCTTCCAATGAATATTCAGGACTGATTTCCTTTAGGATTGACTGGTTTCATCTCCTTGCAGTCCAAGTGACTCTCAAAAGTCTTCTCCAACACCACAGTCCAAAAGCATCAATTCTTTGGCATTCAGCTTTCTTTATGGTCCAACTCTTACATCCATACATAACTATTGGAAAAAACATATGAAAGCTATGGGTTTCCCTCTTACCTCAGTTGGTAAAGAACCTGCTGCAATGCAGGAGACCCCCGTTTAGATTCTTGGGTTGGAAAGATCCACTGGAGAAGGGGTAAGCTACCCACTCCAGTATTCTTGGGCTTCCCTTGTGTCTCAGCTGGTAAAGAATCCACCTGCAATGTGAGAGACCTGAGTTCGATCCCTGGGTTGGGAAGATCCCCTGGAGAAGGGAAACTGTACCCACTCCAGTATTCTGGCCTGGAGAATTCCATGAATTGTATAGTCCATGGGGTCACAAAGAGTCGGGCATGACTGAGCGACTCTCACTTCACATCCATACATGACTATTGGAAAAACCATGGCTTTGATATTGAAACTCCAAGTAAAAATCTTAATTTATCAACTTAAGTATAATTGTAATATATAGTGGAACTATATGTAAGTTTGTTCTTTGTTTTTCAAGTCTCCTATAAATGTCTTATAGCACTTTCATAATTAAAAAAAAATTAACAAAGGGAAACTGTTACTACAAATATTCATATAAGGCAGCAGTACCCAACCTTTTTGGACCAGGAACAGGTTTCATAGAAGACAATTTTTCTATGGATCGGTTGTGGGGGGGTGTGTGTGTGGAGAATGGTTTCAGGATGATTCATGAGCAGTACACTTATTGTGTACTTTATTTCTATGATTATTACATTGCGATATATAATGATAATCTGTATTTGCAGCCATGCCCCAGGGCTAACATTACCACTTCAGCTCTATCTCAGTTTTTCAAGCATTAGATTCTCATAAGAAGCATGCTACCTAGATCCCTTGCATGTACACAGTAGGGTTCATGCTTCTGTGAGAATCTGATGCTGGTGTGATTTGACAGTAGGTGGAACTTAGGTGGTAAAGCAAGTGATGAGGAGCAGCTGTAGGTACAGATGAAGTTTTGTTCATTCATTCACCCACCACTCATCTGCTGTACCTGGTTCCTAATAGGTTTGGGACCCCCTAATATATGGATCCAACCAGTCCATTCTGAAGGAGATCAGCCCTGGGTGTTCTTTGGAAGGAATGATACTAAAGCTGAAGTGCCAGTACTTCGGCCACCTCATGCGAAGAGTTGACTCATTGGAAAAGACTCTGATGCTGGGAGGGATTGGGGGCAGGAGGAGAAGGGGACGACCGAGGATGAGATGGCTGGATGGCATCACTGACTTGATGTACGCGAGTCTGAGTGAACTCCGGGAGTTGGTGATGGACAGGGAGGCCTGGCGTGCTGCGATTCATGGGGTCGCAAAGAGTCGGACATGACTGAGCGACTGAACTGAACTGAATATATGGAGAACATCATGTGAAAATGAAGCAAAGCAACGGAAACTATGGGAGAGAGGTCAGGAAGAGATTCTCCCTCAGCATATATAGAAGGAACAACCTTGCCAACCTACACTTTCATATTGAACTTTCAGCCTCTAAAACAGACATTTCTATTGTTTAAGTCACCTGTTGTGTGGACTTGTTATGGTAGCCTAGAAAACTAACACTTGGACTATTGAAATATAGCTACAGCTGCAACAAATATTTTTACTTATAGTTTTAATTGAACATATATTTATGCATTTCTATTGTATATATGTCTAGGAATGGAAATTTGGGTCATTTGCTATAAGTCCATTTAGCTTGTTCTGATATTTCCAAATAGTTTCCATGGCGTTTATACCATTTATATTCAGAAAAAGTACAGAGAATTTAACACAAAAGAGATGGAAGTTTCTACAGTTTATAGAGCAAAACAGAACCATGAAGCTAGCAAAGATTATTCATGCTACTTATAAAAAAAGACTCACATTGGGGGAGTTTGGTTTGACTATTAATGTATATAGATTGTTGAATTCACAGATTAATCACTTCAGTTTACACACTGATGGTATAAAGTGTTATGCCAGTCTGGAGAAGAGATTTGAAAAGTTTCCACACGTCCTAAAAACATATGTTTTCCAAGAGATCTTCAATTGCTGAACTAATCTTCAATTGTTGAGTCTGATAGGGTGCCCTCCTTCCTACATTCAGAGATATATTGAATGCAATGCCATAAAATAAGATTTCTACTGTAGCATCCTACATCTTTATGGTTTTTTCAGTAGTCATGTGCAGATGTGAGTTGGACCATAAAAAATGCTGATTGCCAAAGAATTGATGCTTTTGAACTGTGATGTTGGAGAAGACTCTTGAGAGTCCCTTGAACAGTAAGAAGATCAAACTAGTCAATCTTGAACAATTGAACAACAGCTACTGAGTTCTTGAAAGATTACACTAAGTGATTAATTTTAATAGTTATCTCTGTGCCAAGAAATGCTGTTGGGTGTTATGATAGCCAAAAAAAAAAAAAAAAAGTGTCCATCAAGAAGGAATTTATCATTGAATGGTTGGCATGCTTTTGGAAACAGGACTTTATACTCAATTAATTTCCCATTTTTATGCCCCCCAAGTACATACCTTTTTTACAAATTATTATTTATAATTATTTTCTAGTCCCTTCTTCTTTCAGTTCAGTTCAGTCGTTCAGTTGTGTCTGCCTCTTTGCGACCCCATGAATCGCAGCACGCCAGGCCTCCCTGTCCATCACCAACTCCCGGAGTTCACTCAAACTCATGTCCATCGAGTCGGTGATGCCATCCTGCCATCTCATCCTCTGTTATCCCCTTCTCCTCCTGCCCCCAACCCCTACCAGCATCAGAGTATTTTCCAATGAGTCACCTCGTCGCTTGAGGTGGCCAAAGTATTGGAGTTTCAGCTTTAGCATCATTCCTTCCAAAGAACACCCAGGACTGATCTCCTTTAGAATGGACTGGTTGGATCTCCTTGTCGTCCAAGGGACTCTCAAGAGTCTTCTCCAACACCACAGTTCAAAAACGTCAATTCTTTGGCCCTCAGCTTTCTTCACAGTCCAACTCTCACATCCATACATGATCACAGGAAAAACCATAGCCTTGACTAGATGGACCTTTGTTGGCAAAGTAATGTCTCTGCTTTTGAGTATGCTATCTAGGTTGGTCATTACTTTCCTTCCAAGGAGTAAGTGTCTTTTAATTTCATGGCTGCAATCACCATCTGCAGTGATTTTGGAGCCCCCCAAAATAAAGTCTGACACTGTTTCCACTGTTTCTCCATCTATTTCCCATGAAGTGCTGGGACCGGATGCCATGATCTTCATTTTCTGAATGTTGAGCTTTAAGCCAGCTTTTTCACTCTCCTCCTTCACTTCTATCAAGAGGCTTTTTAGTTCCTCTTCACGTTCTGCCGTAAGGGTGGTGTCATCTGCATATCTGTTGTTACTGGTATTTCTCCCAGAAATCTTGATTCCAGCCCGTGCTTCCTCCAGCCCAGCGTTTCTCATGATGTACTCTGCATAGAAGTTAAATAAGAAGGGTGGCAATATACAGCCTTGATGTACTCCTTTTCCTATTTGGAACCAGTCTGTTGTTCCATGTCCAGTTCTAACTGTTGCTTCCTGAACTGCATATAGGTTTCTCAACAGGCAGGTCAGGTGGTCTGGTATTCCCCATCTCTTTCAGAATTTTCCACAGTTTATTGTGATCCACACAGTCAAAAGCTTTGACATAGTCAATAAAGCAGAATACATGTTTTTCTGGAACTCTCTTGCTTTTTCCATGATCCAGCAGATGTTGGCAATTTGATCTCTGGTTCCTCTGCCTTTTCTAAAACCAGCTTGAACATCATGAAGTTCATGGTTCACATATTGCTGAAGCCTGGCTTGGAGAATTTTGAGCTGTCCATGCCATCTGAAAAACCTAATGAAGTTGAATTTTAAAATGTCATGTCCCTTAACAGAGAGACATCAGATATAAACCATGAATACAGTCAAGAAAAGGGCAATATTCTGCCATCACTAAATCATCAACTTTAAATTTAGTAACATTAAAAAAGCAATAATATGCATTCTACCACATGTAGGCAAATGTCAGTGTTAAACTGTAAAATCCCAAAGAACTAATTAAATTAGCTTATTCCATTCACTTGTGTAGCATCTGAGTGACAGTTTAATAAGGACTGTGTTTGTGGGTCCTATAAGTCAGAACTCAACTCCATCCTAACAAGATACAAATAGCACTTTCAAGAAATTTTTTTCAGAAAACTTTCTCCTTAAATGATTTCATCATTTGATCTCCTTCTTATATAAGGAAACACATTTTACATACAACTCTCTGCTCTTGGTGTTAAAAAATGACACTTTCAAAAATAAGTTTCTTTTCATTTTATTTATGAGAATGATTTTTCCATGAAAAATATGACATTTTAAGAATCATTGGAAAAGAATAATGCACTTAACCAAAAAATTTAAGTCAAAGACTTTAAATGACTTCAACAACCTGATCATTAATGCATAATGTTCCCATAATATCACATCCTATGTGCTTTGTTTTCTGTACTTCTAACTCACCACCCCCATTATTGTGAGTCTTCAGATCAGCTCAGTTCAGTTGCTCAGTCATGTCCAACTCTTTGCGACCCCATGAACTGCAGCATGCCAGGCCTCCCTATCTATCACCAACTGCTGGAGTCTAACCAAACTCATGTCCATTGAGTCGGTGTTGCCGTCCAATCATCTCATCCTCTGTCGTACCCTTCTCCTGCTCTCAGTCTTTCCCAACATCAGGGTCTTTTCAAATGAGTCAGCTCTTCTCATCAGGCGGCCAAAGTATTGGAGTTTCAGCTTCAACATCAGTCGTTCCAACCAATATCCAGGGATTTTTTTGCCTTATTATAAAACTCTTAGCTTCTGGAACCAAGATTTGGAAAGAATAGGAACCAAAATAAATCATTCAATAGTACTCCAGTCAGAAGTATTAAAATTTATGATTATTGGAATCATTTTTTTTTGCTTTTTATTTTCTCATTTAGGATGAATAGTTTACATAGTTACCTAAGGCAAACTGATGTTTGAGAGGTGTTTAGGCTTAACTGTAAATAATTTTATTTTGTTTTGAAGATGGTATTACTATAGCTGAGAGCAACGAAAAAGAAAAATTTCCAGTGTTTCAGTGAACTAACAGAAGTTCATCTGTCTAATGTTTAAAAGATCTATTATACATATCAAACTATATAATGAACATTTGTATGTCATTCACTTCTGATACATTTTATTTAGAACTCAGTCATCAATATTCATGGATAAAACTATACCATATGAGTGAAATTAAATTATTTAAAAAACATTTACTAACTACCTACTACACTCAGGAGACTGTACTAGTCACTATAGTTCAAACTTGATTACTTCAAGAAATCTTAAATTCTAAGAATAAAAAGCTACATATAGGACTCTTTGATGTCAACTAAAAGTTTACAGTAGCATGATAAGTTGATTAATGCAACATCATATTGAGATAGAGAAAAGCAGCCTTTGACTATCTAGAGGCTGACCCAGAACACACAGGGAGGTGTTAGTGGCCTACACTTGAACATAAGTACTTTCATGGATCATCAGCATCAAACAAAGCCACTCCATGACCATGATGAATTGAGGCCAAAATAAAAAGTGTGTTAGAAAAGTACATTTACTTTCTGGATTTAATTATGTAGTTACCACAAATTTAAATTTAAACATTGAGGAAAATCTTTTACTTTTAAGGCAAAGCATTACCTTACAAAGATTCTTGAAATGTTCTCTGAAGAAAATTAAACTATGCAGCATATGAAGTAGCAGCTCAAGTAAATTTTTTCACTGTAAGCATAAGTGAATACACAATGGATTTAAAAATGTTCTGAAAAAGAAATTGGTAAATTATGGCCCATGGACAAAATCTGGCCCACTTTCTCTTTTTATAAATAAAGAGGTATTGAAACATAGTCATGTCATTTATTTACATATTTTCAATGACAAAATTCATTAGTTGTAATAAAAATAGCATGGTCAGGTTAATTTAAAATATTTATTATCTGACTCTTTAGAGAAAAATTTTGCTGACCACCCATCTTGGAGAAAAGCAGAGTGAAATTTAATCCTAAAAATAGGATTGAACAAATTCCAGCTTCATAACACTCATAAAATTTATTACCATTTTTATGTAAAATGTAATTATAACATAATAAGCAAAATACTGTGATTCAGTCTCCTCTGGAGAAGGAAATGGCAATCCACTCCAGCACTATTGCCTGGAAAATCCCATGGACAGAGGAGCCTGGTAGGCTACAGTCTATGGGGTCGCAAAGAGTTGGACACGACTGAGTGACTTCAATTTTCAGTCTCCTCACCTATATAATCAGGGTTATAATTACAGCACTTATAGGGCTTCTTTGGTGATCCAGTGGTTAAGAATCCACCTGCCAATGCAGGGGACATGATTGATCCCTGGTCTGGGACGATCTCACAGGCCACAGAGTGACTCAGTCTGTGGGCCACAACTACTGAAGTATGCTCTATAGACCGTGCTTCACAACAAGAGAAGCCACTTCAATGAGAAGCCCATGCACTGCAACTAGAGAGTCGCTCCCTTTTGCTGCAACTAGAGGAAGCCTGTGTGCAGCAATGAAGGCTAAGTACAGCCACAAGTAAAATAAATAATTAAAACATTATAGTACCTACATATTCATAGACTTATTGTGAAGATAAAGTGCATTAATATATCTAAAGGGCTTAGAATATTACATAGCATCTAAGAACTGCTAATATAAGGATTTCCTATTTTCTACTTGCTCATAATCACTAAAAAAGCCAGTAGCACCTCCAGACATCTAAATATTAAAGCTCATTTCTGGAAAAAATTACACTGAGCACAAAAATAGCCAAGTAATGGCAAAGTTGATTTGTATTCTATTACTGGCCCCAAATGGCCCAAAACACAAAAAGCAAAAAGAGAGTGAGAGATAAAAAGGAAAAAAGGGATTGCATAAAAAGTAATGGCAATTATCCTATTGAAAAATAAGAAACAATTAATAAAACTGATTAGAAGCAACAATATACATGATAGCTTTTTTGGAGTGTTCCACTATTGGATTTTGAGCAGATGTGAATACAATAGAGCTCTGAGACACCCACACACTGATTAAATAGGAGAAACCTAAATACCCAGCTTCACACCCAACTTCTGCAGAAATATCAGTGTGATAATTAGTCTGTCCTCAGACTGGAATTTAATTTCTGGGCCTTCCATTCTTATTTCATGGTGTTTCTTGAAGGAAAAATCCCACAAGGGGAGGTAAGCCAACGGGGCAGGTGAAATATATATATATCTTAAAATAAAATTAAGAAAGCTGCAGGCTAATGTCCTATGAAATTTTATTAAGTTGACAAAATCAATCAAACTATCCTTAAAACAATTTTTATAAATACTTTAAATGTCACTTATTGAGATTATATCCAACATCAATTTAATGTAATATAACATTTAATTTATTGTGGCAAAGAAGCCGCCTGCCAAAGTAGGAGACAAAAGAGACACGGATTTGATCCCTGGGTCGGGAAGATTCCCTAGAGCAGGAAGTGGCAACTCACTCCAGTAATTCTCTCCTGGAGAATCCCATGGACAGAGGAGCTTAGTGGGCTACAGTCCATAGGGTTGTAAAGAGTTGGACATGACTGAAGTGACTTAGCATACACACACAAGACAAATGTATTCTGAAAAATTTTTATGTTGAAGTCCTAACCCCCTAGTACCTTAGAATATGATCATATTTGGATATAGCTCATTATATAAGTTGTTATTTAAGTTAATATTAGTCGGGTCTGCTCCTAATCTGATACAACTTGTATCCTTGTAAAAAAGGGAAATTTGGATTCAAGAAAGACATACACAGAAGAGGAATGCTAAGGATGCAGTAATGCATGCACAAGCCAAAGACTAACAGAAGAGGGGAGAGAAGCCTGGAATAGATACTTTCCTAGAGCCTTCAGAGGGAGGATGGTCCTGCCAAAACCTCGATTTCAGATCTCTGGTCTCAAAATCCTGAGACAATAAATTCCTATTGTTCTAAGCCACAGAGTTTGGTAATATTTTGTTACAACAGTCCTAGGAAATTCATATTCTATCCAATTGCATACTAGATTCTTGAGGTAATGCAATAAATTAAAAGCAAGTCCAGCATGCATCACAGCTAACAACACTGATCTCCATTACTATGCAATTTGCACTTTTAGAAATTTTATCTTTCTTCAGTAGGTACTTCACAACCCCTTGACATTAAATTAAAAATTACAGAGAGACTAAAGAGGGAGTTAGTTGATCCATATATATTTGATATTTTTATTAATGCTAATAGAGGTACCTAACATATAGTACCAGAAATTATGTTCTTGGGTATTTTCATTCATTTAAAAGTCATATCTACCTTATACACATAAACTGAGGATCACAGAAAGTAAGAGCTTTGTGAAAGCAATGACTTGAAAGGAATTCTAAAACAGGAATACATGAGCTCTATTAGTACAAGATAAATTTTTCTAGGTAGGTAAATTTCTTGCAACTGTGACCACAGTGAAGTTAAAACTAATCTCTAGATGGAATTGCCAAGGGTTCCTTTTGAAATCCAATGGGTGAGAATTTCAAAATTTGTATCTCTGTACAAAATTATGCTTTCTGAAGAGAATTATCACAGAATTTTCTTCACATCAGTAAAACTTATTGCAAGAAATGATAATTACAAAGTTTAGAAAGTGACACGCCAATACACGCTTTGTGTTTCATGGATTCAAAGAAGTAGCAATATTAACATTTAAACAGGAAAACAGTATATGAGAAGATTTTTTTTTAAATAAAAATAAATTGCACAAAAATGAAAAAGAAGATATAGACTTCAGTTTGCCCTCAATATATGACATGTTGTTATTGTTTAGTCACTCTGTCATGTCCAACTCTTTTGTGATCCCATGGACTATAGCCCACCAGGCTCTTCTGTCCATGGGATTTCCCAGGCAAGAATACTGGAGTTGGTTGTCATTTCCTTCTCCAGGGATTCTTCCCAACCCAAGAATGGAACCCATGTCTCCTGCATTGGCAGGCTGATTCTTTACTAATGAGCCACTTCAGAAGCCCTTGAATATATGACATATCTAAAGATAACTTATTAAGTAGATATCTTATTGTAAACAGTGCTGCAATGAACATTGGGGTACACTTGTCTCTTTCAATTCTGGTTTCCTCAGTGTGTATGCCCAGCAGTGGGGTTTCTGGATCATACGACAGTTTTATTTCCAGTTTTTTAAGGAATCTCCACATTATTCTCCATAGTGGCTATACTAGTTTGCATTCCCACCAACAGTGTAAGAGGGTTCCTTTTTCTCCACACCCTCTCCAGCATTTATTGTTTATAGACTTTTTGATAGCAGCCATTCTGACCAGCGTGAGATGGTACCTCACTGTGGTTTTGATTTGTGTTTCTCTGATAATAAGTGATGTTGAGCATCTTTTCATGTGTTCATTAGCCTTTTGTATGTCTTCTCTGGAGAAATGTCTGTTCAATTCTTTGGCCTATTTTTTGATTGGGTCACTTATTTTTCTGGAATTGAGCTGTAGGAGTTGCTTGTATAGAGATTAATTCTTTGTAAGTTGCTTCATTTGCTATTATTTTCTCCCATTCTGAAGGCTGTCTTTTCACCTTCCTTCATTGTGCAAAAGCTTTTAAGTTTAATTAGGTCCCATTTGTTTATTTTTGCTTTTATTTCATTACTCTGGGAGGTGGGTCATAGAGAATCTTACTATGATTTATGTCAGAGAGAATTTTGCTATGTTTTCCTCTAGGAGTTTTATAGTTTATGGTCTTACATTTAGATCTTCAATCCATTTTGAGTTTATTTTTGTGTATGGTATTAGAAAGTGTTCTAGTTTCATTCTTTTACAAGTCGTTGACCAGTTTTCCCAGCACCACTTGTTAAAAACATTGTCTTTTCTCCATTGTCAAAGATAAGGTGTCCATAGGTGTGTGGATTTATCTCTGGGCTTTCTATTTTGTTCCAATGATCTATATTTCTGTCTTTGTGCCAGTACCATACTGTCTTGATGACTGTTGCTTTGTAGTAGAGCCTGAATTCAGGCAGGTCAATTCCTCCAGTTCCATTCTTCTTTCTCAAGATTGTTTGGCTATTCAAGGTTTTTGTAACTCCATACGAATTGTGAAATTATTTGTTCTAAATGTCTGAAAAATACCATTGGTAGCTTGATAGGGATTGCATTGAATCTATAGATTGCTTTGGGTAGTATACTCATTTTCACTATACTGATTCTTCTGATCCATAAACATGGTATATTTCTCCATCTGTTTGTGTCACCTTTGATTTCTTCCATCAGTGTTTTATAGTTTTCTATATATAGGGACATGGAAGCAACCTAGATGTCCATTGGCAGACGAATGGATAAGAAAGTTGTGGTACATATACACAATGGAATATTACTCAGCTATTAAAAAGCATGCATTTGAATCAGTTCTAATGAGGTGAATGAAACTGGAGCCTATTATACAGAGCGAAGTAAGTCAGAAAGAAAAACATCAATACAGTATATTAATGCATATATATGGAATTTAGAAAGATGGTAACAATGAGCTTATATGTGAGACAGCAAAAGAGACACAGATGTAAAGAAGAGACTGTTGGACTGGACTCCTCGCTCTACAGGCTCTGGGTCAGGATTTGGCCTCTCCCCTCAGACAGGGTTCTGGGGCAGGGCTGAGCCTCACCTCTCAGACAGGCTCTGGTGCAGGGCTGTTCCTCCCCCCTAGGACAGGGCTCTGGGGAAGGACTCAGCCTTCCCCCTCAGACAGACTCTGGGTCAGGATTCAGCCTCCTCCTTCAGATAGGGCTCTGGGGCAGGACTGCATCTCCCCCCTCAGATGGGGAACACATGTACACTCATTGCTGTTTCATGTGAATGTATGGCAAAACCCACCACAATATTGTAAAGTAATTAGCCGCCAATTAAAATTTTTTTTAAAAGTAGATATCTTATTACTATCATGAAGAAAATGCTATAAATTTTAACTTTGAAAGTTTTAATAGTTCAGATTAGCTTTAGAGTTAAAAAAAAATACTTTTACCCCAAGATTTAATCTAACTTAAGCCATGATTTTGTTATAAAATCCTTTTATCAGTTTTCATCACTTTATGGATCAATCATATTTGTGTGTTAAATGAATAAAAACTCTTTCTATTGATAAATCTTCTAATATATTTTTGTTATCTAATATAATATGTTCACCTTAAACAAGAAGACTGGCAGTTGTTTCTCCAGCTCAAATGGCTTTATTCTAGGTGATAAAGAATTGCAGTTTGGGGTCTGCAATACTAGGGAGCTTTGTGCAAGTCTGCTGCAAAAATTGACAGGAAATCATTATTATAGAGGGAAAAAGGAAGTTGGGAGGACCATGGATTTTCATTGGCTCAGTTTGACAGTCTCTCATTGCTGAGTCCTTGCCAGGAAAGAAGAGTTTTTCTACTTCCTGTTGGGTTCTACTAGTATCATAGGGTATGAGAGCTCCCTCCTCTGGTATTCTGACTATTTCATTGAGATTTCTATTTATTCAGTTTTACATAAGTAACAAAATAAGCTCCTACTAACAGACAGGTTTTGTTAGAAATTCACAGGACTGCTAAACGTTCCTGCTATAATCATGAAAGTTTTTTAAAAGGTGACATTTTTATACATTAGAGACTCACTTCAACATTTCAAGAGTTATTTGCATGGCACTGTTGTTATTGTTGTTTGGTTGCTTAGTCACGTTTAACTCTTTTGTGACCCCATGGACTGTAGCCCACCAGGCTCCTCTGTCCATGAGCTTTCCCAGGAAAGAATACTGGAGTGGGTTGCCATTTCCTTTTCCAGGGGATCTTTGCAATCCAAGGATCAAACTTGCATCTCCTGCATTGGCAGGCAAATTCTTTACCACTGAACCACCAGAGAATACTTTTTTCCCATTATTGGAGAGAAGCATATGATATTGGGAATATGGTGAATTTCATATTCCTCAACTCAGGCATAGTTTTTCTGGATTCTCAAAACAAATCTTTAAATAAGCTATTTTACATGTCATCTTTCTCTACTTTGTTTAACAGAAATGTGCATGAAACATATGGCAATACAAAGGTTTGTTACCTAAAAATCAGAAGAGGAAAAAAATATAGTTTTATTTACTCAAGCTGCAGTAAGAATGCCGAAACAGCTTTTAAGTGCAGTGCATCAACAATGTATTCAAACTACAATAGTTCCTTTATCTCTTTGTCATAGCTTCGAAAGATTTGACTCGTATATTTGACCCTGAAAATTTCTACATGTTTTCTTTGTTACTAAGATATATGATGAAGGTTTTTGTAAGTGGTATATTAAGCTGAAAATACTGCCAAATTTTAATTCTCTCCACTGTGTTGAGTCAAATTTTGGCTGAAAAGATATAATGAATGACAAATAAGAAAAGCCTTGTCACTTTTATGTTTATATGCATTTTGGTATGGAGAAAACAATTAAGAATTTCTTAAAAGAAGTTCTATGGAGTAGGATAAATTCAGTACAATTTATTCACTTACATATTAGAGACTTAGGAAAGATTAATTTTTCCTTTCACATGGGATTTTTCTTTATAAAATGGCATTGATCAAGGACATAATACACAGAAAGAGTTTTTATAAATAAAAATATTAAGAAGCCACCTTAAGAAAGTTATATATCTATATACTCTAATATGGTATGATTGTCAAACATATCACTTAATGGGAAGAAAATGGTTGGGAGAATTTGTAGCAGACAGACTTTAAGATGAGCCTGAGTGTTCCTTGCCTCCCAAGGTTCACATCTTTATGTAACTCCTACATCTTGAATGAAGACCAGACCTGTGACTTGTTTCTAACAAACAGAATATGACCAAGGTAAAAAGATGTTACTGAAGTATAGGTCACCTAAGATCGCCACTTCTATCTTACTAGCAAATTCTGTTTCTTTTGGGCTTGCGTGCTTTGACATAGGAAGCGGCCATGTTGCAGATGTCCCTGAGCCTATGTCAACTAGGACCTGAAGCCCTTAGTCTAGCTGCCCACATAGAGAGCATATAAGTGTATTCTTCCACAGTCTAATATTCAGAAGAGACCCCAGGCCAGTGTGGCACCTTAATTGAAATCTTATGAAAGATGTAGAAGCAGAAGACCCAACTAAGCCATATCTGAATACCTGAGTAAGAGAAACTTTAAGATAGTAAGTATGTATGCACTGTTTTAAGCTGCTTATTATATGACAATTTGCCATGCAACAGTAGATAACTAATACACAGTTTGGTACCTGAATTGGATACTTCTATAACCTCGAAGTGTGGGAGTGCCTTTGGAACACGGCAATAGTTAAACACTGGAAGGTTTTGCAGGAGAATAACAAAGAAAGCCTAAATTACCTGGACTATTCTGTTAGTAGAAATTTGGACATTGAGAACACAGCCAGCAAGGGCTCAAAAGAAGTGAGGGGGCATGCTTTCAGAAGTTGAAGGGAGAGGGATCTTTATTGTATAGTGGCAGGAAGCTTAGCAAAATTTTCATCTCAGTTATGTTGGAAACAGGATATTTACAAGATAAACTTGGTTACTTAGCTAGAAATTTCCAAGCAAAGTGTTGAAAATGCCACCTGGTTTCTTCTAGCTACTTACAGCAAAGTGCAAGAGAAGACAAAGTAGGGAGGGGTGAGCTACAGTGTCAAAAAAAAAAAAAAAAAAAAAGGAGCCAGGACCTGATGATTTACAAAGTTCTCAGCTTCTTTAGGAGGGTTTCCCAGGTGGCACTAGTGGTAAAGTACATGCCTATCAATGCAGGAGACCCAATAGAGTTGGGTTTGATCCCTGGGTTGGGAAGATCCCCTGGAGGAGGGAATGGTAACCCAGCCCAGTATTCTTGCCTGGAGAATCTCACGGACAGAGGAGCCTGGCAGGACTCAGTCCATCGGGTCACAAAGAGTTGGACACACTGCAGTGATTTAGCACAGCTTCTTCAGATGACAAAAGACCCTAAAATTAAGAAATGTCTTCCAAGCACTCAGAAAAATGTATTTTTGTGATGAGGCCTCATCTGGAGATCAATTTGAGTGTGTCATTGGACAAACCTTTCATTAAAACTTTAGAAAGATAAGGTATCAGAGTATTCCATCGCAAAATGTCATTTAAAGAGACTAATGAACACTTAAATTATTGAGGGGATTATTGAACCCTTCAATCAAGCCATAGGGCATCTTGGAAGCTTTAGGGCATTATCCTCAGCCAACTCTGCAAGTAGCCAAAAGCAGAAAAGTGTTTATGGAAGAGATATTTCCTGCTGTGGCTTTTGACTAATGGAATAAATCCTAATGAAATTCATAGAAAGCCCGCAAATTTTTGAGGAAATCGTGTCATGAAAACCAATGAAAGTTTGCAATAAAAGGAACAAGAGAATAGAAAATGAAAAGACACTGTTTGTTTCTTCTAAATATCTCCTGACAATGAGCATACTGAGAAAACTACTCAGGAGCAATCAGGGAGACACAAAAGATGAAACCAAGAGTATGGAAAGGCAGAGCCAGGAGCTCTGAAAACTATGACACTAACAAGGAAACAAACCAAGAGAAAATGTGCTCTCTGCCCCTTGGTCCCATCTACCAGTCCTTGTAAAGGGGAATATTTTAACACTGTTTCTCAGGTATATACTCAGTTGGGCCAGGATGAATACATATCAATAAAAGGTGTATAGAGGAAGGTTTTTTCCCCCCACTGTCACAGACAGACGATTATAAAGGTAGAAATAAAGTCTCCCACTAATTTTATATATACAGTTATATATAAGACCAGTGTGTATATCATAACTGGTCTTGACTTTTTGGGATTCATCCTAAGAGGTGGCAAGTTGAACAGCAGAAAGCCAATGACTTTGAGTTAATTTTCTTTTATAATTTGTTGTTGTTGTTGTTGTTGATGTAGACTATTTTTAAAGTCTTATTGCATTTGTTACAACATTGCTTTTGTTTTATGTTCTTGGAGTCCTAGCTCCCCAATCAGGGATTGAATCTGTACTTCTTGCCTTGGAAGGCAAAGTCTCAGCTGGACCACCAGGGAAATCCCTAGGGGTTAATTTTTTATTCCTTTAAAATTTTCTAGCTAAAGCCATAGACATTTTGAAAGGTAGTAAATGTATCAGATCAGTTAACACCTTTCATAGACTCCTGGAAAAGTGGACTCCAAACTAGATGTATAAATCTATACCAAACCAAAACCAAAAAACAAAGTTATAGAGAGTAACTTCCAGGCCTTGATATTTAATCAAGGGCCTTCCAATGTTTGCGTAGCAGGATTTCAGAATTATTATGGACTACTTTTCATCTTCCATTTTTCTCCCATTTTGAATAGGAATGTCTGCAGCTATTATCCTATGTCTCATCCACCACTATATGTTGGGCAGATGTACACGTAGATAAACTCATCTATTTAGTTTCACCATATCTGTAGATGAAGAGAAACTATTTCAGGAGTTCTGCTTCACAAGTCACACTCATTCTCACCTAAACTTGATCCTAAATATGAGATTTTAGATTTGGAGCAAATTGAGTAAAAAGTTGGTACTCTAAAGAATTTTGAGATGGGAGTTTAAGGTGTTTGGCAGTGAAAGGAATGTGTTTTAGCAACAGAGAGCAGACTCTGTCAGGCAATTACTCTGATGATTGCCAACAAGCCCTGCCTTCTGGTGACTGTGGATTGCCCAAACCCCTGTTCTTAAGTAATGTGCTTCTAACTAATAGAATACCTCAGTGTTGAGGGGATATAACTTCCATGATTAGAATTACATATGACTTTAACTTCTGTCTTACTCTCAGACTTTCCTTATTGACTTCTCAAAGAGGTTTGCGAAGGTCTTGGTCTCGTAACCCACAGGAGACTATATGCTCCCAACAAACATGTGAAACTGGAAATGGATCCTTCGCCAGTCAGACTGTCACATGAGATCCATAACATGTCAATGCCATAACATTGACAGTAGCCCTGTAAGAAACTGTGCAGCTGTGGGTACAACTGAGTGATCTCCAGCTTTCTGACTCATCAATTCAGTTCAGTTCAGTCACTCAGTCATGTCCGTCTCTTTCTGACCCCATGAATCGCAGCATGCCAGGCCTCCCTGTCCATCACCAACTCCTGGAGTTCATTCAGACTCACGTCCATCAAGTCAGTGATGCCGTCCAGCCATCTCATCCTCTGTCGTCCCCTTCTCTTCCTGCCCCCAGTCCCTCCCAGCATCACAATCTTTTCCAATGAGTCAACTCTTCGCATGAGGTGGCCAAAGTACTGGAGTTTCAGCTTCAGCATCATTTCCTCCAAAGAAATTCCAGGGCTGATTTCCTTCAGAAAGGACTGGATGGATCTCCTTGCAGTCCAAGGGACTTTCAAGAGTCTTCTCTAACACCACAGTTCAAAAGCATCAATTCTTCGGCACTCAGCTTCCTTCACAGTCCAACTCTCACATCCATACATGACCACTGGAAAAACCATAACCTTGACTAGACGGACCTAGAAAGTGTAAATAATAAATGTGGAACTAAATGTCCATCAACAGATAAATGGATGAGGAAAATGTGGTACATATATATTGTACAATGGAATACAACTCAGCCATAAAAACAAAGGAAATAATGCTATTTGTTGCAACATGGATGGACCTAGAAATTATCATACTAAGAAAAGTAAGTCAGACAGAGGGACAAATGTCACATGATATCACTTATATGTAGAATCTAATTTAAAAAATGATACAAATAAACTTATTTACAGAATAGTAACAGATTCGCAGATTTCACAAATAAACTCATGGTTACCAAATGGGAAAGGCTGGGAGGAAGAATAAATTAGGAGCTTGAGATTAACACACACACACTACTATATATAAAATAGACAATCTACAAGGACTTTCTGTACAAACAGGGAATTCTACTCAATAGTCTGTAATAATTTATATGGGAAGAGAGTCCCATAAAAAAAGAATAGCTGTATGTATAATTGAATCACTTGGCTATACACCTAATCTAACCAACACTGTAAATTAACTATACTGCAGTATATCATTGTAGCAAATGGGATTCCCTGGTGGCTCAGACAGTAAAGTGTCTGCTTGCAATGCGGGAGACCCAGGTTCAATCCCTGGGTCGGGAAGATCTCCTGGAGAAGGAAATGGCAACCCACTCCAGTACTCTTGCCTAGAAAATTCCATGGATAGAGGACCCTGGTGGGCTACAGTCCATGGGGTTGCAAAGAGTCAGACACGACTGAGCAACTTCACTTTCACTATTTACAATAGCCAGGAGATGGAAGCAACGTAGATGTCCATTGACATTTGAATGGATAAAGAAGTTTTGGTACATATATACAATGGAATATTACTCAGCCATTACTCAGCCATAAAAAGGAACAAAATTGAGTCAGATGTAGATGAATCTAGTGTCTTTCATACAGAGTAAACTAAGTCAGAAAGAGAAAAACAAATATAGTATGTTAACACATATATGGAATTTAGAAAATTATACTAATGAACCTATTTGCAGGGCAGGAATAGAAAGGTACATATAGAGAATAGATGTGTGGACACCATTGGGGGAGAAGTATGTGGGATGAACTGAGAGAGTAGCATTGACATATATATATATATATATATACACACACACACATATTACCATGTGTAAAACAGATAGCTAGTGGGAAGCTTCTGTGTAACACAGGGAGCTCAACTTGGTGCTCTGTGATGACCTAGAGGGATGGGATGGGGGAGGTGAAAGGGAGACTCAAGAGGGAGGAGATATATACATACACTTTCATGGTTGGACAGCAGAAACCAACACTACATTGTAAAGATTCATATTCCAATTAAAAAATAAAATAATAAGAACTGTGCATTATTTGAAGCAGCCAATATTATGGTAATTTGTTATATCACAATGGATAACAAAGATAGGATCAGTGTAAATGCATGTTTTAAGATGTATAGAACATTTCAGAAATAAATAGAATAAATGAAAGGGTGGGTACCTCTGAAGAGAGAATACAGCCCTTCTGGGATGAGAAGTTATACTTTCCTATATGCATGCAGGTTTTTAACTCCCCCCCCCCCCACACACAAATTCTGTATGTTACTAAAATATTATTTTTAAGAAATAGGTAGTTTTATACTTGTCAAAGGAGAAAAGGAAAGATATAAGCATCTGAATGCAGAGTTCCAAAGAATAGCAAGGAGAGATAAGAAAGTCTTCCTCAGCAATCAATGCAAAGAAATAGAGGAAAACAACAGAATGGGAAAGACTAGAGACCTCTTCAAGAAAATTAGAGATACCAAGGGAACATTTCATGCAAAGATGGGCTCGATAAAGGACAGAAAAGTTATGGACCTAAGAGAAGCAGAAGATATTAAGAAGAGGTGACAAGAATACACAGAAGAACTGTACAAAAAAGAGCTTCAAAACCCAGATAATCATGATGGTGTGATCACTCACCTAGAGCCAGACATCCTGGAATGTGAAGTCAAGTGGGCCTTAGAAAGCATCACTATGAACAAAGCTGGTGGAGGTGATGGAATTCCAGTTGAGCTATTTCAAATCCTGAAAGATGATGCTGTGAAAGTGCTGCACTCAATACGCCAGCAAATTTGGAAAACTCAGCAGTGGCCACAGGACTGGAAAAGGTCAGTTTTCATTCTGATCCCAAAGAAAGGCAATGCCAAAGAATGCTCAAACTACCACACAATTGCACTCATCTCACACGCTAGTAAAGTAATCTTCAAAATTCTGCAAGGCAGGCTTCAGCAGTACATGAACCATGAACTTTTAGTGTTCAAGCTGGTTTTAGAAAAGGCAGAGGAACCAGAGATCAAATTGCCAACATCTGCTGGATCATGGAAAAGCAAGAGAGTTCCAGAAAAACATCTATTTCTGCTTTATTGACTATGCCAAAGCTTTTGACTGTGTGGATCAAAATAAACTGTGGAAAATTCTGAAAGAGATGGGAATACCAGACCATCTGACTTGCTTCTTGAGAAATCTATATGCAGGTCAGGAAGCAACAGTTAGAACTGGACATGGAACAACAGACTGGTTTCAAATAGGAAAAGGAGTATGTCAAGGCTGTATATTGTCACCCTCCTTATTTAACTTCTATGCAGAGTACATCATGAGAAACGCTGGGCTGGAGGAAGCATAAACTGGAATCAAGATTGCTGGGAGAAATATCAATAACCTCAGATATGCAGACGACTCCACCCTTATGGCAGAGAGTGAAGAGGAACTAAAAAGCCCCTTGATGAAAGTGAAAGTGGAGAGTGAAAAAGTTGGCTTAAAGCTCACCTTTCAGAAAACAAATATCATGGCACCTGGTTCCATCACTTCATAGGAAATAGAAGGAAACAGTAGAAACAGTGTCAGACTTTTTTGGGGGGAGGGGGGCTCCAAAGTCACTGCAGATGGTGATTGCAGCCATGAAATTAAAAGACACTCCTTGGAAGGAAAGTTATGACCAACCTAGATAGCATATTGAAAAGCAGAGACATTACTTTACCGACTAAGGTCCGTCTAGTCAAGGCTATGGTTTTTCCAGTGGTCATGTATGGATGTGAAAGCTGGACTGTGATGAAAGCTGAGTGCTGAAGAATTGATGCTTTGGAACTGTGGTGTTGGAGAAGACTCTTGAGAGTCCCTTGGACTGTAAGGATATCAAACCAGTCCATCCTAAAGGAAATCACTCCTGGGTGTTCATTGGAAGGATTGATGCTAAAGCTGAAACTCCAATACTTTGGCCTCCTCATATGAAGAGTTGACTCATTGGAAAATACCCTGATGCTGGGAGGGATTGGGGGCAGGAGGAGAAGGGGACGACCAAGGATGAGATGGCTGGATGGCATCACCAACTCGATGGACATGAATTTGAGTGAACTCCGGAAGTTCGTGATGGACAGGGAGGCCTGGCATGCTGCGATTCATGGGGTCTCAAAAGAGCCAGACATGGCTGAGTGGCTGCACTGAACTGAACTAATTCTTATTTAAAATTAACTAAGGATTCATTTTCTGTAAAATACATTAATTCTATTTGAGCAAAATGAAACTAATTTAAATGTAAGATGGTGAATTTTTAAGAAATTTTCAAATCAGAGTGCAATCAAGGCTAGGATAAACCTGCATTTAGTCACTTGACAGTAAGAGTCTTAGAGCTGAGAAGTCAAATCCATGATTATTTCTATGCACCCACATTGTATCAAGAAAAAAATCCTGAATATATTAGGTTCTCAGTTAAGATATAAGGGAAAGATTGTAGAGATTCTGTGTTCTTGTTACAGCTTAGTACATATAATGAGGAACAATTCTTATTTACTTTTTCATCTGATAAATTTTTTAACAACATAGTTATATCAGTAATGAAATTCTTAAATATTAGATAGCCTCCTTAATTTATTTCATTATAAAAACATATACTAAATACATACCATGTGACATCACTAATGATGAACAAGAGGATATTTATTATTCTAATAAAAGAGAGAGGTAAGATTCTGTCAGTTTGGTAAATGTTAAAATAGGTATGTGGACAGGGAATCTAGTGGGGAAAAAAAAAAACCAAACACTTATCTGAGTTTATGAATGGTGAATACCTAGGAAGCTTTCCAGAAAAGAAAATTCACAAGCTAAGATTTTCTATCTCTTTCACGACAAATAAAATAAAGAATTTTACTTTCATGTTTGGAATTTTATTCTTAACTCAGTTAATGTTTTTCATTTTTCCTCAGTAATCTCATTTTCAATGTACAAGCTTGTTGGCATAGTTGAATGGCAAATTCTGAGAAAACTGGACATCTCTGCAATGTTGAGAGTGTGGGCTGGGGATGCTAAACCATTAAATAGGAGAGAAGGAGCATTAGAAAATAAAAAGAAGTTATCCCAAAGGATCTGAAAGAATGTCAGCAAGTTGGCATGGGAGGACTTGCATGAGAGGCACAGCAGGAAATGCTCTCACTGGACTAGAGCAGATGGTGTAAAGAAAAAAACTTATACACACACACACACACACACACACATTTAAAAGCTGTAGAGAACAGCCTGGGAAGATTGAGTAGGCTGACAATTACCATACCATATTATCTATTATTTTTAGTTTGTAGATTCCTATTTATTTCACTCAGTGAGGGCTCCTAAGTATACCACATATTTTGAACTGAAGGATTCAGGGAAGAGTGGGTGAGTTTAGGAGAGATCAGAGTGACTCAGTGGAAAATGAGCACAGATGCTATGGCAGACTGCCATCGCGTCTTCCTGGGAGTGCACACAGACTGCTTAATGAAATTTTCTTGGAAGCTTGTGGTTGCCCCAAAAGCCAGCCCCATGGAGTCTACATCAAGGCACATTAACTGCTTCACACTTCTTCATCTTTGTGCTCAAGAACAATCACTGCTGAAGTCATGACGTCTATGGACACCTTCACTGGATTCTGTGAGCTTTAGCATAAAATTATTTCATGATTCTTATTTTCTAAATGAAAGCAAAAACTTAATTTTAAACACTAAATTGTATCCTGTAAATATGGGAACATTGGCTCCCAGATGGGAGTAAAAACATTCACAAATCATAAGTCCAACAACATTCCTTTATGTGTCCAATATCTTATGCAATGGGACGTATTGAATAGTGTGTGAAAATGAGGCAACACACAGGACTTTTGTTGATAAGACATACCACTAACTCATAAAGCTGTCTAGTAGGAGCTGAAATGGTGAGTCAGTGAACCTAATAAATGAATTAGGGTTTGGAGGAATATCTTTGAATTTCTGTCTTATCTTCAAAATATGTATCTTTGGTCATTCCTCTGTTTCAACTAACCTTACCTGAAAACACTACTTCCCCAAGATATTTAAATTAGATGAACAGTATTAAAAGCTCTTATGGAAACAATAAGTGATTTAAAGTGATAAAAATATAAAAAATTTAAAGACCTTGTCACTAGTGCAAAGTCAGGATTCAATTTAAGGGATAGGAAAGGAAAGCTGTGTAAAACAGATCATTTAATTTTCTTTTTTTTCTGTTGGTCTAAACTTCCTCATTTTTCTTTGCTAGGAAGTGAGTTATTTTTCTCAAAATTCCAAACAAGCCAGAATGAGGGTAGAGTGGTATGAATTAATTAAGCCATTCTGGCTAGACTTTTTTTTTTTTTTCTGTGAACCCAACATAACTAAATCCAAACTAACCACTATAGGAGTAATCTTGATAAGATACACATATGATCAGAGAAATCATTGAGCTGGTCATTAGAAAGTCAAAACGGGGCTGAAGTAAGTTCGAGAAGTAAAGGTGGGGTATGAATATAGTTATGGGTTCAAAATACACGTGAAGTTTATTTAAACTGATCATTCATTTCTCAGTTGTGAAAATCATGCATTTTCTTCCACAACAGCTACTAATGATGATAATGATCACAGCTTAACATTTACAGTTAAGTTACCTTAACGTATCTCACAAGTGTGGGCCCTTATAAACTCTGCATTCATTATCTTATTTAAACCTTTGAAAAACTCTTTGAAGCATATATGCTCAACATCCTCCTATTACAGATAAGGAGAAAGAAACACGAGGAACTGAATAACTTCACTGCAAACACATATCTAAGATTGACATGTATACACTACCATGTGTAAAGTAGATAGCTAGTGGGAAGCTGCTGTATAGCACAGGGAGCTCAGCTCCATGCTCAGTGATGACCTAGAGGTCTGGGATAGGGGCTAGGGGGACGTCCAAGAGGAAGGAGGTATATGTATACATATAGCTGATTCACTTCATTGTACAGTAGAAACTAACATAACATTGTGAAGCAATTATATTCTGATTAAAAAAGCTGAGATACTTAAAATCTGATTCTTATACCTCTCTGTACTTAAATATACACTAATTTTCCACAAATTTTAATCAATAATTCAATGCCTGATAAATATATGGAGTTTCTTTTCACAATTTGGGATTAAATATTTTACATATACCTATACATATGTTTATATATCTATAAGACAAATATATGATGAAACATCATCTTATTTACTTAGTAAAATTCTTTGTTTTCCCATATGTTCCAATTTTGAGATTTGTCAGTAAAAGAGTTTGATAGATGCATTGTTTTTTAGTTTTATTGTCATAATTGTATTTGAATAAAACACACTTGGCTGGTAGGTCACTATTGTTATACCTGGGTAGGGTGAAGTCCAGTTATGTTTAGAACCCTAGCATGAATCAGAGATTCCATACATACAACTGCCACCTCTGCAAGGGGAGCATGGTTTTGACATCAAGTCTATGGGTTTCCCTGGTGGCTCAGATGGTAAAGAGTCTGCCTGCAATGCTGGAGACCAGGGTTCAATCCCTGGCTCAGGAAGATCCCCTGGAGAAGGGAATGGCAAGCCACTTCAGTATTTTTGCCTGGAAATTTCTGCGGACAGAAGAGCCTGGTAGTCTACAGCCTATCGGGTCGCAAAGAGTTGGACACAACTGAGCGACTTCACTTTCTTTTTCACTGTTAATACAACCAATAACTGAGGCTGAAAAGTAAAAGCAATAAGATGTCAGACTAAAATCTTCAATACTCCTTCACTGAGTAATAATATGCATTTAACTAAGTACCAGTAGAACAAAGTTCTGTTTCAGGAGTTGGTGCAACAAAATTTATTAAGGAAAATGAAACTCCAGAAGCAAAACTAGTACTGCTAGTCTGTTATTACTAGAATCAAATGTCAAAACTAGACTTTAAATTCTTTAGACCTGAAAGAGTTCATCAACAATATTGGTGTGTGAGGGAATTATAATAGTTACAATTCAATAGATTTCTAATATAAATTGATTTGTAATCAATGAATTATTCTCAGATGAAAAAAATCCCCAATCAATATATTGTCTAAGATGTATCAGTAAATGGTAAATTTTATTTTCACGATAAAAATAAGTACTGTTGCCTATTTCCCAATTTATTCCTCCATCTTTTCTTTCTGAGAAGGAAAGAAAAACCCTTCACTGTTATATATCTCTGATTTTGGTACAAATAATGTCCATGATGACTCAGATGTGATGGACAGAATCTGGATGGATGTAGGATGGAGTGAAAATGAAAGAGAAAGCATTGTTGAATCAAAAGTAAGTGACATGTAGGTTTATAGAGCATGTGTGCATGTTAATCACTTTATTTGTGTCCAACTCTTTGTGACCCTATGTTCTGTAGCCCACCCAGCTCCTCTGTCTATAGGATTCTCCAGGCAAGAATATTGGAGTGGGTTGCCATGCCCTCCTCCAGGGGATCTTCAAGACCCAGGGGTCAAACCCTCTTCTCTTACATTTCCTAGAAATGTAGGCAGGTTCTTTACTACTAGCATCATCTGGAAATAAAGACTTATTGACAAGACAATTTTAAAAGCAATCTGATATTTCAAGTTTAAGAAACTGAGTATTTGTACAGACAGACTGAGAAACTGTTGCTCAGTCAAGGTCATAATTGTGAATATGCAGTATCTCAGTGCAGACGAGGAAGGGAAAGAACACCTAGGAAAATCAGCAGGATTTAATGATGAGAAAAAAATCTGACACAAGAAAGAAAATTGAGATACATGAGAACTGGGGTGGTTTTCATAAGTCATACCTCCTAAGGACTTTTTAATTCATTTTGAGCAATATATGTAAGTCAATAAAAAGAAACATACTACATATGATAAAATACATACCATATTATTCAAATTATGTTATATTATGGTAATTCATTAAAAATCAAACTTATCAACTGACGTTCTTATAATTTACAGAGAAGAAATTTCAGTGAATGTGTTTATTGAAATTAGAAAAGATTCAATTGTTACTTATTTTATGCAAGTATAGAAAGACACATGCTAATAAAATAATTATGAAAAAATATTTCCTAAAAATAGAAATTTTATTCATAGGGCCTATTTGGTTAAATAATTATGTATTAAAAGGTTACTTTTTAATAGAAAAACCAAGATTATTATTACTGAATAATCAGAAATAATTGTTAGGATGTTCTATCTTTTAATGATGCGCTCCATTCAGTCAGCACAAATATAAATCTGTTCAATTAAAGAAACTATATACCTGAGATTTGACCTAGAAACCAACATTCTGCCAAGGTCTTTGATCAGATCCAGACAGTATTTCATAAATATAGGAAGCTTATTTTAGTTCATATTTCACTGTATTGTTTTGTATTATAGCAAACAAGATAAAGCACCAAGTTCTAGCCCTTGATTAAAAATCTAGAAGTGAACTTATTTAGATTTATGAGTAACTATGTTCTCAAAATATTTTTGAGCCATATTCAAGGTTTCATTTTTCTCATATTTCCTCAAACAATATCCAAATGTCCATTCTTTTTGAAACACTGTTAGAATATCAGAATATTTGTTTTCTCTACTATAACCTTTATTACAAACTTTTACTAGAATTATAATGGCTTTCTAAAGTATACCCTGATTCTTCAACAGTCTTATAAATCAAGAGCCCAGGTGTTTGTTTTTTTTTTTTTTCATGTCTGTCTCAGGAAGGTAACTTCTCAGAACTCTATTAATAAATTAGCTCATATTTGACAAAACTCTGTTCCTTTTATTTATATGAAGTTATACATTCTTCAAGATTCATGTTCCTGAAATATTTCTCATTAAAAAGGAGGAAACATGTTTGCCTGTAAAGAACAGCAAAGCTAGAGAGAGGATAATTACTTGCATGTGAATTTTTTCATATTAATTTTTGGATTTTGGCTGATATGCCAGCATCTATCAAATGGGAGTTGTAAAATATAATTCCACTTGAACAATTGTTTAATATAAACAGGAAGACACCAAAATTATTGGAACTTCTTTCAATATTAGATTGGTCTATGGAATTTAATCTATCTCTGCTAATAATTAATGTTCTTCTGTTGAAAATTCCACAGGACATATTTTAATGTAGAGACATTAAGGGATATTTCAAAGTAATATTTTATATATATGATACAATGTTGTGATGTTATTGTATTCATTGATTTTGTTTCAGATAAGTCTAAGACTGCTGGCATAAGCATGGTAGTACTTTCTCTTGTCCTTCAGCATCAGAAGTACTTGTTAAAAATACTTATTTTCTACCTCTGCTTACTATGAGGGACTAGAAATAATAGCACTCCAGTAGCAATTAACACACTAGGCACACAGATATTAATTTTTACATACCATTCACTTAAAGTAAAAGTAAGCTTGGCTTCTCAGAAAAGCAATTTCAATTCTGGAGCAGGAAACTACACAATAAACTTGGAACAGCTTTTTGTGCCAGAAAATGAAGAGGTACTCAAAGAATGACATAAATCAGTACACAGAAGTCAGCCTGAAGAAGCTCCTGGCTACCAAGTCTGGAATAATTTCAGTGAAAAATAAGTAATTATATTAAAGGATTATAACACATTGATTGGAATTCATTGAATAAAATAAGAATTTATAAGTATGTGTTAATATAAATAAATGAATATAAAGAAAGACATATTCTTCCTTGTAGTAGAATACCAACTGATAAGTGCAGTAATAACAATGCAGTTAGAAAATCACTATTTGATGCATATCTAGTATAATTGATGATGAATCAGATGATTCTGATATATTTAGAAACAGATATATTCTCAAAAGTTCTCCTGCAATATTAATTACAAAGGGAAAAAATAATAAATTTACAGTCGAGAAAACTCTAAGACAGGATCTTAGTTAAATGAATGACCAAAGTTAATGCCAGTAGTAATGGAACAAGCCAACCACATGTGATTCTTGATATGATGCACTAAGGACAAAATTACTTTTGGTATATTTCTGCCAAAAATGTGAAAACTCAATCAAATTATGAGAAAACATCAGACAAACCAAAAAGTAAGAACACATTAAAAATTACCTAACCAGTAGTCTTCTCAAATCTCAAAAAAAAAAAAAAAAAATCTCAAGGTCATGCAACACAAAGTAAGATTCAAAAACTTCCAAACTGAGCTAAAAAGATGTGACCACTTAATGCAACACATGATTTGAGATTTTCTGTTTTTATAATGGAAATTTTAAGGACAACTTGTGAAATCTGAATAAAAGCCATAGATTATATTATAGTATGGATTATTTAATTTCTTGATTTGAATTTGAAGTTAAATAAAAGAATGTCATTATTCCAAGGAAACATACATTTACATATAAAGGGGAGCACTATATCCTCAGGTTTCAACTTATTCTCAAATGGTGTTTTTATATATATATATATATACTATATTAATGTATGTATATGTGTCTGTATCTGCAGAGAAAGCACTGTAAAACAAATACAAGTAAATATTGAAAATATGGGAATCTTGGAAAAGAGTAATTCTTTTCAATGTTTTTGCAAATTTCCTGAAGTCTGAAAACATTTCAAAAATGTAAACTTACAAAATATTTTCTTTCCTATTTTGTTTTGAGGATTCTGGAGATGTAGCAATTTAATTAATTACCATTTACTCTAGAATAGACTTCATAAAGAGGCAGTCAACAGGGCTTCTAGCTTGCAGAAATGCTTTTCAGTTAGTCTAGTGTAGTTTAGTTTTGCTTCTGGTGTATATAGAATAAAATAATATAAAATTCATTTCAGTCATTTACAATTATAAAAGTTCATATGTAAAAACAGTTTGAAGCTCTTCTTGAATACTGGAAAGTTGGAAACGCTAGGTTCACAATTCACAAGAGAAAAACCAGTAGTTGAAAAACAATTTCCCCTTTGCTTACGCATGTGCTTTCCAGTTCATCAATTTTCCACCCCCTTACTTCATTCATTTACTTCTTATATCTAATTTTGATAAGCATTAGCAATTTGGAGCCCAGTCCTAGAACATAAGAGGCAATGTGGAACCTTCTCTGTGTTCTTTTACTAAGGGAAATGAAAAAATAAGATGGAATTGAAAGACCTGAATGTAAGTTTTAAATGTTTGGTATTTCAGGCTAGAAAAGTTATGACCAACATAGATAGCATATTTAAAAGCAGAGACATTATTTGCCAAATAAGATCTGTCTAGTCAAGGGTATGGTTTTTCCTGTGGTCATGTATGGATGTGAGAGTTGGACTGTGAAGAAGGCTGAGCACCGAAGAATTGATGCTTTTGAACTGTGGTGTTGGAGAAGACTCTTGAGAGTCCCTTGGACTGCAAGGAGATCCAACCCGTCCATTCTGAAGGAGATCAGCCCTGGGATTTCTTTGGAAGGAATGATACTGACGCTGAAACTCCAGTACTTTGGCCACCTCATGCGAAGTGTTGACTCATTGGAAAAGACTCTGATGCTGGGAGGGATTGGGGGCAGGAAGAGAAGGGGACGACAGAGGATGAGATGGCTGCATGGCATCACTGACTAGATGGATGCGAGCCTGAGTGAACTCCGGGATTTGGTGATGGACAGGGAGGCCTGGCATGCTGCGGTTCATGGGGTCACAAAGAGTCGGACATGACTGAGCGACTGAACTCAACTGAACTGATGTAGTCTTACACGAAGCATTTACCTCTTTTGGCCTTGGTTTCCACATTTACGAAATTGGAGTAACAACTCTACAACTATGAATTATTGTAAGGATCAAAAGAGATACTGTGTTATAAAATTCCAAACCGTAAATCACTACATAAATCTTGACTGCATTGATAGCAATAAATTCATAAAGATTTCTGACCAATCTAATAAAATATGCATATTTGAAATTTTAAACTCTATTTACAGTGTTTCTAAATTAACAAGTATACTCATCATGCAATATGCCTTAAGTAATATAGTGTTCTAAGAGATCTAAAAGGTTTACTAATCTCAGTAGCCACGTGGGTTGCTCACAAACTAAATACACAGCTTCAGTTCAGTTCAGTTGCACAGTCATGTCCAACTCTTTGCAACCCCATTAACTGCAGCACACCAGGCTTCCCTGTCCATCACCAACTCCCAGAGTTCACTCAAACTCATGTCCATCAAGTCAGTGATGCTATCCAGCCATCTCATCCTCTGTCATCCCCTTCTCTTCCTGTCTCCAATCCCTCCCAGCATCAGAGTCTTCTCCAATGAGTCAACTCTTTACATGAGGTGGCCAAAGTATTGGAGTTTCAGCTTTAGCATCAGTCCTTCCTAATAACATGTAAGAATCGAAATGCCAGTCTATGTCTGATGCAGGATATGACACGCTTGGGGCTGACGCGCGGGGATGACCCAGAGAGATGTTGTGGGGAGGGGGGTGGGAGGGGGGTTCATGTTTGGGAACGCATGTACACCTGTGGTGGATTCATGTCGATCTATGCCAAAACCAATACAGAATTGTAAAGTAAAAATTAAAAATAAATAAATTTAAAAAAAAAAGAAAAAAAAATAAATAAATAAACTTAGATATGATACAAAAAAAAAAAAAAAAAAAAAACAAAGAATACCCAGAACTGATCTCCTTTAGAATGGACTGATTGGATCTCCTTGGAGTCCAAGGGACTCTCAAGAGTCTTCTCCAACACCACAGTTCAAAAGCATCAATTATTTGGCACTCAGCCTTCTTCACAGTCCAACTCTCACATCCATACATGACCACTGGAAAAACCATAGCCTTGACTGGACAGACCTTTGGCTTAGTTGTCTTTAAATCTTGAATTAATAACCAGAATATTACACTAAGAAGAAACTTTCTATTAACATCTGCAATCATGATCGTAAAAGGGGGGGGGAAGACTGTGAAAATTAGTTTAAATAAATACCATAAGGGTTATGAGACAGATTGAATTTTAACCAAAGTGTTAATTAAAACACAAACCTATTTTGTGCTTTCACATCCATTTCCTCCTCAAGATGCTTATTTGTTTTAGTCTTAAAAGATTAATTTCCCTTTCACTTTTAAAGACTTGGAGACTTTTCTTTTGAGAGCATCACTAATGTGATGCTGACATTATGATACTGATGAGGTTGTTAACGACCACCTTAAAGATAAGTTTTAATCGATTCCATAATGGAATAAATTATTTTTTATTGGATAGTTTCCTAATGAGTACTGAGGAAATCAAAACGATTCATCCTGCCTTGCTTGTCATTACATCTGTCTTGACCCAAACCTCAAAACTTATCTCTGTAGCAGAAAAATAGTTGCCATACTATTTTCTTATTTGTTAGTTGAAAACAGTCAAATTTAAAAAAATTAATTATCATTAATTTATTTTCTAATGAAGTTACCATTTTTATCCATTTATCAAACAGGCCATGCCTTTCATTTTCTAATAAAGCATTTTACTCTTTTATTTGATTTTCATTTATTTCTCTTTTCATTGTACATAAATTATTGAATAGAATTTTTATAAACTGCAAAATATAAAAGTCAAGTAAACTAAACACTGTTAACTTTTAAAATACATGTTTCTAGATGTTTTGGTATATGTATATATGCATATAACAACAACTTGTACACAGGAGACAAAGGTATAAATAAACCATTGATGACACTTAAGAGATATGATGTGAAAGTGTTATCAGAGGGAAAGTAGGTAAATGACTTCAGGAAGAAGCCCTGGTTCTCCAAGGCCTTGCATGGGGTGCAGAGTACCTAAAGTTGCAGAGGACCCAACAGGGTGACACTGAAGTAGTATATTAAGTGGCAGCACATCTGAAAACTTGTAGAGGGCAAGCGTGTTGGATCAGGGGCTAAATTTCATTTACAGTATTAGAACTAGTATAACTAAACTAGGTAGCCAAAGAGATTACTCCTCCTTGTTCAAAAGGTCAAGTGATAGATCAGCCTAGCTCCATAGCCGTTCCAGGAATATCTAGTGAACTTTACAGTGATCTTAGGATCTTTTTTTTTTCCAGCTGCCATGAGATCATATAAACTAGATCCTTCTCTATTATATGCAGACACCCTGTAAGGTAAGAAGAGAAGGGGAAAGAAGAGGCCTGAAAAACTGTCCCTCTAACATAGCAGAACAGAGAGTAAGTCTCTTTAAGAGACTCTTCAAGATACCTAGAAAGTCTCTTAAAAAGTCAAAGTACTATGACAAAAGTAGACTAAATTATTTTTGTAAGGCTTTATTTCCCAACACCATTGGTTGTACTGATCATATCATTTTGAACTGATATAATTTTGTAGTGGATAATGATATGAGTTATCCATGCTACTTTCTTATTTTTTTTTAAATTTAAATTTATTTATTTTAATTGGAGGCTAATTACTTTACAATATTGTATTGGTTTTGCCATACATCAACATGAATCCACCACGGGTTGTACATGTGTTCTCCATCCTGAACCCCCCTCCCACCTCCCTCCCTGTACCATCCCTCTGGGTCATCCCAGTGCACCAGCCCAAAGCATCCTGTATCCTGCATCGAACCTAGACTGGCGATTCGTTTCTTATATGATATTATACATGATTCAATGCCATTCTCCCAAATCATCCCACCCTTGCCCTCTCCCACAGAGTCCAAAAGACTATTCTATACATCTGTGTCTCTTTTGCTATCTCGCATTCAGGGTTATCATTACCATCTTTCTAAATTCCATATATGTGCACTAGTACACTGTGTTGGTGTTTTTCTTTCTGGCTTACTTCACTCTGCATAATAGGCTCCAGTTTCACCCACCTCATTAGAACTGATTTAAATGTATTCTTTTTAATGGCTGAGTAAGGTCCGTCTAGTCAAGGCTATGGTTTTTTCCAGTGGTCATATATGGATGTGAGAGTTGGACTGTGAAGAAAGCTGAGCGCCGAAGAATTGATGCTTTTGAACTGTGGTGTTGGAGAAGACTCTTGAGAGTCCCTTGGACTGCAAGGAGATCCAACCAGTCCATTCTGAAGGAGATCAACCCTGGGATTTCTTTGGAAGGAATAATGCTGAAGCTGAAACTCCATTACTTTGGCCACCTCATGTGAAGAGTTGACCCATTGGAAAAGACTTTGACTGGGATAGATTGGGGGCAGGAGGAAAAGGGGACGACCGAGGATGAGATGGCTGGATGGCATCACGGACTCGATGGACGTGAGTCTGAGTGAAGTCTGGGAGTTAGTGATGGATAGGGAGGCCTGGCGTGCTGCGATTCATGGGGTCACAAAGCGTCGGACATGACTGAGCGACTGAACTGAACTGAACTGAATTGAATACTCCATTGTGTATATGTACCACAGCTTTCTCATTCATTCATCTGCTGATGGACATCTAGGTTGCTTCCATGTCCTGGCTATTATAAACAGTGCTGCGATGAACATTGGGGTACACATGTCTCTCTCTATTCTGATTTCCTTGGTGTGTATGCCCAGCACTGGGATTGCTGGGTCATAAGGCAGTTCTATTTCCAGTTTTTTAGTGGTTGTACTAGTTTGCATTCCCACCAACGGTGTAAGAGGGTACCTCATTGTGGTTTTGATTTGCATTTCTCTGATAATGAGTGATGTTGAGCATCTTTTCCTGTGTTTGTTAGCCATCTGTATGTCTTCTTTGGAGAAATGTCTATTTAGTTCTTTGGCCCATTTTTTCATTGGGTCGTTTATATTTCTGGAATTGAGCTACATAAGTTGCTTGTATATTTTTGAGATTAGTTGTTTGTCAGTTGCTTCATTTGCTATTATTTTCTCCCATTCTGAAGGTTGTCTTTTCACCTTCCTTATAGTTTCCTTTGTTGTGCAGAAGCTTTTAAGTTTAATTAGGTCCCATTTTTAAATTTTTGCCTTTATAGCCAATATTCTGGGAGGTGAGTCATAGAGGATCCTGCTGTGATGTGTGTCGGAGAGAGTTTTGCCTATGTTCTCCTCTAGGAGTTTTATAGTTTCTGGTCTTACATTTAGATCTTTAATCCTTTTTGAGTTTATTTTTGTGTATGGTGTTAGAAAGTGTTCTAGTTTCATTCTTTTACAAGTGGTTGACCAGTATTCCCAGCACCACTTGTTAAAGAGACTGTCTTTTCTCCATTGTATATCCTTGCCTCCTTTATCAAAGATAAGGTGTCCATAGATGTGTGGATTTATCTCTGTGCTTTCTATTTTGTTCCACTGATCTATATTTCTGTCTTTGTGCCAGCACCATACTGTCTTGATGACTATGGCTTTGTAGTAGAGCCTGAAGTCAGGCAGATTGATTCCTCCAGTTCCATTCTTCTTTCTCAAGATTGCTTTGGCTATTTGAGGTTTTTGTATTTCCATACAAATTGTGAAATTATTTGTTCTAGCTCTGTGAAAAATACCATTGGTAGCTTGATAGGGATTGCATTGAATCTATAGATTGCTCTGGGTAGTATAGTCATTTTCAATATATTGATTCTTCTGATCCATGAACATGGTATATTTCTCCATCTATTAGTGTCCTCTTTGATTTCTTTCATCAGTGTTTTATAGTTTTCTATATATAGGTTTTTAGTTTCTTTAGGTAGATATATTCCTAAGTATTTTATCCTTTTCATTGCAATGGTGAATGGAATTGTTTCCTTAATTTCTTTTTCTACTTTCTCATTATTTGTATAGGAATGCAAGGGATTTCTGTGTGTTGATTTTATATCCTGCAACTTTACTATATTCATTGATTAGCTCTAGTAATTTTCTGGTGGAGTCTTTAGGGTTTTCTATGTAGAGAATCCTGTCATCTGCAAACAGTGAGAGTTTTACTTCTTCTTTTTCAATTTGGATTCCTTTTATTTCTTTTTCTGCTCTGATTGCTGTGGCCAAAACTTCCAGAACTATGTTGAATAGTAGCGGTGAAAGTGAGCACACTTGTCTTTTTCCTGACTTTAGGGGAAATACTTTCAATTTTTCACCATTGAGGATAATGTTTGCTGTGGGTTTGTCATATAGAGCTTTTATTATGTTGAGGTATGTTCCTTCTATTCCTGCTTTCTGGAGGTTTTATCATAAATGGATGTTGAATTTTGTCAAAGGCCTTCTCTGCATCTATTGAGATAATCATATGGTTTTTATTTTTCAATTTGTTAATGTGGTGAATTACATTGATTGATTTGCGGATGTTGAAGAATCCTTGCATCCCTGGGATAAAGCCCACTTGGTCATGGTGTATGATCTTTTTAATGTGTTGTTGGATTCTGGTTGCTAGAATTTTGTTAAGGATTTTTGCATCTATGTTCATCAGTGATATTGGCCTGTAGTTTTCTTTTTTTGTTTCATCTTTGTCAGGTTTTGGTATTAGGGTGATGGTGGCCTCATAGAATGAGTTTGGAAGTTTACCTTCCTCTGCAATTTTCTGGAAGAGTTTGAGTAGGATAGGTTTTAGCTGTTCTCTAAATTTTTGGTAGAATTCAGATGTGAAGCCGTCTGGACCTGGGCTTTTGTTTGCTGGAAGATTTCTGATTACAGTTTCAATTTTCATGCTTGTGATGGGTTTGTTAAGATTTTCTATTTCTTCCTGGTTCAGTTTTGGAAAGTTGTACTTTTTTAAGAATTTGTCCATTTCTTCCACGTTGTCCATTTTATTGGCATATAATTGCTGATAGTAGTCTCTTATGATTCTTTGTATTTATGTGTTGTCTTTTGTGATCTCTCCATTTTCATTTCTAATTTTCTTGATTTGATTTTTCTCCTTTTGTTTCTTGATGAGTCCTGCTGGTGGTTTGTCAATTTTATTTATCCTTTCAAAGAACCAGCTTTTGGCTTTGTTGATTTTTGCTATGGTCTCTTTTGTTTCTTTTGCATTTATTTCTGCCCTAATTTTTAAGATTTCTTTCCTTCTACTAACCCTGGGGTTCTTCATTTCTTCCTTTTCTAGTTGCTTTAGGTGTAGAGTTAGGTTATTTATTTGACTTTTTTCTTGTTTCTTGAGTTATGCCTGTATTGCTATGAACTTTCCCCTTAGCAGTGCTTTTACAGTGTTCCATAGGTTTTGGGTTGTTGTGTTATCATTTTCATTCATTTCTATGCATATTTTGATTTCTTTTTTTATTTCTTCTGATTTGTTCGTTATTCAGCAGTGTGTTGTTCAGCCTCCATATGTTGGGATTTTTAATAGTTTTTCTCCTGTAATTGAGATCTAATCTTACTGCATTGTGGTCAGAAAAGATGTTTGGAATGATTTCAATTCTTTTTGAACTTATCAAGGCTAGATTTATGGCCCAGGATGTGATCTATCATGGAGAAGGTTCTGTGTATACTTGAGAAAAAGGTGAAATTCATTTTTTTGGGGGGTGAAATAGCCTATAGATATCAATTAGGTCTAACTGGTCTATTGGATCATTTAAAGTTTGTGTTTCCTTGTTAATTTTCTGTTTAGTTGATCTATCCATAGGTGTGAGTGGGATATTAAAGTCTCCCACTATTATTGTGTTATTGTTAATTTCCCCTTTCATACTTGTTAGCATTTGTCTAATTGTGGTGCTCTTATGTTGGGTGCATATATATTTATAATTGTTATATCTTCTTCTTGGATTGATCCTTTGATCATTATGTAGTGTCCTTCTTTTTCTCTTTTCACAGCCTTTGTTTTAAAGTCTATTTTATCTGATACGAGTATTGCTACTCCTGCTCTGTTTTGGTCTCTATTTGCATGGAATATCTCTTTCCAGCCCTTCACTTTCAGTCTCTATTTGTCCCCTGTTTTGAGGTGGGTCTCTTGTAGACAACATACATAGGGGTCTTTTTGTATCCATTCAGCCATTCTTTGTCTTTTGGTTGGGGCATTCAACCCAATTACATTTAAGGTAATTATTGATAAGTATGATCCCGTTGCCATTTACTTTGCTGTTTTGGGTTCACGTTTATACACCCTTTTTTTGTTTCCTGTCTAGAGAAGATCCTTTAGCATTTGTTGGAGAGCTGGTTTGGTGGTGCTGAATTCTCTCAGCTTTTGCTTGTCTGGAAAGCTTTTGATTTCTCCTTCATATTTGAATGAGATCCTTGCTGGGTACAGTAATCTGGGCTGTAGGTTATTTTCTTTCATCACTTTAAGTATGTCTTGCCATTCCCTCCTGGCCTGAAGAGTTTCTATTGAAAGATCAGCTGTTATCCTTATGGGAATCTCCTTGTGTGTTATTTGTTAGTTTTCCCTTGCTGCTTTTAATATTTGTTCTTTATGTTTGATATTTGTTAATTTGATTAATATGTGTCTTGGGGTGTTTTGCCTTGGGTTTATCCTGTTTGGGACTCTCTGGGTTTCTTGGACTTGGGTGATTATTTCTGCCCCATTTTAGGGAAGTTTTCAACTATTACCTCCTCAAGTATTTTCTCATGGTCTTTCTTTTTGTCTTTTTCTTCTGGTACTCCTATTATTCGAATGTTGGGGCATTTAATATTGTCCTGGAGGTCTCTGAGATTGTCCTCATTTCTTTAAATTCATTTTTCTTTTTTCCTCTCTGATTCATTTATTTCTACCATTCTATCTTCTACTTCACTAATCCTATCTTCTGCCTCCTTATTCTACTATTTGTTGCCTCCAGAGTGATTTTGATCTCATTCATTGCATTATTCATTATATATTGACTCTTATTTCTTCTAGGTCCTTGTTAAACCTTTCTTGCATTTTCTCAATCCTTGTCTCCAGGCTATTTATCTGTGATTCCAGTTTGATTCCAAGATTTTGGATCATTTTCACTATCATTATTTAGAGTTCTTTATCAGGTAGATTCCCTATCTCTTCCTCTTTTGTTTGGGTTGGTGGGCATTTATCCTGTTCCTTTACCTGCTAGGTACTCCTCTGTCTCTTCATCTTGTTTATATTGCTGAGTTTGGGGTGGTCTTTCTGTATTCTGGCAGTTTGTGGAGTTCTCTTTGTTGTGGAGTTTCCTCTCTGTGGGTGTGGTTGTACAGGTGGCTTGCCAAGCTTGTGTCAGTGTTCTGGTGGGTGGAGCTGGATTTCTTCTCTCTGGAGTGCAATGAAGTGTCCAGTAATGAGTTATCAGATGTCAATGGGTTTGGAGTAACTTTGGGCAGCCCGTATATTGAAGCTCAGAGCTGTGTTCCTGTGTTGCTGGAGAATTTGTGTGGTATGTCTTGCTCTGGAACTTGTTGGCCCTTGGGTGGTGCTTGGTTTCAGTGTAGGTACGAAGGCGTTTGATGAGCTCCTGTCAGTTAATGTTCCCTGGAGTCAGGAGTTCTCTGGTGTTCTCAGGATTTGGACTTAAACCTCCTGCTTCTGATTTTCAGTCTTATTTTTACAGTAGCCTCAAGACTTCTCCATCTATACAGCACCATTGATAAAACATCTAGGTTAAAGATGAAAAGTTTCTCCACAGTGAGGGACACCCAGAGAGGTTCACAGAGTTACATGGAGAAGAGAAGAGGGAGGAGGGTGTTAGAGGTGACCCAACTGAGATGAGGTGGAGTCAAAAGAGGAGCGAGCAAGCTAGCCAGTAATCACTTCCTTATGTCCACTCCAGAGTCTGGACCACTCAGAGATGTTCACAGAGTTATACAGAGAAGAGAAGAGGGAGGAAGGAGACAGAGATGACCAGAAAGATAAAGGGGGGAATGCAAAGGAGAGAGACAGATCCAGCCAGTAATCAGTTCCCTAAGTATTCTCCACTGTCTGGAACACACAAAGAGATTCACAGAGTTCTGTAGAGAAGAGAAGGGGGAGGGAGGAGACAGAGGCGACCTGGTGGAGAAAGAGGAGAGTCCGAAGGGGGAGAGAGCAGTCAAGCCAGTAATCTCGTTCCCAAGTAAAAATGGGTACTGAAGATTGGGTTCTTAAAGGTACAAATTGATAACAAATACCAAAAAGCAAAGATTAAAAATCTAGAGGTTGGATTTTCAAAAATACAATATTAAAGAAAAGAAAAAAAAATAAAGTAACAAAAATTATAATATATAATAGTAATTTTTGTTACTTTATTATATATATATATGAAGTTTGCTTTAAAAAATAGGGTCTTTTTTGCAAAGTAATAGTAGGTTATAAAAATTAAAGGAGTAATAGAGGACTTAAATTTTTAAAAAAAATTTAAAAAATGAATGATCATAGAAAATAGTAAAAATATATCTAGGACTTTCTCTGGTGTTGTTGAGGGCAGGGTAGGGTCAGTTCATTTTCGGATAGTTCCTTGGTCCAGCTTATATTTCTCAAGATCTATAGGCCCCTTCCTATGTAGTCGGTACTAAAGACAGTGTTTTAATCTATTGCACCTGTCACTTCCAAGGCGGTTCCCTCTGTTTTAGCTTCCAGTGTCTGATTTCTGCCCTGACAAAAGGGGGGTCGTGGTGGACACTTTTTTAGGCTCACTTGTTCCATCGCGCTGTGGGAAGGGAGGGACACTGTAAACAACAGTGGCATATGCTTGCAGTGTCTCAGCCACATTGGGCCTGCCCCCACTCATGGCACATGTGCCCTTCCTGCCCACTCTGCTCAGGCTCTATGTTACTCCACTGGGAACAATCTGAGGCTGGCCCTGGGCTGCATGCACCTCCCAAGTCTAAGCTGCTCAGGTTCAGGCACTCAGGAAGTCCTCAGAAGTGCAGACTCTGTTGGGCCTGCATTTTGTGCCCTTCCCAGATCTGAGGCATTTGGCAAGCATGGTCGCTGCGACTTATCGCCTCCCCCATCCCTGCCGCAGAGTTTTCTGGGTGTACAATTGGCGCACCTTCTTAGGCGGATGTTGATTGTCCAGAACCCCAAGAAGTCTTAGTTAGCAAAGAAGCCTGCTTGCAGTTTGGTAGATAATGTCTCTCTGGGGCTGCGATTGTCCCCTTCTGGCTCTGGCTGCCTGTCACCAGAGGGGGATGGTCTGTAGCGGGCTAGCTCTGTTCAGTCCTTTGTTTTGTGAAAGGGCCTGGTGGTGTCTTAGGGTTAGGGCTTTTCACAGTCTGGTTTGCTAGCCCAAGTTAGTTCACTCAGATTGCCCTCGGGGCATTCAGGCCTGGTCCTTACTCTAAACAATGCAGCCCATGCTTCCCGGCCCAGCCCCTGCTTGCTAGTGGTGGGTGCAGGCATCTGTTCTGCTTCTCCGCTGGGGAAGTTACCATTGGGCATGTAATCTATGGGTTTTAATTATTTATTTTTCCTCCAAGGCTGGCCACAGATTCGGCAGTGAAAGTGTTCCCTGGTGTTTGGAAACTTCTCTCTTTTTAAGACTCCCTTCCTGAGATGGAGCTCCATCCCTACCTCTTTTGTCTCTCTTTTTTTTTTTTTTGTCTTTTATATTTTTTTCCTACCTCCTTTTGAAGACAATGGGCTGCTTTTCTGAGTGCCCGATGATCTCTGCTGGCATTCAAGAAGTTGTTTTGTGGAATTTACTCAGTGTTTAAATGTTCTTTTGATGAATTTGTGGGGGAGAAAGTGGTCTCCCAATCCTATTCCTCTGCCATCTTAGGACCGCTGCTGCTACTTTCTTTAATAAGCATAACTGAATGACTCATGTTAGCATGTCATCATAATCAAGTCCAAACTGTTTAGAACTTTCCTGAAAATGTGATGGCACACATGATGTTATTTCTTCTACATCATAAAAATTTGTCACTTGGCCCTAAAACATGAACAATCTCTTTGTATAAATTAAAATCTTAAATAAAAAAAAAAACAACCTCTATTTTTAAGACCCTCTCTGCATTCCAGTGAGGAATCGAAACCTCTGAATTACAATTATATGCCTTCTGAAAAATGAAACTTATTTGGAACTAACGCCCTGTTCTACAGGCATTTGGGTCTTCTCTCTGAGGGGAAGTATTAAGCCTATTTATTATTTATATGAAAGGTCATTCCCAGAAGGAGAAGAAGGCACTTTTCCAAAGTTAAAGCAAGTTCTTCTTAGGTTTTAACAACCACAAGCACCTCAATAAACTCAACTATTTAACTAATAAATTTCATTTTTACACTATTATAAGACAAAGCACCATTTTGTTGCAGTTTGGGGTTATTAGTATTTTATAACAGGAGTATCATTTATCATGTTCTTGTCTGTTCTTGCTTCCACTAATTGAAGAAAATTTAATATCGGAAAGTTATTCTCTGTATAACAAGAATCCTGCATCACAAATGTACCTGAGTTCTACATGTTTATTATGATTCCATTTATTTAACTCAGTGCAAAGTCTGAAGAATAATCTAGAGATACGTTGCTAGATACAACTCTGAACTTCATGAAGCTGATATTCTAGTTGAGCAGACATATATATATATGTGTGTGTGTGTGTACGTGTTTAATACAGAACATTCTACTCATGCTAATGGTGTATTATGTAATGTGCACCAAACTTTTTACTGAGAAATATTGGAAAATATGTTTTAAAAATATATTTGAAGACATAGGAATGTGGCAGTGTGATGAAAACTATAAAGCAATGAAGTAAGAGAAAGAAACAAAAATAGCATTGTTTGACTTAGCATTTGGAACATCTTTTCTTCAAGGGGCATCTGCCATATCCTGAAGAGGCAGATGAGAGGCTGACATACTGAGTGTGATTGTGGCAGGCTCCTGGGACTGAAGGACACACTGGAATTCAGGTTTTCCAAAGAGGGAAATCTTTACTAACACCTTTTATTTTGTGTTGAGATCATAAAAGTACTGTATATTAAAAGAGAGGTCAGTAAGCATTTTTTGTGAAGGGCAAGGTAGGAAGTATTTTAGGTTTTGTGATACATGCTATCTGTACCAACTATTTAGTTCTGTTTTTCTAGCAGAAAAGCCATCACTGACTATACATAAATAGACATCACTCTGTTTCAATAAAATCTTATTTACACAAACAAGCACTTGGTAAAATTTGAACAATATCTGTAGTGTGAGTTTGGCCACAAAGAAGAGGTGAACCAGAAATATACCAGGCTGAAAAGAAAATAGAACTTAACTTCAAATTATATTGTTTTTAAATAATGGAATTAAAGAATGGATTTCTCACATACCTGGCTATCTTTAAAGATCAGTCCTAAATCATGACAAATGGAAGATAATAATACCTTGACCTCAAATTATTTCTAGTTTTTTTTTCATATAATACCTCACAGTCAACTGAAAGAAAAATACAGTCCCACAAGAAGATAAAATAAGAAAGAAAGCAATTCTACAAAAATCTCAACATTTTTAGAACATGATGAATTTAGTTTAAAATTTGTGTAGAAATGTAAAAGACCAAAGAGAGAAAAAAGACTTCTGAAAAAGAAGTATAAGGGAGGACACATTCTCTACTAAATATTTTTATTTTTTTGGCTGTATGGCATGGTAGGTGGGATCTTAGTTCCCAGACCAGGGATCAACCCTCACCCCCTGCACTGGAAGCACAGTCTTAAACACTGTACTTCCAGGGAAGTCCCTACTAAATGTTATGTTTATAATCCAATATTGGCTAGAGTCCAGATCAAGATGATAGAGTAGGAAGATCCTGAGCTTACCTCCTCCCATGGCCACTGCACATCAAAATGGCAACTGCACATAGAGCAGTGATCTCTGTAAACAACCTAAAGACTAGGAGAACAGATTTTATACAACTCAGGATATAAGAAAAGATCACATCAATATGTGTAGCAGAGGACAGAGATGCAATCTAGTTGGAATACCCCATCCTCAGTGTGACAACGCATAAGCAAGGGGTACATCACAACTGAGGAGATTCCCTCTAAGCCTGAGGAGGACTCTGAGCCCCTAGTGGTCTCCCTATCCCAGGACACCTGTACCAAGATGAGCCACCATAACATCTGACTTTGAAAACCAACAAGGCTTATGTCCAGGAGAGCTAGACAACTGTGGGAAACCAAGACTCCACACTTGAAGGGCTTGCACATAAACACACTTGACCCAAATTCTTGCATAAAAGTAGCAGATAAAGCATTCTGGGTCAGGTGAGATTTACTGACTAATGGAAGAGTATGTGCTGGGGGGACAGAGATCTGATGAAACCTCCAGAAGTGGAAGCACTAGTGGGAACTTAAAAAAAAAAAATCTGCTTAGCCTTCCCATCTATGAGTCGGACATGACTGAGAGACTTAATTTTCACTTTTCAGTTTCGTGCTTTGGAGAAGGAAGTGGCAACCCACTCCATTGTTCTTGCCTGGAGAATCCCAGGGACAGGGGAGCCTCATGGGCTGCCGTCTATGAGGTTGCACAGAGTCAGACACGACTGAAGCGACTTAGCAGCAGCAGCAGCCTGCCCAGCACTGGTGAGTACCATTTCTGTCAGTCTGCACCAACCTAGCTAACACCATACACTCCTCCCTGGTGTTTCTATGAGGATCCACTTGTACAACCTGCCCACCCTCCCTGGGTTCTCCAAAGCTACTCCAGTCCCACTCTACCCAGTGGGTTACCACAACCAACACTAATGCGCCTCCAACGTGGCTGAAGCTCCAATGGGCTGGCCTGACAAATCAGAATGCATATAGTACTTGCAGCTGGTCCTTGAAGCCAGCTGGCCTCGATACCAACCCCAATCAGCAGCATGCCTGTAGCAATGGCAGCTCAACCACAACAGGAAGACAAATTCAGCCCACAGAGGGGATAGCCCTGGTTACTAGAGGAGACTGAATCACTGCTCTGCAAAGGACAATTTCTACCAAAGCCACTCTTTCAAGACTGGGATACATAGTTGATATACATAATACATATAAACAGAGAGTTAGGCAAAATAAAGAGACAAAGAAATACATTCCAAACAAAAGAACAAGATAAAACATCAGAAAAAGAACAACAAGAAAGAGTTATGAGAAATTTACCAAATAAAGGGTTCAAAGTTATAATCATAAAAATGCTCACTGACTCAGAGAAGGAGTGAACTCAGTAAGAAAGTCAACAAAGAGATTAAAAATATAAAATAGATTCAGTCAAAACTGAAGACTATAAAAACTTGAATAAAAAATACATTAGACAGAAATAACAGTACATTGCAGATGCAAGGGAATGATGAGCTATCTTTAACACAGTGCAATAGAAGTAACCTAGTTGGAATATCCTAAAGAAAAAAGGAAGAACAAAATGAGGAGAGATTAAGGGACCTCTACCTCAGATATGCAGATGACACCACCCTTATGGCAGAAAGTGAAGAGGAACTAAAAAACCTCTTGATCAAAATGAAAGAGGAGAGTGAAAAAGTTGGCTTAAAGCTCAACATTCAGAAAATGAAGATTATGGAATCCAGTCCCATCATTTCATGGGAAATAGATGGGGAAACAGTAGAAACAGTGTCAGACTTTATTTTCTTGGGCTCCAAAATCACTGCAGATGGTGACTGCAGCCATGAAATTAAAAGACGCTTATTCCTTGGAAGATAAGTTATGACCAACCTAGACAGCATATTCAAAAGCAGAGACATTACTTTGCCAACTAAGGTCCATCTAGTCAAGGCTATGGTTTTTCCAGTAGTCATGTATGGATGTGAGAGTTGGACTGTGAAGAAGGCCGAGCACTGAAGAATTGATGTGTTTGAACTGTGGTGTTGGAGAAGACTCTTGAGAGTCCCTTGGACTGCAAGGAGATCCAACCAGTCCATTCTGAAGGAGATCCACCCTGGGATTTCTTTGGAAGGAATGATGCTAAAGCTGAAACTCCAGTACTTTGGCCACCTCATGTGAATAGTTGACTCATTGGAAAAGACTTTGAAGCTAGGAAGGATTGGGGGCAGGAGGAGAAGGGGACTACAGAGGATGAGATGGCTGGATGGCATCACTGATTCAATGGACATGAGTTTGAGGAAACTCCAGGAGATAGTGAAGGACAGGAAAGCCTGGCATGCTGCAGTCCATGGTGTTGCAAAGAGTTGGACACAACTTAGCAACTGAACAATGACAAATCATGTCAAAATCATAAAATGTTTGGGCGTGGTAAAAATGTAGTGCTTATAAAATACTCTTAATTTAGAGTAACCATTAACTTAATATAGATTGCTGTATATATAAGCTTTTATTTTTGAAATGGTGGTAACCACAAACAAAAACCTGTAACAGATACATGCAAAAAGAGATGGGAACAAAAATATAACACTAAATAAGGTCATTGGAATACAAGGGAATAAAATAAGAGAAGAAGAAAGGAACAGGGGAGAACTACAAAAAACAATTAGAAAACAACAAGATGAAAATAAGTGCACACTTATCACTAATTAGGTGTTAATAGACTGCATACTACAAATAAAAGACAGAGGGTGACTGAATGAATTTTTGACATTTTTGAAATTATTGAAAAACAATACTTGTATATATGTTGCCATCAAGAGACTCATTTCATATCTAAAGACATGCACAGAGTAAAAGTGAGAGGTTGGAAATGGTATTCCAAATAAATGAAAATGAAAAGAAAGCTGAGGTAGCAATACTTAGAACAGACAAATAGACTTTAAAACAAAGACTGTAACAAGAGACAATTATATAATTATAAAGTGATAAAAAAGAATCTATAACAATTGTAAATAAATATGAACCCATTATCAGAGTACCTAAATACATAAAATATTAACAGATATAAATGGAGAAATTGACAGTAATATAATAACAGTGGAGGACTTTAACACTCCATTTACATGGATAAGATTATCCAGACAGAAAATTAAAATGAAGCATTGGCATTAAGGATGCATTCACTCATAAACACTTAAAATAGATATATAGAGAACATTCCATCCCCAAACAGCAGAAAGCACAATCTTTTCATTTTTTTAATATAAATTTATTTATTTTAATTGGAGGTTAATTACTTTACAATATTGTATTGGTTTTGCCATACATCAACATGAATCTCTACAGGTATACACGTGTTCCCCATCCTGAACCCCCCTCCCTCCTACCATCCCTCTGGGTAGTCCCAGTGCACCAGCCTCCCCCCACCGCACCACCCCCCCCAAAAAAAGAAAGCAGAATCTTTTCAAATGCACATGAAACATTCTCTAGTGAAGACAGAAAACAGTTCAATGAACTTAGAAGATTGAATCACTGCAATCCTCAAACCACAAAAGTCTGAGACTGGGCTTCCCAGGTGGTAAAGAATCTGCCCGTCAATGCAGGAGACATATGAGATGTGTGTTCGATCCCTGGGTCAGGCAGATCCCCTGGAGAGGAAATGGTACCCTACTCCAGTATTCTTGCCTGGAAAATTCCATGGACAGAGGAGCCTGCCAGGCTAGTCTTTGGGGGTCACAAAAAGTTGGCCACAACTGGGCACACAGCACAAAAATCAGTTACAAGAATAAAACTACAAAAAAACATGAACATGCTGGGGCTAAACAATTTGCTTCTAATCAATGATTAGGTCAATGAATAAATCAAAGAAGAAATAAAAATATACCTGGAGACAAATGAAAACACCACTATCCCAGAATAATGGGACACAGCAAAAGTAGTTCTAAAAAGAGAAGTTCAGAGCAATATATTCCTACTTCAGGAAACAGGACAGATTTCAAATCAACAGTCTAGAAAAAGAATAAGGAAAAAACAAAATATTAATAGAAAAAGGAAATAATAAAGGTGAGAGCAGAAATAAGTGAAATAGAGACTAAAAAAATAGAAAAGATCAATGATACTAAGAGCTGGTTCTTTGAAAAGATAAACAAAATTGATAAACCTTTAGACAAACTCACCAAAAAAATAGAGGGCTGAAGTTAATAAAATCAAAATGGAAAAGTTACAGCCCCAAACACAGATTTAGAAAGAATAATAAATGATTAAAATAAAGAATTATGCACCAACAAACTGGACAATCTAGAAGAAATGGGCAAATTCCTAAAAAGATATAATCTCCAAGAATGAATCAGAAAGAGATAGAAAATCTGAAAAGATTGATCACTACTAACGAAACTGAACCAGTAATTTGAAAAATTTCCAACAAGCAAGACTTCAGGACTAGACAGCTTCATCAATAAACTTGAGAGTTAATACCAATCCTTCTCAAAGTATTTTTTAAAAAACTGACACGATTCTACAAGGCTGGAATACCCAATACCAAAACCAGATAAAGAGACTACAAAATCATAAAATTACAGGCCAATATCACTTATGAACATAGATGCAATACACACACACACACACTGAAATATTATTCAGCTGTAAAAATAAAAGAATAAAGTCTTCACATTTGGAATGACAAATGTGGATTTATAAGGCCTTATGATAAGTGATCCACACAGTCAAATGCTTTGGCATAGTCAATAAAGCAGAAATAGATGTTTTTCTGGAACTCTCTTGGTTTTTCCATGATCCAGCGGATGTTGGCAATTTGATCTCTGGTTCCTCTGCCTTTTCTAAAACCAGCTTGTACATCAGGAAGTTCACGGTTCATGAATTGCTGAAGTCTGGCTTGGAGAATTTTGAGCATTACTTTACTAGCATGTGAGATGAGTGCAATTGTGCAGTAGTTTGAGCATTCTTTGGCATTGCCTTTCTTTGGGACTGGAATGAAAACTGAACTTTTCCAGTCCTGTGGCAACTGCAAGGAGATCCAACCAGTCCATTCTGAAGGAGATCAACCCTGGGATTTCTTTGGAAGGAATGATGCTAAAGCTGAAACTCCAGTACTTTGGCCACCTCATGCAGAGTTGACTCATTGAAAAAGACTTTAATGCTGGGAGCGACTGGGGGGCAGGAGGAGAAGGGGACGACCGAGGATGAGATGGCTGGATGGCATCACTGACTCGATGGACGTGAGTCTGAGTGAACTCCGGGAGTTGGTGATGGACAGGGAGGCCTGGCGTGCTGCGATTCATGGGGTCATAAAGAGTCGGACATGACTGAGCAACTGAACTGAACTGAACTGAACTGATAATAAGTGATAAGTGAAATAAGCCAGATAAAAACAAATACTATACGATTTCACCGATACATAGCATCTAATAAATAAAAATTGAAACAAACAAAACAGAAGAGCAAACATAGATACAAAGACACACTGGTGGTTGTCCAAGGACTGTGGAGTTTGAATTGGGCAAAATAGGTGAAAGGGATTAAGTGGTGATATAACTTTCTAATCATAAAATAAATGTCATGGAGACTAACATACAGCATTTAAAATATTATCAATAATATTGTAATAACTGTGAATTTCTATGGTGACAGCTGGCTTATGAGACATTGTGGTAATAAATTCATAAATTATATAAATATTAAATCATTATGTTGTACACTTGAAACTAACATAATATTGTATGTTGACTATACTTCAATAAAAATGCAATGGAATTTTTAAAATTAAAAAAATAAAATATAGTATGTAATAATGCTCTATTGAAGCAATGTTAGACAAATAGGCCAGTGACACAAAATAAAGTCCAGAAAGAGATTTATATATATTGATGAATCATTTATTGCTGGGGTGATTCTGGAATGTATATGATAATCTCAAGAAAATGAATTTCAGATGAATTAAAGCACAAAATGAAAATGGAAGGATAAAGAATTTCCTCAAATATGTGAATATCATGATTTGTGAGAGTGAATATTTCTTTAAAAGATATGAAAAGTACTATCCTCAAAGAGGATGTTTGAAAAATTGAACCATTGTGTAGAATCGTATGAAATTGCCACCTTTTCACCATTTTTGACAACAGAAAATTCAATTTCATAAGGAATGTTCATTACAATTAAGGTCTCATTTTTATCAACAAATATTGTTAAAACAACAAAAAGATAAACTACAGAATAAATAAAACTTAGAAATATCTCATACTTAAATAATAAGCAAAGTTTGAACATCCCAAGAACTAATTGGAAAAGAAACTTGCACAAACACTTAAACAAATGTATCCTCATGGCCAATTTTATGACAGATAATAAAATATGATCAAATTGATTAGTCATCAAGAAAAGGCAAATTAAAAACACACTGGGGACCTCCCCTTAAAGTCCACTGCCAAAAAAATATGTGTATGTATATATATATATATATATATATAATTTTAGAAGCACAATGAAATATCACTCCATACACTAGAAGAATGCCTAAAATATAAAATATTGGCAAGGCTTTGGGACAATGGAAACTCCTATATATTGCTGTGAAATTTAAATTATTACATCCACATTGAAAAATAATTAGCCAGAATAAATGTCTACTTTATGACAATGAAAAATACATTGTTACTTTCTACCAAAATAAATGTGTGAAATATACACTAAAAGATATGTATAAGTATGTCATAGCACCATTATAGGTGATAAGAACTAAAAATATTAAAGATAGAAGATTCAATATTTATATTAATAAGAAAGGCCTAATTACACAACTGCATAGAAGAATTACACATATAGAATGAGAAGTGCAAAAATAAGCACAAATAAAATAAATCTATGGTTGAAAAGTTTAAAACATTCATACCTAAACTATGTTTTAAAAGGAAAAGCAAGTAACTGAGGTTGATGGAGAGGTATCTGTTGAGATAAGGCATGCTGGATGGATGGATGCTCAGTCATGTCCATAATATTCTCTTTCTTGATGGTGGTGGTTATATAAGTGTTTATTTTTATGATCTTCCTTTGAACTGTACATTAATGCTTCATTTTTTGTTTTTTATTTGTATGTGTCCTACAATGCAAGTTTAAATTTAATTATACACACCGTCCAATGATTCAGCAACTACAGTGATAATTTTATGTAGTTCTATGAAGTTTCAAGACAAGTGTTACACCTGAAACAAGGAAAATGTCCCTTGTCTGAAGGTTAGAGAAGAATGAATCCTTAAAGGTTAATAAGAGTTGTTGTTCAGTCACCAAGTTGTGTCTGACTTTTTGTGACCCCATTGACTGCAGCTCTCTGTCCCACACCATCTCCCGGAGTTTGCTCAAACTCATGTCCATTGAGTTGGTGGTGCCACCCAACCATCTCATTCTCTGTCATCCTCTTCCCCTTTTGCCTTCAATCTTTCCCATCATAAGGGTCTTTTCCAATGAGTCAGATCTTAGCATCAGGTGGACAAAGTATTGGAGCTTCAGCTTCAGTATCAGTCCTTCCAATGAATATTTGGGGTTGATTTCCTTTAGGATTGACTGGTTTGAGCTCCTTACTGTCCAAGGGACTCTCAAGAGTCTTCTCCAGCACCACATTTTGAAGGCATCAATTCTTCAGTGCTCTGCCTTTTCTGTGGTCCAGCTCTCACATCCATACATGACTAGTGGAAAGAGTATAGCTTTGACTATACGGATATTTGTTGGCAAAGTGATGTCCTTGCCTTTTAATACACTGTCTGGGTTTGTCATAGCTTTCCTTCCAAAAAGCAATCATCTTCTAATTTCATGGCTGCAGTCACCATCCGCAGTTATTTTAACAAGAGTCATTATAGTAATTAGAGAGGTTGAGTAGAGAAGACAAGAGTGTAATCTAGACACATGATAAAATGTATGGCAGGTATGGGGCTTCCCTGATGGTTCAGTGGTAAAAGAATCTGCCTGTCAATGCAGGAGTCACAGGACACGTGGGTTCAATCCCTGGGTTGGGAGACATTTCAATATTCTTTTCTGGAGAATTCTATGGACAGAGGAGCCTGGAGGTCTCCATGTGGTTGCAAGGAGTTGAATACCAGTTAGCAACAACAGCAACAACATGGCATGTATGATGCATTTAAGGCCATATAGCTGAGACATAGTGAGTTAGAGAGATGTTTGCCATTACGTTTCAGGGAAGTCAGAGGCCAGGCAGGTCAGGTGAAGTATTGTAGACCATGGTGAAATTATTTTAAACAATCATTTTCTAAATTGAAAATCAGGAAAAGTTTTTACAACAAAAAACATGATGACATATGTATTTTTAAAAGATGACTGGCGGTCTTGTGTGGACCAATAAAAGTAAGGCAAGAAAGCAGGCATGAAGACAGACACATTAGATTATCTTAATCATGCAGGTGAAGTGATGATCACTTTTGTCAGTGTGAGGCTGTGAACTTGGCAAGTAATTAAGATGTGCCTTAGTTTAGCTGGCAGTTTTTTTTTTTTTTTTTAAATTATACATGCTATTCATGCTTCCCTTTGGCTCAGATGGTAAAGAATCTGTCTGCAATGCAGGAGACTTGGGTTTGATCCCTGAGTCAGGAAGATCCCCTAGACAAGGGAATGGCTAGCTACTCCAGTATTTTTGCCTGGAAAATTCAATGGATAGAGGAGTCTGGCAGGCTACAGACCATGTGGTCATGAAAAGTTGGACACGACTGAGCTGATTGAGCATGTATGCACTCTGTAGCTAGGATTTATTCAGTGATATGCTGGAGCTTCTATTGACAGCTCTAGTTTTAAGGTTTTCCTTTTTTGTTGGTATATGCTGCCTGTGAGTTTGGATATGTATTTAAATGTTGGTTACTGTATTTTATCCAACATTTCATGGTATTTTATAATGGAAATGTTTTTCAGGTTAACATGATTCCTTTGTTACCCCAGGATCCTATGTATTACATATAGGAGATGTCCAGTACTGGTTAGTAGGTGAACACTTGCATTTGCTTCCTATGTTTCTTTCCATTGTAACTAGTTTTTATTTGTTTGTTTAAAATTCTTTTCTAAACAACAATTCAGTTCAATTATAATTTTCCATTCATCTAGGAAATCAGATGTTTGTAACTTAGTATTTTATGTATAGGGATGAGCTTTTTATTGACTGAGAGCGAAAAAGTCGGCTTAAAGCTCAACATTCAGAAAACGAAGATCATGGCATCTGGTCCCAACACTTCACGGGAAATAGATGGGGAAACAGTAGAAACAGTGTCAGACTTTATTTTTGGGGGCTCCAAAATCACTGCAGATGGTGACTGCAGCCATGAAATTAAGAGACACTTACTCCTTGGAAGAAAAGTTATGACCAACCTAGATAGTATATTCAAAAGCAGAGACATTACTTTGCCGACTAAGGTCCATCTAGTCAAGGCTATGGTTTTTCCTGTGGTCATGTATGACTGTGAAGAAGGCTGAGTGCCGAAGAATTGATGCTTTTGAACTGTGGTGTTGGAGAAGACTCTTGAGAGTCCCTTGGACTGCAAGGAGATCCAACCAGTCCATTCTGAAGGAGATCAGCCCTGGGATTTCTTTGGAAGGAATGATGCTAAAGCTGAAGCTCTAGTACTTTGGCCACCTCATGCAAAGAGTTGACTCATTGGAAAAGACTCTGATGCTGGGAGGGATCGGGGGCAGGAGGAGAAGGGGACGACCGAGGATGAGATGGCTGGATGGCATCACGGACTCGATGGACATGAGTCTGAGTGAACTCCGGGAGATGGTGATGGACAGGGAGGCCTGGTGTGCTGCGATTCATGGGGTTGCAAAGAATCGGACATGACTGAGCGACTGGACTGAACTGAACTGAACATTGCAAAGATCCAGACTTTCAGTGATCTTGTTTTCATTCCTATTTCTATGTTTTTTTTTTTTTTTTTTTACCAGAAAGGAGTAACATATTTCTAGGTTTTCTATGGTAAAAGGTAATGAAATATTTGGAGAATTTATGAGGCAAAAAGGAAAACATTTATGTTATAAATGAATTTATGTTTTATCTTCATATTGATTCAAACTCTAAGTGTACTTTGTGTTTTAACCTTAATTTCTCCCAACATAGAGCTTGAGAAAAAGGTTTATTTGGAAACAGTTTATTTGCAAATGACATTCAGTGTCTGGGCTAAGAAAGGGATGGAAACAGGGAAAAATGAAGATATGTATCAATATTAGAGATTAAACAATAGGTAACTGATTGCCTGATAACGTGAAATATCACTTAGATCAGGTTTTCCTGAAGAGAAAGAAAGCAGCATTTATCTTAGCTCCTGTCTCCCTTGGTCAAGAGTTGATTTCAAGTGGTTTTAAATATCCCCCACCCCACCGCTTCTTGGAAGGTTGTGCCTATTTGACTTTATTGGGAATGAGTTTCCTACATTCCTTACCATTCAAATACTCAAAACCTGAGACAAGGAAAGGTTCACCACACAGCAGAATTTCAAAAAGTGCAAAAAAATAAAATGTTCTACTAAGTAATATTGTTTGTTTTGTGGCAAATTGTTTTAAAACAGGGTTCTGTATTAGTTTTCTCTTTGTAGCCCACAGTTATATATTGTATTAGCAGCAGTGTAATTTTTGGCTGCATATATGATGTCATTTTTTGATAAGAGGACTTTTTTTTTTTTTTTTTTTTGCCATTTCCTACCATTCTTCCTCTAAACTTTTGTCTGTATTTCAAGGCAGTGGTCAGTGTTGTAAGCTATAGCTACTATTAACAAATTTCCAACTATATTTGTTTGCATGTGAGTTGATTAATACACAAATACATATAATATGTATTCTATATATTTGATAATACATAAAATACTAAAAACAAAACATAAATATATAGAATAGATAGATGAATACATATTTGTATATATTTGGAAAACATGTTTGTGGAATGAAACTGCTCATATTAAAGATTACCTAGGGATAAGAATTGATGTGGTTGTTGTTCAGTCACCAAGTCATGTCCCACTCTGAGACCCCATGAACTGCAGCACACCAGGCTCCTCTGTGCTCCACTAGCTCCTGGAGTTTGTCCAAATTCATGTCCATTGAGTTGGTGATGCTGTCTAATCACCTCATTCTCTGTCGCCCCTTTCTCCTCCTACCCTCAATCTTTCCCAACATCACTGGGTCTTTTCCAGTGAGCCCACACTTCCCATCATGCGGCCAAAGTATTGGAGCTTTGGCTTCAGCATCAGTCCTTCCAATGAATATTTAGAGTTGATTTCTTTTAAGATTGACTAGTTTGATCTCCCTGCAGTCCAAGGGACTCTCAAGAGTCTTCTCCAGCTCCACGATTTCAAAGCATTGATTCTTTGGATCTCAGTCTTCTTTATGGTCCAACTCTCACATTCATAAAAAAAAAAAAAAAAAAAAAAAAAAAAAAACATTGCTTTGACTATGTGGATCTTCACTGGCAAAGTGATGTCTCTGCTTTTCAATATGTTGTCTAGTTTTGTCATAGTTTTCCTTCCAAAGAGCATGTGTCTTCTAATTTCATGGCTGCATTCACCATCCTCAGTGATTTTACAGCCCAAGAAAATAAAATCTGTCACTGCTTCACTTATCCCCCTTCTATGTGCCATGAAGTGATGGGACTGGATGCCATGATCTTCATTTTTGCATGTTGAGTTTCAAGTCAACTTTTTCACTCTCATCTTTTACCCTCATCGAGAGGCTTTTTATTTCCTCTTCATTATCTGCTATTAGAGTGATATCATCTGCATATATGAGTTTGTTGATATTTCTGCCAGCAATCTTGATTCCAGCTTGTTCTTTATCCAGTCTGGCATTTCAAATGATGTACTCTTCTTCATAGAAGTTGAATATGCAGGGTGACAATACATAATCATGTCAAACTTCTTTCCCAATTTTGAACCAGTCTGTTGTTCCCTATCTGGTTCTAGTTGTGTCTTGACCTAATACAGGTTTCTCAGGAGATAGGTAAGATGTTCTGGTACTCCCATCACTTTAAGAATTTTCCAGTTTGTTGTAATTCACACAGTGAAAGGCTTTAGCATAGTCAATGAAGCAGAAGTAGATGTTTTTCTGGAACTCCCTTGCTTTCTCCAGCAAATGTTGGCATTTGCTCTCTGGTTTCTCTGCTTTTTCTAAACCCAACTTGTACATTTGAAAGTTCTCAGTTCATGTACTGCTGAAGCCTAGTTTGAAGGACTTTGAGCATAACCTTGCTAGCACGTGAAATGAGTGCAATGATATGGTAGTTTGATCATTCTTTGGCATTGCCTTTCTTTGGGATTGGAATAAAAACTGACTTTTTCCAGTCCTGTGGCCATGGCTGAGTTTTCCAATTTTGCTGACATATTGAGTGCAGTACTTTAATAGCATTATCTTTAGAACTTGAAATAGTTCAGCTGAAATTCTAGCACAGCCACTAGTTTTGTTTGTAGAAATGTTTCCTAAGGCCTACTTGACTTTATACTCCAGGAAGTCTGACTATAGGTGAGTAACCACAGCTTCATGGTCATTTGGGTCATTAAGACTTTTCTTGTAGAGTTCTGTGTATTCTTGCCACCTCTTCTTAATCTCTTCTGCTACTGTTAGGTTGTTACCATTTCTATTCTTTATTGTGCCCATCCTTGCATGAAATATTCTCTTGATATCTGCAATTTTCTTAAAGAGATCTCTAGTCTTTCCCATTCTATTGTGTTCCTCTACTTCTTTGCATTGCTCATTTAAGAAGGCCTTCTTATCTCTCCTTGCTATTCTTTGTAACTCTGCATTCATTTGGTATATCTTCCCCCTTCTCCCTTGTCTTTTGCTTGTCTTCTTTCCTCAGCTATTTGTAGGGACTCATCAGACAAACACTTTGATTTCTTGCATTTCTTTTTCTTTGGGATGGTTTTGGTCATTGCTTCCCATAGAATGTTATGAACCTCAGTCCATAGTTCTTCACTATGGCCCTCTGTCTATCAGATGTAATCCCTTGAATCTGTCATCTCCTGTGTATAATCAAAAGGGATTTGATTTAGATCATATCTGAATGGCTCTGTGGTTTTTCTTACTTTTTTCAATTTAAGCCTGAAATTTACAATAAGAGGTTTATGATCTGAGCCATAGTCAGCTCCAAGTCTTTTTTTCTTTTTCTTTTTTTTTCCTGACTGTACAGTGCTTCCCCCTCCTTGGCTGCAAAAAACATAATCTATCTGATTTCAGTATTGACCATCTAGTTATGTCCATGTGTACAGTTGTCTCTTGGAGTTGGTGGAAAAGGGTGTTTGCTATGATCAGCGTGTTCTCTTGACAGAACTCTATTAGCCTTTGCTCTGCTTAATTTTTCACTTCAAGGCTAAACTTGCCTGTTATTCTGGGCATCTTTTGACTTCCTACTTTTGCATTCAAATCCCCTATGATGAGAAGAACATCTTTTTCCTTTCTTTCTTTTTTTTTTTTTTTTGTGGTGTTAGTTCTAGATGGTGTAGTAGGTCTTCATGGAACCAGTCAATTTCAGCTTCTTTGGCATTAGTGGATGGGGCATAGACTTGGATTACTGTGATGCTGTTTGGTTTGCCTTGGAAATGAACCAAGGTCATGCTGTCATTTTGATGTTACACCCAAGTACTGCACGTAATGTGTATTTTTATATGTGGATTTTTTTCAATAATTTTCACTTTACAGATCAAAGTTCAGGGGAATGGCAATGTTCACATAGAGATCACAAAATTGGAATAAAAAAAATCTGAAGTGTGAGTTCTGATTCTATCCAAACTGCTTGAGTTTCCTTCCTTTTGGTGAGTCATTTATCAGTTCTTTTGTTTTTGAGGTAGAGATAACAATATGTGGACTTTCTTCTGCACCAGGTTGTGCCCCTAACACTGCAATGTTCAAGAGGCAACTGTAATTGCTATTATTCTTTACGCATATAAAGTTTGACTTCTGGAAATTACTTCTGTTTACTTTTCCAGTTAAAAAAACTATAAAAGGAAAAAGTTTATATGAAAAAGAAGCCGTGGAAATTAAAAATAAAATTACACCTCTTTTTGTATTTGGCATTTTGTTTTTGCTTCATATGAGACAATGTTCCATGGAACTATGATTAAAACTAGAAGATTCCTAAGACCTTGAGTGTGTTGTGTAGTGGCCTTCTTAAGCTTTAGTAATGTTCATATTTCTTTTAAAAAATAGATAAGGAGGGGTGGGTTCGGAGGGTAAGACAGAGGTTCAACAGGAGGGGATATACTTATAGCTCATTCATATTGTTGTACAGTAGAAACTAATACAACATTATAAATTGATTATACTCCAATTGTTATTGAAAAACAAAATGGAAAATTTGCAATATCTAGGTACAATAAAGTGAGATAAAACAGAAACAGATTGGGAAAGTAGATATATTTTATTATTAAAAATAATCATTTCAATAATTTAATGCACATGCTTTCTACTTACAATGTGTTCTTCCAAAATAAAATTGACTGCATAGTTTGTTATATATTAATCAGTATTGTCTGAGGTAATAGTACAGGTAATGAGCTCCTAGGATGTATTTTGAGGGACCTCATGAAGAAAAATTGGGAAGCATACTTTAGAGGATAGTTATAAGAAATGAACTCACCAATCTAAAATCAATGCACAATAGTACTATGATGGTAAATCATTTGCTCTTTTTGGGAATACATGGGAAAACGTCTTAAATGTCTTACCATGGAGATTATACACACTGCATATACCTACATGTTTTGTGGTTGCTGCTGTTGCTGTTTAGTCACCAAGTTGTGACTTAGTGTTGTTAGTTGTCTGACTTAGTTGTCTGACTCTCTGTGATCCCATGGACTGTAGCCTGACAGGCTCCTCTGTCCATGAGATTTCCCAGGCAATAATACCAGAGTGGGTTGCCCAATTCCTTCTCCAAGGGATCTCCCTGACTCGGGGATCAAATCTGTGTCTCCTACATTAGCAGGCAGATTTTTTTATCACTGACCCACCAAGGAAGACCATACCTATTAAAACATGTATACCTATATATTATAGGATATATATATAAACATATTAACATTTATATAAAACTTTACTTACATATTTATTAACATTTATATGTAAATATTACTATGTTAATATCTATCTTTATAGTATGTTTAGTAGAAATATGATGATCAATAGAGAGATAAAATCATGTAGCCATAAGCCATGGTTTTCTTCTTGCCACCAGGAGTCTAGCAATTTTTCATTTAGAACTCGATTTTAACTGGAAAAAGTTTACTTTTTGAATTTTGGAAATCAACAAGGAAATTCTAGAATAGTAGGCACTAAAAAGTCAACAACTTCAAGAAAACCATTCCAAACTGCTTGATATGTGCGATTTCTCCTTATAATCCTATTTCCTCAGGCTATTCTAAGACATTGCATTACATCCTTTAACCGATGGCATTAACTTAGAAAGGAAAATTAATGCTGATTTTTACTGATTAAATCAAACTAAATTATCTCAGTTCCTGCTGTATTTTAGCAGTTTATGTTTGGATGACTAAGTTTTCCATCTGGTTGTCTAAATACTCCACTTCAGAATACAACTTTGTAAAAAAGTATTTCAGAAAACAAAGTCTGAAACATTACATAAATAGTTCATTTTTCATTGTCCTTGAAGAGTTGAATGTGATTCATTCTTAGAAAAGTCCTCAGATGGCTACAATCACTGTGCAGTGGATGAGTAGAAGCATTTCAAGGTTTCTGGTTTGTTTTCACTGTGGCCTCCTGACAGCTTTAACACAATCATTTTTAGCTTTCTGTTGAATCGCTTCCCCCGTCATCTGACCCTTGAGTCTTTAAGAACAAATTCCTCAGCAAGTTCTGCAAACTGCATTTAGGTCAGAAATTGGAATTTAACTCTAGAAAATATTTACTTTTTTTTTTTTTTTTTTAAGGTTGAGCTTATATGGGAAGTTTTACCAAAAAGTTTAGCAGAGTAGTAACTCAGTAGTAACTCACGTTTTAGCTCTGTGAGCTCCAAGTTTTAGCTTCTGACAGTACTTTTCCCTGCAAGGATTTATATTTTGAAGTGAGGAATTCTAAATGACATAAAACAAAAGTGATATGATGGGAAAGATGATTTTACAAACTGACCAGGCAATAATCATTTTATTCCTCCCTTTTTACTGATTCAAAATGGTCAGATACTACTGGCTGCTATTTATTCAATAAGTTAAAGCATTAGACTGATGAAGCTAAGGTTAAAGTTCTTATGGGACCTGGTTATTTTTCTACTTTGCTGTAGTCTCCAATATTAGCTGCCTACTGAAAAAATGGAAAATTTAGTCATAAGGGACAGAGTGTTGGTGCATTTGCTCAAATATATTCTCTTCTCATCTATAAAACTATAATTTTCTGTGACTTATGAAAACTGGGAGTACCATTAATTGAAAAGCAGTATATTATAGTGGTGAAGTGAAGTTGCTCAGTCGTGTTCGACTCTTTGCGACCCCATGGACTGTACCCTACTAGGCTCCTCTGTCCATGGGATTTTCCAGGCAATAGTACTGGAGTGGATTGCCATTTCCTTCTCCAGGGGATCTTCCCAAACCAGGGATTGAACCCTGGTCTCCCGCATTGTAGACAGACACTTTACCGTCTAAGCCACCAGGGAAGCCCCTATTATAGTGGAAGGGGTCATTATTTCAGAATCTAAAGACATTTGTGTTACCATTAATCTTATTTTAAAGCTAGCTGGGTTATCTAGAATAAATAAAAAATTGAGCCAATGTTTAACCATCTGAAAAATGGTGTATTCATAATGGTTATTTAGAAAAGCAGAAAAAATAGGGATATATATGTATCCACGCTTCCCTTGAGGCTCAGCTGGTAAAGAATCTGCCTGCAATGCAGGAGACCTGGGTTCAATACTTGGGTTGGGACTATTCCCTGGAAAAGAGAAAGGCTAACCACTCCAATATTTTGGCCTGGAGAGTTCCATGGCCTGTATAGAGTCACAAAGAGTCAGACCTAACAGTGACTTTTGCTTCACTTTCACTTCAAGAACTGGAATTTCAAGATATGATTGATAATTATTGTAATGCAGGATAAATTATTTTGTATGTAAAACTTTATGAAAAGATTATTTATCTTTGTTAATGTATAAAAGTACTTTATAAAAATTTTTTATGACAGAATCTGTCAGAAGCATGATGTTAATGTAACAGCCCAGGGATGTGATCAGTTCTGCCAATTTAGTAAAATGGTCTATGTGGGTGAATGAATTATGCCAGATATATTTATATATTATTCTTCTCTGTGAACTAAATATAGATTCTCAATTTTAATTGACATTTTGATAGATGCATAGGAGAAAAGGGTCATATGTTTAAAAAGTTTTGAATTGCTTATATCTTTATATTTAATTGACTATAACTGCCTTATCAGTACACATTATAATGAAAGATCATCCTTTTCCATTCATTTAGAATATATCATTGATTTTACTTCATGCTTATAGAAAATGCATTTATCCAGGTAATCTTTGGATAAAGAAGTAAGAAATAATTTTTGAAAATATTTAAAGCATAATTAAAGAGGGAAATCCAAATTAATTTTTCTATCTTATGTAAAAAAATTTATGTGGAGTTGGTATGAATCCTATTAAAACTGAACTTAGGGACATATGAAATAGTTTTTAAAATAGAAAAGTATAATGGAAGAAAATGGCATATAAGAAGTAAAGAGTAGAATCAACAATGAAGAAACTTGGATCAATGATGTGGGAATGACAGTAAGAAAATTAAATACAAAAGAGAGGAATGTGAGATAGATATGGATGTTGTTATGAAGAAGATGTTAATGAATAATAAAAATTAACATATAGATAAAACATTTCCTTGTAATGGAAGGAAGATCAATTGTGAAATTAACAATATAAAAACCTTCTTAAATTATAAGATGGAAGGAGTTCATCACATAAAATTAGCCTGTAGCTTATAATTTAATAGTCACTAAAGTAACATCAGACAAAGAAAGACAAACACTGTGTGAATCACTTACATGTTGAGTCTAAAAAATAAAATAAACAAATATAGCAAAACAGAAATAGACATACAGATACATAGAACAAACTAGTGGTGACCAGTGGAAAAGGGAATTGGAGAGTGGAAGGTAGGGGTAGGGGATTGAGATTCAACCTACCTTGTACAAGATAAATAAGCAGCAAGGATATATTGCACAGCACAGGAAATATGGCCAATATTTTATAACAACTTTAAAGGGAGTATAATCTATAAAGACATTGAATCATTGTGATGTACACCTGAAACTATTATAATATTGTAAATCGACTACACTTCAATGAAAAATAAAATAATTACTAAAGTACTTAATGTTAAGAATGGATAGAATTATTGAGGTAAAGAGAAAAATTTGTTAAATGCAGAGGTCAGAAACAGTAAAATATTGTAAAACTTCACAAATGTAAATATCAGTGCATGTGTGCTCAGTTGTGTTCGACTCTTTGCAACCCTATGGACTGTAGCCTGCCAGGCTCCTCTGTCTGTAGGATTCTCTAGGCAAGTAGGTTGTTTTTTCCTTCTCCAGGGGATCTTCTGGGCCCAGGGATCAAATTCACATCTCATGTGTCTCCTGCATTGGCAGGTGGATTCTTTACCACTGCACCACCTAGTCTATTTTAAATCAAATGAATATGACCAGGACAGACTTATAATCTAGTAATAATATGTATGAAAAAACTTATCCCAGGAGAAATTAGAGTGCTTCTGGGAAAGATGGGGCTACTCAAGGTAGGGGCTCAATTATCCTCAAAATAAATCTAAAACTTTAAGATAATCACAGTTAAATTCTCCATAAAATTTTGATAGATTTTTAGAAATACAGCTTAAATTTATGTGAATAAATATAAATGAATAAATGTGAATAAATATGAAAGACAGGAAATTTCTGAAATTTTAGCTTAAATAAAGGTGGATAAGCTCTATTGATCATTTAAATTAGAAATAATTAATTAAAGGTGTGTTTTCAGCATCATAACAGGCAAAGAAATCAATAAAGTCAAGAAGCAGATTCAAGCATATATAAATTTAAATATACAGTAGTCATCATTTTAAATAACAAGGAATTGATATTTTTGTCAATATACTTAGCTAACATTATTTAGCTAGGCTATTTTGGAAATATACATCACCAGCAACACCAAAACAATCTATAGATAGTTCAAAAATTTATATGTAAAACATGAATACATAAAAGTAGAAATGTGTATATGTAAATTTTAAAATATAGTGATAAAAGGGTCTTTCTGAGCATAGAAATGACAAAAATATTTAGTAAACCTGAATAAATAAAAACATGAAATTTATAAAAGTCCCATAAATCAAACTGAAAATAGTTGAAGTGCTGGTAAAAAGCATATGTTGTACATAAAACTTAATAACCTCAATAAATCAAGAGGCAGTTCAAATCTTTAAGGGAAGAACAAGTGCATGATAGAAAAATAGGCAATTATATAAATATGCTATAAAAGAAGAAAATGAAATATGCAATATACATACAAATATATATCCATAAAAGTGGACTGCAATGAATGTTATTTGGAGAATGAGGTACTACTTTCAACTTTCATGTTATATAAATTGAAAATAATCATAATACATAAAATTGGAATGGGTATATACATGAATGAGCAAAATGTAATTTATTAATGGTGTTGTCCTTGGGATTGACATTTCATGTTGCTTCTTTCTCTTTTTGGCTTACTTTATTTTTCCCATGTTCTTTGGGTTTTGGAAAACTTAACAAAAATTAAAGATGTAAATTCAAATTTTCTGTGTAAAAAAGTTGTAAAATGTTCAATATTAATGAACAAACTATCCAAGAAGACATCAAATGAATATTTTACATTTGTGATTGTGTTTCCTCATAGTCAACAAAAGAGTTTAAAATGCAGTAAGTACTTGGGTGCAATCTAAAAAATGACAATGATCTCTGTTTGTTTCCAAGGCAAACCATTCAATATCACAGCAACACAAGTCTATGTCCCAACCACTAATGCTGAAGAAGCTGAAGCTGAGTGGAGAAGACCTACAAGACCTTATAGAACTCACACCAAAAAAAGATGTCCTTTTCATCATAGATGACTGGAATGCGAAAGTGGGAAGTCAAGAGATAGCTGGAGTAACAGGCAAGTTTGGACTTTGAGTACAAAATGAAGCAGGGCAAAGGTTAACAAAGTTTTGCCAAGAGAACACATTGATCATAGCAAACACCCTGTTCCAACAACACAAGAGATGACTCTACACATGCACAACACCAGATGGTCAATACCAAAATCAGATTGATTATAATCTTTGCAGCTAGAGATGGAGAAGGTCTATATAGTCAGCAAAAACAAAACAGGGAGCTGACTGTGACTCAGATCATGAACTTTTTATTGAAAAATTCAGACTTAAATTGAAGGAAGTAGGGAAAATCACTAGACCATTCAGGTATGACCTAAATCAAATCCCTTATGAATATACAGTGCAAGGGACAAATAGATTCAAGGTATTAGATCTCACAGACAGAGTGAAGAATTATGTCAAGAACTCTGGGAAAAGTTTCATGACATTGTAAAGGAGGCAGTGATCAAGACCATCCACAAGAAAAACAAATGGAAAAAGAAAAAATGGTTGTCTGAGAAGGCCTTACAAATAGTTGAGAAAAGAAGAGAAGCTAAAGGCAAAGGAGAAAAGGAAAGATATACCTATATGAATTCAGAGTCCCAAAGAATAGCAAGGAGAGATAAGAAAGCCTTCCTCAGGGATCAGTACCAAAAAAATAGAGGAAAAAAATAGAATGGTAAACTAGAGATCCCTTCAAGAAAATTTGAGATAGCAAGGGAACATACATGCCAGGACGGGCACAGCAAAGCTCAGAAATGGATGGACCTAACAGAAGCAGAAGATACTAAGAAAAGGTGCCAAGAATACACAAAAGAATTATACAAAAAGGAACTTAATTACCCAGGTAACCATGATCATGTGCTCACTCACCTAGAGCCAGAAATCCTGGAGTTTGAAGTCAAGTGACCTTGTCACTTGAAATATTAGTATGAACACAGCTAATGGAGGTGATGGAATACCAGCTGAGCTATTTCAAATCCTAAAAGATGATGCTGTGAAAGTGCTGCACTCAATATGCTAGAAAATTTGGAAAACTCAGCAGTGGCCACAGGACTGGAAAAGGTCAGTTTTCATTCCAATCCCAAAGAAAAGCAATGTTCAAAGAATGTTCAAACTACCACACAATTGCACTCAGCTTACATGCTAGCAAAGTAATGCTCAAAATTCTCCAAGCAAGGGTTCAACAATACATGAAATGAGCACTTCAAGATGTTCAAGCTGGATTTAGAAGAGCAGAGGAACCAGAGATTAAATTGCCAACATCTGTTGGATCATAGAAAAAGCAAGAGAGTTCCAGAAAAACATCTATTTCTGCTTTATTGACTATGCCAAAGCCTTTAACTGTGTGGATCACAATAAACTGTGGAAAATTCTGAGAGAGATGGGAATACCAGACCACCTGACCTGCCTCCTGAGAAATCTGTACACAGGTCAAGAAGCAACAGTTAGAACTGGACATGGAACAAAAGACTGGTTCCAAATAGGAAAAGGAGTACATCAAGGCTGTATATTGTCACCCTGCTTATTTAACTTATATGCAGAGTACATCATGAGAAATGTCAGGCTGGTTGAAGCACAAGCTGGAATCAAGATTTCCAGGAGAAGTATCAATAACCAGAGATATGCAGATGACATCACCCTTATGGTAGAAAGCAAAGAACTAAAGAGCCTCTTGATGAAAGTAAAAGAGGAAAGTGACAAAGTTGGATCAAAACTCAACATTCAGAAAACTAACATCATGGCATCTGGTCCCATCAGTTCAGTTCAATTCTGTCACTCAGTCGTATCCAATTCTTTGTGACCTCATGAACCAGAGCATGTCAGACCTCCCTGTCCATCACCAACTCCTGGAATCTACCCAAATCCATGTTCATTGAGTTGGTGATGCCATCCAACCATCTCATCCTCTGTCATCCCCTTCTCCTCCTGCCCTCAATCTTTCCCAGCATCAAGGTCTTTTCAAATGAGACAGCTCTTCTCATCAGGTGCCCAAAGTACTGGAGTTTCAGCTTCAGCATCAGTCCTTCCAATGAACACCCAGAACTGATCTCCTTTAGGGTGGACTGGTTGTATCTCCTTGCAGTCCAAGGGACTCTTAAGAGTCTTCTCCAACACTAAAGTTCAAAAGCATCAATTCTTTAGTGCTCAGCTTTCTTTATAGTCCAACTGGAAAACCATAGCCTTGACTAGACAGAGCTTCATTGGCAAAATAATGTCTCTGCTTTTTAATATGCTGTCTAGGCTGGTCATAACTTTTCTTCCAAGGGGTGTCTTTTAATTTCATAGCTGCAATCACCATCTGCAGGGATTTTGGAGCCCAGAAAAATAAAGTATCCCATTTCCCCATCTATTTGCTATGAAGTGATGGGACCGGATGCCATGATCTTCGTTTTCTGAATGTTGAGCTTTAAGCCAACTTTTTCACTCTCTTCTTTCACTTTCATCAAGAGACTCTTTAGTTCTTCCTCACTTTCTTCCATAAAGGTGGTGTCATCTGCATATCTGAGGTTACTGATATTTCTCCCAGCAATTTTGATTCCAACTTGTGCTTCCTCCAGCCCAGCATTTCTCATGATGTACTCTGCATATAAGTTAAATAAGCAGGGTGACGATATACAGCCTTGATGTACTCCTTTTCCTATTTGGAACCAGTCTGTTGTTCCATGTCCAGTTCTAACTGTTGCTTCCTGATCTGCATACAGGTTTGTCAAGAGGCAGGTCAGGTGGTCTAGTATTTCCATCTCTTTCAGAATTTTCCACAGTTTATTTTGATCCACACAGTCAATGTCTTTGGCATAGTCAATAAAGCAGAAATAGATGTTTTTCTGGAACTCTCTTGCTTTTTCCATGATCCAGCAGATGTTGGCAATTTGATCTCTGGTTCCTCTCACTTCATGGCAAATAGGTGGGAAAACAATGGAAACAGGGACACACTTTATTTTCTTGGGCTCCAAAATCACTGCAGATGGTGACTGCAGCTAGCTTTCTCCTTGGAAGAAAAGCTCTGACCAACCTAGACAGCATATAAAAATCAGAGACATTACTTTGCCAATAAAGTTCTGTCTAGTCAAAGCTATTGTTTTTCCAGTAGTCATGTATGGATGTGAGAGTTGGACCATAAAGAAAGCTGAGTGACATAGGATTGATGCTTTGAACTGTGGTTTTGGAGAAGAATCTCGAAGATCCCTTGGGCTATAAGGAGATCCAACCAGTCTATTCTAAAGGAAATCAGTCCTGAATATTCATTGGAAGAACTGATGCTGAAGTTCCAATACTTTGGGCACTTGACTCATTTTAAAAGACCCTGATGCTGGGAAAGATTGAAGGAAGGAGGAGAAGGGGATGACAGAGGGTGAGATGGTTTGGATGGCATCACCAACTCGATGGACACAAGTGTGAGCAAGCTCCGGGAGTTGGCGATGGACAGGGATGCCTGGTTTGCTGCAGTCCACGGGGTCGCAAAGAATCGGACACCACTGAGCAACTGAACTGCTCGTATTTCCTGCCCTTTACTGGTGCTGCTGAGGAATATGCAGATTATACTCTTTATAGCTTTCAAAAACAATTTATATAAATTCAGTTTGACCTTTCTTAAGTAAAAATGTTGTATTCACTCTAGAAATTGTTTGAAAGATTTGGAAACAACATAGTTACCAGTGGATATTGTCCCACTTAATCATAATATAGTGGTAGCTTGATGTGAAATATCTGATACACATTTTAGGTACAAACATCGAATTAAACTTAAATAGCCAGAATCACCCCAGTCAAGGTGTTTTCACCGATTGATAGCCTGGGTGATTCTGAAATGCTCACAATGACATGTTAAGTGGCAGAGTTGCTTGTAGGTTAAAATATGACAAAGGGAGGACTAAGTGTAACACATCAAGGCCACGCTTCTCTATCTGGTACGTCACGGCAAAATTTCATTTGGAAAGATAGAGAAACGATAAAAACAAGATTTTTGCTGTTTCTACTTTATGATTTTACTGGTTGTTTTCACCATTCCCTTCAAGTGAGGATATAAATTTATCACATTTATATTTTTAATTACTTTGAGACTGAATATTGCAAAAATCCATAGATTTTTAACATCAGTTCTCTATGTTTAAATGCAACCTAGTATTTTAATGGCATAGCTTATATAAAACAGGAATCAAGAAGAAGATTGCTTCTTGCAGAGATTTTCTTTAAGGCTTTGTTTTATCAGTAAAATTTATCTCTAAAAGAGATTTCTCTGTACAATCGCATACCTTCTCTTCAAACCCCACAAGTTTCTATGAAGAATTGGAATCAGCTTTCAATGATTTGGACACCTTCTATGGAATCGTAGGATCTTTGGATGCCCATCTCTTCACACGTTTTGTGCTACTTCCTTGTTTTGGCCATTTCAATATTAACTTGCATTTCTCAGAAGTGACACACAAAGTGAGTGTGTGAAATACTCACTTTGTATTGACACACAAAGTGAGTCACAGTGAAAAATATTTCAGTCTTTTTCAATATATCTTGCTTGACTAATATTTGTAATATTAGTATTTAAGTTTTGTTATTTAAATTATCTTTGGATATAATATTGAAATTTTTCCTTTCAACATTAAAAATCTACAAATCTAACTATTTAATTGGAGATGTTAATAAAAATGATGAGTTAAATACATCTTTCTTTTAAAAAAGTCACACAGCAATTGGGATAATCCACTGAATCTATCTACCAACTGTCCCTAACCCTAAAAGTTGCAGTGAGAATTTCTGTTCCATTCTGGTATCACAGGTTATTTGGTAAGAAAAATTGCCCCTTGTAGGTGTCCATACCTTAATTTTTGGAAGCTTTAGATTGTTTAATTACAGTACAAAAAGGAAGTCACAAACATAATTAATGGACTTTAAAATAGAGAGATTATCCTGGATTATCCAGATGGACCAAATCAAATAACATGATCTCTTAAAAGCAGAGAACTTTCCCCAGCTGGAGACAAGAGAAATGCTCACAATGAAGGGAAGTCAGAAAGTTTCCAAATATGAATAGGAATTAACCTATCCTTTCTAGATGGGACAATGATTACAGGAAGCATGAGAGGGAATATGGACAGCATCTAGAAACAGAGCCCAGACCCTGGCTGCTACCAAGAAGGAACAAGAACCTCAGTCTTACAACCTCTGGGAACTGAATTTGGCCAACAACTGGAATGAGCTTGGAACCAAATTTTTCTCTAGAACCCTCAGTAAGGAATGCAGCCTGACAGGGCTTCGATTTCAGCTTTGGGAGAGCCTAAGTAGGGAACCCAGTCCAATCCATCAGATTCCTGACTTACACAAACTGTGAGTCAATAAATTTATGTTGCTCTCAGGAGCTAAATTTGTGATAATTTGTTACAGCATGAATAGAAAACTAATGTAAATTATCAAAGGTAAGTCCTTCCCAGCAAGCAGGTTTTCATCTTGTCCTATTTTATTTTTATTGCAGTATGAAAACAACTATCTACAATTTACATCTGGCTTTCTAAGAATTTTATTTTTAATAATAGCCTATTAGAATTTACTTAAAAATTATATATGAATTTCTCAAGCACATTTCAGTTCCCAGTCTCCATTTCACACAACTATGGAATAATTTCTTGCCTTTCACTGAAGTATAAAGCATGACTTAACCTAATATTTACCTAGGAAATTTTATTTTAAAGTAAAATTATTTACAGATTTGGTAGTTGTTCTTCCATATTGGGCAAAGAGAGTATGTATGAAAAAGGGTTGCAGAACACTTGATATAATTCAGGAGTTTCTAGAATTAAATACTCACTGCTTAATTAACAACAACCTTTTGGGCTTAGATTCATTTTGGGTATGTTTATGTTTTTATTACTAGTCTTAGAATAACAATATAAATTAAAAACATATAAACAACTACAAAATAAAGAATGTGACATATTAATCTAGCCACTGGAAATTATTTATTGAGCACTTACTATATAAACAATACTATGCTAGGCATTGTCAAAGATATAAAAGGAATATAAGACATATTCTAGAGACAGAATCACAGTCAGGGTAAACAAATTTCTACTTAGAAGGATAAAGATATGTGTGATTTATTTATATATTAATTGATTAATCGGGTACTTATTCAGCAAACATTTATCACATGCTTATTATATGTTAGGCATTATATAAACAGAGGGTGACCACAGGGGTTAAGACCAAGTCTGTGTTCTCAAGAATCTAGGCAGGAAGTCAGACACTAATGTCAGAACTAACTGCATGAGACAGAGAAATTGACAGACATATATGCAGTGTCACATGGGAACTAGGATACCCAACCAGCTGAGGTCCAGTGGGTATCAGGGAATCAGGGCTCAAAAAGTTTTCATTAGGAGAAACTGCTGAAGGGAATCCTGAAGGATGAGCAGGACTATTCTTCTTAAGGGATGAGGCCATCAGAACCAACAAGTGTTACTGTGTAGAAAGAACCAGAGGAAAAGAGAAAACATTTTTTTGTGCTTGAGAAAAAACCACACATCTGTGACTGTGGAGGGAAAAGATAAAGGGTTGATCTAGAAAGGGCCCCTATGACATTCTAAACTGGGCAGGATTTATCATGAAGCAACTGAAGAGGCTGCAGCTGGATAGTCATAGGGACATATCTAGAAAGTTTCTAGAATTTAGAAAGTTCACTCTGGTGATAGAGGAGAAATATTGGAGAGTGAAAAGTTTTTCTTAGGGAGACTGGCTAGGAGGCTATGTGGATGTCAGAAAGCAGCAGTGCTGTGTAAATTCTTGTGATATGTGAACACATGGCATGTTGTCCCACGGATCTTATTAAAAGAGGAAAAAATAGATTGTGTTCTGATATTTAAATTATGAAAGTAACACACAGTGGAAGAATTTGGTCAGTTCTAAACCCACTAGCCTAAATAGTAATTTGAATGTGACGAAGTAATTACATCTGAGTCTGTCAATAGGATGTAGCACCAGACAGCCTGTCTTTACTAGCATGGTAAGCTTTGTCATGAATATATTATTATAAATGGTGTTACAAATAGCTAAAAAGGGAAAAATAAATAAATAAGAAGAAATCCAAAGAACCAAAGAGGAAAGGGTTCATTCTAGTTCCTGAGATAAATATTTTCTTATTACAAATTTATCAACAGTCATTCCACTATTTAGCTCTACTTCCTGTCTGACTAGGGCTTCCCTGGTGGCTCAGACGATAAAGAATCTGCCTGCAATGCAGGAGACTGGGGTTCAATCCCTGGGTTAGGAAAATCCCCTGGAAAAGAGAATGGCTATTCACTCCAGTATTCTTGCCTGGGAAATCCCATGGACAAAGGAGCCTGGTGGGCTACAGTTGATGGGGTTGCAAGAAGTCAGACAGGACTGATTGATTAACACTTTCACTTTTTCATCTAACTAAATCAATTTGTCAGCTCACTCTGGACAGTGAGAGGATAGTGTCTCTCTGCCTTCAAAATGCAAGACTAGGATCTTCAATGCGGTGAAGAACTTGAGATACTACCCAAACTTTTTCCTTCATAGAGTTCTACTTCCTTCTTCACATGAATACATTCATGAAAGTTTGAGAAAGTAGAATCAAAGGAGCTTCATACTTAACTGGGTTATGTGTGGACTGCAAGGATTGGAATGAAAAAGGCAAGTTACAAATGATATCCAGCATCCTAGCTTGAGCTACAGGTGGATCATACTGCTTGCTACTCATGAAGGTGGAACAGGACAGGTCCTGGCTTGGATACAGAGGAAAAGGAAGAAGGTAGATCATAAATTCAAAATATGTACATTTGAAGTGCCCCTCAGTTCTGCAGCTGGAGACTTCTGATATAAATTGGAGATACAGGTATAACTGCCAACCTGAAAAATACATTTTAGAGAGATCTGTGTAGAGCTAAAGCCAGAGAAATGGATGAAGTCATCCAGGAATGGTAAAGGGATCAATCAAGGTAAGCACAGACTTTGAGGGTAGAAAGAGAATAAGAGGGAATGAAGTAATAAGTTTGTGTCGAGAGGAGATCAAATAATGGTGGAAGTATAGGGTAAGTGGAGGTGTTCAGGAATTAATCAAAGAACTAGGTTAGGTTTGAGGAATTTGTTCCCAGTGGAGTGAGAAGAGCTCAATTCAAGACAAACATTTGAATTTAAGCATCACTGATGTTTGTTCTGGAAAAATCCTGGGGAGAGAAGTGACATAATTAATGTTGTAGACCTGCGAAAAAGAATGAATAGATTGTTCTTATTGCAGTATGTGTATGGTCTTAAGGACCTGGACAAGGGGTAACAGCAACAAAACAATTCCAAAGGAAGAAAACAAAAAAACAAAATACTTAAACTAATGCCATCTGCTATTTAATTTCCATTTTCCCGTATTCCATGTCCTTTGCTTCACTGGGACAAGAAGGAAACTAACCTTTATTGAGTGTCCCTATAAACTAATACTTTTTGTAGGTTGACACTTAGATCTACTTCACAGGTGGTGCAGTGTAAACACAATCCACAGGACTGCCTGGGGGAGAGTGGACCTACCACTAGCACAATACAGAACAAAAACTAAGTCTCAGGTGAATTTAAATTGCATAGGGTGGTCAAACTAGTTAAGTGACAGAATTTGCTTTCAAACCACATGTACCCACTTGCAAAGCCCACTCGCTTGTGCTGATCCCACCCCTTACACACTGCTCCATTTATTCAGCTGCTATGTCTCCCATACAACTTGTCTGAAATTATCAAAACCTTTCTGTTTCATTTCTTCCAAACTATCTACATTTATAACATTCACCTGAAGTTCTAATTCCTTGAGGGATTTCTGCTGATGACTCCAGCTCAAAAGTATTTTTCTAAGCTCAGAGTTCATACAGATTATTTTTAAAAGTGTTTTCTGAGAACACTAGCTTCCCAAAACTACAAAATTGCATTTGTAATCAAATAAAGAGACGTCCTACATGTTAAGTCTATTTTGGAAGCTACCCAGTCTAAAACCTTTTTTTTAATATTGAGAGGGCATTTTCCAGGCGCTCCTATAATTTACATAACATCAACCCAACTCAACTGCTCACACATTATTTTATTTTTGTTCTTGTAAGTCACATTGTGAAGTAAATTGTAACCTTGAATACCATAATCAAGTGGATATTATTTTGCATTTATAATTTGTGCATGTGTGTATGTGTAAGTATATTATATGGTAAGTGCTTAAATATTTAATTGTTTATTTGTGGGGAAAGTAAATAAACATAGAATATTATTTACTATCTAAAACAATAAGGGGGCTTCCCAGGTGGCTCAGTGGGTAAAGAATCCACTTGCAAAGCAGGAGATGCAGGTTCATGCCGTGGGTGGGGAAGATACCCTGAAGGAGGGCATGTCAATTTACCTCAGTATTCCTGTCTAGAGAATCCCATGGACAGAGGAGCCTGGTGGCCTACAGTTCATAGGCTTGTAACGAATCGGACATGACTGAAGCAACTGAGCACGCACACACTAAAAACAAACAAACAAACAAAAATTTCTGGGGATTCAGGAGGTGGGAATGGGCTTGCAAAGAAAAAAAAAATATATGTATATGTATATATTTTTTCCCCTGCATGTTTGTATTTATCTCTGTTTAAAATGTTGTCTTATTAAAATTGAGTAAACAGGTTTTTCTTCTGATTAAGATGTATAAGGCCCTAAATGAACTTCACTCATATGGTAACACCAAGAAAACTCCAATAAATTAAAAAAGCATCCTTTTCTATGCTACCTTATTAATGGTATCAAGGAATAGTGGACACACATACACACATCCTTATTAAACTGATTTCCACGAAGAAGTGGCATTCAGAGTTTAGCAGCAAATTGTTTCAACTTATGTTGGGAAATGTCAGGTAAAGGAGAAGACTTGCTAAAGGCAGAGACCAGCTGAGCCATTGACAATGGCAGAGACAGACAGAAATGGATGAGAGTATGAAGGCTTCCTAAATATAGTAATTGGTTTTTTTTTGTTTTTGTATAGCATTATGCCAAAGAGTTGACTCACTGGAAAAGACTCTGATGCTGGGAGGGATTGAGGGCAGGAGGAGAAGGGGACGACAGAGGATGAGATGGCTGGATGCCATCACTGACTCCATGGACGTGAGTCTGAGTGAACTCCAGGAGTTGGTGACGGACAGGGAGGCCTGGTGTGCTGCAATTCTTGGGTTCGCAAAGAGTTGGCCAAGACTAGCGACTGAACTGAACTGATGCTTATTTTCCCATCCTTCCACCTCTAAGTTTTGCAGAGAATAAAAGCAAGTAACTTGAGACTGTAGAGCAAGCAGCAGCCGAGGCCCCATTAAACTTGGAAATGAAGTCTCTCAGTCGTGTCTGACTCTTTGCAACCCCATGGACTGTAGCTACCAGGCTCCATCCATGAGATTTTCCAGGCAAGAATGCTGGAATGGGTTGCCATTTCCTTCTCCAGAGGATCTTCCTGACCCAGGGATCGAACCCGGGTCTCCCGCATTGCAGGCAGACGCTTTACTGTCTGAGCCACCAGGGAAGCCCCCCACTAAATTTAAAACTTGGTAAACTCTATAAAGAGTCACTAACTCACTTTATCTTCCAGACATCAAATAAAATTCACATTCTTTGCAGAAAATAAAAGCAGAAGAGTAGTCTTCTTACATTGCTTCTGATTTTCTATACAAAAAAATATGGTATATTATCAAATATGATGAAATATGCCAAAATATAAATATATTGGAAAGAGAAAGAATGTTAAAAAAATCACTAAATCAAACCATAAATGATTCAGCCCACAGTAATAGTCACCATCATAATTTTCTGCAATATGATCTTGTACATCTTCTTATCCAGAGGTAGAATCTATGGATGAGAGGTAGAATATATGTTCTCTCTGCTTAAGTCTTACTGGGCTTGTCACTCACATTAAACAGAATATGGTGACTGTGATGTTACATGGCTTCTGAAATTGGGGTGGAAAAAGCATGTAGCTTCTTTCATATTGGCTGAGTCATTTGATGGTAAAAGAAGTCTACATGGGTAGAAACTGGGATAATCATATGGGATTATTTAGAATGAAGTATAGAGGATTTCTATGGTGATAGCAGTGTTCTATATCTTGATTGGAGTGTGGGTGAAACAAGTATAATTATTTGTCTAACTCATCAAATTATATACTTAATAACTTTATGTTTTCTGCTTTGTAATCAAAGCAGCCTTGAATAATCTCATGATCAGGGGATTTTTTTTTTCTCATTTGATAAAAACTAAGTTGGACACATGTTTATAGTTAATATGTTTCACAAAATCATCAGTTCAACTTAGGAAACAAGGCATCTCTGCTTGCTAATGTTATAATACTTTATTATAAGCTGATCAATGTACTTGAATGTAATTAAAGTAAATTTCCTTAAATTAAATCTTTATTTCTGTTCTCCTTTAATTCAGATTATTTCATAAATTCTGCAGCTTAAATTATCAAGGTAGTGTTTTTCTGTTGGCATAATGAATACTTTTTAATTTCTACTGTATATCACTGCCTTAAACCTTTATTTTTCAGACATAGATATAAATAAGTAGGCACTGGTGTTAAAAATAATGCTTTTAGATATGCTGTTTCTTATAAAACCTGATACAAATTTGAGGTTGAATAAAAAGTAGAGGCTATATCAAATTTAAGAAGACAGAAGATGTTGGAATTTGAAGCAGAATGAATAGAGATCAAAGAAATATAGATCCTGAGTCCTTAAATACTTTCTTTTCCATACTCTTTTAACTTTTAAATTGGACATAAATTTTGTTTAAAAAAAAAGAAGAAAGAAACTAAACTTAAAATCGGATCTAGATATCTCTAAATAATGAGACTGAGTAATGACCCTAAGTGATAATATCACATGTTATTATTAAGGTGTTTTTTAAACCAGAAAAACATAATAAAATATCTTCATCTTTTCTGGACACTGTTAAATTTAAAATTTACAACTGTGTGTCATTTAATAACTATGTGGTTAAGAGAAAGGGAACCTCAGTTTTCTCAATCTTGAAATAATTTTAACATTACAGTTTTACAGTATGCTTTAGAAATAATGTGTATAACAAATAGCCCTATTATACAACAAAGATGCTCAAATCTTCACGTTTTAAGTGAATCTGAATCTAACGTAACTGTGTTCAGCATAATGTCAATGTGATTCTTAATAACGTAAAAATATTCCATGGTACAATGTGAGTTTGCAATGATGCCCCAGGGCATTTTGTCATACAGGCTGTGATTTTATCAATGAAAATAAAACAATAAAAATAACTGAAAATAAGTTAATCAGTACCATCTTTCTAGATTCCATCAGTTCAGTTCAGTTTAGTTGCTCAGTCGTGTCCGACTCTTTGCGACCCCATGAATCGCAGCACACCAGGCCTCCCTGTCTATCACCATCTCCCGGAGTTCACCCAAACTCACGTGCATCAAGTCGGTGATGGCATCCAGCCATCTCATCCTCTGTCGTCTCCTTCTCCTCCTGTCCCCAATACCCCCCAGCATCAGAGTCTTTTCCAATGAGCCAACTCTTCGCATGAGGTGGCCAAAGTATCAGAGTTTCAGCTTCAATACCAGTCCTTTCAATGAACACCCAGGACTGATCTCTTTTAGGATGGACTGACTGGATCTCCTTGCAGTCCAAGGGACTCTCAAGAATCTTCTCCAACACCACAGTTCAAAAGCATCAATTCTTTGGCGCTCAGCTTTCTTCACAGTCCAACTCTCATATCCATACATGACCACAGGAAAAACCATAGCCTTGACTAGACGGAATTTGTTGGCAAAGTAATGTCTCTGCTTTTGCATACGCTATCTAGATTGTCATAACTTTCCTTCTAAGGAGTAAGCATCTTTTAATTTCATGGCTGCACTCACCATCTGCAGTGATTTTGGAGCCAAAAAATAAAGTCTGACACTGTTTCCACTGTTTCCCCATCTATTTGCCATGAAGTGATAGGACCAGATGCCATGATCTTCGTTTTCTGAATGTTGAGCTTTAAGCCAACTTTTTCACTCTCCTCTTTCACCCTCATCAAGAGGCTTTTTAGTTCCTCTTCACTTTCTGCCATAAGGGTGGTGTCATCTGCATATCTGAGGTTATTGCTATTTCCCCCGGCAATCTTGATTCCAGCTTGTGCTTCATCCAACCCAGCATTTCTCATAATGTACTCTGCATAGAAGTTAAATAAGCAGGGTGACAATATACAGCCTTGATGTACTCCTTTTCCTGTTTGGATTTCATATACATGTGTAATTATACAATATTTGTTTTTCCTTTTCTGAATTACTTCACTTTATGTAATAGACTCATCCATCTCATAAGGATTGACTCAAAGAATTTTAAAAGATTCCCTACATTATCAACAGCAAATTTAATAACAATTCAAAATTATCTCTTTTACTAAAATATATAATAGGATTATAAAATAAGAAGATGTTTGGGAAAATGTCATCAACTTTTATGAATGCGATCAGTGAAAAAAGTATATATATTTAATAAATAGAATATTTTCTTAGAGTAGAAATAATAATAAACATAATTTGTAGTGATCTTATGAACTTGTGATTATAAGAAATAAACATATCAGAACATATTTATTCCTTAGCATGATAATTAATTGTGCATTTCAGGAACTTGTAGTCTATGTCTTAGCTCAAGTGAATACTATAGGGATCCCTAATACTTTATTCACAATCCTAAAATACAAAAGGGCTTCCCTTGTAGCTCAGCTGATAAAGAATCTGTTTGCAATGCTGGAGACCCCAGTTCAAAGATTCCCTGGAGAAGGGATAGGCTATCCACTCCAGTATTCTTGGGGTTCCCTGCTGGCTCAGATGGTAAAGAATCCACCTGCAATGTAGGAGACCTGGATTCGATCATTGGATTGAGAAGGTGCCCTGGAGGTTGGCATGGCAATCCATTTCAGTATTCTTGCCTGGAGAACCCTTATGGACAGAGGAGCCTGGAGGGCTATAGTCCATGGGGTCACAAAGAGTCGGATGTGACTGAGAACAGCACAAAATACAAAAAGCTCTGGAGAAATGCTTTCATAAATAAGGTGCTAAAATCCTTTGGTTGGGAATTTGTGTTCCAAGAAGGAATAACAGAGACCAATTGACCCTCCTAGCTAAACAACCAGAAATTATATATGTCAATAGTTTTTAAGACATAGAACATCAGGTAATGAAGGAGAGTGATCCTTGAGATACAAGAACCAAAGAAGGTGAGACCCCTGATTGCCTTAGTTTACTTTCTGGATAAAGTTTCCAGGCCAAAGCACAGAGTTAAAGCTTTTGTTCTATACAGAAGAAGAGGAGCTTGAGTCTAAATAAGCTTTTGTTTTGAGGCAGGAGATAAATGGCCCCCATTTATCTCAGCTAAACCTGTCCCCTGTGGACAGATGCTTCAAGATAAAGACAATGGCAGGGGCAAGGAGGAGCCAGGCCCTGTTGGATAAAAGATAAACAGAACACATATTTCTCATACTTGAGGTCAAGAAGATCTCCCTGACTATACATGGGGGTCAAAAAGGGAGGGGACAGCATCCCATAATCGGTGGTGTCAGCCTCCCCATAGGCCTCTGCACTGGAAGCCATCTTGGCAAAAAGATGTACATACATGTTGGGTAGGACTCTAGGACAGGTCAGGTGTGGAAAAAAAATGAAGTAATTGGCCAAAGGTAAACAAGACTCAGGGGAACTGCTCTAAATAAGTGATTTGAGTCACCTCTCTGGTGAGCATCACATCATTAGGGAGGACTCCCACACCCTTTCTCTCTAGGTGTATATCTGTCTTGCTTCTGTCTTAAACAAAATGTTCCTCTGTGTGCTCTCCCACTTGTTGTGCTGTGTCTGTAATAATATGCTTTGCAACTGTTTTTACAGGTTTTGCCACTTTGAGAAATTCACTTTGCAATGGGGGTAAAAACCAGAGCAACTTTTCTCCTAGCCTTTAGCCTCTAGTGGACAAGTGGCTAGAATTCCTGATTTTCATCCAGGCTACCCAAGTCCAATTCCTGAGCAGGGAACCAAGATCCCACTTCAAGCCACCATTCATTGCTGTTTCCCTGAGATCAGTTTCATAGGGGAGATGGAAGACATGAGTTTGGGTAGATTTTGGTACTGATACTGGTTGCTCCTAAGCCAACCAGTATCTGGGAGTTTTCTCCGGATCCTCCCTGATCCTCTCTGTGAGTAAATGGTGGAAATACTGGAGGAAAAGTCTGCAAGCAGGTTTTATGTCTGCTTTCCAAAGAGTTTCACACTGTCATCCACATTTTGCCTTTAGCACTGTATTCAATGGTTCTAGATAAAACTTTTTAGAAGCTTTAACTGTATTTGACAATGTCTATCCATTCTAGGTACACAAATGCTAGGATCCTGTACTTCCCCTTAAGCATTTCTCTCTCCCCAGATTGTTTGCTTTGCAAACTCTGCTCTCTGAAAGGCTCAAGAAAAGCCACTTATATTTGCTGTTTACCCAGCTTTTATCTTGTCTGGAGAGTGGGAATCTTTCTCTTTCCAGCATTTTACATAGCTGAAATATTAAGTCCATCATGCTTACTAAAATCAAAACCAACAAAGAAACACTTGCTCTCTCATTCTCTCTCATTTTGTGGTAACTTAATTCTGGCTGACCTTGGGGGGGATATATATATATATATAATATTCCAGACCTTTTACATACAGTTTACCTGGATCATCTCATGATTCAAAATCATCCCCAAATATCTAACCATCTCTACATTTCTTTGGCATTGTAAACACTTCATAGTACCATTTCTTTGGTGGACTTTTGCCCATATGGCACAATCATGTCTATAAACTATTAATACTTTTCTGTTAAAATAAAAAATGATGTCATGGATTAAGCACTGCATTTAAATGAGGGAGAAAAGGAGTGTGTTTGTCCTTTCATGGCTTGTGCCTGTTCAGGATGTGAACTAGCCTTGCACTGAAGGGTATTCTGCCTGGTGCACTTAGTCATTCAGTCATGTCTGAATCTTTGCGACCCACCAGGCTCTTTTGTCCATGGGAATTCTCCAGGCAAGAATACTGGAATGGGTTGAAATGCCCTCCTCCAGGGGATTTTCCCAACACAGAGATCAATCTGAGGTCTTCTGCTCTGTAGGCAGATTCCGAGTCTGAGCTGCCAGGGAAGCCATTCTGCTTCTGTGATAGGAAAATATATCAGGGGATAGAAGCTGACAGATAAAACTTAGATTCTATTATAAAGAGAATATACACTTTCCAAGTATATATTTCAAACATCTAAACTAGTTCAGTGAACATAATATTAGTAGGAAACAAACAATTTGTTGTTAAATTCAACTAGAAGATGGCAAAGTAGGACCTGAGCTCATCTTCCACTGTGAGAACTCCAAAATTGCAACTTGCTGCTGAACAACCATCAACAGGAGAATGTTGACTCTCACCAAAAAAAAGATACCCCACATCCAAACACAAAGGAGAAGCCCCAACAAGATGGTAGGAGGAATGAAACTGTATTTATTGCAAGCCCCATACCTGCCAGAGATGCCTGGAAGGAAGGCTCAAATGAAACCTTGTGTGCACCAGGACCCAGAGACCCCACAAGAGTCAGACCTGCCTTTGAGTGTTTGAGTGTCTGCTCAGGAGTTACAGATCAGCAGTGGCAACCATGGGGACAGGAGCTCTGGCCGCAATAGACCTGGGAGGTGCTGCGTATGTCCTAACTCCTCTTGAAGGAGGTCACCATTAGGCCCAACATAGAGCCACCGAGCAGATGACCCACAAACTGGAGAACAATTGTATCAAAGAAGTTCTTGCACTGTTGCAAAAGTTCTATGGTCCACAAAAGATTCCCAAACCTGGAGATCCAGAAAACGGACTGAGGACCCCCAAGGAATTTGACTTTGAAGGCCAGTGAGATTTGATTACAGAACTTCCATAGGATTTGGGGAACAGATTCTTGGAGGGCATAAACAAAACTTTGTGCACACCAGGACCCAGAAGAAAGGAGCAGTGACTGCACTAGAGACTGAGCCAGATTTGCCTGTGTGTGTCCAGGAGTCTCTGGTGTGGGTATGGGTCAACAGTGACCTGCTGCGGGTCAGGGCACTAAATGCAAAAGTCCTGGGGGCTGCAGAGTGGTGCTGGCATAAGTTTTTTTGAAGGAGGTTGCCTCAGGCAAAACCAAAGGGAGAGAACAGAGCCTCTTACATCAACAGAAAGTTGGATTAAAGATTTACTGAGCATGGCCCCAGCCATCAGAGCAAGGCCCAGATTCCCCAGTAGCCAAACCCTCCAATCAGGAAACTTCCACAAGCCTCTTATTCTTATCCATCAGAAAGCAGATAGATGAAAACAACAATCAAAGAAAAATAACCAAATTGATCACGTGGATCACTGCCTTGTCTAACTCAATGAAACTATGAGTTATGCCATGCAGGGCCACCCAAGATGGACGGGTCATGGTGGAGAGCTCTGACAAAATGTGGTCCACTGGAGAAGGGAATGACAAACCACTTCAGTATTATTGCCTTGAGAACCCCATGAACAGTATGAAAAGGCAGAGTTATGACATTGGAAGATGAACTCCCCCACTTGGTAGGTGCTGAATATACTACTGGAGAAGAGTGGAGAAATAGCTCAGGAAAAAATGAAGAGGCTGAGCCAATGCAAAAACACCACCCAGTTGTGAATGTGACTGGTGATGGAAGTAAAGTCTGATGTTGTAAAGAACAATATTGCATAGGAACCTGGAATGTTAGGTCCATGAATCAAGGTAAATTGCAAGTGGTCAAGCAGGAGATGGCAAGAGTGAACGTTGACATTTTAGTAATCAACGAACTAAAATGAACCAGAATGGGTGAATTGAAATCGGATGACCATCACATCTAATACTGTGGGCAAGAACCCCTTAGAAGAAATGGAGCAGCCTTCATAGTCAACAAAAGAGTCCAAAATGCAGTTCTTGAGTGCCATCTCAAAAATAACAGAATGATCTCTGTTTGTTTCTAAGGCAAACCATTCATTATCACAGTAATCCAAGTCTATGACCTAACCACTAATGCTGAAGAAGCTGAAGTTGAACAGTTCTGTGAAGACTTACAAGACCTAGAACTAACACCAAAAGAAAAGATGTCTTTTCCATCATATGGGGACTAGAATGAAAGAGCAGAAAGTCAAGAGATACCTGGAGTAACACGCAAGTTTGGGCTTAGAGTACAGTATGAAGCAGGGACTTGTCACAGCAAACACCCTCTTCCAACAACACAAGAGATGACTCTACACATAGACAGCACCAGATGCTCAAGACGGAAATCAGATCGATCATATTCTTTGCAGCCAAAAATGGAGAAGCTCTATAAAGTCAGCAAAACCACTACCAGGAGCTGACTGTAGCTCCGACCATGAACTCCTTATTGCAAAATTCACACTTAAATGGAAGAAAGTACAGAAAACCACTAGACCATTCAGTTCAGTTCTGTTCAGTTGCTCAGTCGTGTCCGACTCTTTGCAACCCCATGAATCGCAGCACGCCAGGCCTCCCTGTCCATCACCAACTCCTGGAGTTCACTCAGACTCACGTCCATCGAGTCAGTGATGCCATCCAGCCATCTCATCCTCTGTCGTCCCCTTCTCTTCCTGCCCCCAATCCCTCCTAGCATCACAGTCTTTTCCAATGAGTCAACTGTTCGCATGAGGTAGCCAAAGTACTGGAGTTTCAGCTTCAGCATCATTCCTTCCAAAGAAATCCCAGGGCTGATCTCCTTCAGAATGGACTGGTTGGATCTCTTTGCAGTCCAAGGAACTCTCAAGAGTCTTTTCCAACACCACAGTTCAAAAGCATCAATTCTTCAGCGCTCTGCCAAAACATTCAGGTATGACCTAAATCAAATCCCTTTTAATATACAGTGGAAGTGACAAAGAGATTCAAGAGATTAGATTTAAGAGACAGAATCCCTTAAGAGCAATGGAAAGAGGTTTGTAACATTGTATAGGAAGCTGTGATCAAAACCATCCCCAAGAAAAAGAATTGCAAAAAGGCAAAATGGTTGTCTGAGAAGGACTTACAAATATCTGAGAAAAGAAGAAAAGCAAAAGGCAAAGGAGAAAAGGAAAGATATATCCATCGAATTCAGAGTTCCAAAGAATACCAAGGAGAGATAAGAAAGCTTTCCTAAATGGTCATTGCAAAGAAGTAGAGGAAAACAATAGAATGGGAAATACTAGAGGTCCCTGCAAGAAAATTAGAGATACCAAGGAAACATTTCATGCAATGACAGGCACAAGAAAAGACAGAAATGGTGCAGAATTAACAGAAGGCACAGATATTAAGAAGACATTACAAGAATACACAGAAAAACTATACAAAAAAGATCTTAATGACCCAGATAACCACGATTGTGTGACCCCTCACCTAGAGCCAGACATCCTGGAATATGAAGTCAAGTGGACCTTAGGAAGCATCACTACAAACAAAGCTAGTGGAGGTGATGAAATTCTAGCTGAGCCATTTCAAATCCTAAAAGGTGATGCTGTTAAAGTGCTGCACTCAATATGCCAGCAAATTTGGAAAACTTAGCAGTGGCCACAGGGCTGGAAAAGGTCAGTTTTCATTCCAATCCCAAAGAAAAGCAATGCCAAAGAAAGTTCAAACTACTGCCCAATTGCACTCATCTCATTCCAGCAGAGTAATGCTCAAAATTCTCTAAGCGAAGCTTCAACAGACTGTGAACTGAGAATTTCCAGATATTCAAACTGGACTTAGAAAAGGCAGAGGAACACAGATCAAATTTCCAACAATTGTTGGATCATAGAAAAAGCTAGAGAATTCTGGGAAAAAAACATCTATTTCTGCTTCATTGCCTATGCTAAATCCTTTGTGTGGATCACAACGAACTGTGGGAATTTCTTAAAGAGATTGGAATACCAGACCATCTCACCTGCTTCCTGAGAAATCTGTAAGCAGGTCAAGAAGAACAGTAAGAACCAGACATGAAACAACAGACTGCTTCAAAATTGGGAAAGGAGTATGTCAAGGCTGCATATTGTCACCCTGTTTATTTAACTTGTATGCAGAGTACATCATGCAAAATGCTGGGCTGGGTCAAGCACAAGCTGGAATCAAGATTTCCAGGAGAAATATCGATAACCTAAGATATACAGATGACCCAACCCTGATGGCAGATAGAGAAGAACTAAAGAGCCTCTTGATGAAAGTGAAAGAGGAGCATGAAAAAGCTGGCCTAGAACTCAACATTCAAAAACCTAAGATCATGGCATCCAGTCCCATCACTTCATGGCCAATAGATGGGGAAACAATGGAAATGGTGAAAAGATTTTCTTTTCTTGGGCTGCAAAATTACTCCAGATGGTGACTGCAGCTATGAAATTAAAATATACTTGCTCCTTGGAAGAAAAAACATGACCAACCTAGACAGCACATTAAAAAGCAGAGACATTACTTTGTTGACAAAGGTCCATCTAGTTAAAGTTACAGTTTTCCCAGTAGTCATGTATGGATGCGAGAATTGGACTATAAAGAAAGCTGAGCACAGAAGGTTTGGTACTTTTGAATTGTGGTGTTGGAGAAGACTCTTGAGAGTTCCTTGGATTTCAAGGCGATTAAATCAGTCAATCCTAAAGGAAATCAGTCCTGAATATTCATTGGAAGTGCTGATGCTGAAGCTCCAATGCTTTGGGCACCTGATGTGAAGAACTCAGTCATTGGAAAAAACCCTGATGCTGGGATGATTGAAAGCAGTAGGAGAGGGTGTTACAGAGGATGAGATGGTTAGATGGCATCCCTGACTTGATGGACATGAGTTTGAACAAGTTCCAGGAATTGGTGATGGACAGGGAAACCTGGCATGCTGCAGCCCATGGGGTCACAAAAAGTGTTGAGCAACTGAACACACAGTTGAGCAACTGAACTGAACTGGATTGAAATTCAACTAACGTTATTTTCAAATCCAGACAGAAGTTAGAGTCAAGAATTCATTAGATATTTTAGAAAACACATCTCTAAATACTTCTATAGGACAAATAACTGCATTTCAGAAATTTTATAAATGCAGTAAAAGCTGTTTTCCTCTTGTATGTACAGTTTGTTCAGAGAAAGGAAGATGATGAGCTTAATATTGAACATCTTACTGAGAACCCTGAACTATGTTAGGTGCTTCATATATCTGTTACTTGATTCTCATCACAAACATTTTCAGTATTTTATACTCTCTCCAATTCAAAGATAAGGACATTGGCATTATTTATTCAATCTGCCAGGAAGACAAGTAAAAAGTCCTGTGTACTGGCATGGTGCTACTTTCTAACATCCTATTGTAAATAACACGAAAGCAGTCTCTTGGCCTCATGGAGTTTACAAATGTCAAGGAATAAATATATTGTACAAATTTGTATTGTTTTAAATTTGTTCATTGTTTTTACAAGCTTTGTATGTTTTGAAAATATCCAGAAGAGATAGTTAAGAAATACTACAAAAGCAGACATGCTGCTAAGTCGCTTCAGTCGTGTCCAACTCTGTGTGACCCTATAGACGGCCTCCCACCAGGCTCCCCCGTCCCTGGGATTCTCCAGGCAAGAACACCGGAGTGGGTCGCCATTTCCTTCTCCAATGCATGAAAGTGAAAGTGAAGTCACTCAGTCGTGTCCAACTCTTAGCGACCTCATGGACAGCAGCCTACCAGGCTCCTCCTTTCATGGGATTTTCCAGGCAAGAGTACTGGAGCAGACATAAAGGCCACCTAATCAGATTTGCAATTTCCTTCATCATCCAGTGGTTAAGAATCTGCCTTTCAATGCAGAGGATATGGGTTCGATCCCTGTCCAGGGAACTAAGATCCCACATGTCACAGGGCCAGTAAACCCATGGTGCAACTACTGAACCTGTGTACTGCAACTGGAGAGCTTGTGTGCCCCAAACTACAAAGCCCAGATGCTCTGGAGCCCATGCACCGCAAGTAAGATCCTGCATGCTGCAACTGAGACCCAACACAGCCCAAAACAAACAAACAAATAAATGAATAAATATTTTTTTAAAAGATCACCTAATCTGGTTTAGATGATATGGAAAATTCTCCCATAGAAAATAATTTTAAGACTTAAAATAGTTAACCTGCCTTATGTCAGACAGCACTGTGTGGAAGAAACACCGTTTGAATTTCCATGTCTGACTCCACAGTTTTTTATTTTTATTTTTTAATGTAATTTGTTGTATTACATAGTTACTAAGGGTGGTCATGTATGGATGTGAGAGTTGGTCTGTGAAGAAAGCTGAGCGCTGAAGAATTGACGCTTTTGAACTGTGGTGTTGGAGAAGACACTTGAGAGTCCCTTGGACTGCAAGGAGATCCAACCAGTCCATTCTGAAGGAGATCAGCCCTAGCATTTCTTTGGAAGGAATGATGTTAAGCTGAACTTCCAGTACTTTGGCCACCTCATGCGAAGAGTTGACTCATTGGAAAAGACTGTGATGCTGGGAGGGATTGGGGGCAGGAGGAGAAGGGGACGACCGAGGATGAGATGGCTGGATGGCATCACTGACTCGATGGACGTGAGTCTGAGTGAACTCCAGGAGTTGGTGATGGACAGGGAGGCCTGGCGTGCTGCGGTTCTTGTGGTCACAAAGAGTTGGACTGAGTGACTGAACTGAACTGAATTGAACTGAAGGTAACTAATTAGTTGGCTGTTCAAAAAGAGTGAGTGTACATTTGCTACAGAACTTCTCATGCCCCAAAGCTACCTTAACCACAACGCTGTACCAGCGGACTCCCCCTCTACCCACCCATGAAAGGAGAACCTGGGGAGACTCTCATGAGAACACCTGAGGAATGGAAACGTGATGAAGAATCTGGGAAAACCAGATAGTTCTCTTTTCAAGCCAGGTGTGTTTGTGGTTATTTTGGGAAATGTGAAGCTACAAGCTTCAAAGACAGCAACTGACAGCCAGATGGCAACTGAACATCTTCCTCCTCTGAGACTATACATGACTCTTCTGTCTCATTCACCCAGGAACTCCCTGACCTACCCTGGTTTGTCAAATCTGAACTCAATGTGATAATTAAGTGTGGCTTGCCAAATTCAATTTCAATCTGTATCACTTCCCTTTCAGACCTACTATGTGTTATAACTAAGTAGAGTTATATTTGTTTTAGTGTAAAGATTGCTTATCACTAAATAAGTCTTATTTGATGGAATGAATGACTGCTATTTTAAATTAAGTGGTTAATTAATATAGGACAAGAATTTATCTTAACATTTTAAAGAGATTTTTTTGATGTGGACCATCTTTCTTTGTCTTTATTGAATTTGTTACAGTATTGTTTCATATATATATATATTCTTTATTAGCCCTGGGATCTTGGCTCTCAGACCAGTGATGGAAACCACACACCGTGCATTGGTAGGCAGAATCTTAACCACTGGACCACCAGGGAAGTCCTGTAGAAGACTTGTTTAAAGTTACCTCAAATTGTTGTTGATGTTCAGTCTCAGAGTCATGTCTGACTCTTTGTGACCCCATGGATTGCAGCATGCCAGCCTTCCCTGTACTTCACCATCTCCCAGAGCTTGCTCATACTCATGTCCAGTGAGTCGGTGGTGCCATCCAACTTTCTCATCCCCTGTTATCCCCTTCTCTTGCTGCCTTCAGTCTTTCCAGCATCAGGGTATTTTATAATGAGTCAGCTCTTCCAATCAGGTGGCCAAAATATTGGAGCTTCAGCTTTAGCATCAGTCCTTTCAACGAATATTCAGGACTGATTTACTTTAGAGTTGACTGGTTTGATCTCCTTGCAGTCCAAGGGACTTGCAAGAGTCTTCTCCAACACCATAGTTCAAAAGCATCAGTTCTTCAGCACTCAGCCATCTTTATGGTTCAACTCTCACATCTGTACATAACTACTGGAAAACCCATAGCTTTGACTATACAGACCTTTATCAGCAAAATAATGTCTCTGGTTTTTAATACATTGTCTAAGTTGGTCATAGCTTTTCTTCCAAGGAGCAAGTGTCTTAATTTTATGACTGCCGTCACCGTCTGTAGTGATTTTGGAGCCCAAGAAAAGAAAATCTGTCACTATTTCCATTGTTTCCCCATCTATTTGCCATAAAGTACCCAAGTAAGATGGTAGGTGTTGTGAGAGGGCATCAGAGGGAAGATACACTGAAACCATAATCACAGAAAACTAGCCAATCTGATTGCATGGACCACAGCCTTGTCTAACTCAATGAAACTAAGCCATGCCATCTGGGGCCACCCAAGATGGGAGGGTCATGGTGGAGAGGTCTGACAGTATGTGGTCCACTGGAGAAGGGAATGTCAAACTACTTCAGTTTTCTTGCCTTGAGAACCCCATGAACAGTATGAAAAGGCAAAATGATAGGATACTGAAAGGGGAATTCCCCAGATCTGTGGAAGTGAAGTGGCTCAGTGGTGTCAACTCTTTGCGACCCCATGGACTGTAGCCTATCAGGCTCCTTCATCCATGGGATTTTCCAGGCAAGAGAGCTAGAGTGGATTGCCATTTCCTTCTCCAGGGGATCTTCCTGACCCAGGGATTGAACCCGGGTCTCCTGCATTGCAGGCAGACACTTTTACTGTCTGAGTCACCAGGGAAGCTTAGGTCAGTAGGTCCCCAATATGCTACTGGAGATCAGTGGAGAAATAACTACAGAAGGAATGAAAGGATGGCGCCAAAGCAAAAACAATACCCAGTTGTGGGTGTGAATGGTGATAGAAGCAAGGTCTGATGCTGTAAAGAGCAACATTGTATAGGAACCTGGAACATCAGTTCCATGAATCAAGGCAAATTGGAAGTGGTCAAACAGGAGATGGAAAGAGTGAATGTCAACATTCTAGGAATCAGAGAACTAAAATGGACCGGAATGGGTGAATTTAACTCAGATGACCATTTTATCTACTACTGTGGGCAGGAATCCCTCAGAAGAAATGGAGTAGTCATCGTGGTCAACAAAAGAGTCTGAAATGCAGTACTTGGATGCAATCTCAAAAACGACAGAATGATCTCTGTTTCCAAGGCAAACCACTCAATATCACGGTAATTCAAGCCTATGCCCCAACCAGTAACACTGAAGAAGCTGAAGTTGAATGGTTCTATGAAGACCTACATGACCTTTTAGAACTAACACCCAAAAAAGATGTCCTTTTCATTATAGGGGACTGGAATACAAAAGTAGGAATTCAAGAAACACCTGGAGTAACAGGCAAATTTGGCTTTGGAGTACGCAATGAAGCAGGGCAAAGGCTAATAGAGTTTCACCAAGAGAACTCACTGGTCATAGCAAACAACCTCTTCCAACAATGCAAGAGAAGACTCTGCACATGGACATCACCAGATGGTCAACACTGAAATCAGATTGATTCTATTCTTTGAAGCCAAAGGTGGAGAAGCTCTATACAGTCAGCAAAAACAAGACCGGGAGCTGATTGTGGCTCAGATCATGAACTCACTATCGCCAAATTCAGATTTAAATTGAAGAAAGTAGGGAAAACCACTAGACCATTCAAGTATGACCTAAATCAAATCCCTTATGATTATACAGTGGAAGTGAGAAAAAGATTTAAGGGACTAGATCTGATAGACAGAGTGTCTGATGAACTATGGAAGGAGGTTCATGACATTGTACAGGAGACAGGGATCAAGACAATCCCCATGGAAAATAAATGCAAAAAAGCAAAATGGCTGTCTGGGGAGGACTTACAAATAGCTGTGAAAAGAAGAGAAGTGAAAAGCAAAGGAGAAAAGGAAAGATATAAGCATATGAATGCAGAGTTCCAAAGAATAGCAAGAAGAGATAAGAAAGTCTTCCTCAGCGATCAATGCAAAGGAATAGAGGAAAACAACAGAATGGGAAAGACTAGAGATCTCTTCAAGAAAATTAGAGATACCAAGGGAACATTTCATGCAAAGATGGGCTCGATAAAGGACAGAAATGGTATGGACCTAACAGAAGCAGAAGATATTAAGAAGAGGTGGCAAGAATACGCAGAACTATACAAAAAAGATCTTCACGACCCAGATAATCATGATGGTGTGATCACTCACCTAGAGCAGGACATCCTGGAATGTGAAGTCAAGTGGGTCTTAGAAAGCATCACTACGAACAAAGCTAGTGGAGGTAATAGAATTCCAGTGGAGCTATTTCAAATCCTAAAAGATGATGCTGTGAAAGTGCTTCACTCAATATGCTGGCAAATTTGGAAAACTCAGCAGTGGCCACAGGACTGGAAAGGGTCAGTTTTCATTCCAATCCCAAAGAAAGGTAATGGCAAAGAATGATCAAACTACTGCACAATAGCACTCACATCACACGCTAGTAATGCTAAAAATTCTCCAAGCCAGGCTTCAGAAGTACGTGAACCGTGAACTTCCAGATGTTCAAGCTGGTTTTAGAAAAGGTAGAGGAACCATAGATCAAATTGCCAACATCTGATGGATCATGGAAAAAGCAAGAGAGTTCCCGAAAAACATCTATTTCTGCTTTATTGACTATGCCAAATCCTTTGACTGTGTAGATCACAATAAACTGTGGAAAATTCTGAAAGACATGGGAATACCAGGCCACCTAACCTGCCTCTTGAGAAACCTGTATGCAGATCAGGAAGCAACAGTTAGAATTGGGCATGGAACAACAGACTGGTTCCAAATAGGAAAAGGAGTACATCAAGGCTGTATATTGTCACCCTGCTTATTTAACTTATATGCAGCGTACATCATGAGAAAGACTAGGCTGGAAGAAGCACAAGCTGGAATCAAGATTGCCAGGAGAAATATCAATAACCTCAGATATTCAGATGACACCACCCTTATGGCAGGAATGTGAAGAGGGACTCAAAATCCTCTTGGTGAAAGAGGAGAGTGAAAACGTTGGCTTAAAGCTCAACATTCAGAAAATGAAGAGCATGGCATCTGCTCCCATCACTTCATGGCAGATAGATGGGTAAACAGTGGAAACAGTGTCAGACTTTATTTTGGGGGGCTCTAAAATCACTGCAGATGGTGAGTGCAGCCATGAAATTAAAAGACGCTTACTCTTTGGAAGAAAAGTTATGACCAACCTAGATAACATATTCAAAAGCAGAGACATTACTTTGCCAACAAAGGTCTGTCTAGTCAAAGCTATGGTTTTTCCAGTGGTAACGTATGGTTGTAACAGCTGGACTGTGAAGAAAGCTGAGTGCTGAAGAATTGATTGTTTTGAACTGTGGTGTTGCAGAAGACTCTTGAGAGTTTGTGGACTGCAAGGAGATCCAACCAGTCCATCCTAAAGGAGATCAGTCTTGAGTGTTCATTGGAGGGACTGATGCTGAAGCTGAAACTCCAGTACTTTGGCCACCTCATGTGAAGAGTTGACTCATAGGAAAAACTCTGATGCTGGGAGGGACTGGGGGCAGGAGGAGAAGGGGACAACAGAGGATGAGATGGCTGGATGGCATCACTGACTCGATGGACGTTGAGTTTGAGTGAACTCCGGGAGTTGGTGATGGAAAGTGAGGCCTGGCATGCTGTGATTCATGGGTTTGCAAAGAGTCGGACACAGCTGAGTGACTGAACTGAACTGATTGGACTGGATGCCAGGATCTTAGTTTTTTGAATGTTGAATTTTAAGCCAGGTTTTTCACTCTTCTCCTTCATCTCCATCAAGAGGTTCTTTAGTTCCTCTTCTTCACTTTCTGCCATCAGGGTGGTGTCATCTGCATAACTTAGGTTATTGATATTTCTCCTGGAAATCTTGATTCCAGTTTGTGCTTTATCCAGCCCAACCTTTTGCATGATGTACTCAGCATATAAGTTAAATAAGCAGAGTGACAATATACAGCCTTGATGAACTCTTCTGCCAATTTTGAACAGTCCATTGTTCCAGGTCTGGTTGTAACTGTGGCTTCTTGATCTGCTTACAGGTTTTTCAGGAGGCAGGTAAGATGGTCTGGTATTTCCATCTCTTGAAGAATTTTTCACAGTTTATTGTGGTCCCCTCAGTCAAAGGCTTTATTGTAGTCAATGATGCCAAAGTAGATGATTTTCTGGAATTGTCTAGCTTATTCTATGATCCAACAAATGTTGGCAATTTGATCTCTGGTTCCTCTGCCTTTTCTAAATCCAGCTTGAATATCTGGAATTTTTTAAATCAATTCTTTTGAAGCCTACTTTAGAGAATTTTGAGCATCACTTTGATAGCATGTGAAATGAGTGCAATTGTGTGGTAGTTTGAGCATTCTTTTACATTGTCCTTCTTTGAGATTGGAATGAAAACTGATCTTTTCCAGTCCTCTGGCCACTGCTGAATTTTCCCAAATTTGCTGGCATATTGAGTGCAGCACTTTAACAGCATCATCTTTTAGGTTTAGAAATAGCTCAGCTGGAATACAATACCTTCTCTAGCTTTGTTCTAATACAATATTGTATTTTGAATACAGTAACTGATTTCTGCATCTTTTCAGACTTGAAGAAACCTAAATATTTATAGCCAAATGAATATTTGAACATACTATAGACTCCACATTCCTCCTCAATGAGGGGATTTTTCATTTTTAATTCAGTCTTGAATTTATGTTTCCTACCAGCAGAGAAAATATAAATTCCATCCCCTGCCAAGACCTGTCAGCATCAGCAGGAAGGGGAGAAGTGGATGAAGTTGAAGGCCAGAAGGTGAAGTCCACAAAGGGAAACACTTCTAGGAACTGAGAAAATAGTTTTGGGGATTTTATGAATGCCACAACTTTGAGATTACATCATTCAAAAAAAAGCAACATTGAAACACCTTAACTTTGAATAATTCCCCCTTGCAGATGGGTAGGCAGTTAAGAAAGGTGTTTCTAGCAAGTAGAAACAACCAGTAAATAAAGGTGTTTCTACCAAGAAGAAACAACATTGACAAGTCTGATGAGGGCAGCAAACAACACAATGCACCCCAAAGAGGATAAGCAGCACTCATGTCAAAATAAAGTACAGTCATTGCAGAGGCCCCCTTTAGCCACAGGCAACAATCACTATTAGAAAACTTTATGTTAAGACAGGCCTATCTCTATATTATTTATAAACTTGTACAAAAGTATATTTGGCACTAAAATCAACCTTATCTATTTCTCATTCCAATGTCAACATCTACATGTACAGCATTTCCAATATTGAATTCTTTTATTTATAACAATTATTTATGACAATGATTGAAATGATTATGTTGAGGTTAACCCAAATGACAATTTTGATAAAAGTTGTTATGCTGGGAGAGCGCAGACCAAATAAACACTTCTCTTAAAGAATGTGAAATTGGCCAAACCTCTTCCTGTCTAATTTGCCACACATGACATTAGCATAGGCTATCCCATATTAATCAATTCATTCAGAAAGAGGTCCTACTAATGGGATGTGTGTGTTGACATCTTAATAATAACTAATTTGAAAGATAAGATTGTATTTAAAACAGCCACTGAGAAGGTCCCACATATGTAAATGGTTATAAATATTACAAATCTAAAAATTGAAGAAAGGTGAAGACCAGTCAGTTAAGTGAGAAATTCAGAATGTTTTGGAGGGGTCCCTAGTGAATTGGGGAGAGGTGCTCTAATGTATATCTAAAAGCATATTATTAAACATCTTTAATTTTTAAATTTTATTTTACTTATTTTGTCTGTGCCTCCTGGCTTGCAGGATTTCTGGCAAGTTCCCTGGCCAGAAGCAGGGACTGAAGCTAGGTTCCAGCAGGGAAAGCACTGAATTCCAACCACTAGACCAGCAGGGAACTACCATAGCATACATATTTTTAAAAAGTAGAATGATATGTAAATCAAGGAAAACATGCCAAACAAAAGCAGTTTGTTTTCTACGCTTATGTCACTTCAGTTCAGTTCAGTTACTCAGTCGTGTCTGACTCTTTGCGACCCCATGAATTGCAGCATGCCAGGCCTCCCTGTCCATCACCAACTCCCAGAGTTCACTCAGACTCATGTCCATCAAGTCAGTGATGCCATCCAGCCATCTCATCCTCTGTCGTCCCCTTCTCCTCCTGCCCCCAATCCCTCCCAGCATCACAGTCTTTTCCAATGAGTCAACTCTTTGCATGAGGTAGCCAAAGTACTGGAGTTTCAGCTTTAGCATCATTCCTGCCAAAGAAATCCCAGGGCTGATCTCCTTCAGAATAGACTGGTTGGATCTCCTTGTAGTCCAAGGGACTCTCAAGAGTCTTCTCCAACACCACAGTTCAAAAGCGTCAATACTTCAGCACTCAGCCTTCTTCTCAGTCCAACTCTCACATCCATACATGACCAAAGGAAAAACCATAGCCTTGACTAGATGGTTAAGAAGGTTTAAACAACAAAATAAAGAGCATGTTCAGGGTTCAACATCCATGAGAACATAAAGACTGCTGTCTTACCTACAGGAGACTACAGATGACATAGATTTGTATATTTTATGCAAATTTTAATGATAGTAGCATACTATATTGTAATAAATGCTGAGTTCACAGTTAAATCTTTGAGTTTGCCAGTGACAATGTGTTACTTAAAGGTAGTTATTCTACATAGTATCTGAATCAAACTGTTTCTCTGAATATTAAGAAGACAGAACCATTGGATGGTTGCAATTGAGGCTTTTTCCATTATAAAATAACTTTTTAAAAGGGAAAAGATAAAGTGTCTCAGTATAATGAAAGTCCCTGAAGAGTAATTCTGTAGGGAGATAACTGATATTTAATTTACTGAATCCTGATAATTGCTTATCTTTAAAGTTTGAACTGTAATTACAATTTACAAGATATAAACGAGCATCTCCTTAAGCAAACTGGAGAAGTGATGGTCACTGGCAGTTACATTTATTAAGTCTGACATCACCTTTGTTTTAATGAGGTATAAATTTAAACAACTTAGTCTTTAAATGTTCACGTAAGATTATTTATGTCTAGTAGATATTTAACTGGACATGATGGTTAATACTGTTTACCACCCAATTTACCAGAGAGTGGAAGTCAAAAACCCTAGCTGTCTAAGCAGTTAGTCATTTGTATTATTTTTTATGCTGTCTCGATTTTCCACTGATAAAATGATAGCAATTTAAAGTAATATTGCAGTTGGGGAAAAGCTGTCAAGTTCAATTTGTATTATAATAGAAAATATTCAGTTAGAAATGCTCAGAGAGAAATCCTGATAGGTTATCTGTCTGAATGTTAGGTTGATGGTCATTTGGAGTAGTGAAAAGTACAGTGTAAAGCTTATTAATAAGATGCTTTACATACTTTTTATTCGAGTAAAATAAAAAGTGGAACAGATAGCATAAACCCAAGGAAAGATGATCCTCAATATTGCATTATGTTTTAAATCATATCAATAAACAAAATTTGATTTCCAAATCATTATCATGACCAACAATAAACATATATTGTTATATGAAATATAACCCTCCATCTTAGGCCATTAGTGAGCTTTTCTATCTATCCCATAGTTTCTTTCCCAGTTTTTGTTCTCATTTTTCTGGGATATCATCATATCTATAGCATTTCAATTTCCATCTCTTTGATGTTGACTCTCAAGTGCAGATGTTCACATCAGTTCAGTGCCCTGAGATCCTGGATCAAACATTTCACTGCTTAGTGAACATTTCCATGTGAATGGAACACAAGAATCTTACATTTTTATGCCCCCAAGTCAAGTTTCCCCTCTACCCTGTCTCCCAACCAGCTTTTTTCCCATACTTCCACCCTCACCATCTATTTATTTATTCTTGAATCACCTTTGACACAATTCTACTTTTCTTTCACATATAATCTACCATCAAGTTCTTTTGGATCTACCTCCAACATATACTTCAACTACATTTTCTCCATACCACCTATGCTATTGCATTTCATGTTCTAGTGATTATTTGCTTTTGCCTACAGAGCTGTAATGGAGCACTCTTGCTCCCTTCTTCACAATTAAGCCAGAGCAATAGCTATGAAAAAAAAAGAAAAAGGTCTTTAAATGTGCTTGAAAACCTTCATTGTTTCTCATTAATCTTGAGTGCGATTTGAAGGATAGACTTCATTGCTCTCAAAAGAGTCATAGTGGGTCAGATATGATTACAAACAAAAATAAGTGTTCATCGGGCCTCAGGTGTGCGCTTCTGTGTTTATCAGGCGTCTCTTCTGTGCCCCATGTACAGTTCACCTTTGCAGCTTCTATCCTACTGACCAAGAGCAGCCCCAGGCCCTTCCCTGTACCCCTAGACGTGTTCCCACAGAGGGAGTAGCTTCACAGAGGCAGCAGTTCCCACAGTCCTCTCTGCAGTGGCTACACCTGCTTTGCTTCTCAGATTTTCTTATTATTCACCCCTTGAAAACCAAAATAAAGGGAAAATCTTGAGAATCTCAAGGGGAAAAAAGGAAATATTACAAATAAGAGATCAGTAAGCAAATTAATAGCTTATTTCTCATAAGAAGTCATGGAGGTTAGAACAGATTAAAAGAGAAAGAATCCATCCCAGATTCTATAGCTTAGTGAAAATATTCTTCAAAAACTAGGCAAAATGAAGCCATTTTCATATAAAAGAAAACTGCCATAATTCTTTGCCAGCAGATCTGCTTTATATGATACCATAAACAAGGTTTTTCAGGATGAATGGAAATAGTGTCAGACAGAAACTCACTTCCACAGAATAGAATGTGCAAAAACTGGTAAGTGTCCAAGACAAAAAAAAATTAATTTTTGGCTTTTTATTCTTCTTCACTTCTATATAAATGATATAACTATTGTATTTCAAGGAAATATTGTAACATTTTCTTATAGGGTTCATAGTCTATGGGGAACCAGAGATCAAACTGCCAACATTTGTTGGATCATTGAAAAAGCAAGAGAGTTTCAGAAAAACATTGACTATGCTAAAGCTTTTGACTGTGTGGATCATAACAAACGATGGAAAATTCTGAAAGAGATGGAGATACCAGACCATTTTACCTGCCTCCTGAGAAATCTGTATGCAAGTCAGGAAGCAGCAGTTAGAACTGGACATGGAACAACAGACTGGTTCATATAGGAAAAGGAGTAGGTCAAGACTGTATATTGTCACCCTGCTTATTTAACTTATATGCAGAGCTGGGCTGGAGGAGGCACAAGATGGAATCAAGATTGCTGGGAAAAATATCAATAACCTCAGATATGCAGATGATACCACCGTTATGGCAGAAAGCCAAGAAGAACTAAAGAGCCTATTGATGAAAGTGAAAGAGGAGAGTGGAAAAGTTGGCTTAAAACTCAGCATGCAGAAAACTAAGATCATGGCATCTGGTCCCATCACTTCTTGGCAAATAGATGGGGAAACAGTGGAAACAGTGACAGAATATATTTTGGGGGGCTCTAAAATCACTGCAGATGGTGATTGCAGCCATGAAATTAATAGACGCTTACTCCTTGGAAGAAAAGCTATGACCAACTTAGACAGCACAGTAAAAACCAGAGACATTATTTTGCCAACAAAGTTCCATCTAGTCAAAGCTATGATTTTCCAGTAGTCATTTATGGATGTGAGACTTGGACTATAAAGAAAGCTGAGCACCAAAGAATTGATGCTTTTGAACTGTGGTGTTGGAGAAGATTCTTGACAGTCCCTTGCACTACAAGGAGACCCAACCAGTCCATTCTAAAGGAAATCAGTCCTGAATATTCATTGAAAGGATTGATTTTGAAGCTGAAGATGAGAAAAACTGACTTATTGGTAAAGACCCTGATGCTGGGAAAGATTGAAGGCAGGAGGAGAAGGGGATGACAGAGGATGAGATAGCTGAATGGCATCACTGACTCAATGGACATGAGTTTGAATAAACTACATGAGTTGGCAAAGGACAGGGAGGCCATGGGGTCACAAAGAGTTGGGTACCACTGAGTGACTGAAATGACTGACTGATTGAGTCTATGTGGATATGATACATGTAATAATTTTAAGATGAAAATTTAGAGAGTAAAGAAGTCAGTAAATGAGATATAAAGAATTAAAAATGTTTAAATGTATATGTAGACAAGAAATAAGAAATGATAGGTCCAAAAGCAAACATATGAAAAATTATATTATGTACTGGGCAACAACTCAAAGAAAGAGGTTGTCAGAATGGATTTAAAAACTAGACCCAAAGGTAAAGTGCCTACAAGAGTAACACTTCCCAGATTAAAAAGTAGGATGAAAGTAAATATATGGAAAACATATACCATACAAAGATATTGGTAGGAAGACTACAGTGACTAAATTAATGGCTGTTATGGTGACATTTGGGGCTTCCCTAGTTTTTCAGGTGGTAAAGAATCCTCTTGCAATGTAGAAGATCCAAGTTTGATCCCTGGATCAAGAAGATCCCCTCAAGGAGGAAATAGCTACCCACTCTAGTATTCTTACCTGGAGAATCCCATGGACAGAGGAGACTGGCAGGCTACAGTCCATGGTGTTGCAAAGAGTCAGACATGACTGAGTGGTTAAACACAAACAAAAATACACAGTCACTTTCAGAAGCAGATGAACCCAATCTCAAATTTGGGTCAAGGTCAAGACTGATGGAGGCCATATGTGCACACACCCAAAAGCTAGAAGAGGTTTATTACTTACATAATTGAGGTCTTTCAGAAGCAGGAAAGACACTAAAGCAGGTCCAGAAGGGATGATCTAGGTCTATATTGTATTAATAGTTAGGGGCTAGGGCTGGGGCTTGAGTGAGAGATGCTGAGCACAGGCGGACACTTGTAAGGATCTTGTAATCTCCCACCTACACAAAGATGAATCATAAAGCAAAATATGAAAGCTAAAACCAGACTATAAGACAACAAAAGAGAAAACTTTTGTGACATTTTGTAAGGACAAATTTCTTAAGCAAAATACACACAGAATCCCACAATCTATAAAAGAATATAGCAATTAACAAATTGAACTTTGTCAAAATTAAAAATATTTACTCTATATATTGGTCAACGTTTTCCTTGAAGAGAAATAGAAGTCACAGAATACAGATGGAAGGTATATTCAAGTTTTTGGCCCACCAATTTAAATGTCAGTTGAATTCCCTCCCAAAGCAAGCAAGCAAACAAAAACACCACAGAAATATCCAAAACAATGTTTGACCAAATATCAGTGTACTGTAGCTTAGCCAAGGTGGCACATAAAATTAAATATCACACTCTTTAAAAAATGAGCTTTCCTGGTGGCTCAGATGGTAAAAAATTTTCCTGCAATGCAAGAGACCTGGGTCTTTTCAATCCCTGTGTCAGGAAGAGCTCCTGGAGAAGGAAACGGCAACTTTATCCAATATTCTTCCCAGGAGAATTCCATGGACAGAAAAGCCTGGCGTGTCCTGGTCCATGGGGTCACAAACAGTAGGACACGAATGCACAACCAGCGCTTCACTTCACTTCACTCTTTCTTTTCATGTTTAGGTAAGCTAAAAGACAAGCCAGATTTGAGAGGAAATGTTTGCAAAACATGAATATGGCTTGCATCCAGAACAAAGAACTCTTACAACTCAATAAGACAAAAGGTCCCCTAAAAATATGTTTGTATGGACAGTTCAAAAGAATGTATACTGTGGCTATTGAACATATGAAAGATGTACAAAAGTGCTACTTATTAGAAAAAATACATTCTAGAACTACCCACTAGATTCTTAAATTCTAAAATTCTTAAAGAGATGGGAATACCAGACCACCTTACCTGCCTCCTGAGAAATCTGTATGTAGGTCAAGAAGCAACAGTTAGAAGTGGATGTAGAACAACAGACTGGTTCCAAATTGGGAAGGAGTATGTCAAAGCTGTATATTGTCATCTTGCTTATTTAGCTTATATGCAGAGTACATCATGAGAAATTCTGGGCTGAAGGAGGAATAAGCTGGAATCAAATTGTTGGGAGAAATATCAATAACTTCAGATACTCAGATGACACTACCCTCATGGCAGAAAGTGAAGAAGAACTAAGAAGCCTCTTGGTGAAAGTGAAAGAGGAGAGTGAAAAAGTTGGCTTAAAACTCAACATTCAGAAAACTAAGATCATGGCATCTAGTCCCATCACTTCATGGCAAATAGATGGGGAAACAATGGAAACAGTGACAGACTTTATTTATGGGGCCTCTAAAATCACTGCAGATAGTGACTGCAGCTATGAAATTAAAAGATGCTTGCTCCTTGGAAGAAAAGCTATAACCAACCTGCTGCTTCTGCTAAGTCTTTTCAGTTGTGTCCGACTTTGTGCGACCCCATAGATGGCAGCCCACCAGGCTCCCCCGTCCCTGGGATTCTCCAGGCAAGAACACTAGAGTGGGTGGCCATTTTCTTCTCCAATGCATGAAAGTGAAAAGTGAAAGTCCAGTAGTCATGTATGGATGTGAGAGTTGGACTATAAAGAAAGCTGAGCACTGAAGAATTGATGCTTTTGAATTGTGGTGTTGGCGAAGACTCTTGAGAGTCCCTTTGACTGCAAGGATATTAAACCAGTCAATCCTAAAGTATTGAATATTCATTGAAAGGACTGATTCTGTAGCTGAAACTCCAATACTTTGACCACCTGATGAGAAGAACTAACTCAATGGAAAAGACCCTGATGCTGGGAAAGATTGAAGGCAGGAGGAGAAGGGGTAAACAGAGGATGAGATGGTTAGATGGCGTCACAGACTCAATGGGACCTGAGTTTGAGCATGCTCCAAGAGTTGGTGATGGACAGGGCAGCCTGGAGTGCTGTTGTCCATGGTGTTGTAAGGAGTTGGACACGACTGAGTGACTGAACTGAACTGAAACCACTAGAAGAACTAAAGCTGAAAGAACTGATATTATCAAGTAATGAAAAGAATGAAGAATGATTAAAACTATCACACCTTGCTAGTGAGAATGATAACCACTTTGGAATCTACTCTGTCAGCACTATAAAATTAAACATATTTATCATTTGACCTTGTAGTCCCACTCATTGATCAAAATTCAGTAATATCTAAACTACTTTTTAAGTCACATTAGCATCATTTCATGTTCAAAAAGTGATGCGTGGCTAGTGGCTACCATAGGATATAAAGTAGCTATAGGAACATTTCCATTATCTCAGAAGATTCTGTTATAATGTGTTTCATTGGAAATATTACCCAAGAAAATGCAAGAAAATGCATCTACACAGGAACTCATTTACTGATATTAATAGCAGCATTAGTCATAATGATGCAAAATTGGAAGCAATCCAATATTCATCAAATAGTAAATGCATAAACAAAATGTGGCATATTCATATTATGGAATACTGCCCCAAAATGCAACTCCTCCAAATAATAGTACACACAATAGCAGGAATGGATCTCAGATAAATGCTAGAGAAATAAGTCAATTTAACTTTATACAGTGTGAATATGTTTATATGAAATTCTTGAAAATGGAAAATTATGGTGACAGAAAGCAGATGAATGGTTGCCTGTGGCTGGTAGTCTGGAGACAGTTGACTGAGAAAAGTCATGCAAAAACTGAGTGACACAACATTTCTTTGTCTTGAATTTGATGAAAGTCATGAAATTGTATGCAATTAGAAAAATCCATCACTGTATATCTAATATCAGTGAATTTTGTCATATATTAACTATATCTCAATATAACTAAAACAAGTGTGTGCACACACACACACACACACACGATTCTTACACACACACTTACCAAGCCACTCTATCCTTCTTCATTTACCTGATTTTTGCATTTTCAAAAAAAAAAGAGAGCATCCACCCACATATATGATACCTTAACAAAGACATCACTGCAGTGCTGGAAGAATTTTTCAAAATAAATGTTGATGTGTCAAATGGATACAAATTTTGAAAAAAAAAATTGGATCTTGATCCAAAATTCACACCACTCACTGCATATCTAATTGAAAAAGTTAAAACAACAAAATATTCAGAAGAAAACAGAAAAATATGTTCAGGACTTTGGAGAAGGCAACAATTTCTTAAACAGAAAGGAAAATAATCATAAATAATAACAAAATTTGATGAATCAGAACATATTATAATTGAGGACTTTTATTAATAGAGAAAAAAAGCCTTCCCATAGAGTTGGAGAAGATATTTGAGATATCTGACAAAAGACTTGTATTTACAATACATAAATATTTTTTGCAACTTAATAAGAAAAAGTTAAAATTAAAATCTGGGCAAAAGTTTGTTCAAGAAATTCATCATGAATATATTCAAATGGCCAAAATATATACAAAATTTACTTAAACCTCATTAGACATTAGGAAAAACCACAAAGTCATATAACTCTATTCCCATTAGAATGGATACAATTTAAAAAGAAGAGGAAGGGAAAAGAAAAAGAAGAAAATGTAAACCCAAATTTAGTTGAGAATGCAATAAAACTATTATTCATACAATGCTGGTGGTATGTATACTGATTTATTCACTTTGGAAAGCTCTTTAAAATGACTAATGAACCTAAATATATATAATGCCTATAACCCAGCAATCCCATCCTTAGGTATATATCCCATAGACTCACATTCACACTTACCAGAAGACACACAAAAAAAATTTTCAGGTATCTGTGTCCACTATTTGTAAAAATGTTCTCTATTTTTAAAAACAAAAAACTAGAAACTAAACAAAAGAAACTCAACAATTGAGTGAAAAAATAACCTATAGTATAATCAGACAGTGAATCTCTATAAAGCATTGAGAATGAAGAAATTATAACTATATGCAATGAAATGAATAAACACCATAAACTTAATGACAAAAAGGACTGCCTAGTGTATATTTCCATTTATAAAAATTTCAAGAAAAGGCAAAACTATTCTATGCTGGTAGAGATCAAGACAATAGCTCCCTTGGAATGGAAAGTCACTAGATGTAAGGATAGTTTCATGTTTTATTTCTTTATCTGAATGCTGTGTATACAAAAGTGGGCAATGTCATTAAACTGTACAACTTTTTGAATGTTTATTATATTTCAAGAAAAGTTGTTTCTAAAGTAACAACCCCAGGGAAAAAATGGAGGCTGGTTATTAAAAGCATGACAGCCAAAATTTGAAGGGCTAGAAGTAGGACAGAAGACAGAGATTTCAAGCTACTCAGAGAAATGCTATTTATGAATATATGAAGAGTGGTTTTCTAGATAGTCATCCCAGCTTCCCCAGAAATGCATTATATAGTTGAATAGCATCATTTATTTTGCTTTGATTTTTGTTAAGTTGGTCCTGAGTATTAAAAGAAATCTGGATCTTCTCACTGCAAAAATACTCGAGATGCCTACCCATTGCTAATACGTGGCTGGCAACATGGTGTTGTGCAGGAACCATTTTCCTTAATAGCCAATATCTTGGTGTGAAATGCTAGTAAATATCTGTTTATTTGTCTCTTTTGTGCAAGATGTTTTCAGTTCCTTACCGTATCTTTCCAAATTGGAGTTTCCTTTCTGAAAGAGCCTGGCAAAACCTAGAGAAAAGTTCAAAAACTCAAATTTTTAAAAGTTGGAACTTCAAAAAGTTTTAATTGTTGAAAATCTGGCTTTCAACAAATCAGAAGGAGGTAACAGGACCCTACACAGTAAAGAAAGAGGGGGAGAAATCTGCCTTAGATTGAATCACTTGCTTGATGTTATTAAGAGAAAACTTACAATCATACTCATGAGAAGTTAACCAGGATCACTGCAAATATTAGGTTGGTGCCAGTGTAGCTGTTTTGGACCATGTATTTTAAATCATTATAACTCGGCTCAAACATATCTGTATTAATCAAAATAGAAACCATTACAATCAACACTTTTTTGCCAATGAGAAAAAAGTTCGTTTATTCCTGAGCATAAAAATTTGTGCTTTGGGATTCGACGACTCTTGGAAAGCATTTTCTTCCTCCTGCTGATTGAGAAAGCATCTTCCCTGCAAAAAGTTGTCGAGATCCTTGAGCAAGTGGTAGTCTGTTGTTGAGAGGTCAGATGAATGTGGCAGATGAGGAAAAGCTTCACGACCCAATTTGTTCAACTTTGAAGCATTGGTTGTGCAACATGCAATCCAGTGTTGTTGTGGAGAGGAACTGGGCCCATTCTGTTAACTAACGCCAATCAGGTGCAGGCATGACAGTTTTCAGTGCATCTCATTGATTCGCTGAGCATAATTCTGAGATGTAACAGTTTTGCTGAGAATAAGAAAGCTGTAGTGGTTCAGATGGGCAGCAGACCACTAGCAAGTGACCATGACCATTATTTTGGTGCAAGTCTGGCTTTGGGAAGTGCTTTGGAGCTTCTTCTCAGTCCAGCCATTGAGTTGGTTGTCACTGGTTGTCATATAAAATCCACTTTTCATTGCAGGTCACTATCTGATCAAGAAATGGTTTGTTGTTGTTGCATAGAGTAAGAAAAGTTTCAAATGCCTAATGACCATAGAATGCTCGATGTTGAGTTCTATGGCAACTTCTCATATACTTGTAAGAGGATCAGTTTCAATGATTGCTCTCAATTGTTGTTGTCAACTTCTGATGGCCAGCCTCTATGCTCCTCATCGTCAAGGCTCTCCTGTCCTTTACAAAATTTCTTGAACCACCATTGCACTGTACATTTGTGAGCAGTCCCTGAGTCAAATGTGTCATTGATGTTGCAAGTTGTCTGCCCTGCTTTACAACCTGTTTTGAAATTAAATAAGAAAATTATTCAAATTTGCTTTTTGTCTAACATCATTTCCATAATCTAAAATAAATATAAGATGAACAGCAAGTAATAAATCATTAGCAAAAAATAAAGTGAGAAATGTGCGTTAAAATGATATATAACACAAGCACATTTATTTAAGAATATATTCCAATATCAAATGGTGAAGTTCAACAATGCAAAACTGCAATTACTTTTGCACAGACCTAATAAATGAAAATGGGATGCAAATAATGTGAGCATGGAAAACAGCATGAAAAATATTAACCAAATACAACAGTTCCTATAAAAACAAATCCAAATGCATTTTCCCTTTGTGCAATTGATATTGCCAATTTCAACACCCCTGGAAATCACACAAATTTTTATTGTCTGCTTTAAGTTGATGAATAGAACAAATAAAGTATTAAAATAAGTAATCTGTAGTAAAAATCAAATGGCAATGCTATTTATGTCAACGTAAATATCTTCCAATTTACATGCTAATTACTGGTAGTAAGAAAAGGAATTTATAAAAAAAAAAATTTACCTTGATGTCCCAGTTTATTTGCAACCATCCTTCCTGTTAAATCATATAAACATTTGCAACAGTTCAAAGTTTAATTTGAACATGTTCCAAGCATCTAAAATTCTTATATTAATGTCTTTGACAAACACCTCCACTCAATATTCAATATTTTAAACCTGCTTCAGAAAAAAAATGGTAAGTATAATTTTATCAAAAAGATTTACCCATCAAATGATTTTCTTCCATCAGAAATTTAGCATTTAAATCTTTGGAAATTATTTCTTAAGTCTACTGAAAACGAATTTTGTAAAAGAGATGGTGACACATTACTCTTGAGTTTCTTGAAGAAAAAAAAAAGTGAGTAGTAAAAGAAATCTCTGAGAGAAATCAGGGTGAATTTTATAGGCCACATATAGGAGTCTTTAAATTATTGTATAGATACACACACACACACACACACACACACACACATATATATATATACACTCACACACACACTATTTTTCCATCTTAGTGACATAACTTTTGAGAGCTAAAAACTCAACTTAAGTGCTCTTGGCTCAACTTTATCAGTTTAAGCAAAAGGGAAAATGGATGCCCAGCAGAGGTAAACAAATTGCTCAAGGCACATAATAAACCTGTATTAGAAGTCATCCTGGAGCTCCAGCCTCCTGATTGTCTTCTTCATTCCCCATTTACTCTTCTGCACCACCTCTCTTCATGGGTGCGCCTTTCAATCTTGAGCTAAGTGGCTTGACTTGCTAGAGGACACTAGCTATGCACTGCTACAAGAAAATGAATGTAATTTATCCCAATCTCCCAATGCCCTGGATCAAACCTTGTGGCAATAAAAATCACATTGTTTTCCCCAGGCTTCGCCATCATGCCATTAACTAGCATCCCTCTGTGCTTTTTTCACTGTGATCCATGGAAGGTCAGTTTTCTTTCTTGTAAATAACTTTTGTCAGCCTACACTATCATGCCTTTAGTAGTACATTTGTTAGTGCCTATGAAATCCCTGTTTTTAATTACTAAGAAGACATGACTGAGTGACTAAACAACAACAACAACTCTACCATAAACTGAGTAAGAAAGCTGACAGAAGGAGAGAGGTTAGCTGACAATATTTGAGTTAGGTTAATTGAACAAGAAAACCATCTACTGGATGGAAAATTGTATTTGAGATCTATTTTCAACTTACCACTCACTGTGAGCGATTCTGCATAGCACCTCTTTTGCCTCCTTCCTTCCCCAGATAAATGAGACTCAGTAATGGGAGATCCAATCAGTTCATCCTAAAGGAAACCCTAAAGGGGCTTCCCTGGTGGCTCAGAGGTTAAAACGTCTGCCTGCCTCTGCCTGCAATGCAGGAGAGCTGGGTTCCATCCCTGGGTAGGGAAGATCCCCTGGAGAAGGAAATGGCAACCCACCCCAGTACGTTTGCCTGGAGAATCCCATGGATGGAGGAGCCTGGTGGGCTACAGTCCACGGGGTCGCAAAGAGTAGGACACGACTGAGTGACTTCACTTTCAAAGGAAATCAGTCCTGGGTGTTCATCGGAAGGACTGATGCTGAAGCTGAAACTCCAATATTTTGGCCACCTGACACAAAGAGCTGACTCATTTGAAAAGACCCTGATGCTGCGAAAGATTGAAGGCAGGAAGAGAAGAGGATGACAGAGGATGAGATAGTTGGATGGCATCACCAACTCAATGGACATGAGTTTGAGTTAACTCCAGGAGCTGGTGATGGACAGGGAGGCCTGGTGTGCTGCAGTCCATGGGGTCACAAAGAGTCGGACACGACTGACTGACTGAACAGAACTGAATGACATTTGAGAGCAGAATGGCAAGAAGTAAAGAAAGCAGTTCCTTTAATATACTTTCCATTTATCAAAGATACAGAGTAGCTAGCATAAACAGGAAAATTTATGGATTCATTTCACCTGAAAGATGAGCAGAAGGGAATAACAAATAGACACTGTTTTCATGGCAAACTGTTTAATCTCTCTTCCCTAGATGTCTGGAAGAACCTATATCTTGGCTTCCCTGGTGGCTCACCAGGGAAGAATAGTGAGCCAGAAAGAACAGTGATAGTAAAGCATCCGCCTGCAATGTAGGAGACTCGGATTCATTCCCTGGGTCAGAAAGATCCCCTTAAGGAGAAAATGGCAATCCATTATAGAATTCTTGCCTGGGAAATCCTGAAGACAGAGGAGCCTAGAGGGCTACAGTCTATGGAGTTGCAAAGAGTCAGACATGACTGAGTGACTGAACACACACACATCTCAAAATTTCAAACTACCTTTCTATTTGAGGTGACTGATCTTCCACTCATCTCCTAAGTGTAGATACTGCTCAGTATTCCTCCCTAAACAGGTTCATGTTATAAAGGCCAATGTAATTACCATGCTCAAATATTACTGAAAGTTTCCTCACTACAAAACATAGAACAAACTCTTTGCACGGCAGTCAAATTCATATACCAACTGGCCCCAATATCTCTCTTTCTGACCCTACCGTCAACTCATCATGGAAATTCACACTATTTTACAAGTATAACACATATTCATAACAATATTCTTTTCCTTTTATTGAATTCTTAAGTAGCCCTTTCACAACTTTTAACATATAAAGTTCATATTCCCTGTGAAACTTTCCTATACCTCTCTAGTTCAACTATTTTTAATTTCTATATGCACTACTCTGTTATGCCTCTCATGTCATTTCAATGTCTACCTTATATAAGTTGTGCACTTTTTTATCTTCCCACAGGTGTTCTTGTAGCTCCTGAAACTTATTCATCTTACGCTTTATCAGTACCACAGACAATGCTTTTCGTAAATAGTACACACACTGGGACAATCTGAAAAGTTTATATGTTATGTTAAATTGAGAAGTGAAAAAATAATGTCCTTTCTGACTTAGAAAATACAGAATAATCTAGTCTAGGAGGAAATTTACCAGTTTTTTTATGAAATGAAGGAAAGTATTACATCAATATTTCATTAGGAAAACATGCAGATAATTCAAGAAGGAAGGCATTCAATAAAGAAAATTTAGCAGCTCTCAAAACGATCTGGAGACTGAGAAATGAATGCCAGGAAAATGCCACTTACTGATGTTCAAGAAATCAGGTATCACAGCAGACAACAATCAGTGAACTCAGCTACCTTTTGCCCTGCATGGGACAGCTGCGTGCATGCCCTGCACAGGGGGGTGTTAAGAATCACTGGGACTGACTGAGTCTCGCCCTTTTACCTGAATCTGCCAAGAGGTCATAATGGCTTCTATTGTCTTCCACCTACCAAATTTCATGCAAGTACATCTAAACGAGGCCTCTGAGTGCTGGCAAAGGTTCTGAGATGTGTATTAATAGTTATTAGGACTGTAGGCGCTATTATGTAAGAGGAAACATTGAAAAGGGAAAAGATTGTTGATATATAATAGCTAATTGGGCACACCAAGAACCAGAGGTCACCATGAATCAGGACTATTTTTCTGAGCTGTGGAATTCAGATACAAATATACACAGCTGAGTGAAAATTGAAATTTGATTCATAAAGCATGTAACTGCCCAAACATTAACCCTGCTGAGCTAAGTAAGTTGACCTACGATGTCAAAGTCTAGTTATTTAGCTGACAGAGACCCAATTAAAGTCTCTAGAAAACCATGTATTTCAAGCTATGTATTTCTCAAAACGTTCCATATTGCAGATTCTATTTGTAAGACCATTTAAAATGTAAGGAGGAAATAAGATTAATTGATAAGAAGAAGAAAACTAAAAATTTTTATTACTTTCACATGAAATAAAGAAAAAGAAATTGCCATAACAATGATCACAGTATTTTGAGAGGCTGAGAAGGTTGCCGAATCAGTAATAAAAACTGCGATTTCAGTGTGGAAGAAGAATACAGGCCCTGACTTGAATTCCACCAGAAAGTCACCAATGTTCCATAAATGGTTAGACGTAGGCAACGTTTCCTTGCTTCTTTCTTTCAAGTAATGACAGTATGCTTATTTTGAAGAAATGCAACCAGTTCTGAATCATAAAAATTCAGTCAATTTTCATTAATTTCTTCAACCTATTTATTTGTCTCTTCTTCAATACTTGCATTTAAGCATGTTTTAGGAACCAATAAAACTTGGATTATGAGACTAGCATGAAATCCACAACTGTGAAGTTAAAGATGAGTAACATTTACAGCAAATAATGCCAACAGACAGAATAGTACATTTTTAGGAAAAATGTCCTCTTGTCAAATAGAATAGGATGGGACAGAAGAGAGGGAAAAAAGATATATTACAAGGTGTATATAAGTTTGTAAAACATCATGAGATATTCTGGCTGCATCACTGGGGGTTGTGTGACATTTGACAAATTGTGTAATTTCTTTGTGCCTCTATTTCTTTTACTTATTCTTTAACCCACACCAGGAGTGTAAAAGTGAAATTCCCTATAGCCCATTCAGTCACTTCTCTGACCAAGAGTGCTAAAATATGTAAGACTTGTGGCTGTCACTCTGCTTCAGTTTGAGCAATTGTTCTCCTGGAAGTCTTCTTAGGATTCTTTTTGAAATGAGGATTTCTAGTTGAAGAATAGATGTCCTGGGTAGCTCAAATGGTCAAGAATCTGCCTGCAATGCGGAAGACCTGGGTTTGATACCCGGGTAGGGAAAATCCCCTGGAAAGGGGCTTGGCAACTCTTCCAGTATTCTTCCCTGGAGAATTCCATGGACAAAGTAGTCTGGTGGGCTACAGTTCATGGAGTCACAAAGAGTTGGACACGATTGAACGACTAATACTCTCACTTTTTCAGCTGAAGAATATGTGAGATTCCACTAGTTTATATGAACTACAAGAGGTGATAATTTAGGAATGTGATGTTTTCTTTTTATCAGATGCTGTTAGACAAAACTTCTCAAGGGATATAAATATCTTTATAGTTTAAAAGTAGGTATAAGAAGGAAGACTTCATTATGGTTTTCTTGCTATATTGCACAGTTTCACCTTTATCCTACATTTCTCTTTGGTGGATTTAATACACTGCCACAATAGTCAAAGAAATTAATATACATGCAAAAGACCTTTTTTTTTTTTTCATCTATCAGATGAGAGAAAACTTTAAAGGAGTAATGAGTACTTTTTTTGCAAACAAAATTTTAATGAGGAACATAAAGACTTGAACAAAAGTTGACAAAATTGTTCCTCTTCATTGCAAGATTCAATGTTGATAGGATGTCAATTATCTCCAAATTATTGTGAGATTTTAAAAAAGGAATATGTTTTTAAGAATATGTATAAGCAGCAATTTCTCATGCCTCAAAAGTGGTTGTAAATTGAGACAGACTTGTAGGAAAGAGAGCAAATTGGCTATATATATATATATATATATATGTATAAAACATAAAGGATTTCTGTTCTTTGTATTCATATTTCACTTCTAATAATCTAATTAATAAAAATTACTTGCATATATAGATATTTTCTGCATTATTTATGGAAATATATCATAACCAATAAAAATGAGCAATGATTATATGGACTGTGTTATATACATGCACATATTGGGATCCTATGTGGACATTAAATACAAGTTCTTGAGACTTAATGAAATGGGAGACTTTTTTGTGATATAACATTAATTGCAAGTAAAGAGAAAAAATTAGGCAGAAAACTATAAAATATTAACAGTGACCAATGAAGGGCAGTGACTATATGTATGATTTCCCTATTTATAATGTCTTCCCAGAGAAAAAATATTAAATTCATCATAAGCAAAATAATATCATGTGGAAAACTGAGCCATTTTATAATCAGGGGAGTTGGGGAAAATGTTCACTCTCTCAGAGAATAATAAAGTTATATTAGATGGCTCATATTTTTGAAAGCCAAAGTGAAGAGCATTGTCAATATTTTTTATATTCTCTCAATTATCAGTATGATGCATATCACTCTTGCCTTCTGCTATTCCTTGTTAAATTTGATCCCTGAGTTGGGAAGATCCCCAGGAGAAGGGAAAGCCTACCCACTCCAGTATTCTAGCCTGGAGAATTCCATGGACTGTATAGTCTATGGGGTTGCAAAGAGTTGGACATGACTGAGTGACTTTCACATTCACTTTCACATTCCTTATTAAACATGAAAGTTGATGTTTCATTTCAGAGTTAACTGACTAATCCAGATTTAATTTCCTAGTACCTAGGTTTAATGAAGATCAAGCATATGTAAACTATTGTCAAAGATAAACAAAGTTGGACACTAGTTACCATGGGTAAGCACAGATTTTTAATCAGTAATAATTACTGCAATAGGGAAACAAGCCCAGTGTCGAGTTAACTCAACTTCAAGTTGTACAGAGGTGACTGCATGTTTTAAAGGAAAAATGAAGGAATAGGGAAGGGGTAAGCATGGGCTCAGTAGAATTAGGAAAGTAAAAATGCCAAGAGTCTGTCAATATAAATGTGATTGAACAAGCTTCCTCTGCTAGTTGGCAATGATCAACTTCAGGATTCTATCCATCTAAGAGACTAAGAGCCAGACACTATGCTTGCTGTTGATGACACTTCAAAGGATGGTGTTCAGATCACTGAGAAAGACACTCCTGAGTTGTGGAGATACATAAACATCCCAAAGGGACAAAGGAAGGATTCACAAGCGTAATTGTTTTTAGTAGATACTTTAATAAAGGGTGATTGAGGGTCCATCCTCAGGTGTTGGCTGGAATAATCAATTCTTTTGGTAGTCTGGTGCTTTATCAGGGAGACACTTTAAGAGGGGTTGGGTCATTCAAGGGATGAGGCCTTGAGCTACCAGAAACTATGTTAGTGTTTGTTCAAGTCTTTACAGACCAGAGTTGAGACCTAATGGAGAAGATGACTCAGAGGTACCTGGCTAGAACTTGGTTAAGGAGAGAATCTTTGTCAGTATCAACATCTTCCAAGTACAGTCCAACACGAGCATGCAAATCTACACAAGAATGGAGAATGTGCAGTTTCAGAAAGTCCATCTATATATTTTGACCTTATACCTGGCATCTCCTTTCTGTTTTAGCTCCTAATGAACTTAAATAATTCTAGTTGATTACTTTTTAGAGCTTGAGTATGATCCATTTAAGTAATTGTTATGATGTTTTGCTAGAGCCCACATAAAGTGCTAAGAGCAATCAATAACACGAATTAATTAAGTACATACTACAAGTTCAGCAATGTGAGAGCAATATTTACATGCCAAAAGCAGTTTTAGGAAAATGCCAAAACTTTTAACTCACATTCTCTTGCACAATTAATCCATTATATTCAACTCAATAGTAATTTATTGAGAGTCTGTTTACAATAGGTGCTGTTTCATAATTCAATCACTAACCACCTCAACAAGCTCTTTTTCTGTGGCTCCTGTAGTTGACTGAAAATGAATGTTTCAGAGTACAATTTTTCAAATGTCTTCTAGAGATAAAATGCATAGAGGAACAGGATTCATTCTGATCTTTTGTATGAATATTCATATACTAAGCTTAAGTGTCATGTTTTTTTAAAAAAAGATAAATTAGAAGTTGACCAAGCTATTACAAAGGCATGTATAATTTACAACTCTCTAGAAGTAGAGAGTTCCAGTAGTCACATATGGATGTGAGAGCTGTACCATAAAGAAGGCTGAGTACTGAAGAATAGATGCTTTTGAACTGTGGTGTTAGAGAAGACTCTTGAGAGTCCCTTGGACTACAAAGAGATCAAACCAGTCCATCCTAAAGGAAATCAACCCTGAATATTCATTGGAAGGACTGATGCTGAAGCTGAAACTTCAATACTGGCCACTGACATGAAGAGCCAACTCATTGGAGAAGAATCTCATGTGGGGAAAGATTGAAGGCAGGAGGAGAAGGGGATAACAGAGAACAAGATGGCTGGATGGCATCACTGACTCAGTGGACATGAGTTTGAGCACAGTCTGGGAGATGGTGAAGGACAGGGAAGCCAGGCAGTCCATGAGGCCGCAAAAAGGTGGATATGACTGAGAGACTGAACAACTAGAATTAGGAACATGTTTCAAGGGAATATATATTATTGTGTTGAAGAGCAAGTCTTTAGAGTCAGGTAAAGCAGGCTTTGTTTCCTCTTTTGTTCTCTAGCTTTGTGACGTGAAACAAGTCACTAGGCTTCTATGGGACTTCAGTTGTCCTGCAAATGACGGATAATGATTCCTACCACATAGAATGTTGCTCTGATTAGATACTGCATGTACAACTCCTGATACATAATAACCTTTCAATAATAATTATTCTGAATTATTATTTTTCTTTAATTAATAGCATTTCTGTGGGAGTCCTTAATTAGATCCATATCATGAGGCAGAAGAGACAAAACAATTGAAAAATTAATATATGAAAACACACTAATGTGCTAAATGTTCACATGGAAAGTAAAATATGACAGAGTATAGTTACTTTAGGGACTTCTCTGGTGGTCCAGTGGTTCAGACTTCACCTTCCAGTACAGAGGATGTGGATTTGATCCCAGCTGGGGAGCTAAGATCTCACATATTTCCCAGCCATAAAGCCAAAGCTTAAAACAGAAATGGCATTTCAACAAATCCAATAAAGACTTTAGAAATGATCCACTTAAAAAAAATTTTTAAAACAATAGTTAATTTAAATCTAATGGTGCCTAAATAAATTCCAGAATAATCATAGAAAACCTAACACTTGAATTTGGTCTCAAAGAATAAATACATTTTCTAAGTAAATTACAAGAAAAAAGATATGTGTAAGAAGCAGCATTTCCAAGATAGGAAGTCAGAAAAAGAATTCTGGGGAAAGATGAAATCAGCAAGGTTGGAGTATAGAGTTGGTTGGGGTTTGAGAGGGTGGGGGAGATTGAAGCCTCTTTGGGGTACATTTTATGGGTATTGATATAGAGTTGTGAATCCACTTTTTGGAATATTTATTTTATGGACATCTATATTTTCTAAAAGTGTATTTTTTAAAATAAAATTCCCTTTTTTTTTCTTTCGAGTCATAAATATACTGAATAAGTTCCTGACTCACAGAAAGGCATGAAGATCTTTCATTTTGCAAATTACCAATGATAAAGGAGAATGGTTTTAATTGTTTGCTTTGAAATTTAAAATTCCCAGCCTTAATTTGGGAGCTACAAAAAGTACAAGTTTCCTTTCTTTCATACTCCAGCATATAATCCACAACAAATCGACAACTGAAGATTTCTGACACATATTCAGGGTATGCCCATAGAGAAAGATCCCCTGGAGAAGGGAATGGCTACCCACTTGAGTATTCTTGCCTGGAGAATCCCATGGACAGAGGAGCCTGGTGGGCTATAGTCTATGGGGTCACAAAGATTTGAACATGACTGAGCCACTAAGCACATTGAGAAAGAATGAACATCTACAAAAGCAGAATCAATGCTGAAAGAATCTGTTTCATATTAGAAACTGTGCCATTGGTACAAAAGTTGGAGAAGAAATTTCCATGTCCATGTGAGCTGTGTTGCTGCTCTTTTGAACGTTTGTGTAAGGACTGTTTCTCCATTTAAATTGTCATTTTTTATTATTGCACCAAAATAAGGTATCAAGTGGCTGGCAAGTTTATTTCTCATATAAAAATACAGTGATCTTTTCTACTTTTCCGAGATTTTACGGTCTTGAGAATTAATGGTTTTGTAAGCCTACTTGTTCAGTGTCGGTTGCCCTGATGATCATCACAAAAGCTAGTGTGAAATTTCCAGTCCAGGTTCAATGCATGAGACAGGGTGCTCGGGGCTGGTGCACTGGGATGACCCAGAGGAATGGGATGGGGAGGGAGATGGGAGGGGGGTTCAGGATGGGGAACACATGTACACCCGTGGCTGATTCATGTCAATGTATGGGAAAGCCACTACAATATTGTAAAGTAATTAACTCCAATTAAAATAAATAAATTTATATTAAAAAAATTAAAAAAATAACTGCAAGAAAATAATGCTACATGTAATTCTCATAGTAATTTCAAAATGCAGGTTAATGAAAAGGATTGATTTGATGTATTATACTTAACACTTTATCAGTGAGGACTAGTGATAAGATGACAGCTTTACAATGTCCAAAATCAAAACCTGCCAATCACACAAATCTGACTGTGCTTCTGTTACTCTTTTTTCCTAGTGGCTCAGACGGTAAGGTGTCTGTCTACAATGCAGGAGACCAGGGTTCAATCCCTGGTTTGGGAAGATCCTCTGGAGAAGGAAATGGCAATCCACTCCAGTACTATTGCCTGGAAAATCCCATGGACAGAGGAGACTGGTAGGGTACAGTCCATGGGGTCGCAAAGAGTCGGACACGACTGAACGACTTCACTCACTCACTCAATGGTACCATTAGATGATCTATCTCCTTGATGTCCTCAAAATTGTGTTTAAGTTTCTCTTTCCCTGATCCTTTCAAAATATCATTAGTCACAAAGTCCCATAGATTTAAATAAACTATTTCTAAAACTATATATATGTATGTGTGTGTGTGTGCGTGTGTATATACATATATATATCCTTCTATTTTATTCACACTGCTACTTCACAAGTTTAAATCCTTATTACTTTACTTTATCTGGACTATTCCAATGACTTTTAAATTGTCCTTTTGCCTCCAGACTTTCTCTGTTCAAGCCAAACTGCACACTGTTGCCATAGGAACCTTCCTCAAGAATAACTTTAATATTTTTCTCACGGGATGAAACAGGTTCCATGGGCTCTCTTTTGCCTACAAGATACTCATTAGCATAGCTTATCGAACTGTCCTCCTCCCAAACCAGACCTTACCATTAGTTTAACAATCATCAACGGTATTTTTTGTTTGTTTGTTTACATGATGCATATCAATAAGTGTGATAATGTTTCCTTCTTGAACTGCCATAAACTTGCTTCTAAGTTGCTGCACTTGACATGTTTTATTTGCATTATACACACATGTATACACACACACACACACACATATGTACATTTATGTTCAGCTTTCCATAATAGACTTTCTAAAACCTTTGTTCATTTGGTCAGAGATCATGGGGTTTACCATTATGTCAGGAACTAGCCTGGAAAGGACTGACTGCATAGTCCTTAAATCCCAATCCACCACCTCAAAGAGAATAGCTTGAACTTTGTTTTATTTAATAAAGTATCATATGGTATTTAATTTTATTTTTTAAGATATTTTACACTGCTTTTTAAAAAAGTCTGGAGTTTCGTTTCCAAGTTTAACAGATTTCCTACAGTTATCTCTTATGTACCCACACTGACTCGAGATCCAAAGCAAAATGTCTTCCAGATTCAGCAGAGCCAAACCTCATCACAAAGGAAACTGTTCTCCCAAGAACCTCACATCAAGCATCCAGTGAATTCCTTCTTCTCAAGACCTTTAGATCAAGACCCCAGGCCTCTGACTGCCAGTCTCTTTAATCTTTTTTTTCCCACTGCTATTTCCCCTCTTCTCTCCCATTTTAAAATGTTGATGGCTAAAATAATACTCTTAAAGTTTCTCCTTTAAACATTGGTTCTGTAGACAAATCTAGAGGATGAACACAAATCCATGGATATTAAATCTGCCTTATCTATAAAATCTAGAATGGATGGGGTCTATTCTCTTTCCAGACCCCAGGTGGTGCAGGATTTGATCCAAGAGGCATTGTCTCAAGCCTTTTGACAATTCTCATGTGAGTGCTTGTTTTCACTGCAGTCCACTGTGTGGTCTCCTGTTTCTTAAATACTCCTGCAAAATTATGACTCATCAAAGGATTGAAATCCAACTACAGTGACAAACACTGCAAGAAGTCCTGTTAGCACTGAATTCTATTGAGACTGAGGAGACAAGGGATGCAGGTGAATAGCTGCATAGAGTCCAAGTAGAGCCACAGTTTTCCTGCTGACCAAGAGGATGGCCCAGAAGAGTCCTTATAAAACTTAAAATTCCTCCCATGGTCCTAACATTGCTTTGATCCCTGCCACTGTTCCTTTACAGCACTTTTGTAAATGACTAGTCCCTGCAACAGCCCCTGCTCCACCTTCCTGCTAAACCTAAACTGTCCAACCAGAAATTGCTGAACTGCAAGAATAATCCCTCCCATTTCCAAAAATCATTTTGACCTACTATTCCTAAAACTAGCTGAACTTCAGCTTATATTTCTGGCAAAAACTGTACAAAATCTCTCCCTTTCTGTAAAGTAGGACATTGCTTTGGCGTTCTTCTCCTGTCCCAATATTACAAATAAAAGTGTTAGTCACTCAATTGTGTCTGACTGTTTATGACCCCATGGACTGTAACCCTCCAGAATCCTTTGTCTATGGAATTCTCCAGGCAAGAATACTGGAGTGGGTAGCCATTCCCTTCTCCAGGGGATCTTCCTAACCCAGATATTGGACCTGGGTCTCCTGCATTGCAGGCAGATTCTTTACTGTCTGAGTCACCAGAGAAGATTTGTTTATTACAAATAAATGTGTGTGCTTATTGTGCCCTTAATAATCTTTTTCCAAGTTACCTTGCTCAACTCATTTAAAAAATAATAGAACACAAACTCATGCCTAGCTTTTCTGGTAACCAATAGCCTGCTTTTTAAATAATTATAATCCCAATTGCCATATTAATTCAAAGGGGAGAGAAATCATTTTTTTTTCCTGGTCATGTGTGGTTTTGTGTGGTGGGAGATGCTTGGTGGTGATGGTTTATTCACTAAGTCATGTATGACTCTTACGATCCCATGGACTGTAGGCTCCTCTGTCCATGGGATTCTCCAGGTGAGAATACTGGAGTGGGTTGCCATTTCCTTCTCCAGAGGATCTTCCCCACCCAGTAATCGAACCCAGGTCTCCTGCATTGCAGGCAGATTCTTTATCGACTGAGGTCATGTGTGGTTGTTTGTAGTGGGAGATGCTTAGGGCAATACAAAAATCAGGACTGAAACTCTGAACACTAATGTATGAGAGATACCCTTCTTAAACAAGTTTGTGAAACAACTAGAAAAAAAATGACAGTTTTTATTAAGTAAGCTATAAAAAGTCACTACAGCCTATTCCTATTTGCACTCATGGAGGATGAACTCAAAAGTCCTTTGTTTAGGAATTGTGGTTCTTCATTTTCCCATGTGTAGAAATAAGGGAAAATTTGACCTTAGTATCCAAAATATGGCAAAAGAATGTCAACATTTCATTTCTTCAAGGATTAACAATTTAAGCTCAGTCAGTTCAGTTCAGTTCAGTCTCTCAGTCATGTCTGACTCTTTGCAACCCTATGAATCGCAGCACACCAGGCCTCCCTGTCTATCACCAACTCCTGGAGTTCACTCAGACTCACGTCCATCGAGTCAGTGATGCCATCCAGCCATCTCATCCTCTGTCATCCCCTTCTCCTGGCTCCAATCCCTCCCAGCATCAGAGTCTTTTCCAATGAGTCAACTCTTGGCATGAGGTGGCCAAAAGCAATGTAAATAAAGGTTAGGAAACACCTGCAGGTTGCTTGCTACTCCCAATAGGAGCTCAGGATAAACTACTGTCTAGAATCCTCTTCATTCTGCCTCCTTCCTTCCCACCCTTACAATAAACATGTGCCAAGAAATGCCAGTTGTAGAGTTCAGGACTCTTAGGTCAGTTACAGTCTCCTACCTTCAGGAAGCTTTCTGGGAGCATGGCAAAATAAATATTAGAGTGATGGAATAGGTACTCTTTTATTTTTGGACACATTGCTTTACTGTAGAAAGAGCTTTGCCTGGTTTCCTGGCTTTTGGTCCCATCTTATCATGTAATTTCAGAATGAAAGCACAGGACAGTTCAGAGAATATAAGCACTAAATTTGACACACTGCACAAGATGTGGTTAGAAAGAGAGCATCTACAGAAGAGATGAGAATGGTGCTTGAGCCTTGGTTGGCTGTAAGGAGCAAGTAGTTCAGCTGGTGGTTTGTCACAGTCAGATTTAGAGTAACAACTGAGACACACAAAAAGGATAAGCATTGTTTATCACCACTGCTTGGAACTACAAATCAGAAAGCAGCCATACTGGATACCCAGATCCCCTCCCCAGGCTCAAAACTTTCATTCATCAGCTGGTGAATGAGAAGTCTCATGTCTGAGTCCCTTTCTGGGTAAGGCCCTCAGAGTAAAGGTAGGTGTCATACTCAAGGTTATAGCTCCAACCAGGGACACCCAGCAGGCAGTGACTGATAGATACAAAAGGGTGAAGACCGGATATTATCTCGAATTACAGCAGTTCTGAAATTGCTGAGACCTCTGCCTGGTGGTGCAGAGGTTAAAGCGTCTGCCTGCAATGTGGGGAGACATGGGTTCGATCCCTGGGTCAGGAAGATCCCCTGGAGAAGGAAATGGCAACCCACTCCAGTATTCTTGCCTGGAGAATCCTATGGACGGAGGAGCTTGGTGGGCTACAGTCCATGGGTTGCAAAGAGTTGGACATGACTGAGCGACTTCACTTTCACTGCTTTAATTTTATTGCAGGTTAGATTTTCTATCAGCCCAGTACTATTTCTTTCACTCCATTACAGTGTTACAACTGCTAAGAAAAATACTCCAAAATAAACCTCTTGCACACATTCTCCTTCTTGGAGTCTATTTCTTAGGAAACCTGACTTAAAACAATAACTTCCCTATGGACATAGTTCTCAAATGATCAGTTCTTTGTAGGTGTTATGAAGCCAGCAGCAGGAGAATCTTTGATTAAAAAAAAAAAAAGTGAAAAGTGTATGAATCAGCAGAATATATTAACTTCAACAAAAATAATTGTATCCCGGACTTGTCTTGATCTTACTTTGGACACTCTGGAAGGAAGCCCTAGTTCTATTTTTGAAGCCCACTATTTTAGATAAATGTGCATAATTTGGAGAGGTTTTAAATAAAGGCAAGTCAAACGATTAAATAATGAGAATAAAATTAGTATAAAATGTGCTTGGACACTTGCCCTTTAGAAAGGAAGGGGATGGGTTCATTTTAACAATATTCTTCAAATAATACCTGTTTATTTGAGTGAGTAATAGATGTGAAAGATGGTTGTGAGCTCAAGCTGAGGGGACAGGCAAAGATCAGATCATTATAGACCAGGATTCCTTCATTAGCCTCCAAAATCCTCTCCCAGCCTCAACACTTGGCACCCTACAATCCAATGTCCATGGTTCTTTCAAAGTAGTCCACCAGGCTCCTGTCCATGGGATTTTCCAAACAAGAATACTGCAGCAGGTTGCTATTTCCTGCTTCATGGGATCTTCCCTACCCTGGGATCAAACCTTCACCTCCAGTGTCTCCTGCATTGGCAAGTAGATTCTTTACCACTGGGCCACCTGGGAAGCCCGTTTGTGTGTGTAGCTGTGTTTGTAAAACTCTCCTGTTTTTAACAAGTGTAGCTATTGACTATACATCTATCTTTAAATACACCAATACACCTCAGGAACTTGGATACACAATTTTATTTTTTTCAATTTTAACTCTATTTTGATATCCACGCCTATCAATGGATTATTTTCAATAACTTGTCCCTTCATAATATATAAGGCATTATTATTTTCATATTGTATTTTAATTGTGGTGAGAGAAAGTTTTCTGCATTATGTAATTTCTTTGATATTAACTGAGACTTCCTTAACTTTAAATATAATATGCTTTTAAATGTCTTCTGTTCTCTTGAAATAAATACACAATTTCTACCTATTGCATACAATGCTCTGTATATAGTTACCAGATTAAGCTTTTTGTTTACATTCAGTTCAAGTATGTACTTACAATATTTTTATTTCTTTGATCAGTATTTGTAGATTCATATTAAAATCAACAATATAATAGTAAATATGTTCTCAAAATTCCTTAAGATATTTTATTTAAAAAACATTTTACTTCTTAGCACTTTGCAAATATTATCTCAAAGTCATGATCATTGAATTTTCTTGGAGGATTTTTCCAAATGTGATAAGCACTTTTCCTATCAATTTAGGCTGAAATTGTTTGATTTTCAGTTTGTGCATGCTCAGTCACTCAGTCGTGTCTGACTCTGTGACCCCATGGACAGTAGCCTGCCAAGCTCCCGTGTCCATGGAATTTTCCAAGCAAGAATACTAGAGTGGGTTGCTATGCCCTCCTTCAGGGAGGAGGAGATTCCACAAGTTGGAATCAACATTTCTGGGAGAAATATCAACAACCTCATATACACAGATGAAACCACTTTAATGGAAGAAAGTGAAGAAAAACTAAAGAGCCTCATGATGAAAGTGAAAGAGGAGAGTGAAAAAGCTGGCTTAAATCTCAATATTCACGAATCGCCAGTCTATGTCCGATGCAGGACACAGCATGCTTGGGGCTGGTACACGGGGATGACCCAGAGAGATGTTGTGGGGAGGGGGGTGGGAGGGGGGTTCATGTTTGGGAACGCATGTATACCCATGGTGGATTCATGTCAATGTATGGCAAAACCAATACAGAATTGTAAAGTAAAATAAAAATAAATAAATAAATAAAATAATAATAAAAAAAGATCTAGTACACATTACAGTGAATATAAGCAAACAAACAAACAAAAAAATCTCAGTATTCAAAAACTTAAGATCATGGCATCTGGTGCTATCAGTTCAGTTCAGTTCAGTTCAGTCGCTCAGTCATGTCCGACTCTTTGCAACCCCATGAATTGCAGCATGCCAGGCCTTCCTGTCCATTACCAACTCCCAGAGTTCACTCAGACTCACATCCATCGAGTCAGTGATGCCATCCAGCCATTTCATCCTCGGTCGTCCCCTTCTCCTCCTGCCCCCGATCCCTCCCAGCATCAGAGTCTTTTCCAATGAGTCAAGTCTTCGCATGAGGTGGCCAAAGTACTGGAGTTTCAGCTTCAGCATCATTCCTTCCAAAGAAATCCCAGGGCTGATCTCCTTCAGAATGGATTGGTTGGATCTCCCTGCAGTCCAAGGGACTCTCAAGAGTCTTCTCCAACACCACAGTTCGAAAGCATCAATTCTTTGGCACTCTGCCTTTTTCACAGTCCAATTCTCACATCCATACATGACCACAGGAAAAACCATAGCCTTGACTAGATGGACCTTGGTCGGCAAAGTAATGTCTCTGCTTTTGAATATACTATCTAGGTTGGTCATAACTTTCCTTCCAAGGAGTAAGCGTCTTTTAATTTCATGGCTGCAATCACCATCTACAGTGATTTTGGAGCCCCCAAAAATAAAGTCTGACACTGTTTCCACTGTTTCCCCATCTATTTCCCATGAAGTGATGGGAATGGATGCCATGATCTTCGTTTTCTGAATGTTGAGCTTGAAGCCAACTTTTTCACTCTCCTCTTTCACTTTCATCAAGAAGCTTTTTAGTTTCTCTTCACTTTCTGCCATAAGGGTGGTGTCATCTGCATATCTGAGGTTATTGATATTTCTCCCAGCAATCTTGATTCCAGCTTGTGTTTCTTCCAGTCCAGCGTTTCTCATGATGTACTCTGCATATAAGTTAAATAAGCAGGGTGACAATATATAGACTTCATGGCAAATAGATGGGGAAAATATGGAAGCAGTATCAGATTTCGTTTTTTTGGGCTCCCAAATCACTGTGGACGTGACTGCAGCCATGAAATTAAAAGATGCTTGCTTCTTTGAAGAATAGCTATGACAAACCAGACAGTGTATTAAAAAGCAGAGACATTATTTGCCAACAAAGGTCCATAGAATCAAAGCAATCGTTTTTCTAGTAGTCATGTATGGATTTTAGAGTTGGACCAGAAAGAAGGCTGAGAGCCAAAGAATTGACACTCTCGAACTGTGGTGCTGGAGAAGACTTTTGAGAGTCCCTGGGACAGTTAGGAGATCACACCAGTCAATCCTAAAGGAAATTAACCCTGAATATTTACTGGAAGGACTGATGCTGAACCTGAAGCTCCAATACTTTGGCCACTTGATGCAAAGAGCTGACTTATTTGAAAAAGCCCTGATGCTGGGAAAGATTGAGGACAGGAGGAGAAGAGGGTGACAGAGGATGAGATGGTTGGATGGCATCACTGACTCATTGGACATGAGTTTGAGCAACCTCAGGGAGATAGTGAAGGACAGAGAAGCCTGGTGTGCTGCAGTTCTTGGGGTCGCAAAGAGTTGGACATGATTTAGCGACTGTACTACAACAACAACCTCCAGAGGATCTTTCCCATCCAGGGAATGAACCCATGTCTATTGTGTCTCCTGCATTGGCAGGTAGATTCTTTTACCATTGTCACATCTATAATACTTACAACATACAATTATTGTTTCATCCATGATAACTTTATTTTAGTAGTAGATTAATGTCTTTGGGCATTTTAATCTTTTTTTTTTCTGCCCAAATTCTTAAAGAATATTTTACCTGTGTTTAAATTTCTAGGTTAAACATATAGTTCTATTGTCTTTTATGTCAAGCCTACTATATGTCCTATATGACAGTCATATTAGTCAAGCTATTGCTGTATAAAAACAATCAGTCCCCAAACTCAGTAGTTTAAAAGAGCATTCATTCATATTTATGAATCTACAGTTTGTTTTGGATCAGCTTACCTAGTTAAAATTTAGAAAAATATATTGATAATACTGAGCTATAGGTCCATCCAGATGTAATACTCTTGCTTTTCTGCACGTACAACTGGGTAAAGCCAGACATATGCCCAAATAAAAAGTCAAGAGGTAGGAAGTACACTTTTCCTCTAAGTGGAGGGACTGTATAGCCTGATAAAGGGAGGATTTCAAGATTCAGGAAGAAAATTCATTCTATCTTAGTTTTTGTGGTTACTTCCAAGCTGAACACTCAGTATACTTATCATAAAAAAGTATCAGACTTCATCCTTTCGAATATTGTTTCACATTCTCTCCGTTTTCATTTATTCAGAAATATGTTGCAGACTTTTGATCCTTTAAGTCTCAATTCCATTTTTGATAATTTTTTCTACCGATTTTTTTCTACTTCTTGCAAGAAAATAACATTCTGTCAAGTATTTTCCTTCTATTTTTTAATATTGAAAGTTAGCATTTTAATTTCAATTACATAAATTATATAGTAATAGGTACTCATTCTACAGAAAATTTAATGTATACAAAGTTAAATCTTCTTCAAACTTTTCTAGCCTCAATCCCAAACTCTGAAAGTTAATTTCCAACTCTAAAAATAATCAGTCTTGTGCATTTACTGTATAATATTTTGACTTGTTTGTTGTATATAGACAGCAATTATAGACATATATGTATTGTGAAAAACTTTATTACATATGTGGTATTATAATGTACATATTTTCAGGGGCAGATCTAAGAATTCGACAGTCCTTCAAGTAAAGTGCTCTGCATCTTATGTTTCATTAGCTTTCTGGTAAACTGGTCTGTCCATATGTATAGCAACTTCGTTTTTTCACCAAAAAATTTACACTGGCTATGTTTTCATTGAAAAATAATATATAACTTACATAACTCATTTTATATATTTCATTTAATTAATTTAGTATCAAATTATCACATTGTATCTAATCAAAATTTTGAACCAATGTCTGTCCTAATGTGTATTTCTCAGCATAGGCAGCAGGAGCCCCATTCTTTGCATGAAAAACATACATATTTTTAACTTGAGCATAGATTGTGAAATTGTGATACAAAGACAGTGTTATAATTTACAAATTTCCAAAAGCTGATATTATTTGTCACTTTGTTTATTTTGAGCACTGCGTTAACTGGTTTATCTTAATGCTCTGAATTCTATATTGATGAATTCAAATTAAATATGTGTTTTCCCCGCTAAAGAAGATAAAATTCTTGAGGATGAAATGGAGACTAAAAATACAATGTGTACCATTTAATGAACTGGAAAAGCAAGACATCAGATAAGACTGGCCCCCTTATATTACATCAAAGAAACCAGGAGGCTTGAATGAAACACTTAATCATACACTTTGGAATACTTTGGCATCATCTGCTAACCTGACTATGCATAAATCACAGTTTGCTCAAGATAGTTCTAGATTGCCTGTTGTCCCAGCATCATATCCCCTTTAGTACTTGCCCTAGATCTTTTTCATTTCTAGCAATGATTATTGTTAATAGTTGCATTGAAGCAAATCAGGAAGGATTTAGAGAGAACCCCACAGTAGCTTTTCTTATGCTCTTTTCTACTAATATGTGAGACATATTAACAGACAACAGAATTCTCATGCACACACATGGGGAATCTGAAAAATACAATTAGTGACAACTTCTTTATGTTTCCTAACACTTTTCAGATGCAGCGTAGCTCAATCCCTCTCGATAACAGTGCAAAATGCACTTACTGATGAAACTACTCAGGAGCTAACTCCTTTTTGTGTAAGAGAGTAGTCAGAGTCTGATTCCACACTGGTACCCTTGTCCGCCACTTGGCTTACCAGGCAGTTGTTCCCAAACCAGCAGTACACTGCAAGATGTGAATGCCTCTAGGCCACCAATTGGTAGGGTCAGTTGGAAATGTAGAACAGTATGTTAAAACATATGTGGAATATATATGAAATAGAAGCCAAGCCATCTCTGCCATAGAATCTCTAAATAAAAATCTTGCTATACATTTTTTGGTATTTATCATACTGTGTATATCTTTATTTTATTTATTCTACTGATTGGTAATATTCTTTTTATTTTGCAGTTACCTCTTTCAGAATAAATGGCTCAAAATCAAAAGTTACAGATAAATTCTAGGTACATATAAGCTGAAAAAATTAAGTATGAATTTTCATTTTGTAGAAAGCTGAAATGGACAAACATTTTACAAGCATGTCTATAAATATTTATGATTTTCATTTATGGCAAAGTGATATTGTTAACATTAAAAAAAAGATATAAGAGAATCTTGTGGAAGGAGAATCAACAAGCACTTTAAAAATTAGTTCATTGAACAACTACCCAAAAATATTGTGATTGGACACATGAAATTGAAGAAGATGCATTTATATGTGAAAGATACAAGTTTGTGAAGCATGACTTTTCAGTTGGACCAAATGGCTATTCTCCTAAATAAAATTTTCTCATATCCATGTGTTATTGTGAATAGTCACAAAATGAAGTTATATCAGCTAATATGTTGAATTTATTAGCAGAAGAACTTCACAATTAAAAGCTGATTGATTATTTCCATCAGATGTTTCAAATATAAATCAGCTAATTCAAATAAATTTTTAATTGAATGTATGTAGTCAAAGTGTTTAGAAATTCATTCTAACATATGTTAAAACATGAAACTTTATGATAAATGGTTTTATGAGTGTCATAAAAAGTTTAACAGTAAAGATAAAATCACTTGCCTTATGGTAACAATAAAAATATAAATATTGATGGAACACAGTATCATATTAAAAACACAGCTTTTGCAAAATTAACAAACCTAGGAAGCAAAAGTATGCTTGCATTTGTGATTCATACATAATGTATAGTTGCATCCAAACAAGATGTACTATCCCAGTGACCTAGATAGAAACCGTGGTTGTCAAGTTTTATAAAATTCAACAATTTGAAGAACTAAACTATAAAGTTTTTAAGATAAAGTTGATGTTGAAGACAAATAAAAAGTAATCCTTCAACACAGTGGAATGCACCACCCATTTGATTTTAGAAAAGTCTGAGCTTCAGAAAAAAAAAATTGTAAATAAACATACTACAATTGTATTGAATTTTTTTTCTAAATGGGTTTTCTAATGTTGTTCCTTGGACTGCAAGGAGATCCAACCAATCCATTCTGAAGGAGATCAGCCCTGGGATTTCTTTGGAAGGAATGATGCTAAAGCTGAAACTCCAGTACTTTGGCTACCTCATGTGAAGAGCTGACTCATTGGAAAAGACTCTGATGCTGGGAGGGATTGGGGGCAGGAGGAGAAGGGGACGACCGAGCATGAGCTGGCTGGATGGCATCACTGACTCGATGGACATGAGTCTGAGTGAACTCTGGGAGTTGGTGATGGACAGCGAGGCTTGGTATGCTGCAATTCATGGGGTAGCAAAGAGTCGGACATGACTGAGCGACTGAACTGAATTGAACTGAATGTTGGGCGTGTGTGCACACTAAGTCTCTTCAATTGTGCCCTACACTTTGCGAAGCCAAGGACTGTAGAAGTCTACAGTCCCCTCTGTCCAGGGGATTCTACAGATAAGAATACTGGAGAGGGTTGCCATGCCCTCCTCCAGGGGATCTTCCTGACCCAGGGATTGAACCCATGTCTCTAATGGCTCTTGCACTGGCAAATGGGTTCTTTACCCCTAGTGCCACCTGAGGAGATCTAAAGTTGGATAACCTTTGTTTTAGGAACACCAGTAAAACATATTTAATCAAATTCTGTAATAAATATAGTATTAAAACTGATTGAAGCCTTTTTTTGAATGTTATTGAAAAAAAAGATGCATTATAAGGTCAAGAAAGAAACTGAACAAATTAAATATAATTTAATTTCTAAAGTAGATAATTATTTTTTATAAGATTTTGACTTGCTGAAGGACATTTTTCAGGAGATTTCTATTTTTAACAGAATAAGTGCATTTGTCATCAGAATGGAATGAAATTAAGAATGTCTATAAATTACATCATGAACAAAATAATTTATTTCAAGAATTTATTTTCTAATGAAATTATTTGAAGGAAGAAAGTACTCTTAGTGGAAACCAAAAAATAATATGAGTGAAAATATATAGGCTAAAATATTGAAAAAATTAATACAAAATATTCTCCAGTGAGCAAAATTTGCTCTGAGTATAGATTTATGTTAACTACTATAGAGAGAATATTTTTTCAGTTACAGAAAAGAGTGGAAAATTAAGATTCATTAGCCCACAAAACATGATTTTAAAGAACACATATGGCAATTTTATTGAAGAAATTTGAAAATATGAAGATATTTTAAATATACAACATGTACCTGGAGATTGATTAATCAACTGATTAATAAAAGTGATTATATCTAAATCTAAATTTATTTTGCTTATTTATTTAAATGCATAAATAAAATATATAAAGTATTTTCCAATTTTATTCATTGCACACAGATGCTATTTTTATTTTTCAGATACAGATTTATTTCTAAAAAGCATTTTCAGTTTAAGACTATTTAATTTCCAACCAACATATTTTTTAGTCAGTAAATATCAATTTAAAAGTATATAGAGACTTGCCTGATGGTCCAGTGGCTAAGACTTTGTGCTCCCAATGCTGGGTTCAACCAGGGGTTGAACCCAGGTCAGGGAACTAGATCCCACATGCCACAACTTAGAGTTTGAATGATACTATGAAGACTCAACACAGCCAAATAAATAAATATTAAAAATACAATAAAATTTTATAAATTATATAATTCATAAATTTAATAAAATATTAAAAATATATAAAAATAAAATTATATAATGTAGCTAGTTTTAGAACACCTACAATAACTTATATGGTAGCATAGCTTATGATTGAATAATAACATCCTTGTTATTTACCCAGAGGAATTTATGGACAGGATTTCTAAGGGATAAGCTCAAAAATGTTCACAGGTATAAGAGTTTAAAAATGGGGAGTCGATCCTAAGATGGTGGAGGAATAGGATGGGGAGACCACTTTCTCCCCTACAAATTCATCAAAAGAACATTTAAACACTGAATAAATTCCACAAAACAACTTCTGAATGCCGGCAGAAGACATCAGGCGCCCAGAAAAGCAGCCCATTGTCTTTGAAAGGAGGTAGGGAAAGAATATAAAAGACAAAAAAAGAGACAAAAGAGGTAGGGATGGAGCTCCGTCCCAGGAAGGGAGTCTTAAAAAGAGAGAAGTTTCCAAACACCAGGAAACACTCTCACTGCTGAATCTGTGGCGAGCCTTGGAGGAAAAATAAATAATTAAACCCACAGATTACATGCCCAGTGGTAACTTCCCCAGTGGAGAAGCACAGACACCTGCACCCCCCACTAGCAAGCGGGGGCTGGGCAGGGAGGCACAGGCTGCATTGTTTAGAGTAAGGACCAGGACTGAATGCCCCGAGGGCAATCTGAATGAACTAACTTGGGCTAGAAAACCAGACTGTGGGATAGCTACCACGCAAAAAGCCCTAAGACACCACCAGGCCCAAGCACAGAACAAAGGACTGAACAGAGCTAGCCTGCTGCAGACCATCTCCCTCCGGTGACAGGCAGCCAGAGCCAGAAGGGGACAATTGCAGCCCCAGAGAGACATTATCTACCAAACTGCAAGCAGGCTTCTTTGCTAACTAAGACTTCTTAGGGTTCTGGACAGTCAACATCCGCCTGAGAAGGTGAGCCGGTTGTACACCTAGAAAACAAGGAGGCAGGGATGAGGGAGGCGATAAGTCGCAGCAACCGTGCTCACCAAATACCTCATCACCTGAACTGCTCAGACCTGGGAAGGGCACAAAATGCAGGCCCAACTGAGTCTGTGCCTCTGAAGACTACCTGAGTGCCTGAACCTGAGCAGCTTAGACCTGGGAGGTGCATGCAAGAGCTGGCCTCAGACGGTTCCCGGCAGAGCAACCTAGAGTCTGAGTAGTGTGGACAGGGAGGGCACACACACCGTGAGCGGGGGCAGGCCCAGCGTTGTTGAGGCACTGTGAGCACACACCAGTGTTATTTGTTTGCAGCGTCCCTCCCTCCCCACAGCACGACGGAACAAGTGAGCCTAAAAAAAGTGTCCACCACCACCCCCTTTGTGTCAGGGCAGAAATCAGACACTGAAGTGACCAGCAAATAGAAGAAGCTGAAACAGAGGGAACCGCCTTGGAAGTGACAGGTGCAATAGATTAAAACCCTGTCGTTAGTACCGACTACATAGGAAGGGGCCTATAGATCTTGAGAAATATAAGCTGGACCAAGGAACTACCTGAAAATGAACTGACCCCACAAAACCCACAACAACACCAGAGAAAGTCTTAGATATATTTTTACTATTTTTAAGATCATTCTTTTTTTTTAATTTTTTAAAATTTTTGAGTCCTCTATTACTCCTTTAATTTTCACTTTTATAAACTACTATTACTTTGCAAAAAAGACCCTATGTTTTAAAGCAAACTTCATATATATATATTTTTTTAAATAATTTTTGTGACTTTTTTCTTTTTTTTCTTCTTTTCTTTAATATTGTATTTTTGAAATTCCAAACTCTACTCTAGATTTTTAATCTTTGCTTTTTGGTATTTGTTATCAATTTTGTACCTTTAAGAACCCAATCTTCAGTACCCATTTTTACCTGGGAGTGAGATTACTGGCTTGACTGCTCTCTCCCCCTTCAGACTCTCCTTTTTCTCCACCAGGTTGCCTCTGTCTCCTCCCTACCCCCTCGCTTCTTTACCCAACTATGTGAATCTCTGTGTGTTCCAGACGGTGGAGAACACTTAGGGAACTGATTGCTGGCTGGGTCTGTCTCTCTCCTTTGCATTCCCCCCTTTTATCCTCCTGGCCACCTCTGTCTCCTTCCTCCCTCTTGTCTTCTCTGTATAACTCTGTGAACATCTCTGAGTGGTCCAGCTGCGGAGTGCACATAAGGAAGTTATTACTGGCTAGCTTGCTCTCCTCTGTTGATTCCACCTCATCTCATTTGGGTCACCTCTAACTCCCTCCTCCCTCTTCTCTTCTCCATGTAACGTGTGAACCTCTCTGGGTGTCCCTCACTGTGGAGAAACTTTTCATCTTTAACCTAGATGTTTTATCAATGGTGTTGTATAGATGGAGAAGTCTTGAGACTACTGTAAAAATAAGACTGAAAACCAGAAGCAGGAGGCTTAAGTCCAAATCCTGAGAACACCAGAGAACTCCTGACTCCAGGGAACATTAACTGACAGGAGCTCATCAAACGCCTTCGTACCTACACTGAAACCAAGCACCACCCAAGGGCCAACAAGTTCCAGAGCAAGACATACCACTAAAATTCTCCAGCAACACAGGAACACAGTCTTAAGCTCCAATATACAGGCTGCCCAAAGTTACTCCAAACCCACTGACATCCGATAACTCATTACTGGACACTTCATTGCACTCCAGAGAGAAGAAATCCAGCTCCACCCACCAGAACACCACCACAAGCTTCCCTAACCAGGAAACCTTGACAAGCCACCTGTACAACCCCACCCACAGTGAGGAAACTCCACAACAAAGAGAACACCACAAACTGCCAGAATACAGAAAGGCCACCCCAAACTCAGCAATATAAACAAGATGAAGAGACAGAGGAATACGCAGCAGGTAAGGGAACAGGATAAATGCCCACCAAACCAAACAAAAGAGGAAGAGATAGGGAATCTACCTGATAAAGAGTTCTGAAAAATGATAGTGAAAATGATCCAAAATCTTGAAATCAAAATGGAATCACAGACAGATGGCCCAGAGACAAGGATTGAAATGATGCAAGAAAGGTTTAACAAGGACCTACAATAAATAAAAAAGTGTCAATATATAATGAATAATGCAATAAATGAGATCAAAAACACTATGGTGGCAACAAATAGTAGAATAACAGAGGCAGAAGATAGGATTAGTGAAGTAGAAGATAGAATGGTAGAAATAAATGAATCAGAGAGGAAAAAAGAAAAACGAATTTAAAGAAATGAGGACAATCTCAGAGACCTCTTCGACAGTGTTAAATGCCCCAACATTCAAATCATAGGAGTCCCAGAAGAAGAAGACAAAAAGAAAGACCATGAGAAAATACTTGAGAAGATAATAGTTGAAAACTTCCCTAAAATGGGGAAAGAAATAATCACCCAAGTCCAAGAAACCCAGAGAGTCCCAAACAGGATAAACCCAATTTGAAACACCCCAAGACACATATTAATCAAATTAACAAAGACCCAACACAAAGAACAAATATTAAAAGCAGCAAGGGAAAAATAACAAATAACACACAAGGGGATTCCCATAAGGATAACAGCTGATCTTTCAATAGAAACTCTTCAGGCCAGGAGGGAATGGCAAGACATACTTAAAGTGATGAAAGAAAATAACCTACAGCCCAGATTACTGTACCAAGCAAGGCTCTCATTCAAATATGAAGGAGAAATCAAAAGCGTTCCAGACAAGCAAAAGCTGAGAGAATTCAGCACCACCAAACCAGCTCTCTAACAAATGCTAAAGGATATTCTCTAGACAGGAAACACAAAAAGGATGTATAACTCAAACCCAGAACACTAAAGTAAATGGCAACAGGATCATACATATCAATAATTACCTTAAACATAATTGGGTTGAATGCCCCAACCAAAAGACAAAGTCTGGCTGAATGGATACAAAAACAAGACCCCTATATATGTTGTCTACAAGAGACCCACCTCAAAACAGGGGACACACACAGACTGAAAGTGAAGGGCTGGAAAAAGATATTCCACGCAAATAGAGACCAAAGGAAAACAAGAGTAGTAATACACATATCAGATAAAATAGACTTTAAAACAAAGGCTGTGAAAAGAGACAATAAAGACACTACATAATGATCAAAAGATCAGTCGAAGAAGAAGATATACCAGTTATAAATATATATGCACCCAAGATAGGAGCACCACAATATGTAAGACAAATGCTAACAACTATGAAAGGGGAAATTAACAATAACACAATAATAGTGGGAGACTTTAATACCCCACTCACATCTATGGACAGATCAACTAAACAGAAAATTAACAAGGAAATACAAACTTTAAATGATACAATAGACCAGTTAGACCTAATTGATATCTATAGGACATTTTACCTGAAAACAATGAATTTCATTTTTTTTCAAGCACACAGAAACTTCTCCAGGACAGATCACAACCTGGGCCATAAATTTAGCCTTGGTAAATTCAAAAAATTGAAATCATTCCAAGCATCTATTCTGACCACAATGCGGTAAGATTAGATTTCAATTACAGGGGGAAAACTATTAAAAATTCCAACATATGGAGGCTGAACAACACACGGCTGAATAACGAACAAATCACAGAAGAAATAAAAAAAAAAAGAAATCAAAATATGCATAGAAACAAATGAAAATGAAAACACAACTACCCAAAACCTGTGGGACACTATAAAAGCAGTGCTAAGGGGAAAGTTTATAGCAATACAGGCATACCTCAAGAAATAAGAAAAAAAGTCAAATAAATAACCTAACTCTACACCCAAAGCAACTAGAAAAGGAAGAAATGAAGAACCCCAGGGTTAGTAGAAGGAAAGAAATCTTAAAAATTAGGGCAGAAATAAATGCAAAAGAAACAAAAGAGACCATAGCAAAAATCAACAAAGCCAAAAGCTGGTTCTTTGAAAGGATAAATAAAATTGACCAACCATTCGCCAGACTCATCAAGAAACAAAGGGAGAAAAATCAAATCAATAAAATTAGAAATGAAAATGGAGAGATCGCAACAGACAACACAGAAATACAAAGGATCATAAGAGACTACTATCAGCAATTATATGCCAATAAAATGGACAACGTGGAAGAAATGGACAAATTCTTAGAAAAGTACAACTTTCCAAAACTGAACCAGGAAGAAATGGAAAATCTTAACAGACCCATCACAAGCATGGAAATTGAAACTGTAATCAGAAATCTTCCAGCAAACAATGGTCCAGGTTCAGATGGCTTCAGAGCTGAATTCTACCAAAAATTTAGAGAAGAGCTAACACGTATCATATTCAAACTCTTCCAGAAAACTACAGAGGGAGGTAAACTCCCAAACTCATTCTGTGAGGCCACCCTAAACCTAATAACAAAACGTGACAAAGATGCCACAAAAAAAGAAAACTACAGGCCAATATCACTGATGAACATAGATGCAAAAATCCTTAACAAAATTCTAGCAATCAGAATCCAACAACACATTAAAAAGATCACACACCATGACCAAGTGGGCTTTATCCCAGGGATGCAAGGATTCTTCAATATCTGCAAATCAATCAATGTAATACAACACATTAACAAACTGAAAAAGAAAAGCCATATGATTATCTCAAGAGATGCAGAGAAAGCCTTTGACAAAATTCAACATCCATTTATGATAAAAGCTCTCCAGAAAGCAGCAATAGAAGGAACACACCTCAACATAATAAAAGCTATATATGACAAACCCACAGCAAACATTATCCTCAATGGTGAAAAATTGAAAGCATTTCCCCTAAAGTCAGGAACAAGACAAGCATGCCCACTTTCATCACTACTATTCAACATAATTTTAAAAGTATTGGCCATAGAAATCAGAGCAGAAAAAGAAATAAAAGGAATCCAAATTGGAAAAAAAGAAGTAAAACTCTCACTGTTTGCAGATGACAGGATTCTCTACATAGAAAACCCTAAAGACTCCACCAGAAAATTACTAGAGCTAATCAATGAATATAGTAAAGTTGCAGGATATAAAATCAACACACAGAAATACCTTGTATTCCTATACACTAATAATGAGAAAATACAAGGAGAAATTAAGGAAACAATTCCATTCACAATTGCAACAAAAAGAATAAAATACTTAGGAATATATCTACCTAAAGAAACTAAAGACCTATATATAGAAAACTATAAAACACTGGTGAAAGAAATCAAAGAGGACACTAATAGATGGAGAAATATACCGGGTTCAGGGATCAGAAGAATCAATATAATGAAAATGAGTATACTGCCCAAAGCAATTTATAGATTCAATGCAATTCCTATCAAGCTACCAACAGTATTTTTCACAGAGCTAGAACAAATAATTTCACAATTTGTATGGAAATACAGTTCAGTCACTCAGTTGTGTCCGACTCTTTGCGATCCCATGAATCGCAGCACGCCAGGGTTCCCTGTCCATCACCAACCCCCAGAGTTCACCCAGACTCACATCCATCGAGTCAGTGATGCCATCCAGCGATCTCATCCTCTGTCGTCCCCTTCTTCTCCTGCCGCCAATCCCTACCAGCATCACAGTCTTTTCCAATGAGTCAACTCTTCGAACGAGGTGGCCATAGTACTGGAGTTTCAGCTTTAGCATCATTCCTTCCAAAGAAATTCCAGGGCTGATCTCCTTTAGAATGGATTGGTTGGATCTCCCTGCAGTCCAAGGGACTCTCAAGAGTCTTCTCCAACACCACAGTTCGAAAGCATCAATTCTTTGGCACTCTTCCTTCTTCACAGTCCAACTCTCATATCCATACATGACCACGGGAAAAACCATAGCCTTGATTAGATGGACCTTAGTCGGCAAAGTAATGTCTCTGCTTTTGAATATACTATCTAGGTTGATCATAACTTTTCTTCCAAGGAGTAAGCATCTTTTAAGGTTTCTCAAGAGGTAGGTCAGGTGGTCGGGATTTCCCATCTCTTTCAGATTTTCCACAGTTTATTGTGATCCACACAGTCAAAGGCTTTGGCATAGTCAATAAAGCAGAAATAGATGTTTTTCTGGAACTCTCTTGCTTTTTCCATGATCCAGCGGATGTTGGCAATTTGATCTCTGGTTCTGCTACCTTTTCTAAAACCAGCTTGAACATCAGGAAGTTCACGATTCATGTATTGCTGAAGCCTGGCTTGGAGAATTTTGAGCATTACTTTACTAGCATGTGAGATGAGTGCAACTGAGTGGTGGTTTGAGCATTTTTTGGCATTGCATTTCTACGGGATTGGAATGAAAACTGACCTTTTCCAGTTCTGTGGCCACTGTTGAGTTTTCCAAATTTGGTGGCATATTGAGTGCAGCACTTTCACAGCATCATCTTTCAGGATTTGAAATAGCTCCACTGGAATTCCATCACCTCCACTAGCTTTGTTCATAGTGATGCTTTCTAAGGCCCCTTTGACTTCACATTCCTGGATATCTCGTTCTGGAGGATTAATCACACCATCGTGATTATCTGGGTCGGGAATGTCTTTTTTGTACAGTTCTTCTGTGTATTCTTGCCACCTCTTCTTAATATCTTCTGCTTCTGCTAGGTCCATACCATTTCTCTCCTTTATCGAGCTCATCTTTGCATGAAATGTTCCCTTGGTATCTCTAATTTTCTTGAAGAGATCTCTAGTCTTTCCCATTCTGTTGTTTTCCTCTATTCCTTTGCATTGATCGCTGAGGAAGACTTTCTTATCTCTTCTTGCTATTCTTTGGAACTCTGCATTCATATGCTTATATCTTTCCTTTTCTCCTTTGCTTTTCACTTCTCTTCTTTTCACAGCTATTTGTAAGGCCTCCCCAGACAGCCATTTTGCTTTTTTGCATTTCTTTTCCATGGGGATGTTCTTGATCCCTGTCTCCTGTACAATGTCATGAAACTCATTCCATAATTCATCAGGCACTTTATCTATCAGATCTAGGCCCTTAAATCTATTTCTCACTTCCACTGTATAATCATAAGGGATTTGATTTAGGTCATACCTGAATGATCTAGCAGTTTTCCCTGCTTTCTTCAATTTCAGTCTGAGTTTGGTAATAAGGAATTCATGATCTAAGCCACAAGCAGCTCCTGGTCTTGTTTTTGTTGACTGTATAGAGATTCTCCATCTTTGGCTGCAAAGAATATAATCAATCTGATTTTGGTGTTGACCATCTGGTGATGCCCATGTGCAGAGTCTTCTCTTGTGTTGTTGGAAGAGGGTGTTTGCTATGACCAGTGTATTTTCTTGGCAAAACTCTATTAGTCTTTGCCCTGCTTCATTCCACATTCCAAGGCCAAATCTGCCTGTTACTCCAGGTGTTTCTTGAATTCCTACTTTTGCATTCCAGTCCCCTATAATGAAAAGGACATCTTTTTTTTGGGTGTTAGTTCTAAAAGGTCATGTAGGTCTTCATAGAACCATTCAACTTCAGCTTCTTCAGCGTTACTGGTTGGGGCACAGACTTGGATAACTGTGATATTGAATGGTTTTCCTTGGAGACGAACAGAGATCATTCTGTCATTTTTGAGATTTATCCAAGTATTGCATTTCAGACTCTTTGTTGACCATGATGGCTACTCCATTTCTTCTGAGGAATTCTGCCCGCAGTAGTAGATATAATGGTCATCTGAGTTAAATTCACCCATTCCAGTCCATTTTAGTTCGCTGATTCCTAGAATGTCGACGCTCACTCTTGCCATCTCTTGTTTGATCACTTCCAATTTGCCTTGATTCATAGACATGAAGTTCCAGGTTCCTATGCAATATTGCTCTTTACAGCATCAGACCTTGCTTCTATCACCAGACACATCCACAGCTTGGTATTGTTTTTCCTTTGGCTCCATCCCTTCATTCTTTCTGGAGTTATTTCTCCACTTATCTCCAGTAGCATATTGGGCACCTACTGTCCTGGGGAGTTCCTCTTTCAGTATCCTATCACTTTGCCTTTTCATACTGTTCATGGGGTTCTCAAGGCAAGAATACTGAGTGGTTTGCCATTCCCTTTTCCAGTGGACCACATTCTGTCAGACCTCTCCACCATGACCTGCCTGTCTTGTGTTGCCCCACGGGCATGGCTTAGTTTCATTGAGTTAAACAAGGCTGTGGTCCTAGCATGATTAGATTGACTAGCTTTCTGTGAGTATGGTTTCAGTATGTGTGCCCTCTGATGCCCTCTTGCAACACCTACCATCTTACTTGGGTTTCTCTTTCCTTCGCTGTGGGGTATCTCTTCACAGCTGCTCCAGCCTCAAATAGCCAAAACAATCTTGAGAAAGAAGAATGGAACTGGAGGAATCAACTTGCCTGATTCAGGCTCTACTACAAAGCCACAGTCATCAAGACAGTATGGTACTGGCATAAAGACAGAAATATAGATCAATGGAACAAAATAGAAAGCCCAGAGATAAATCCATAAACCTATGGACACCTTATCTTTGACAAAGGAGGCAAGAATATACAATGGATTAAAGACAATCTCTTTAACACATGGTGCTGGTAAAACTGGTCAACCACTTGTAAAAGAATGAAGCTAGAACACTTTCTAACACCATACACAAACATAAACTCAAAATGGATTAAAGATCTAAAAGTAAGACCAGAAACTATAAAGCTCCTAGAGGAGAACATAGGCAAAACACTCTCTGACATACATCACAGCAGGATTCTCTATGACCCACCTCCCAGAATATTGGAAATAAAGGCAAAAATAAACAAATGGGACTTAATTAAACTTAAAAGCTTCTGCACAACAAAGGAAACTATAAGCAAGGCAATAAGACAACCTTCAGAATGGGAGAAAATAATAGCAAATGAAGCAACTGACAAACAACTAATTTCAAAAATATACAAGCAACTCCTGCAGCTCAATTCCAGAAAAATAAACAAACCAATCAAAAAATGGGCCAAAGAACTATATAGACATTTCTCCAAAGAAGACATACAGATGGCTAACAAACACATGAAAAGATGCTCAACACCAGTCATTATCAGAGAAATGAAAATCAAAACCACAATGAGGTACCATTTCATGCCAGTCAGAATGGCTGTGATCCAAAAGTCTACAGGCAATAAATGCTGGAGAGGGTGTGGAGAAAAGGGAACCCTCTTACACTGTTGGTGGGAATGCAAACAGGTACAGCCATTATAGAGAACAGTGTGGAGATTCCTTAAAAAACTGAAAATAGAGCTGCCATATGCCCCAACAATCCTGCTCCTGGACATACACACCGAGGAAACCAGAACTGAAAGAGACACATGTACCCAATGTTTATCACAGCACTGTTTATAATAGCCAGCACATGCAAGCAACCTAGATGTCCATCAGCAGACAAATGGATAAGAAAGCTGTGGTACATATACACAATGGAGTATTGCTCAGCCATTAAAAACAATACATTTGAATCAGTTCTAATGAGGTGGATGAAACTGGAGCCGATTATACAGAGTGAAGTAAGCCAGAAAGAAAAACCCCAATACAGTATACTAATGCATATATATGGAATTTAGAAAGATGGTAACCATAACCCTGAATGCAAGACAGCAAAAGAGACACAGATGTATAGAACAGTCTTTTGGACTCTGTGGGAGAGGGCGAGGGTGGGATGATTTGGGGAATGGCATTGAATCATGTATAATATCATATATGAAACAAATCACCAGTCCAGGATTGATGCATGATACTGGATGCTTGGGGCTGGTGCACTGAGACAACCCAGAGGGATGGTATGGGGAGGCAGGAGGAAGCAGGGTTCAGGATGAGGAACACGTGTATACCTGTGGCAGATTCATGTTGATGTATGGCAAAACCAATACAATATTGTAAAGTAATTAACCTCCAATTAAAATAAATAAATTTATATTAAAAAGAAAAACCATAAAATATTTTCCTTTGAAGAGGAAAAAAAATAAAAATAGAAGCAATTTAATTGCTCAAAACAAGAAGGATGAGTATATAAATTATAGTTTTGTTATAGAGTCAATTACTATAGAAATGAAAATGAAACAATGCAACAATATGGATGAATCATCCAAATGTTAAACTATGGAAAACAAGATAGGCAACAAAAACTTCAAAAACGGACTAAACTATCATTGTTATGCAGATATTCATAGGTAGTAAAAGTATAAAGATATTTTAAGATCACTGCAATCTGAAAGGAGAGGACAGAATCAAAGATTTGGGGGTTCTATTTCTTTTATTGAGTTTATAGAAACATCTTTATAATAATTTGTAAAACCTACATTTTGTTTTCATTTGGGTTTTTTTTGCGTGTATTTGTCACATTTTTATCAAAAAATGTATATGGATGAACAGTCAGAAATATTTTGAAGGTATTATTGTAAACCCTCCTTTCCTCTTTTGCTTGTTGATACTTGTAAAATATGAACCTGTTGAAAAACAATTATAAATCATATTTACCTCAAGGCAATTTTTCTACTCTGAGAATGTATGTATATCTGGTTGTCTGTTTTTGTAGATGTATGCATGTCTCTGAGTGTTTGTGTGCCTGAATGTGTATGTTAATGTGCATTAGCAGGAGAGCATAAGTATGGTTTGGGGGAAGGTCAAAATATGTTTTTGGCATGGAAGAATATGATTATCATGGAAAGATTAAGATGAACTGAAATGCTGAAAACAGAAACTCCAAAACAGAAAGAAAATATCAAGTAAATGAAGAGACATAAATGTATTATTTTCATCAAATGTATTTTCATCACACATTTTAAAACACATACTTTAATATTAGTTTATTCCCAGCCATTTGTTTTTTAGTGTGTGATTTGAGCAACTATAACGTCTCAGTGAAAACGGTGCTGTTAATTACAAGAGAAAGCACTCCCCATGTTATTTCCAGGTTATTTTCATTTCATAATCTTTTTCATGAGTATCATGCCCAAACAAAAAGCAAGAAACACCTGCTATATCGTACACAGTTTTCAATCATTTCATCAGTTGATTTAGTGTAAAAGAAAGAAGTCAGGCAGATTACTAGTCCACTTGGGATCTGTGAGAAAAAGATGTAAAGGATGTGAGTATTCTCATTTCCAAGTAACTTGGCTTCACTTTTTGTAATTATGGAGCACAGAATTCTTTTTGACTGGTTGCTTACACTTTCATTATTGCCTCTTATAATATTTACTGAAAAGAGGTATTCAAACATTCTGGACCACAAAGTAAAAAGACATATATACATACTATACCTTATGTGCACAAATAACATAGTCCAGCATTTTCTAAGAGATTCAAATTTCCTTATAATCATTTTGCCATTCTCTCAAATTCCAAATTAACTCCATTAATCCTTTCAGCTTATAATTTGACACTTTGATTCTCAAGTAGAAAAATTCACTTAAATATTTATTGACTGTTACATAATATATTGGATAAGTACTCAAACTCTGAAGCTTACAGACCTGCCTTTGAATAATAACTCAAATTATAATTTTATTATGCAAACTTTGGACATATTAGTTAACCTCTACACAATTCCATTTCCTCACCTGTAGAACAGTCATAATATCCTGGGGTAAAACATTAGTTATCAAGAAACAAGCCATAAAGATAAAGGAAAAATGAAAATCTCAGGGGAAATACATTTTCCTCTACCTTTCTAGGTTTTTCTGACTGTTCTAAGAGTTAAACTGACATGAGACAGATTAAAGAAGAAAATTAAACGTTTGATAACACATACACATGAGTTAACAAAATAGCTGAAACCCATACCTTAAATAAGGTCTTCAGCTAAAGACAGAACAGGATGTTAGGGGTAGTGTTTTGGGACTTCAAAAGGGAGAAAGGCAATGGACATGGAGATGGAAAAGCAAATGTTTGGTAAATAAACGTTTGCTGTTTCATGCAAAGATAATGGGGCACAGAGTGGAACTGGAACAAACAGACATTGCTGTTTCTCCCTGTCTACCTCAGTTCAGTTCAGTTCAGTTCAGTCACTCAGTCGTATCTGACTCTTTGCGACCCCATGAATCGCAGCATGCCAGGCCTCCCTGTCCATCACCATCTCCTGGAGTTCACTCAGACTCACGTCCATCGAGTCAGTGATGCCATCTAGCAATCTCATCCTTGGTCGTCCTCTTCTCCTCCTGCCCCCAATCCCTCCCAGCATCAGAGTCTTTTCCAATGAGTCAACTCTTCGCATGAGGTGGCCAAAGTACTGGAGTTTCAGCTTTAGCATCATTCCTTCCAAGGAAATCCCAGGGTTGATCTCCTTCAGAATAGACTGGTTGGATCTCCTTGCAGTCCAAGGGACTCTCAAGAGTCTTCTCCAACACCACAGTTCAAAAGCATCAATTCTTCAGCACTCAGCCTTCTTCACAGTCCAACTCTCACATCCATACATGACCACTTGAAAAACCGCAGCCTTGACTAGATGGACCTTAGTCAGCAAAGTAATGTCTCTGCTTTTGAATATACTATCTAGGTTGGTCATAACTTTTCTTCCAAGGAGTAAGCGTCTTTTAATTTCATGGCTGCAATCACCATCTGATTTTGGAGCCCCCCAAAATAAAGTCTGACACTGTTTCCACTGTTTCCCCATCTATTTCCCATGAAGTGATGGGACCGGATGCCATGATCTTCGTTTTCTGAATGTTGAGCTTTAAGCCAGCTTTTTCGCTCTCCTCTTTCACTTTCATCAAGAGGCTTTTTAGCTCCGCTGGCACATAATAGAGTTGAATATGGTGACAGCCCCTTTCCTGGGACAGATCTATCACCATTCTTTCAGGTATTTGTGCAAAGTACTTAGTTGCTCAGTTATGTCTGATTCTTTTTGAACCCATGGACTATAGCCTGCCAGGCTCTTCTGGCCATGGATTTTTCCAGGCAAGAATACTGGAGTGGATTGCCATTTCCTTCTGGGGACTTCCTGACCCAGGGACAGAACCCATGGTTCTTGGAGCTCCTGCATTTGTAGGTGGATTCTTTACCACTGCACCACCTGGGAAGCCCCTTTTAGGCAGTTAGGGAGAAGGTCAAAGATTTTTTCTGAGTCTTTTTGGTCTTCATAATTTTTAGGTCAAAATAATAAATATGCCAAAGAGATATATTAGAGTGGCAAAGCTTTTATATTTTTAGTTGTTTTTTTTTAAAATATGGTTGATTTACAATATTTTGTTGGTTTCAGGTGTACAGCACAATGATTCCATTTTTTGAGATCATATTCCATTCAAGGTTATTATAAGATATTAAATATAATCCCCTGGGCTATACTTAAAGTCTTGTGCTTGTCTATTTTATGTATTGTTGTTGCTGTTTAGTCACTAAGTCATGTGACCCCACAGACTGTAGCCTGCTAGACTACTCTGTCTAGGGATTTCCCAGACAAGAATACTGGAAAGTGAAAGTGAAATCGTGTCTGACTCTTTGGTATCCCATGGACTGTAGCTTACCAAACTCCTCCATCCATGGAATTTTCCAGGCAAGAGTACTGGAGTGGGTAGCCATTTCCTTTTCCAGGCAATCTTCCCAACCCAGGGATGGAACCTGGGTCTCCCACATTGCAGGTAGGCACTTTTACTATCTGAGCTACCACTGGAGTGGGTTGCCATTTCCTTCTCCAGGGTATCTTCCCAATGCAGGGATCAAACCCACATCTTCTGCATTGGCTGGCAGATTCTTTACCATTGAGCCACCAGAGAATCCCTATTTTATGTATACGTATATGCTAACTTTATACTGTTAATCCCATACTCTGAATTTATCCCTCCCTCTGTTTCCCCTTAGGTAACTGCAAGGTTTTTTCTATGTTTGTGTGTCTGTTTCTGTTTTATATGTATATTAATTTGTATTATCACATATAAGTGATATAAGATAATATTAGTCTTTCTCTGATGTGGTTCACTAAGTAACTATTGTCTAGGTCCATTCATGTTGCTGCAAATGGCAATATTTTATTCTTTTCTGTGGCTGAGTAATACTCCTGTGTATAAATATACCACATATTCTTAAGCTGTCTGTTGACAGGCATTTGTGTTGTTTCCATGTCTTGTCTATTGTAAATAGTGCTACTATGAACATTCTGGTGTATATACATTTTTAACTAGAATTTTCATGTTTTCCAGTTATATATCCAGGAGTGGGATTGCTGGCTCATTTAGTAGCTCTATTTTAGTTTTTTTAAGGAACTTCCATACTGTTTTCCATAGTGACTGCATCAACTTACATTCTGGGGTACAAGTTTTGTTCTCCTACAAAGTTATTATTAGAAAGTTAATCAATTCAGATTACCAAAAAACTTTCACATCTCCAGGTTTGTCTAGTAATGCAAATATTTGGTGAAAACTTTTTTGATGTTGTTTAATTTTAACTTAAATTGACTGCAAATCTTAATATTTCTAGGATTACATGAAACTTTGCATATATGTATATTTCAGTAAGCTGGAAAAATAATAACTAGTGTTACTTTACCACCAAAACAAGTTGTTTGCACTTTACTTTTACACTGTCTAATGTACACATTAGTTAAAGCCATTTTCTAATTTCTAACAAAATTAAGTAGAAAAAATAGCTTTAAAGATCCTTATCTCCCTAGGCTTTTCAGCCTAGGGAATCATACAACCCATTCTTAGTGTATAAGTTTGGATATTTGAAAAAAAAAAAAAAAGAAGGAAGGAAAGAAACAGAATGAAATGTTTTACTACACCATCATCACTGAATAACAGTTCTCTATTTTCTAAGATGTCTGGAGCTCCATTTTATAAGTACATATCATCATTTCTTTACAGCATGCTGCTGCTGCTAAGTTGCTTCAGTCGTGTCCGACTCTGTGCGACCCCATAGACGGCAGCCCACCAGGCTCCCCCGTCCCTGGGATTCTCCAGGCAAGAACACTAGAGTGGGTTTCCATTTCCTTCTCCAATGCATAAAAGTGAAAAATGAAAGTGAAGTCGTTCAGTTGTGTCCGATTCTTAGTGATCCCATGGACTGCAGCCCATCAGGCTCCTCCGTCCATGAGATTTTCCAAGCAAGAGTACTGGAGTGGGGTGCCATTGCCTTCTCCACTCTACAGCATAGTAAGGTTAAATAAAACAATTTATTATGGAGTATATGGTCATATTCAAGGTCCATACTGAGTTTAAAAACTTTGACCTGATATTTCTAGTCATGAAGTTTATTTACTGCAATAGTATAAGTTGTCAACTCTGAATATTCATTGGAAGGACTGATGCTGAAGCTAAAGCTCCAATTCTTTGGCTACTTGAAGTGAAGAGCTGACTCATTGGAAAAGCCCCTGATGTTGGGAAAGACTGAGGTCAGAAGAAGAAGAGGGCATGAGAAGAAGAGATGGCTGGATGGCATCACAGATTAAATGGACATGAACTTGGGCAAACTTTGGGAGATGGTGAGGGACAGGAAGCCTGGCATGCTACAGTCCATGGGGTTGTGAAGAGTCAGAAAGACTTGGTGACCGAACATCAACAACATAAGGTGTCAGTACCTCTGTTCCTTGAGTGAGTGAGTTTAGTCACTCAGTAGTGTTTGACTCTTTCCTTTGTACAATGCAAATGATCCATCAGATTTTGCAATTTTGGGTAGCAGGTAAAAAAAAAATTCACTGGTAGGAGAGCAAGCAGCCAGCTGAATGAAGACTGTAGTGCACAGACCCTGTAATGTTGGGGGCAAGGAGATAACTTTTAACTTCCACAGATTCCAGAAACAAGTCCAAACTAATTCCCCAAAGGCTGATATTATTCTCTGCAAAACACATGGAGGAAATGTAATGGCAGTAATGTGATCTGCGTTTTTATTTGGAAAATGAATTTGCTACTTTTAAGGGAATTATGGGCTTGATACTTGTAACTGTGGACACTGAGGCCCCAGTGTAGATACAGATTAGTGGTTTGTCACAGTCTGGGGCAATGCTGAATGACTGACTTGGCCTGAGGGCTTGGGAAGGTAAGAATGCATATGTATTTAGGGATGAAGAAAGCTCAGTGTGAGGCAGTTTGGAATTCAATATTCCAATCCCATAACTGAAAAAAAAAAAAAAAGAAAGTAGCAGCTATACACCAACACTGTTGAAATTGTGGCAAAAGAATACTATAAGAGTCACAAGTGTTCCTTAAGGATCTTGTAAAATATATCTCTAGCTTCAGACCACAAGAGCTACAATATGGAAGAAAGATATAGGATGTGGCTGCTGTGACTGGTGTCCAGTTCCTTGAGACCAATGTGTCTTCAGTTCAGTTCAGTCGCTCAGTCGTGTCCAACTCTTTGCGACCCCATGAATCGCAGCACACCAGGCCTCCCTGTCATCACCAACTCCCAGAGTTCACCTAGACTCACATCCATCGAGTCAGTGATGCCATCCAGCCATCTCATCCTCGGTCGTCCCCTTTTCCTCCTGCCCCCAATCCCTCCCAGCATCAGAGTCTTTTCCAATGAGTCAACTCTTCACATGGGGTGGCCAAAGTACTGGAGTTTCAGCTTTAGCATCATTCCTTCCAAAGAAATCCCAGGGCTGATCTCCTTCAGAATGGACTGGTTGGATCTCTTTGCAGTCCAAGGGACTCTCAAGAGTCTTCTCCAACGCCACAGTTCAAAAGCATCAATTCTTTGGCGCTCAACCTTCTTCACAGTCCAACTCTCACATCCATACATGACCACAGGAAAAACCATAGCCTTGACTAGATGGACCTTAGTTGGCAAAGTAATGTTTCTGCTTTTGAATAGGCTATCTAGGTTGGTCATAACTTTTCTTCCAAGGAGTAAGCATCTTTTAATTTCATGGCTGCAATCACCATCTGCAGTGATTTTGGAGCCCCCCAAAATAAAGTCTGACACTGCTTCCACTGTTTCCCCTTGCAATCACCATCTGCAGTGATTTTGGAGCACCCAAAAATAAAGTCTGACACTGTTTCCACTGTTTCCCCATCTATTTCCCATGAAGTGATGGGACCGGATGCCATGATCTTCGTTTTCTGAATGTTGAGCTTGAAGCCAACTTTTTCGTTCTCCTCTTTCACTTTCATCAAGAGGCTTTTTAGCTCCTCTTCATTTTCTGCCATAAGGGTGGTGTCATCTGCATATCTGAGGTTATTGATATTTCTCCTGGCAAGCTTGATTCCAGCTTGTGCTTCTTCCAGTCCCGCATTTTTCATGATGTACTCTGCGTAGAAGTTAAATAAGCAGGGTGACAACATACAGCCTTGATGTACTCCTTTTCCTATTTGGAACCAGTCTTTTGTTCCACGTCCAGTTCTAACTGCTGCTTCCTGGCCTGCATACAGATTTCTCCAGAGACAGGTCAGGTGGTCTGGTATTCCCATCTCTTTCAGAATTTCCCACAGTTTATTGTGATCCACACAAAGGCTTTGGCATAGATCAATCATAATACAAAGGCTCATCTATTTCACTGAAAAAAATACCAGCCATCAGGGAATTAGTCTAGACTTGCCCTCAATGATGTATAGAATTGAAAAGCTGTTTTCTTTCTCTCAAGTACTGGTTGGTTCCAGTCCTTAGTCAATTATTCATAAAGTAATATTCAGAAATATCTATACCTGAGATTTTGATATAAGTACTCTATTGCAAATGAAACATTCATATTCTTCTTTGTTAGAGCTATTGTCACATACAAGTAACCAATCAAACACAAATTTGAAATAATCTGGGAATAATAATATAATGGAATCAAATTATAAGGCAGGTAATAAGAGGGATTGATTAAATTAATAATTAATAATAAGTTATTTAATAATTTAATTAAATCAGAGGGATTAATAAAATTAATAAAAGAAATGCAAAAAAGCAAAATGGTTGTCTGAGGAGGCCCTACAAATAGCTGTGAAAAGAGGGAAGCAAAAGGAAAGGAGACAAGGAAAGATGTAACCATTTGAATGCAGAGTTCCAAAGAATAGCAAGGAGAGGTAAGAAAGCTGTTCTCAGCGATCAATGCAAAGAAATAGAGGAAAACAATAGATTGGGAAAGACTAGAAATCTCTTCAAGAAAATTAGAGATACCAAGGGAACATTTCATGCAAAGATGGGCTCAATAAAGGATAGGAGTGGTAGGGACCTAACAGAAGCAGAAGATATTAAGAAGAGGTGCAAGAATAAATAGAAGAACTGTACAAAAAAGATCTTCATGACCCAGATAATCATGATGGTGTGATCACTCATCTAGAGCCAGACATCCTGGAATGTGAAGTCAAGTGGGCTTTAGGAAGCATCACTACTAACAAAGCTAGTGGAGGTGATGGAATTCCAGGTGACGTATTTCAAATCCTGAAAGATGATACTGTAAAAGTGCTGCACTCAATATGCCAGCAAATTTGGAAAACTCAGCAGTCACCACAGGACCAGAAAAGATCAGTTTTCATTCCAATCCCAAAGAAAGGCAATGCCAAAGAATGCTCAAAATACCACACAATTGCACTCATCTCACATGCTAGTAAAGTGATGCTTAAAATTCTTCACATCAAGCTTCAGCAATACGTGAACCATGAACTTCCAGGTGTTCAAGATGGTTTTAGAAAAGGCAGAGGAACCAGAGATCAAATTGCCAACATCTGCTGGATCATCAAAAAAGCAAGAGTTCCAGAAAAACATCTTTTTCTGCTTTATTAACTATGCCAAAGCCTTTGACTGTGTGGATCTCAATAAACTGTGGAAAATTCTGAAAGAGATAGGAATACCAGGCCACCTGACCTGCCTCCTGAGAAATCTATATGCAGGTTAGGAAGCAACGGTTAGAACTGGACATGGAACAACAGACTGGTTCCTAATAGGAAAAGGAGTACATCAAGGCTGTATATTGTCATCCTACTTATTTAACTTCTATGCAGAGTACATCATGAAAAACGCCGGGCTGGAGGAAGCACAAGCTGGAATCAAGCTTGCCAGGAGAAATATCAATAACCTCAGATATGCAGATGACACTACCCTTATGGCAGAAAGTGAAGAGGAACTAAAAAGCCTCTTGATGAAAGTGAAAGAGGAGAGTGAAAAAGTTGGCTTCCAGCTCAACATTCAGAAAACGAAGATCATGGCATCTGGTCCCATCACTTCATGGGAAATAGATGGGGAAACAGTGGAAACAGGGGCTGACTTTATTTTTCTGGGTTTTAAAATCCCTGCAGATGGTGATTGCAGCCACTAAATTAAAAGATGCTTACTCCTTGGAAGGAAAGTTATGACCAACCTAGACAGCATATTAAAAAGCAAAGACATTACTTTGCCAACAAAGGTCCATCTTGTCAAGGCTATGGCTTTTCCAGTGGTCATGTATGGATGTGAGAGTTGGACAGTGAAGAAAGCTGAGTGCCAAAGAATTGATGCTTTTGAACTGTAGTGTTGGAGAAGACTCTTGAGAGTCCCTTGGACTGCAAGGAGATCCAACCAGTCTATCCTAAAGGAGATCAGTCCTGGGTGTTTATTGGAAGGACTGATGTTGAAGCTGAAACTCCAATACTTTGACCAGCTGATGTGAAGAGCTGACTCATTGGAAAAGACACTAATGATGGCAAAGATTGAGGGCAGGAAGAGAAGGGGATGATCTAGTATAAGATCTTTGGATGGCATCACCGACTCAATGGACCTGGGTTTTGGTGGACTCTGGGAGTTGGTGATGGGCAGAGAGGCGTGGCGTGCTGCAGTTCATGGGGTCACAATGAGTCGGACATGACTGAACGGCTGAACTGAATTGAACTGAATCAGAGGGAAAGGATCAAATTAGTTTAAACAGAGTAAGATTCAGAAAAATTGAAATAGAAAAAAGATAAAGATGCCACCCGTTCAAAGTGCAGGGAGGAGGAAGAGGTACCTGTCACACATCTCAGGAACCACTAACTTCTTCAGTTCTCATGGCATTCTATCAGTTTTTTTGTGATTTTGATAAATTTTCACAAATTTTCTACATACAACCTGAAACTTATGACTAATAATGTGAAATGTACCAGAGGTCCCCAACCTCCAAGATCCAATGCCTGATGATCAGAGGTGGAGCTGATGTAATAACAATAGGAACAAAGTGCATAGTAAAGGTAATGCACTTGAATCATCCCCAAATCAGGGCCCCAACATCCTGTTAGTTGAAAAATTGTCTTCAAGGAAGCTGGTCCCTGGTACAGAAAAGTTTGGAGACCACTGAACTGTGTTATTTAATTAATTATTTTACCCTTACTTTAATTTGCTTTGCAAAAAAACAAACCATTATGTCATCATCCCATATTCAAAAGAATGTTCTATCTCAAAATTCAAATTTTTTATGACTATCAATGATCTAAATCCATATATGGAACCAGGCCTAAAACTCAGGAGTCATTCCAAGGTTGTAGCTTATTATCAAGCCTTATGGGAACTATTTTATGTTTTTCATGGTTTAGGTTTCATGAAATATTTGACATAAACAAAAAATTACCATATGTATTTTATATATGCATTTTATAAAAAAGTATTTATTATAAAGCTGCTATATAAAAAGTAGAATACTTCACATATTATTAATGCCTTTACAATGTTTCTACCCAGTTTTAGCATCTTCTCTATCCACCAAAAGTAACCAATATTATTAATTCTATATTTGTCATTCACTTTTTTTATTGCTTTCTTCTCGAGATTTGTATTTCTAAATAAGATATCATTTAGTTTCACTTATTCTCAGATCTTAATAAAGATAAGTATTTAAATTCTTCACTAACATTTTTTCATTGAATTTCATCCAGTCCAATGTTGTGTATGCAAGACTGTTAGAATGTACAGCTAGAATTCATTCAATATCACTGCTGTATACTATTCATCATATGAAGTCACCAAACTGGGTGTATTAGTTTTCTAATTAATAGACCATTGATGCTTTCTATTTTTTTTAACTATAAACAATGTCAGTATAAACATTCTCTTTATGCACATGATAATAGTTTGCATGTAGTACCTAACCAGTAGCAAAATTATCAGGTCAGAGTGTTTGTTCATATCCAAATTACTAGGTAATACCACTATTTTTTCCAAAATGATTATACTGATTTAATTCCACAAGTGGGGCTTCTCTGGTGACTCAGTGGTAAAGAATCCACCTGCCAATTCAGAAGACATGGGTTCGATCCCTCTGTAGGGAAGATTCCCTAGAGAAGTAAATGGCAACCCACTCTAGTATTCTTACTTGGAAAATCACATGGATAGAGGAGCCTGGTTGGCTATAGTCCACGTGACTGCAAAAAGAGTCAGGTACAACTTAGTGACTAAACAACAATTCCATAAGCATGTTCCAAGTATTCTCCTACCCCACACCTGTAACATTTTCAGATGTTAAATTTTTGCTGATGTATTACATGTAAACTGCTATTTCATTTATTTAAATTTGCATTTTCTAATGATTCTTGATGTGTATTTTCATTTGTTTTCAGTGCGTCATATGTCTTCTGTAAACTGTCTGAACATGTCTTTAACTTCTTTTATCTATTGGATTTATTGTCAATTCCTTGTTGTGTTTTAAAGATTTTATGTACTCTTCATATTATTTCATTGTTGAAAATTAATTTTAATTTGAATGTAATTAAAATTTTCAGTGTTTCTCTTAATGTATTTTGTTTCTTTGTTTGATTTACAGATTTCTCCCCATGGCTAGTCCAAGGTTCATTTTCTGGTAAATTTTTATATTTTGTTTTTCAAATTTATTTTAACCTATCTAGAATTTTTTAATGTATTTGCATATGATAAAGGTCCCATTAAATAATTATTTCAGATGTTATTGAGGAATCTGCCCATTTACCACTGATCTACAGTATCACCTTATTCATATACCACATTCTTATATGTACATCATCTGACCCGGAGCTCTTTTTTCTGTTCCATTTCTCACATGTTGTTTAACCGAAAGCACAGTGCCTTAGTTGCTGCAATTTTATATTAATTTTTTATACCAAGTAAGAAAGTTCTCCCTATTTATTCTTATGTATGTATTTTAGAATTAGCCTTTAAAGTTAAAAAAATAATAATAACTGTCATTCTGTTTGGAATTACACAGACTTGAAATAATGTGTTTTATTTCAAGCGGTGGCACTAGTGGTAAAGAATCCACTTGCCAATGCAGGAAACACAATATATGAGGGTTCGATCCCTGGGTCAGGAAGATCCCCTGGAGAAGGAGATGGCAACCCACTCCAGTATTCTTGCCTGGGAAATCCCATGGACAGAGGAGGCTGGTGGGCTACAGTTCATGGGGTCACAAAGAGTTGGACATGACTGAGCACACACACATGCACATATATTTTAGAATTATCCTTTCAAGTTAAAAACAATTGGCATTCCGTTTAGAATTACACAGACTTGAAATAATATTTTTAGTGAAAATGACATGAATATACCTAATGAGCATTTTATGTCTCTAGTAAATTTTTCTTATTTAATACCATTCAATAAAATGTTATACTTTAATTCATAAAGGTTTTACATGACTTTGTTAAATATATTCCTTGGTAGTTATTACTACTGTTATTATGAAAAGTATAGTTTTTTAAAAACAGCATTCACATAGAGTAATAGCATTCAGACATATTCTTTGGTACTTCAGTATTCTATTGACATTGCTATGCTAAGTAAAATATTTATTTTGATAAATAAGAAATGAAATTCACCATTCTATATTGATCTTACCCTAAGTAAGTTTACAATTTTATTAATTTTAAAGATTTGTAAGTTCTGTGGCCTTTCTCTTTGAAATGTTCTCACATCTGTCCCTTCTTCATGCCCAATTAGCTTATACACTACCTTGTTCTTTCTTACACCAGGCCTCCATTTACATCAGTCCTGAATTTCCAGACTAGCTTTTCAAATCTCTTCATTGTCTAGGGCTTTATCAAACCCTAGTCTAGCTTACAGAGAATTTCTTAATTAAAGGAAATAGATTTAAAATGCTCAGGAGCTAAAATTCATATATATCTTACTAGATTTCCTTTACCCCTCATTTAACTTCCTCTAAAAACACTTCTCTAATCTATATTGACAATCTCAGTTTTTCATTTCAGTATTGTTCTGTCCCATCAAGTTGGCAAACATCTTGGCTCTCTCTCTCTCCCGTGATTCCAGCGTTCCACATTTTCTTGTATCTCTGAATGATTTTGTTTTAATTTTTAGTCCTAGTCTTCTAATGTTTTTTCTTATTTCTTATTTTAAAAAAGTCTTCTCACCTTTGAAATCCAAGTAAAGCCCTACTTCTATCTGAGATTTTCTCCTTCATTCCAATTCACTTTGGTAGCTCAGTATCCTGAATTCTTAATAATTATTATTTGCATTCTTAGGTTGTTAGAGCACAACATAATGTGTTGTCTTCACCTTTTCATGTATTATTTATCAAAAATAATCTATTGAATTTGTAGCATGTAAGACACTATATTTTAACCAAGCCTCTCAGATAGTTTCCAATATCACTCTTTGCATCCATCACAAAAGTAAGAGAGAAAAATTTGTTAAAATATGTCTCTTTAGCATGAGGATTATATTAGGCATTTCTTTTTCTTTTTTTTAAAGAAACAAAAGGCTCATGAAGAGCTTTTACCTCCACCTCTGACCTTCATTAAATAATTTAGATAGGGCTCCAGTCCCAGGAAGAGAGTTTTCAGCAGAGCTAACTACAAGAAATGTGAGTTAGATGTGGTAGACTGGGGGCACTTAGCAAGGCTGATTCCATCAAAGTCCTCTCTGTGTCCAGTTGTCTCTGTAGAGCATGGAAAACATTTATTTACCCAACATTTCTTTCTCCCATCTTCCTATAAGTTATTTTCCTCTTATTGGAGATCCCAAATTCCTAACCCCTTTTCCTCTCAGATAGCATAGAAGCCTCGATTGCCTAACTTGCCCTTAAGTCTCATTTTCTTATGAAACCTACATGTGTACAAAGTTAAATTTGATTTTATGTTAATACATCTCATGACAATTTGATTCTTAAACTAGCTGAAAGAATCTTGGACGAGTAGAGGAAGCTGTTTTTCTTCTTTGACATTAACCTGACAAGTAATAGGACACAAGTAATTGAATACAATGTTCAATGTGTTTATTAATTTCTCTTTTTTACTTCTCAGTTCCTGTGATAGAGCAATTGTGCACATGATAAATATTTAATGTACATATTTAAGGAATCAATGAATAAATTTTAATAAGAAAATAACATGTCCTCCTTTAAAGTGAGTTGCATTTTCCTTTCTAATCTGGAAAGGTTTTACAAAAGATGATAGGGTTTTTTTCAGAAAAATTTATATATGGTGCAATGAAAATACCAGAATACTAACACACATTTTCTGGTTTGCCTAATCTCTGTTAATATAAGCTCTTATTTCAAATGAGTTTTAACAAAACATCATGACTTTGTTTGGTATAAACATTAAGTGGGCTATATTAACATTTCATTACCAGTATATCTTGCTTATTTCTCTCTACAAAGCTTTATCAATAATGGGGATATATGCCTGTGATTACCAAATATCTTATCTAGAAAAGAGAATATTTTAGTTTAACATCTTCCTGAGAACCAATCATTTATAAGATACAGTTTTTACAGGCTGTCTGTTTACTTAAAAATCAATTAATTCACTTGGAACCATCTCCTTTAAAGCCTACATTATTTATAACTTCATCTAGAGTTGAATCTGTTTGAACTTTAAATAAAGACAGGAAGTAGTAATGCATGATATAACACATAATAAACTCCATAAATGAAAAAGGATTTTGCCATTCTAAGTGTCAAAGTTTATAATACAATGAAATGACAAGCATTTGGGCAGTTAAAAAAAAATATTAATTTCATTTGGGGGAAATGGTAGATGCGGAAAATGCATGTTCCCCATTTTAGGTCCTATCATTCTAGGAAATATAGATGTACATAGCTAATGAAATTCTGTATAACTACCTTCACAAGTACCAAAATGTTACAAGTCATTATCTTATACTCTTAATATCTTCCTGTAAGCTAAAATAATTTTGTACCAAAATGTAGTGACTATGACATTTCACACTGCTTTTAGCTAGTATTATACTTTCTTTTCGGAGAAGGCAATGGCACCCCAATCCAGCACTCTTGCCTGGAAAACCCCATGGATGGAGGAGCCTGGTAGGAGTAAGAGTCGCACACGACAGAGCGACTTCACTTTCACTTCTCACTTTCATGAATTGGAGAAGGAAATGGCAACCCACTCCAGTGTTCTTGTCTGGAGAATCCCAAGGAGCGAGGAGCCTCATGGGCTGCCATCTATGGGGTCGCACAGAATCGGACATGACTGAAGCGACTTAGCAGCAGCAGCAGCATACTTTCTTTTACTCTCAAGGATAGTTAACAAACATCTCCTGTTATTTTCCCTGCCACAAGAGAAGGCGCTGCAATGAGAAGCTTGAACAACACAACTAGAGAGTAGCTCCTGCTCACCACAACTGGAAAAAGCCTATGCACAGCAAAGAAGACCCAGCACAGCCAAAAAATAAACATATTACAACTTAAAAAAAAAAAAAAAAAAGAAATGAAAACTGAAAGTGAAAGTTGCTCAGTTGTGTCCAACTCTGTGACGCCATGGACTGTACAGGCCAGAATCAGGCCAGAATGCTGGAGTGGGTAGCCTTTCCCTTCTCCAGGGAATCTTCCCAACCCAGGGATCAAACCCAGTTCTCCAGCATTTCAGGTGGATTTTTAATCAGCTGAGCCACAAGAGAAGCCCCTAAGTGTTTGTCACTCAGTCGTGTCCAACTCTTTGTGACCTCATGGACTGTATGTAGCCCACCAGACTCCTCTGTCCATATGATTTTCCAGGCAAGAATACTGGAACGGGTGGCCATTTCTTTCTCCAAGGGATCTTCGTGACCCAGGGATTGAACCCAGCTCTCCCACATCGCAGGCAGACTCTTTCCCAACTGAGCCACCAGGGAAGCCCAAAATGAAGTTAAAGTCCCACAGTCATGTCTGACTCTTTGCAACCACATGGACTGTGTAATCCATGGAATTTTCCAGGTCAAAATACTGGAGTGGGTAGCTTATCCCTTCTTCAGAGGGTCTTTCTAACCCAGAAATCGAACCAGTGTCTCCTGCAATGCGGGTGGATTCTTTACCAACTGAGCTATCAGGGAATTGGGATTAACATATACATACTATTATATACAGAACAGACAATCAACAAAAAACTACTACATAGCATAGGGAACTCTACTCAATATTCTGTAATAAACTATATAGGAAAAGAATCTCAAAGAGAATGGATATATGTATATGTTTAACTGAATCACTTTGCTGTACACATGAAACTGATGCAACATTGTAAATCAACTGTACTGTAATATAAAATACAACTTAAATTTAAAAATTAATTATACAAAAAAAGAGAGGAAGACTGCAACAAACCACCTTTGAGAAATGCTGACAGGAAGTTAGAACAATTGCTTAACTAAAAGTTTTATCAGAGATTTTAATGCACTGTATGAAATTGCAGGAGAGGCAGCATTGCATATTGGATTTCCCAAAAACCTGTAACCGTAGGACCCTTCTGTCTGTCAACCTTATCATAGGACTGAGGCTTCCCTGATAGCTCAGTTGGTAAAGAATCCACCTGCATTGCAGGAGACCCTAGTTTGATTCCTGGGTCAGGAAGATCCCCTGGAGAAAGAATAGGCTACCCACTCCAGTATTTTGGGGCTTCCCTTGTGGCTCAGCTGGTAAAGAAACTATCAGCAATGCAGGAGACCTGAGCTTGATCCCTGGGTTGGGTAGATCCCCTGGAGAAGGGAAAGGCTACTCACTCCAGTATTCTGGCCTGGAGAATTCCATGGACTATAGAGTGCATGCGGCAGCAAAGAGTTGGACACAGCTGAGTAACTTTCATTTTCACTATCATAGTTACTGAAAACATATTCTGAAAAATCATGGTATAGTGGAAATGTTATGGATTCTGGACTTCTGAAGACTGCATTCAAATCCCAGTTCCTTCCAGTTCTGCCTGTTATTACATTTTTGAGCCTTGATATCATCGTATGTAAACAGGAAATATTTCTGACCTAATAGAGTCATGGGATGAATGAATTAAGCTAATTCAATTAACTTAATTCAACAAACATTTACTTAGGTCCTAGGCAATGACAGAATTTGGTTAGGAGATAAAGATAAGGAGATGAATAAGACATACCCTCTGACCTCAAGCAGTTCATTGTTTTCAGTCTTGCTGGCTATGTGCTGCTATGGGAATTTTCTCTTATCTTGGTTCTCATGTATTTACAGTCTTCTTCATCTCTCCCTTTATGCTAACTACCAGCTCCAAATCATTGCAATCCTAACCAGAACAGTTTACCTCTCCATTTCCCCAAACCAACTATCCTTGAACACCAAAAATCCACAGATGGCCACACATTTGGGGCACTTATCCATATAAATGCAGGGGATGGCAAAATATTTGAAATTAGAGCTTTTTCTTGAACAGACTCCAGATCAAATTCTTAAAATTCTTTCAGACAGTCTTCTCAGAAATAGAGCGAAACAATTGAAATGCAATTTATTGAAGGCCCTAGGGTAATGTGGATGTGATTAATAGCATTATCTTATCCATTTTTATTTAGTTGTTACTATATAAAATATTTTCAACCAAATAATATACATACAAAAAGATCTCTTCTTAAAAATCAGCAGTTTTTCCCATTAACATAGCAGTACGTCCCAATGAAGAAAAGGAAGAAAAATAGACATAAAACTGAAAATTAACAAAACGGACATATTCATCTGAACACTGATTGTTTCTTAAATAATAAGATAGAATGAACTCAACTGAATAAATTACGTACTGTGCTGTGCTAAGTCCCTTTAGTCATGTCTCACTCTGAGCAACCCCATAGATTGTAGCCCATGAGTCTCTTCCGTCCATGGGATTCTTCAGCAAGAATACTGGAGTGGGTTGCCATGCCCTTCTCCAGGGCATCTTCCAAACCCAGGTATCAAACCCGAGTCTCTTGTGTCTCTGGCTTTGGCAGACAGGTTCTTTGCCACTAGCATCCCCGATTTATTTCAATTCAAAATAAATGTTGGAGCATCTACTATATCCAACCACTAAAGGATGTTGCAAAACTTAAAAAGTCATGATACATCCCCAGCTTTAAAATAAGATAATTGTTATACTAATGATAAACAATTAAGTAGTTATTTAAGTTCTATTGTCTGTGAAGCACTGTGACAGTTTTTTTTTTTTTTTTCCCCCACTTGCTTTGTTTTATTTTGGCTGTGAGGGAAAGTATCAATGCTGAAGCTTCAGATTAGAATTTGTAGGAATGAAAAAAAGTAGTGAAAATGGGAGTATTTGAACAGGCAATTCGTACTTCTACCTGTTAGACAACAATAAGCATAGAAAGCTTTAAGTATAAATAGCTTAAGGGAAAAATCCACTCAGTCATTATGCAAGTTTTGGTTGATTTGTGTTTTCAAAGTTGATTGGTAACTGTAATTGACTATAAATTATGTTTTGCAGGAAAAACAATAAAATAAAACATATAAAATATGTTAAATAATAAACATTAAAATTAAAGTTGCAAATAACGTCTGAGTTGGCATCAAAAATATTTCCAACAATATTCCCCTTCTACCACTATATTAAATCTTGCACTGAATTGCAATAGCAGAATAAGTAAGCCATTGGCAGCCATGCCTTTACCCTAATCCATAAAAGTCTGTTAATGGAAATGACAATTTATGAAATAAGGATTATAGCATCAAGATTGGATTCTTGAGTCAATTATCTAAAGACTTAAGAAGATAAGAACCCCCCTCCACTGCATTTCATGAATAATTTTATTCCTAAGTCCAACAAAAGCCTGAAAATCACTATGTCTCATGTTATATTTCTTTTGCAAAAGGGAAAAATATTATTAGTCACTTTTCTCTATGGAGGTAATGTATGAAAAGAAAATAATTTTCTATACCATTTTAGATTTAATTACTGAAGCCTACAAATAAAATTGACAAAAGATTAATAGGAAAAAAGCATACAAACTTCACTGTTGTTAATATTTCTACATATTTTCACATAAAAGAAGTGAAAATTCAAAGAAATGGTTAGACATGAGCGCTTATATACCATTTCAAGAGAGTGATAAATTCTGAAGAAGTGACTAGACAAAAGAAAGGGGGGCTTGGCCTTCTAGGAACAATAAGTTGTGGGAAGGTAAATATATGAGGAAATTAATGGAAGATAAGGGTTTTTTCCAAGGTTGTTTATTTTGTTTGTACAGAGTCATATCAGTGCTTCTTCTCCTGGAGAGGGGATTTATGGCAGTCTTTATTTCTCAGAAGTTTCTGCATTTAGTCAGATAAGGGAAGACATAAGGAGACTTCTTCCTGAATCTGTCAATTCTCAATTGACTTCAGCTCACAGTAATCCATATTCCAGTATGGCATACTTCAGGGTAGGATGCCTGACCCCCTTAAGTAGCAAAGCTTCACGTGATAGTCTCAAACAAAAATATTGCCACTCTACTTTTACAGTTTCTGTTATAAGAAGCTAAAATTATCTCTTGCTTATGAACAGTTGTCAGGAGTCATCTTTAATTAAGATTCCAGCTATAGTTTCATTTCTTGGGATAGGATCAGTTCAAGGTAGGTCAGATTCCCTCAGGGCCACTTGTAAAATTCTGACTATTTTAGGCAATTCTAGAGGTTCCTTCCTTCTTCACTTGAATTTTCAAGGATCTTACAGAAAACAAGTGTAACCATCTATTCAGAACATAAGCTCAGAATTTCTGAAAATACCTTACTGGTGTGACGTAAATATTTGAGAAGAGAAGCCTCCTTATTCTCTTGTTTCACACATTATGTGATCATTTGGACTCCAGAAGAGGACTGATTACTTTAATCAGACACCATATAGAGACCAGAGATTAAAAGCTCCCCTTTCTCTTCCTTCTTTACATCTTGCTCAAATCCAAATGCCTCTTTTTAATAAAATCTATGTGGAATACTGTTGGCAGGTAAGTCTAAGAAAAAGCTTCCTGGGCTTAGCTTCCTCAGCAGAGGGGAGAATTGAGAAGGGTGAGGGTAATAAAGATTATAAATGAAACTTTCTGATGTGTTATGTAGGTATAACTTAGAGTTATCAGAACAATTCACAAATATTATCAAATAGTGCCCTTAATATGCTTTGTTCTGGACAACAAAACATCAGAAATACTTTATCCTCCTTAAAACCTTTTTTAAATTGTACATCATTAAAGCAAATTTTCTTAGGGTTAGCTTCTTCCTGGGGAAACTAATAAAATGGCTAAACCATCAGGTACATTTATCCCAAAAAAGTAGTATATCTTTTGACCAAAAATTCAGGGTTTACATGCCAAAGCAATTACATGTAGGTTTCAGAGATGACTAAATATAGTAAGTATCCCAGAGTTAAACCCACTGAACTCCCTTAGGTAGCCAGTGAATCAAAGGCTGTTTTTCTAGCTAGTGCCCTCAAAACTTTTACTGATCTTAAGAAAATAGTGTGTGCCTGCTCCTAATACTCTATGTTAAAATTTTCTGAGACATTGCTTGCTATTAGATTGTAAACATAAAAATAAGCATCATTCAACAAATGACTAACATCTGTAACTTTTGTATACCCTTATATGCCATCAATGAATGTGAAAAATGAAACATATGGTGTATGAATCTAGCTCTCTCCTATTTGGGTCAAGGGAGTCTTTCTTAGCACACTCAGACTACAAATGATAGAAGGGCAAACTCCACCCATTTCTTTTTTGTGTGCAGGATCTAAAAGTAAACAATGGTTCCCAGACCAGACTACAGTGTATATTTTACTCCTTTTTTGTAAGTGTACTGTGTATAGAAACTATAGCAATGTATAGCTTTTAAAATGCCATTTCTGTCATTTTGAATCAAAAAATGTGGGAGCAGATGGGTAATCACCTTGGAAGAGAGATAAGGTGTGCAAGAGGATTATCTGATGACTGGGGAAACACAAGACCAGTGCAAAATTTAGTTTTGGTTATGACTTTTCTACTCAGTCTGTGTTTTGGTTTAGTTTGAAGTTACTGCTGATAATTTAAGAATAGAACATTGAATCAAATCTCCATTGAATCCAGATGGGTATTAAAAATGTTGCTAATAATTGAGTATAATTATAAATAAGAACATAAGCACTTATTCAGCACAAAGAGTGTATTATCTGTTAGGTTGGAAGTTATAACCTGTATCATCAAGGCTGTCTTTAGCAGCTTCTATATGTGGGGTGTTTGGCAGTCAAAGTTACTAGCTATTCTTCATGACCAAACAGTGAAATACATCAATAATTTTTGCTCTGTTGTATAGCAACAGAAACTGTGATAGGTTATACAAACCTTGGAATAAATATGGACTAGAGGGGGGTTTAATTTAAATATGTTGTTGCTGTTCAGTCACTAAGTCATGTCCAACTCTTCACAACCCCATGGACTGTAGCCCACCGGGCTCCTCAGTCCACAGGATTTTCCAGGCAAGAGCACTGGAATGGGTTGCCATTTCCTCTTCCAGGGTATCTTTCTGACCCAGTGATGCAACCCGTGTCTCCTGAGTCTCATGAGTTGGCAGGCAGATTCTTTACCACTGAGCCATCTGGGAAACCTTCTTAAATATTTTGAAAGTTAAATAAGCTATATACGTTTGTGTATAAAGTATCAAATGAAGCAAGGAAATTAACCTCTTAATTTGGAAGGCCTATTTAATTAAGCTGGAAATTTCAAACAGTATCAGAATGTCAGTGCTCGAGGTTTGGAGATTAATTTAACTAAAGTGGTTTGTGGAATCTACAGATTCAATTTACTATATTGATGTGACCACTTGAAAAAAATATATGATCTTAAAGTAAAATTATAATAGTGAATAAGATAAATATTACATATGTTGTTCTTCCTATCCAAATATGTTGATTATTTAATAACTCTTGATATTTCTGGTTTCACCTCAGTCATGTAAAGAGCTCAGAAGACATTAGTCTCATCTTTACAAAAGGAAAAAATAGATGAACAAACTTCAAAAAAATACTAGCATGTCTCTGTCACTCATAATCTTGGTTGACTTCTGTCATCTTTTGAACATTTATTATTAGTTTTGAAAAAAATAAATCTCAAGGAATGCCTAGCCCTTTCTCTACAGTTGCTTCCTCTCAAATTCACAAAAAGAGGAAGAAGAAAAAAAAAAAAAACCTCCTTGTCAATGAAGAGGCCTGATAACAAAGGAAAACTGTTAGCTTTACTCAATCCTTGCTTGAAAACATCTTTCCTTTCTGCTCTTTCTGCCACTCACTGTCAAGATAAAAGAAAAGTTATGGGCTTCTGAATCTTTTGGTTAATGCAAAGGGCATGGCAAGAAAGGAAAGTAGATTTTTACACTTTAAAAGACTAAATAGAAATCAGATGAATCAAAAGGAAATATTATAGTTTTTAAAAAATGACTTCAGTTTTTATCTTTGCACAGTTAAACTGGATAGGATTTTTCTGTTTCTGTATTTCTCTATAGAACCATGAGAACAATAACACATGACATTGTGTATATGTGTGTGTGTGTGTGTGTATGTAAAGCACAACTAGCTTATTTACATGATAAATTCAATTCTTCCTTCTGATCACAATGTTCATAGTCTCATTTAATATTTGAGTTCTACTAACAGTTTGTTATGGCTGGATGGCATCATGGACTTGATGGACATGAGTTTGAGTGAACTCCGGGAGTTGGTGATAGACAGGGAGGCCTGGCGTGCTGCGATTCATGGGGTTGCAAAGAGTCGGACATGACTGAGCGACTGAACTAAACTGAACTGAACTGAAGAAGCCTCCACAATCAGACTGAAATATAAATTTGCTTTCAGAGCCAAGAGAATTCTTTACAAGAATATCTTCCACAAAGGTCTCATCCTTACAGCTAAAAAAAACTAGATGCCAGTGCACAGTTGTTCATTTGCTCTTCCATCTTGTTTATTAATCTTTATATAATTTACCAGACTTAGTTATTTTATTTTGTAATAATAGCATTATTGAGTATATACAGTATAGTATGCGAATTGTAACTCAAATATCATAAAACTCACCCTTTTAAAGTGTACAAGTCAGTGGTTTTTAGTAAATTCACAGAATTGTGATCACTATCTAATTTCAGAACACTTTCGTTCCCCAAGACTAAATCTTCATTTATAGTCACTCTCCATTTCTCCGTTCTTCCAGTCTCTGGAAACCACTCATCTACTTTCTGACTGTATGGATTTGTCTCTTCTGAACATTTCATATTGCTCTTTTTCTTTTACAGCTTTACATAACAATCCTCAACATTGGATGCCTGACATATTTTACTTGGACATTTCAGTCAGATTTATATCTTCATAAATAGAGAAATTATATACTAAAAATCTCTTTTAAGGGGAGAAATTGTTAGCTCATTTCTTTAAGAATAACACATTACACAATTGTGAAGCTCTTTAAATGAATGAATTCATTTCAACAAATATTATTGAAGCATTTAACCAGTGTGTCTCTAAGTGTTGATTTTGGGTAACCTAGCTATATCATAATCACCTGGGGTGCTTTTTAAACATGCAAGTATTTGAGATCCACCTCATATCTATTGAATTAGACTTTTATGAAGAGGGGAAAGAATCTCCATCTAACAGGGCCTCTGGGTTATTCTTACTCACAGTAACATTTAGCTCCTCAGAAACCTACCCTGAGTAGGATTTAACCATAATACAGATAAGTAAGACACAGTATCTGATCTTAGATGGTTTCAACATATTTTGTCTATACATTTGGCCAATGGTATTTTAGTAAAATTATAGAAATAAATTGATAAAACTAGAGCTGAAAGACTCCCAGTGATCAGTCACTATCTGCTTCTTATAAAATATTCTGCAGATACTCTTTTGTTTACTTATTAAGCATATCACATGGCACTAGATGTTGTGATATATATAGATAGATATTCATGTTCTATATTTACTCTTACATTAAATATATGTACGTGAGTATGAATTCACTTATTTATTTGTTCAGTAAGTGAATATGTGTTAAGTTACTACTCTGTGGCAAGCACTGTTTATGGGCAGTAAACTAAATTAAGTCTTCAAGCTGTAAAACTAAAGGAAGAGGGGATAAAAGCAAGAGATATTTAGAGAAGAAAGCAATGTGGATAGGCAAAGCCTTCATGGAAGGAAAAAAAATGAACTAGTTCTCTGATGATGAATAGGCTTACTCTGGAAACCAATAAATAGAGGCCTCTCGTATAATGAAAGATACATAAATAAAAGCGTGGTGGTGGTTTAGTTACTAAGTCATGTTAACTCTTGCTACCTCATGGACTGTGGCCCATCAGGCTCCTCTGTCCATGGAATTTCCCTTGGTAGAAATACTGGAGTGGGTTGCCATTTCCTTCTCTCCAGGAGATCTTCCCAACCCAGGGACTGAACCTGCATCTCCTGTGAAGCAGATGGATTCTTGACTGCTGAGCCACCTTCAAAACCCAAATAAAAGTATACACATTTATATACCACCAAAACACTGGAACTTTTGATTAAAGTTAGAACCAACTATCAATAATAAACTACTGGCCCCTAAGTATAGAATCCTGTTAATTCTGCCACAAATGTGGCTATTTCCTCTGAAGGTATCCCAGAAGAATGGTGTTCTGCACGAATAAACCACAGTAATGCATCTAATATGACTGAGCAAGTTAAGAGAGAGGGGGAAAATATTCACTGGGATTAAGCACTAAAACCAATCAATTCATATAGAAGTGATAGACCAGACTGTGAATTTCATGAATGGTACAAAAGTTGTAGGCGTTCTGGAGGGAAGGGCCAAAGCAGATAGAGGACAGGAACTAAAGCATGTGTCTAACTTGAACTGAAAAAAAAAGCCAAGTCGACAGATGAAAATTATTCCTTTAACAACCAGGCAAAGTTAATGATTTTTTAAAAAGCTTAGAGAAATTCCAGAACTTCAAAGAAAAGAAAACTCTTGCAAGCTTCCAGAGAAGAAACAGATTACCTAAAAAGGAAAAAAAGGATCAGACCAGCCTCAGGCAAGTTATCTGTCACACTGATGATGAGAAAGTAGATGAAAACCACCTACAGAATATTGAGGAGTAAGAACTGTAGCCTGATCATTCCATTACTGACTGGGGGTTGGGGGAAGGAGGCAAGACATATATGGACATGCTACACTTTAGGAAACACACTGTCTTGTTCCTCATCTAACCAGTAACACTGTATTAAGAGAAAAAAACATCAGAGGTTGGAAAGTAAAGAAAAGAAAAACAATCTTCTTTTCTTTAAAAGAAGGTGGAGTGGGATGAATCTCATATTTCCTATATATAGTTTATATGTATCTCATATTTCTCTCTCTCTCTCTCTCTCTCTCTCTCTCTCTATATATATATATATATATATATAAAACATATGATGGGCATTGATAAAACACTAGGAATGCAACAAAATGATAAGAAAGTTACTCAGAATTAAGGAAAAATCCTGGAAATCAAATGGATGTAAATTATAAAAATTGAGTAATTCTTGCCATTGAAGGGAAAATATAGAATTTGAGATTAAAAGTATTAAACTATCCTAATGAAAATTCTAAGTTGAGGTGTATTGAAGAGAGACAAAAGAAAAAATAGAATGTCTCTTTCAGATTGTGGTAATAAAGGACAATGAATAAGTTTAAATAGCACAGCATGTGGAGAACGGTGCTGGAGAGCAGGGTCACAGTCCTGGTAAAGGAGTAGTAGCTGTAGACTTGTCCCCAAGTATAACAGGGAAACATGAGTGTAATTATAGGCAGGCAAGATAGAGGTGATGACTATCAATGAAATAAGAGCTTCAGGAAAAATAAATACAAGTTGTTTAGTGCTTCAAAACATTTTTAAGATAAAAAAGTGTATAGAAACAGATTTATTAGTATAAATAAATAAAATGGAGGAAAGCAACTGGATAATCAACAATGTTGAACACACACACACATATGATGTATATTCAAGAGAAAGAAATGTGTATTATGTTTTCATCACAAAAGACATGAAATTAGAAATAAATTACAAAACCATAGTAACATAATCTTACCTACTTAGAAATTAAGCAATGACAGTGCATGATTACTCTTGGAACAAAATAAAAAATGAACATCTTTTATAAAGGTACAGAAAGAAGAATACATCATGCTAAAACCTATAAAATAGAAAAAAACTGTAAATGATAAACAGTTTTGCCTTAAATGCCTTAATTATTAAAGAAAACAATTTGCTGAAATTTCTCACTATCAAATCATGATTGTTAATGCTTTATATTGAACTTAATTCATACAATATCTGGTGAGATTCATATTTTCAGTCATTTCAATATAAATTTAACCAGCCAGATTAAATTGAATAATTTTAGCAGGAGTTTGCTTTTAAGGCAAAAGAAAAGGCATTCATAAAAATTCAATAAAGTAGTTTATTGAATGAAAACTGAAACATTCATTAGAATGTCAAAATCAGAACATTTGAAATATCTGGATAATTTGGTAAATTTTTGAAACATGTGTTGGTCAGCCAAGACTGTCATATTTGTATGGAAATACAAAAAAACCTCGAATAGCCAAATCAGTCTTGAGAAAGAAGAATGGAACTGGAGGAATCAACTTGCCTGACTTCAGGCTTTACTACAAAGCCACAGTCATCAAGACAGTATGGTACTGGCACAAAGACAGAAATATAGATCAATGGAACAAAATAGAAAGCCCAGAGATAAATCCACACACATATGGACACCTTATCTTTGACAAAGGAAGCAAGAATATACAATGGAGGAAAGACAATCTCTTTACTGGGAAAACTGGTCAACCACTTGTAAAAGAATGAAACTAGATCACTTTCTAACACCGCACACAAAGATAAACTCAAAATGGATTAAAGATCTAAATGTAAGACCAGAAACTATAAAACTCCTAGAGAACATAGCAAAACACTCTCCGACATAAATCACAGCAGGATCCTCTATGACCCACATCCCAGAATTCTGGAAATAAAAGCAAAAATAAACAAATGGGATCTAATTAAAATTAAAAGCTTCTGCACAACAAAGGAAACTATAAGCAAGGTGAAAAGACAGCCTTCAGAATGGGAGAAAATAATAGCAAATGAAACAACTGACAAACAACTAATCTCAAAAATATACAAGCAACTTATGCAGCTCAACTCCAGAAAAATAAATGACCCAATCAAAAAATGGGCCAAAGAACTAAGTAGACATTTCTCCAAAGAAGACATATGGGTGGCTAACAAACACATGAAAAGATGCTCAACATCACTCATTATTAGAGAAATGCAAATCAAAACCACAATGAGGTACCACTTCACACCAGTCAGAATGGCTGCGATCCAAAAATCTGCAAGCAATAAATGCTGGAGAGGGTGTGGAGAAAAGGGAACCCTCCTACACTGTTGGTGGGAATGCAAACTAGTACAGCCACTATGAAGAACAGTGTGGATATTCCTTAAAAAATTGCAAATAGAAATGCCTTATGACCCAGCAATCCCACTGCTGGGCATACACACCACGGAAACCAGAATTGAAAGAGACACATGTACCCCAATGTTCATCGCAGCACTGTTTATAATAGCCAGGACATGGAAACAACCTAGATGTCCATCAGCAGACAAATGGATAAGAAAGCTGTGGTACATATACACAATGGAGTATTACTCAGCCATTAAAAATACATTTGAATCAGTTCTGATGAGATGGATGAAACTGGAGCCGATTATACAGAGTGAAGTAAGCCAGAAAGAAAAACACCAATACAGTATACTAACACATATATATGGAATTTAGAAAGATGGCAATGATGACCCTGTATGCAAGACAGCAAAAAAGACACAGCTGTGTATAGCGGACTTTTGAACTCAGAGGGAGAGGGAGAGGGTGAGATGATTTGGGAGAATGGCATTGAAACATGTATAATATCATGTAAGAATCGAATCTCCAGTCTATGTCTGATGCAGGATATGGCATACTTGGGGCTCGTACATGGGGATGACCCAGAGAGATGTTGTGGGGAGGGGGGTTGGAGGGGGGTTCATGTTTGGGAACGCATGTACACCCGTGGTGGATTTATGTCAATGTATGGCAAAACCAATACAGAATTGTAAATAAAATAAAAAAATTAATTAATTAAAAAAAAACAGATCAGAGTAAAAACAAAAACAAAAAACTTAAATTGGGTCGCTGAAGCAACAGGAATTTATTTCTCACAGTTCTGGAAGCTGGGAATTTCAAGGTCAACATGTCAGCCAATTTTTCTCCCCAGAGAGGGCTCTCTTCCTTGCCCTTCTCACAGTATTCAGAGAGTTCTGGTCTCTTTACCTTCTTATAAAAGTACTAATCTCATCATGGTTGCTCCATTCTCATGACCTCATCTAAACATAATTACTTCCCAAAGGTCACATCTCTAAATGCCTTCACACTGGGGGTTAGAGCCTCAACACATGAACTTGGGGGTGACAGAGAAACACAATTCAACCCATAGCAATATCCATCATGGATTTCATATTTTCATTGTCTTTATCAAGAGCTTCCATTCAATTTAAAATTAACCCAGTGTTTTACTTAAAGTGAAAGTCTCTGAGTTGTGTCTGACTCTTTATGACCTCATGGACTGTACAGTTCGTGGAACTCTCCAGGCCAGAACCCTGGAGTGGGTAGCCTTTCCCTTCTCCAGGGGCTCTTCCAAACTCAGGTCTCCTGCATTTCAGGTGGATTATTTACCAGCTGAACCACAAGGGAAGCCCAAGAATACTGCAGTGGGTAGCCTACCCCTTTTCCAGAAGATCTTCCTGACCCAGGAATTGAACTGAGGTCTCCTGCATTGCAGGCAGATTCTTTATCAGGAAAGCTCTGTTTTACTTAAACAGAACAACAATTTCAATGATATTGTAAATGTTTACATGTATAGTGAGCTAGCTAGTCATTTTATTAGTTAAGGAGTAATTTTAAACATGCTTCCCACAGACAGTTTAAGACGGTCTTTGATATCTAGGCAGCGATACACCTGTAAGTCCGTTCTTTCTTCAAAAGCTTTCTAAAACCTAACATGGCCAGCTGTTGAAAGTATCCATTAAACATTAACTGCTCCAGGTAAAAATTATCACGATCTATGCCTTACAGTAAAAAGCTATCTTTGAGATTATTATTGTAATACTTAACTATACTGCTAACAGTGGTTGAGAACTAAACAGCTCATAAACTTGCCACTCCAGCTATTACAAAGCCAAGATAACGTAGTTGAAAGGAGAGCAATAAAATAACCAGGGCATCATAAACCTAAAGTAAACAAAATCACATAGTAGTAACTAATTAACATGACACATACAAAACTTCAATATTATTCACTGTTTGAAGTCCTTTATATTGAATGATTATATGAATTCTTTGTATGAAATAATTTTATATAATCCTTTATATGAAATTAAGTTTCTTCCTCTTTTCTGTGGAAATAAATGAAGCTTATTAAATGAAAACAAGTGAAGGCTTTATTCAGAGCTTGCAAAAGAGTCAGTCACTACCGCTTGTACTTGTCAGAGGCTCAAAAGGCAGGTGGAGGAGTGAGAAAATTTTATAGTGGGAAGAAATGCTTCAAGTTTGCCTTAGTTGGAGTTTGTTGGCACACAGAAGCTGGGGGTGGACTAAATTAAAAGGACATTCTTTTTTTGTTCTTTGTAAGTGGATGTTTATTGCAGATTGTACATATGACAAAAATAATTAACATATAACTGAAAACAAAAGAGATAACTATCAATAAAGGAATGATTGCATAAATGATAAAATAACCTTAAATAAAAAAACTTATAATGATAAAATAATTTCCATCCCATAGAAGGTAATAGAGCAAATATAAAAAACAAAAACAAAAAACAAATGAGAGCTAAATCAGATAACTTGTAGGGATCTCCATGAGGTTTTGTTGATTAAGAAAAGAAAAATTCAGACAAGTGAATATAATACAATTTATTTTCATTAAACAAAAACTTCCAGTATATGTGTATAAAAATATATGTTTATATGAATGGATGTGTCTGTGTATTAAATTAAATGAGCATGGAAAAGTATTTTTTAAGCTATATAAAATATTTTTAAAAGATAACACAGGACATTAAAGCTTGAATTATAAGTATGGATGGCAAGGAAGTTATGTTATTTTGAATAATGTTTCCCCCAAGATGTCCACGTTCTGATCTAAAAGAGAGGCATTTTAAGCAATTGATTAGGGAACATATTTGGCTTTCAATGGTTGGCTATAAATTAGAAGTGGGAGCAGAAATTCAGGAAACTGGCAGTTATTGATTACTCCATTTTGGGCTGATTTCACTTACTCCTGGACTAGCTGCTGCAGATTGTGGGTTGTGTTCTACTTTTACGTATGGTCTGGCTGCTCTCCATTTGTATATTCAGTCTCTCAGTTTCTACTCTGACAAATATTTGATAAATATTGCCCCAGAAAATTTGAGTTCATAACGGTTTGGAGCAGTGTTAGAGGAAATAACCCAGTTTTACTTCTAAGAAAATGCAGTCAGTTTGATCACCTCATTTTAGACACATATTTTCTACAATAAAAAGGTTATTATTATTATTATTACACTTTCTGCTAACTGCTACATTAACTCAATTAATTCTAAGCATAAATTTTTTTTTATTTTTTTAATTTTTTTTAAATTTATTTATTTATTTTTAATTTTTACTTTACAATTCTGTATTGGTTTTGGCATAGATTGACATGAATCCACCACAGGTGTACATGTGTTCCCAAACATGAGCCCCCCTCCCACCCCCTTCCCCACAACATCTCTCTGGGTCATCCCCGCGCGTCAGCCCCAAGCGTGTCATATCCTGCATCAGACATAGACTGGCATTTCGATTCTTACATGATATTTTACATGTTTCAATGCCATTCTCCCAAATCATCATACCCTCTCCCTCTCCCTCTGAGTCCAAAAGTCCGCTATACACATCTGTGTCTTTTTTGCTGTCCTGCATACAGGGTCATCATTGCCATCTTCCTAAATTCCATATATATGTGTTAGTATACTGTATTGGTGTTTTTCTTTCTGGCTCACTTCACTCTGTATAATCGGCTCCAGTTTCATCCATCTCATCAGAACTGATTCAAATGTATTGTTTTTAATGGCTGAGTAATACTCCATTGTGTATATGTACCACAGCTTTCTTATCCATTCATCTACTGATGGACATCTAGGTTGTTTCCATGTCCTGGCTATTATAAACAGTGCTGCAATGAACATTGGGGTACATGTGTCTCTTTCAATTCTGGTTTCCTCTGTGTGTATGCCCAACAGTGGGATTGCTGGGTCATAAGGCATTTCTATTTGCAAATTTTTAAGGAATCTCCACACTGTTCTCCATAGTGGCTGTACTAGTTTGCATTCCCACCAACAGTGTAGGAGGGTTCCCTTCTCTCCACATCCTCTCCAGCATTTATTGCTTGCAGATTTTTGGATCGCAGACATTCTGACTGGAGTGAAGTGGTACCTCATTGTGGTTTTGATTTGCATTTCTCTAATAATGAGTGATGTTGAGCATCTTTTCATGTGTTTGTTGGCCATCCATATGTCTTCTTTGGAGAAATGTCTATTTAGTTCTTTGGCCCATTTTTTGATTGGGTCGTTTATTTTTCTGGAATTGAGCTGCAGGAGTTGCTTGTATATTTTTGAGATTAGTTGTTTGTCAGTTTGCTATTATTTTCTCCCATTCGGAAGGCTGTCTTTTCACTTTGCTTATGTTTTCCTTTGTTGTGCAGAAGCTTTTAATTTTAATTAGATCCCATTTGTTTATTTTTGCTTTTATTTCCAGAATTCTGGGAGGTGGATCATAGAGGATCCTGCTGTGGTTTATGTCGGAGAGTGTTTTGCCTATGTTCTCCTCTAAGAGTTTTATAGTTTCTGGTCTTACATTTAGATCTTTAATCCATTTTGAGTTTATCTTTGTGTGCGGTGTTAGAAAGTGATCTAGTTTCATTCTTTTACAAGTGGTTGACCAGTTTTCCCAGCACCACTTGTTAATTTCGAGAAGAGTTAACACCTATCCTACTCAAACTCTTCCAGAAAATTGCAGAGGAAGGGAAACTTCCAAACTCATTCTATGAGGCCACCATCACCCTAATACCAAAACCTGACAAAGATACTACAAAAAAGGAAAACTACAGGCCAATATCACTGATGAACATAGATGCAAAAATCCTCAACAAAATTCTAGCAATCAGAATCCAACAACACATTAAAAAGATCGTACACCATGACCAAGTGGGCTTTATCCCAGGGATGCAAGGATTCTTCAATATCCGCAAATCAATCAATGTAATTCACCACATTAACAAATTGAAAAATAAAAACCATATGATTATCTCAATAGATGCAGAGAAGGCCTTTGACAAAATTCAACATCCATTTATGATAAAAACTCTCCAGAAAGCAGGAATAGAAGGAACATACCTCAATATAATAAAAGCTATATATGACAAACCCACAGCAAACATTATCCTCAATGGTGAAAAATTGAAAGCATTTCCCCTTAAGCATAAAATTTTAAACTGATAAAAATACATACACATAGGTCCAGACTAACTTTATTTCATTTTAAAGTATTAAAGTATGTATGTAAGTTGAAGAAATGTTTCAGACTATAAATCATGTTGTCTTTTTACCATGATCACCAAAGAGATTCTTAAGTGCTGAAATACATGACATCTCTTGATAGGAATACATTGAAGGTGTAGTTTTTAACTTCACTTGAATAAGGCTTTCAGTAGCCTTAGGGAAGAGATGAATCAGCAGAGGTATTCTAGTCTCTCACTTCAAGCTGAAAGGCCAAAGTTAGCTTTAGAATATTAAAAGCTACCACTAGCATAACAATTATTATTACCATTTATCGAGCCATTACTGTCTGCCATGGTCTCTATATGTTCACATTTAAGTTGATTTAACTTTGCAAGACTTTCAACATAATTTAAAATAGGAAGCCAAGTTATATCAATTCATTTATCCATTAAGAAATCATTTACTGTGTCTCTCTGAGACCCAAGGATATCTGGCTAAAGTGGACGATGTGTCAGGGGTCAAATCCAAACCTGCCTGCATCCACTTTCTGTGTGCTCATCCAAATGCACCCAAATTTCCTGATGCGTTAAGGCTTATTCACAGGAGAGAAATCTTGACAGGCTCTACATTATGGACTAGGATGTTCCTGATAAGTTTTCCTACCACCAAAATTAAGTGCAAATGGCACTAAAAAGAATTCAAGAAGTAGAAGTTTATACTTTAATATTTTATTCTGAAGTGATTTTTATAATTTTTTCCAGGTAGCAAATAGTAATCATGACATACTGCTGTAGGTTGTTAAATTAATGTCCATATGATGGTAAACATAAAGCAACAAAAAAATAGATTCCTTGTGATGGTTGATTTTATGGGTCAAATTGACGAGGCCATGGAATACTCAGACATTTACTCAAAATGGTAAGTGCTTCTGCAAGGTTGTTGATGGATAGGATTTAACTTTATTTACTTAGTTATTTATGTATAACTTCTTAGATACCAAAATAAATATAATTAAATATCAAGGTACAAATGCTTGTTATATTATTTTATGTGTTTTGCAATACACTTTATTTAGTGAAAAAATATGCTAAAGTTACCTGAATTTCTAACAGAAATAAGGAAAAATGTGTAAGGTGAACTTGCAAATGATTATATGAAATATAAAATATTTAGCCAGTTATAACGTATAATGAAATAAAACATTACATTAAAGCTAAGTACAAGATATAAAATTCCTAGGGATATTTTAATACAAAATGTGCATCACATGTAACAATCTTAATTGAAGAAACAGAAATGTGTACCTGAACAGGTAGAAGGGAATTTTTCAAATTCTAATTCTTCCATTAAATAGGTTTAAAGAATTTCAAATAAATGTCAGTGGTGGTGAACTTGATGTCCTATAGTGAGACTGCAAATTTAATGAAATATTAAATAAACAAATAGCTAAGATATTTAATATGATGTAAGAAGGACCTTGAAATTTCAATGAGTAAAAGAACAGGTTACTTACATAAAGGTGTTACTAAAACATTAATGGATTGTGATTCTAAAGAGATGTACCAGTTATCTATCTATAAGAATTTCTCTTTATAATTCTTGTTCATATGAATTTAGTACATAATTACCTTTTCATTACAAATAGCTAGGGAATTAAGTCCATCAAGAAATAGAGCATAGTCAATTAACTGAAATTTCAGGGGGAAAAACAGGCTTCCCTGATAGATCAGTTCGTAAAGAATCCGCCTCCTATGCAGGAAACACCAGAACGACTCCTGGGTCAGGCAGATCCCCTGGAGAAGGCATAGATTACCCACACCAGTATTCTTGGGTTTCCCTTGTGGCTTAGCCAGTAAGGAATCTACCTGCAATGCAGGAGACATGGTTCGATCCTTGGGTTGGGAAGATTCCTCTGGAGAAGGGAAAGGCTACCCACTCCAGTATTCTGGCCTAGAGAATTCCATGGACTCTCTAGTCCATGGTGTTGCAAAGAGTCAGACACAGACTGAGTGACTTTCACTTTAGGGGGAAAAAAATCAGTTATTCAGGATCTCCATCAAACATTTGAATGCAGAATAGCTGGGTGCTGAACCCTCTACCCTGAGCTCTTGCCACAACCACCACCACAGCAGGCTTTACTCAAACACAGATAGTGCACTAACAAAGTAGAGATGTGTGGCCACAGACACTGTTGGAGAAATCATCCCTGGGTCACAGAATCCCTGGAAGAACCAGCAACCCAGAGTAGGAGCTACCCTTTCAGTTTTCCTTTTAATATGAGCAGTCATTATACAACCCTGGACACATGAGGAAAATAACAGCCAGAAATGATAATTTCATGCTCTAAAATGAACGAATATCTACCAAAGAAAACAGAATTATTTAAAAAAGTAAGAGAGAACTTAAAAAGTATCTGACTAGCATTGTCAGTCAGATTCAAGAGAATCGCAGTGATAAATGCAAAAGCAAGTTACAAAAAAAAAAAAAAAAGAGAGAGAGAGTCAATGTGGCTGCAAGAATTCTTGGAAGTAGAAAGCATGATTGAAGAGTGTCTTAATTCAGTAACAATTTAAGAACAAAATGTGTATTTCTAAAAACTAAATTTGTGAAGATCAACTGTATTGAAATTATGGGAAAGTGAAAAAATAAAATATATAAAGAATTGATAGAATATGTGCTTCTTGGCAAATCTAGGTAAGCCAACACACATTAAGCAGCATATAGAAAAAAAAAATAATGGAAATGAATAATCAAGCAAAGTGTATACGACAAATATCTAGAACTGAGGAGAACATTGTGGGAACATACACAAACAGATACAAATCCTGTCAGAAATTGTGAATTACTAAGACAAAATTTAAATGTGACAAGCTTCCAGATTCACATATAAGCACACACACAAAATGGTACCAAAATAAACAAAAACAGCAAACAAACAAAAACCCAGGTTTACAAAGGAGAAATAATCACAGTGGCTCTGTAGTTTTTATCTGCCATCTCCCAGCTCAGCATAATCATCAGCAGAAGTCGTTGCAAATCCCTCAAACCAGAGTCCAGTTGGGAAGATAAAAAGCAAGAAAAGCCGATTAAGAGTATCAATCATGTTCTCAATTCTTTCTTTCTTTTTTCTTTTAACTATATATGTAAACATTGCCACTTAGCAAAGTGAGAATTTGACTTTTTAGCTATTTTAACACATGAAGGTCATGACAAGTGTAAACATTTATGGAATCTAACAGGGTATTCTGGAACAAATTCCAATACCTGGAGGAAGGGGGAATTCCCTAACACGGAGCCATGCTCTAACACCAGTGTCCTACAATTTAACTCAATTCTGACTCTCTACTTAGAGATAATATCAGATTCCACAGGTTAAGAACTCAGCCCCACAGAACTGTCCTGTCCCCTTTAGACACCAATCCAAGACCTATTTGTCACCTGTGCTTCTGACTGTTTAGCTGTAACTCTGAGGTTCCCACCATCCCTTCCTCAGGTTTGATTAATTTGCTAGAGTGTCTCACAGAACTCAGAAAAGCTGTTTGTACAATGTTTACCTTTATCATAAAAGCATGTGATTAAATACACAGATGAACATCTAGAGGAAGGTAGATATGAGTGATCACTAACTCTGTTTCCATCCTCTCTTTCTTTCTTCTTCTTCTTCTTTTTTTTTTTTGAGTAATAATAGTTTTAATTTATTTTTTTGTTTATTTTATTTTGTTTTTTTTTTTAATTTTTATTTTTACTTTATTTTTCTTTACTTTATTCTCAAAGAATGGGGGATAGGGCTGAAAGGTCTGAGCTTCTAATCAAGGTTTGAACTTTTTGGTGACCAGCCCTTTCCAGGTGGCTCAGATGTTAAAGAATCCATCTGCCAATGCAGGAGATGCAGCTTTGAACCCTGGGTTGGGAAGATTCCTTAGAGAAGGAAATGGCAACCCACTCCAGTATATCCTTGCCTGGGAAATCCCATGGACAGAGGAGCCTGGCAGGCTATAGTCCATGGAGTTGCAAAAGAATCAGATACAACTTAGTGACAAAACAACAACAGCCTCATCCAGGAGCTACCCAGGAGCCTGCCCAGAGTCATTTCATTAGAAAAAAGATAGTTCTATCGCCCAGAAAATCAGGAGAGGTTTAGGAGTCCTGTGTCCAGAACCAGGATCAAAGACCAAATACGAGTCCATTGGCAGATGAATGGATGAAGAAGATGTGGTACATAAATTCAATGGAATAGTACTCAGCCTGAAAAAAGGAATGAAATTGGGTCATTCCTAGAGATGTAGATGGACTGAGAGTCTGTCATACAGAGTGAAGTAAGTCAGAAAAAGAAAATCAAGTATGGTATGTTAATGCATATGTGTGGAATCTAGAAAAATAGTACAGATGAACCTATTTGCAGAGCAGGAATAGAGATAGAGACATAGAGCAAAGATTTGTGGACACAGGTAGGGGAAGGGGAAGGTGGGACAAATTGGGACAGTAGGATTGACATATATATATATTCTACCATGTGTAAATAGATAGCTAGTAGGAACTTTCTATATAGCACAGGGAACTTATCTTGGTGCTCTGTGATGACCTAATGGGTGGAATGAGGGGGTAGGATCAAGGTCAAAGAGGGAGAGGATATATATATACACACACACATACACACATATAGCTGATTCATTTTGTTGTATAGCAGAAACTAACACATTATTGTAAAGCAATTATCCTCCAATTAAAAGAAAAAGAAAAGAAATAGAAAAATTAAAAAAACACCAAGTATGAGAACAAAAAAATATTCCTAGTGCTCTCATCACCTAGGAAACCATAGTTGTTTTGTGCCAAAAATGGAATGAAAACCAAATATATGTTTCCTATTGTAAATCAAAACATTACAGAGTCTCTCTTAAGGGCCAAGCATTGTGTTCCTCTACCTTCAAGGAGTCTCTCTTCCATTAGAGTAGACAGGAAAACCAGTGCAAAGCCAGTAAGGACACACTGAGGAAGCTTTCTTTCCATGTGGTTTAAGGAAGCCACTTTGAAGTAATCCTAAACCAGCCAAGTGAATGTATCGGGGAGGGCATTGCTAAGGATTAGTCTTAAGGGATAGCAGGACTTCACCAACTCACAAGAAAGAAGACAGTTTTGCAGGCAGATTAGAAAACAAGAGGCAAAAACAACACATTGTGTAGGAAGGAAGCAGTAGGACTACAAACTTAGCAGTAGTCAGAATGTTTAGAGAATGAGTCATTGTGTAGACTGAAATGAGGCCAAAGAATTGGCTTGGGCTTCAGTCACAGAGTAAGCGTCTTTTAATTTCAATTAAAAGACACTTACTCCTTGGAAGAAAAATTATGACCAACCTAGACAGCATATTCAAAAGCAGAGACATTACTTTGCCGACTAAGGTCCGTCTAGTCAAGGCTACGGTTTTTCCAGTAGTCATGTTTGGATGTGAGAGTTGGACTGTGAAGAAGGCTGAGCACCGAAGAATTGGTGCTTTTGAACTGTGGTGTTGGAGAGGACACTTGAGAGTCCCTTGGACTGCAAGGAGATCCAACCAGTCCATTCTGCAGGAGATCAGCCTTGGGATTTCTTTGGAAGGACTGATGCTAAAGCTGAAACTCCAGTACTTTGGCCACCTCATATGAAGAGTTGACTCATTGGAAAAGACTCTGATGCTGGGAGGGATTGGGGACAGGAGGAGAGGGGGACGGCAGAGGATGAGATGGCTGGATGGCATCATTGACTCGATGGACGTGAATCTGAGTGAACTCTGGGAGTTGGTGATGGACAGTGAGGCCTGGTGTGCTTTGATTCATGGGGTCACAGAGTCAGACACGACTGAGCGACTGAACTGAACTGAACTCAGTCATAGAAGGTTTTATAATCCTATGGTAAATGATTTGAAGCATATTCTGTAGGGTATTGCTTCTCAATCTTTTAAAGAACAATCCTTTATTCAAATAATATCTATCTGGAGATCTAATATATAAAAAGATGAAAACATGTACCTTATTAGCATAATTATAGAAGCTACAGTTGTGTGCTTGTGTTAGTCACTCAGTCATTGGTGACATGAATCTTACAGTCAGGCAACATGTACAATGAGGCAATCCAATGAACTCCCCCAAATCTCACCCTTGGCATATAATTTATTTCTGTTTACTTTTAGTTATATATTAGCCAAAAAAAAGTCTTAAATCATAGAAATAAATACTTGCAAATAGTCATTCAACAACTTTTATAGACAGAAATGGGGAAAAAAAAGCATTATTCTGGTATCTGGATGGAAAAAGAGAGAGCTTGAACACTAGCAAACATGAAACACAAGTTAATAAGCTGAACAGGAATGGGTCCTACAGGTGAACCCCCAGGACAGGTCAAGGATTTCATAGTCTTACTTGCTTAACATTTGTTAATGGAAGGGGTGAAGAATGAAGGAAGATAAGTTTTGTTCAGGAAATAATGTGTTTATTTGTATCCAAAAATTCTTATTAGCAAGTAAGAAAATTCAGATCTAGATATTTAAGCAAAGCAAGAAATTATTGAAAGATATGGGGGTTCCCAGAATTGACGAAGTGATGGAAAAGCCAGCCTAAAAAATGCACAGAAACAAAAACAACATTAAAGTTCCCAAATCAGGAAAAATGGAAACTTTACCTTCAGTAGGGACAGTCCATCCAGGATGCATTCGTACACTGCAGGACATCCTCTCCACAGCAGGACACAGCAGCAGCTGTCATGGGTAATTCCCAGCCCACCCAGGCACGAATGTGTTTTTAGTTGAGCTCGGATCCTGAGCCCATTCCTGTCTCTCAGACAATGGGGAGCAAGAGTCTCTTTCCCTTGAACCTCTGGAGTGGGAGGGTGAGCAATGGTGGCTGACAGGGAATGAGACTGTGCCCAGAGTTTAGAAGATAGATGTCAAAGATGAAGTAATGAGATCCCAGAGAATTTCTCTTGAAACTCAGAAGGGAATGGGAATATTATATATTTCGTGACTAGCAGGGTCTCAACTTCTTTCTTTCCACAACATGCTAGAGAATTCAGTGGACACTGGAGAAAAGTAGTTGACGATTTTTTAAAAGTCTTCACTGAATTTGTTACAATATTGCTTCTGTTTTATGTCTTGATTTTTGGCCACAAGGCAAGCTTAACGCCCTGGACCAAGGATCAAATCTGCATCTCCTGCATTGGAAGGTAAAATGTTAACCACTGGATCATCAGAAAAGTCTAAGAAGTTTGACCTTTAGGTGACCTTTTCTCTGGCCACAACAGGGGGAAAAAAATGCCTGAAATTGGAACAAAGGCAGAAAAACAGCTAATTCCCTAGGACATTGTTATTCTGACTACATACCAGCTATTACCAAGAGGTACTGAGCTTCAGAAGGACTTCTTCCTTGAAATTTCTGTATACTCTGTAAGTCTCTGGAATCTCTAGAGAGGGCAAGTAATCCGAGTATACCATAGAATTTTGATGTTGAAAAAAATCTTACTTTCAAACACTTATTGTGGGCCAGGCAATAATAGTCCTATCACTTTACATATTCAAGTCATTTTATCTTCACATCAACCCATAGAATAGTTTCAGTGGACCTTGAACAGGAAGGGGATTAATCCAAGCATAGTTCATAGTCAGTACTCTGTAATAGAGGTTCTTTTAAATACACAGATTAACCAAGTGTATGCAGTACATACAGTGTAGTACTATAGCATTTACTATTGAGAAATATCTGGATATAAGTGCATTTGTACAGTTCAAACCTGAGTTAATCAAGAAACAGCTGTACTAGTCTTTTTCCCATTTCATGCATGGGGGATTGAGAAACTTATTAAATAACAGAGTCATACAGTAAATAAAGAGCAGAACCAGATTTCAAATCCAGGCAGCCTGCCTCCTGAGTGCCTGTTTTTTTTTAGCCTATAGGCTACAATTGTCCTAAGGGTCTACAAACTAAAACATCTCAATTATATTTGATGAAAAATAAAGAATTTGTATACACCAAAAATAACTTTTAGAATTATTTTTTAGGTTGTTCATCCCTCCCTAACAGATAACATTTGTTGCTCATATCCATGAAGAACAGTGAATAATAATTCTCAAAATTTTCTTTAAAAAATATTTTTTCTGTCATTTAGGTGAAAAAAATCCTATTATTCTATTATTCTTATTTTCTTTGACTTTTAAAATAATTTTCCAAAGCAAACATTTTCCTAATGTGTATTAAAGATTTTTAAATTTTAGAGATAATAAAATTAACCACTTGTTCCCATAAATATAAATATCATTTTCCCCAACTAAATAAATATCAAAATAAGGATGAGTGGGCAACAGATCACTTAGCTTAGAGCTCATGGTTATGTGGATGGTCAATTTCAGGGAGTCTTGGCAGGAAATTTAAATTATTGGTAGTAAGGTCTTATATTGAGTATTCATTGGAAGGACTGATGCTGAGGCTGAAGCTCCAATACTATGGCCACCTGATGCGAAGAGTTGACTCATTGGAAAAGACCCTGATTCTGAGGGGGTCTATCACCCCTGGTGATAGAGGATGAGATGGCTGGATGGCATCTTCAACTAAATGGATACGAGTTTGAGTAAACTCTGGGAGATGGTAAAGGACAGGGAAGCCTGGTGTGCTGCAGTCCTTGGGGTCTCAAAGAGTCGGGCATGACTTAGTAACTGAACAACAACAAAATAAAGGTCTTTTATGGTTTGTAATTTATCTTGAAATACTTCAACATAGATAGTTTTATATGTAAAATAATATATCCCATGAAAACTCCCTTTTAATTATGAATTGACTAGTGATAGCCTCCCATCCTCTGCCCAGCCCTTGTTCTGAATTAGGAAATATTCCTATTTGGAGGATTAGGCAGCATGCTACATATTCACTAGGCCCTATATCCCAAGATCACCTCCATATTATACAAATGGATTGTTTAGATTCTACTTACTCATTCTGGTGGGGCTGGTGTTCAGGTTCATTTTCACTCTGTGTCTCAGAGATGACCAGTTAACAATTCCACTTTTAGTTATGATGAAAAGCCTATTACTCAGAAATGCAGAATCCAAATATGGCTACCCCAAGTGCTAACACTACCTCTATCCAGTACCAGGATGTGTTAATTAACATTCTGTATCTTATCACTTCCCAAGATATGTCCCTTCACTAGAAATATTTAAGAATTCTACCTTTTCGAGAATCCACTAAGCCCAGCATCCTACACCTTGTGGAGCAGAGCCCTGGGCTTAGAATTCAGAGGCAGAGCCAACAGTAGCAAATTATTTGGAGAAATAATTCCTCTCCCTAACCTAAACTTCAGATGAATTTTGCTGCTAAAATGCTTTCACATTTACCTGGAGAGAATGTTTTCTGTAATGTGTGAGGAAAGAGAGCAGAGACTTCTGATAGCACAACTTTTTATAATTTCTTGCTAATAGATGGTTTTACATGTGGTAGAATTCTACCCAAGACTCACCTTCATTTTAAGAACATCTATGATGCCATAGTTGGAGGATTAGAAACCTTAGACATCAGCTATATCTAAAATTAAAGAATGCTCCATACCCATCAAACAAAAATGATAGTTCAGAATATGTGAGTCAGTTATGACAATTTGCTGCAGGACTGAGATTGTGTCATGCAGTGAGCCTTGCCAGTTGTAAAATGTTTAACATAGGTCATATCAGTGAAGACTGATTTTTTATTTATTGATTTAGTTTGTTTTGTTTTAGAGCACTAAATATTTTGGAGGAAAAACAATATGCTTACATCTTGCTGTTGATGTAAAGGGTCTCATAGAGATCCAAGTGTATTGGCATCGTGTGTGCTCAGCCGCTCAGTCATTGCTGACTCTTTGTAACCCCATGGACTGTAGCACACCAGGCTTCTCTGTCCATGGGATTTTCCAGGCAAGAATACTGGAGTGGGTTGCCATTTCCTTCTCCAGTAATGGCATCACACAGCCTCATTCTTATGAGGGCAATTTTAGTGTCCCTTATTTGTAGGCATCATGACCCAGCTATTTGATAGTCTGACCCTTCATCCTACACCAACGTCAAGGGGTTAAAAACAAATTTCACTACAGCAATCCTGATCTTTTAAAATGTATAGAACTTTAACACTATTTTAAACTAAAATTGTCATTGGGTTTGGCCACCTGTTGTGAAGAACTGACTTATTTGAAAAGACCCTGATGCTGGGAAAGATTGAAGCTGGGAGGAGAAGGGGATGACAGAGGATGAGATGGTTAGACAGCATCACCAACTCTATGGACATGAGTTTGGGTAAACTCTGGGAGGTGGTGATGAACAGGGAGGCCTGGCGTGCTGCAGTCCATGGGGTCACAAAAAATCGGATGCGACTGTGCAACTGAACTGAACTGAACTGAACTAATTTGTAGAATCCCTAAAGTACCTGCTTGCAAAAACAGTTTGAAAACTGCTAGTGTAGGTAAAGGGAAATTACCCCAGGATTTTAAGGAAGGGAACAATACTATCTGTTTACATTTGAAAGATATGTCTAGCATCTGTGCGAAGAGCAAACTTGACAGAAAAAAAAAAAAAAATACAAAGCCCCATTAAGAAAGAATTAGAATGAGAATAATGGTGATAGGAATGGAGAGAAACTAGATTGAAGCCTTGTTTAGAAAATAAAACTGCAAGGATTTAAGTCATTTTCCTATCTTTTAGTCTCATTTGTAGTCTTTCCTAAAAGCCATTAGATTAACTGATGTTTTGAATAAAACTGGCTGCTTGGTAATGTTAAGAAAATAGACTTCTGTTTAAACCCTAGTTCAGGACTTATTAATTCTCTGTTATTGAGCAAATTAGTTAACCTCTTGATCCTCCATTTCCTCATCTGTAAGATGGAAATAATAATTTCTACCTCACAGGTTTAATAGTGAGAAAAGGGAAAATAGTAATTGTCTGTGTTAAAGTATTAGAACAGTGTCTACCCAAATAATGAAAGATATTTTTTTTTCAAGAAATGAACAGTTTAACTATGACTGTTCAATAAAAACAAAATGGTGTATTAAAAGTCTACATGCAAATACAAAATAAGGGTGTAGGAATTAAGCAATATATTCATGTGGAAGCAGAGTTATTTAAGGGAGAGAAAGAAATGAGTAAAACTGTGTTACTCTTGTTTTGTTTTGCTTGATTCAATTTATTCCAAGTGGGATTGTGTGAATAGCAGAAAGTTCTTCTGCCAAAATAAAATAAACCAGAGAAAGGAAAAAAGGTAAAGATGAATTACACGTACCAACATATAATCCTTTTCAAATTTGGAAAAAGAATGATACCCTTGCTGGCAAGTCAGTTGGCCTCAGTAGAAAGAGAAGTAAAGGTGAAGACAATGGATGAGATATATTTATACAACGACTTGCTTTGATCAGAAGCCAAAGATGGGCAGCCAAATGCAGCTGTTTCACCATATGAGTTCCCTGTCATCTTGAATGCTGTATCTCCCTGGGTATGAGGATAAAATCTCTTCCATGAGAAGCCAGGGAAAGTTTCTTTAGTCTTCCTAAGAGGATTAAGAATGAAATGAATCATGGCAATTTTAGAACTTCTTTAGATGTCTTGTGGACATTTAATTCTAAGTCACACTTCAGAGGCTGGATTTTGAGCAGAGAAGACATAAGTCTGTGCAAGAAATCAACTTTTGCCTCTATTCTAGATTTACCTGCTTGATACTAAACAGTGATTTCACTAAAATAGGTGGAACCACTATTAATATCCTAGCACCCTTCTTATGTTTGCATACTCATTTTTTTATCATTTTATTTCTTTTTTTGTCATAAAGTATCATTTTTGGTCACATAATATAAGGATAAATTGTGTTGACCTTTGAATATCACCAAAAAGCAGAAAATCTAGGTTTTGATTTTTTTTTCTGACACAGGTGATAAATTTTCATTACTGTTTTTTTTTAGTTCATCTCAGTCCTTTACTCCTATGTTGAATTTTGAGATCAAGTGGCACTGAGCCTTGGTATTATCCCTAAAACTTATTCTCAACTGTTTTTTTATTTGAATATTATCATTAGAATAATTGGAATCTAATATAAAAAGATTCCCCATGTCCCCATTTAAAAAAATTTTTAGTATTCATTTATTTGGCTCTGTCAGCTATTAGTTGTGTCAGGGGAAGCACACTGAGTGAAACTGCCCACCCTGGCCAGGCATGAGTTGTTTTAAGACAGGAGGTCCTGTAAGGAATATGGAACTAATAAGCCACCACCAAGCAGAAGAGTTCTGGAAAGGTCAAAAGGTGACACCATGTGTCCAACCGCCTCCCAGAATCCTTCTCGTGGCATCCATTTTGGCTGAGAAATGCACGAGCCACCAGGAAGGGCTCTGAGTCAGAATGATTGGCCAAAGACAACCAGAAAATAATCCCATCACCATAAAATCCAAGACTGCTAGCCATGTGGCAGAACAGTTCTCCTGGGTTCCCTTACCCTACTGCTCTCTGCCTGGGCACACCTTCCCAATAAAATTTCTTGCTTTGTGAGCACATGTGTCTCCTTGGGCAATTCATTTCTGAGTGCTAGAAAAGAGCCCACTTTTGGGCACTGGAAGGGGGTCCCCCTTCCTGCAACAGTTGCATCATATGGGATCTTCTTTGCATTAGGTGAGGTCTTTTGTTACAGCACATGGACTCTAGTTGTGGAGTAGGCTTGGTTCCTTTGCAGTATGTAGGATGGTAGTTCTCTGACCAGTGATCAAACTCTCAGCCCTTGCATTGCAAGGCAGATTCTTAAGCATTGGACCACCAGGAAAGTCCCTTGACCCTAATTCTTAACATCCTACTAGGTACCATCATACTGTGCTTTTTGGAGTTTCTCTGGATGCCTTCAAACACAAGTTGCCAGGTAGGCATATACATCGCTCTAGGCTAAAATCTTTGGGCATGGTCCCAAGATCTGGTGTTTCTTTAGCTTGGCTGAGATAGCTGTAAGTGCATGATAAAGGACTTTGCATCACTAAAATACAAAGAAATCCAGGTGAAATGACAAAAACATCTCTGCCCTCATGGAGGTTACATTTTAGTTGGACTGTGGGATGCTGTTCACGAGCACATAAATAAAATATATGTTATGACTCATGGAAACAAGTGCTACAGAGAGAAACAAAGCAGAGAAGGGGACAAAGGACATAGACAGAAAAACTATCATTTTAAACAGTGTGTCCTGGGAAGTGTGAAATTAGAAGACACATGTGAGCAGACCTGGAGGGTGTACAGAAACCAACCATGAAAAGCCTGGAGGGTTGTCTTTCAAGGAGAAGTGGGTGCTTCCAGTGTGTCTGGTAGTGTGTTCTATGCTGGAGGGGTAGCAAGGAGGCCAGTGTGGCCACAGGGATGTGAGCCAAAGGAAGAGGAGTTGGAGATAAGTACAGAGAATTAGTGAGCAAGACAAGAAAGCAGTGGAGTAAGACCGGAGAAAGAGCAGGTTTGGTGGAAAAGATCAAGAGGTCGTGTGTAGCATCTTTATGACCAAGGTATCTACTATTAGCCATCAAAGTGGAATAAGCAGGCTGCTAATGATCAGGAGAAAATTCAGGGAGCAATGACTGAAGGAAGAGCTGTGATTAGCATTGTGCTAAAACCAAAGCCATGTAGGATAGCAGAGTGGATTAAAAAAAAAAATTTTGTTCTGCAAAAAGGACTAATGGTCGAATGAAGCAGAGAGACCATGGCATTGGAAAGCTTAGAGCTACCTCTGGGAAAAGAATGGGGTTGGTGGGACATTTAAAGATCCAGGTGAAGGGAGTATGTTAATTTAAGGTGGAAAAAGAAATCTAATCCTAGTGTGGGGAAAGAATTAAATTTGTTGAATTCCAGCTTCAATTCTTCTCATTGTATTTCTCTGTTAAAACCAACAATAGCAACAAAAACAAAACACTCAATTCTTCTGTGAGATGTGAGTGACATTTTGATATGTGTCTATTATAATCTGGGGAACACTGAAGAGGCAGAAAGTACTAAGGAAAGGTTGCTAAGCACTTTCAAAGCATCCTGTGAGAGCCCCAGCAAGGATGTGTAGATTAGGACGTGTGATCACTTAGAGACCCTCATCAGACTAAGCCGTAAAGGAGGGAAGCAGAAATAACCAATTCTCTTCAACAAAAGGCAGCAAAAACCTGGATTCCCTGCTGATCCCACACATACAGAAGATATACACTAAAGACACTTACTCCTTGGAAGAAAAGTTATGACCAACCTAGATAGCATATTCAAAAGCAGAGACATTACTTTGCCGACTAAGGTCCGTCTAGTCAAGGCTATGGTTTTTCCTGTGGTCATGTATGGATGCGAGAGTTGGAGTGTGAAGAAGGCTGAGCGCCAAAGAATTGATGCTTTTGAACTGTGGTGTTGGAGAAGACTCTTGAGAGCCCCTTGGACTACAAGGAGATCCAACCAGTCCATTCTGAAGGAGATCAGCCCTGGGATTTCTTTGGAAGAAATGATGCTAAAGCTGAAACTCCAGTACTTTGGCCACCTCATGAGAAGAGTTGACTCATTGGAAAAGACTCTGATGCTGGGAAGGATTGGGGGCAGGAGGAGAAGGGGCAACCAAGGATGAGATGGCTGGATGGCATCACCGACTCGATGGACGTGAGTCTGAGTGAACTCCGGGATTTGGTGATAGACAGGGAGGCCTGGCATGCTGCAATTCATGGGGTTGCAAAGAGTCGGACACGACTGAGCAACTGAACTGCACTGAACACTAAGAGACAGAAAAGAACCACTTTTATTTTGATAAATAAAATTATTCCTCTACTGGATCACTTTCCTCTGTTCTAAAGAGTGCATGTGCATGCTCAGCCCCTCAGTCTAGTCTGACTCTTTGTGACCTCCTGGACTGTAGCCTGCCATGCTCCTCTGTCCATGGGATTCTCCTGGCAAGAATACTAGAACGGGTTGCCATTTCTTCCTCCAGAGGATCTTCAGAATATGAATGGGTTGCCATTTCCTCCTCCTCCAGAGTATCTTCCCAACCCAGGAGTCAAACCTGTATCTCCTGTGTCTTCTTGCATTGGTAGGTAGATTCTTTAGCACTGAGCCACCTGAGAAAGTCTGTTCTAAAGAGCAGTATTCAGAAAATCTTTCAAGAGTCACAAAAAACAAAACTCTAAAGTCCACTTGTGTAGTAAATTTCACAATGTATCATCTTCAAAATCATTTCTTTTCTCAGTGAATGACTCAAAACTTAGCCTTGTTTAGAGTAATCTAGAATCAAATCTACAGCAGTGAAGTCTGGTTTACATAGTCGTGAAGTCGCTCCAGTCGTGTCCGCCTCTGTGGGACCCCATAGATGGCAGCCCACTAGGCTCCTCTGTCCCTGGGATTCTCCAGGCAAGAATACTGGAGTGGGTTGCCATTTCCTTCTCCAATGCATGAAAGTAAAAAATGAAAGTGAAGTCATTCATTTGTGCCTGACTCTTAGAGATCCCATGGACTGCAGCCTACCAGGCTCCTCATCCATGGGATTTTCCAAGCACGAGTACTGGAATGGGTTGCCATTGTCTTCTCTGAAGATATCAGCTAGTGGCCAGCAAACCAAAATGAATACAGGGACACCTCTTGACTCAGGCTCTCCACTATTCCACAAAGCCTTTTTGGGAGGAGAAAGGAAATAGAGTGTCGAGTTCATAAACCTATTGCAAAATATGGACTTCTCTAAATTTAGTCTTTTAAACTTGAAAAGCCATCTACCTTTTAAGACAAAGGAATTTTTTCTGCACATCTTTAGAGAAGAGCTGTTTAGTGATGACGTTTAATGTAAAGCAGCTGTTGCTTCTCATAAAGGAGACCCGACAGCGCTGCTGGATGAGCCATGAGTCACACATGAATATGGAATCAGCCAGATGATTGTTCGTTCCGTTGTCGAGATCTGTCCCTCAAGAGTGAAAGTTTGTTACGCACGTGCAGTTTTTGTGAAAACACCAAAGAAGGAACACACTTTTATTATGGACTAGGGACTTCGGATTCATCCTCACTAAGGTAAAACACTATAGAGAACACCTGGTATAGAATTTTTTAAAATTGTTATAGAATGCAACTAGTTCTTCTCTACTGTCCCCAGGATGTGTTTATGAACCAGGGCACTCTGGTTCATTCCAGCATAGATGGCCCTTCCTAGGATCTTCTACCAATCTGGCTTCTGGAGTAGGGGACTTGTAGTTGAGAACAGAGATGCAGAACTAATTTGACATGACAGATATAGAACTAGATCAAAGAGTTACCCCCTCATATGTTCTATGAATAAATATTAACTTAGCTAAGTTTAAATGATTCTTACACTAGATGAGGTATCTTAGACTGGACTTAGGCAGCCCTTCCTTCAGAGAAGAGCATGATGTATAGAAAATGGTTACTGAGTGCTTGCGGAGGGAATGAGGCCTCTCAGATCTTTAAATATTTAGATGTATGTCTCTCATTATATTGTTAGAAATCACATTCTTCAAAGCTTAGAAAAGATTGTGTTCATTAATGAAGCCTGAGAGTTTTCTGAGAGAATGCATTATGTTTTTCCTGAGGAACACACACACACACACACACACACACACACACACACTAACAAAGTGAATTTTGACATTAAAAAAAAGTTATTATTAACAAACATTTTTTCTTAGGGAGAAATGTCTATGACAGAATAAATATTAATGTAACTAAAGAATGGATTATTCTCAAGTCATACAAATCACATTCAAAGCTTGGAAATTAATAGGTTTTTTAATGGTTTTAGGCTTCCCTGTTAGCTTAGTTGGTAAAGAATCCACTGCAATGCACAAGACCCTGGTTTGATTCCTGGGTCAGGAAGATCCACTGGAGAAGGGATAGGCTACCCACTCCAGTATTCTTGGGCTTCCCTTGTGGCTCAGCTGGTAAAAATTCCACCTGCAATGCAGGAGACCTCAGTTCGATCCCTGGGTTGGGAAGATTCCCCTGGAGAAAGCAAAGGCTACCCACTCCAGTATTCTGACCTAGAGAACTCCATGGACTATCCATGGGGTGGCAAAGAGTTGAGAATGACTGAGTGACTTTCACTTTAATGTTTTAAGTCAGTATTGAAGGCAATTTTATTTTATTTTATTTTATTTATTTATTTTTTTTTGAAGGCAATTTTAAACCTATTCCTTAAATTTAATTTAAAATTTTACACTGTTGATATGAAGACCACATGCTAATAAGAACTTAAATGCTATGAAATACAAAGCATGATACTATTGAACGTGAGTAGTTTTAATAAGCTCCTAAAAGTCAACTTGTACAATCTGTGCAGACTGGTTAAGACTCTAAACTTGAGACAGTTGCATTATGCTCTCCAGTTTGTGCTATTCTAAGCTGTTTAGTTTATCATTTCTATGATACTCTAAGTCAAGTGAGGACAGCTTGATTTTGCTGATAGCTGATGAAACTGTAGAATGCTGCATAATTAGATAGAAGGGAAGTATCTATTTAAGAAGGAAAATAAACATCCAGGAACTTATTCTATGGTGGGAGAACAGTTGGGTAAAGGAATGTGAAAAATATTTCATGCCCTGTTACTCGACTTTTCTAAGAATTTTAATTTAGCTTTTGTTTACAGCATTAAGTTCGGCATTCCTAAAAGACTTTACTTAAATAATTGCCATTTGAACGGTGCTTTATGATTATGAAAGTGCTCCACACATATTGTCTCCTTCAGGACTCCAAAATAACTTATGAGATAGATAATGTTGCTACCCATCTTAATAAGGATGCTTGGGCTGCCTGAATTTAAATTATTTTCCCAAGATTATACATGGTAAGTGATAGAAGTGGGAAGTAAATCTGAAAGTATTCTGCCCTTTTATCAGTGCGATGCTGTCTTTCACTTGGGAATTTCCAAGACTGAAAAGTAGAAGGAGCCGTCATCTTGACTTGCCTAAACTATGATAAAATCTCCTTGACTTGTATCTCCCCTTGCAGCCTCTCCTACACAGTGGTGATTTCTAAAGTAGGAGCAATGAATTCACTGCTGATCTGGGATGCTTCAAACATCTTAGCTCAAGAAGAAAGCTCTTAAAAACCAGCCGCATATATATGTGTTAACATATGACATTTGTTTTTCTCTTTCTGATTCACTTCACTCTGTATAACAGAATCTGGGTTCATCCATCTGAGTTCAACTGACTCAAATATGTTCCTTTTCATGGCTGAGTAATATAAATACACATGGAATCTAGAAAAATGGTACTGATGAACCTATTTTCAGGGCAGGAATAGAGATGCAGACATGGAGAATGAGTTCGTGGACACGGGGAAGGAGTGGATGGGGCAAATTGAGAGAATAACGCTGGTGTATGTATACATTGAAAGTGAAAGTGAACATCACTCAGTGGTGTCCCACTCTTTGTGACCCGATTATACAGTCCATGTATTCTCCAGGCCAGAACACTGGAGTGGGTAGCTATTCCCTTCTCCAGGGGGTCTTCCCAACACAGGGATCGAACCTAGGACTCCCGCATTGCAGGTAGATTCTTTACCAGCTGAGCCACAAGCCATGTATAAAATAGATATCTAGTTGGAAGCTGCTGTATAACATAAAGAGCACAGTTCAGTGCTCTGTGATGACCTCGAGGGGTGGGGTGTGATGGGGGATGGTGGAGGGAGGCTCAAGAGGGAAGCGATATACACACACACACACACACACACACACACACACACACACACTTAAGGATGATTAATGTTGCATGGCAGAAACAAATACAACACTGCAAAAGAATTATCTTCCAATTAAAAAAAAAAACACAGCCAAACCTCATTTTCAGTAAAAATAATAATAATAGTAGTAATTACTTACATATATGTCCATTCATTATGTGGCAGGCACTATGTCAAACATTATATATATATTGTCTCATTTATTCTAACCAGAAAGCTTTTGAAGCTGCTGATATTACTATATCCTTCTTCCAGCAGAGGGAATATGGGAAGCTGCAAGATTGTTACCATTTCAGGATGCCTTATCTTCTCTCTCACTAGGTTCATTTCCTTTTCATTAAAAAGGTCAAAAATAGAAGGGTTGGGGGTATACTGCATCTGAATGTAAAGAAAACTGTTTTCAAGTGAAACGTAGAAGGACTATGACACATGTTGGAATTTGAAGCTAAGGCAGGAGGTAAATGAATCCCCCAGAGTGAAACAACTGGAGATTCATTCCCTATGGACTTAACCTCCAAAATTTCAGTAGCAGAACAATTGAGAGAGGACACTGGGCCCTGCCCAGATAGAAGATAAGAGACCACATATTTTTCAATCTCAAAGTCAGGAGACTTCTCCTAATACATATGTGCAGAAAGGCTCCTTGGAGTTCAAAAGAGGAGTGATGCTAAGTGATCTTCTACCCATGGGCCTGGCTAAGAAATACGTGCATGCGTGTGCACACACGCACACAGCAGGACCCTGAGATATACCAAATATGGACTTACATCCAGGCAAATTAAAATGATTGGCCAAAGGAAATCCCGAAGAAATGCCCCATACAAGTAATTCAAACTACCACATGGGCATAACTCAGCCTAACTTTGCCCATGTGTCTGTCTACATGTACTGTACATTTTTTCCCTTCCTAATAAATACTTTACTTGTTTACTACTTTCCATTTTTGTGGAATTTCTGCAAAGATGAAGAACCAGGGTCTTGTTACTGACCATTGGCCTAGTGCTTAGGATTCCGTGCTCTCACTGCCGCAGCCCAACTGCAGTCTCTGGCAAGGGACCGAAGCCCTGCTTCAAGTGCCGCAGGCTGAAACCACTGGAGATCAAACTGTTTTATAAATTTTGCTTATGATCAAAGAGAAAACTTAGAAAGTTTTGGATTATGAAGAAAATTGCTATCCTCAAAATCCAAGAATGAGGCACAATGGGTACAAGATGACCATAACCTTGATGAATTGGTATAGAACTCGAATTAGTTTACATAACTACATCCAACTAAATGCTGATTATACAAAATGTTTCTGAAATATTCCAAACAAGTAAAAGTAAAAATAGAGGGGCAATTAAGGAGACAAAAGAAAAAAAAAGAAAAATTGGAAATATAATGGGATATGGCTCAAATTAATTTACATAAGTAGATCCAACTGTATACCAGTTATATGAAACACTTCTGAAACATCAGTTCAGTTCATTTGCTCAGTCGTTTCCTACTCTTTGCGACCCCATAGACTGTAGCACATCAGGCTTCCCTGTCTATCACCAACTCCTGGAGCTTGCTCAAACTCAGGTCCGTCGAATTGGTTATGCCATCCAACCATCTCATCCTCTGTTGACCTCTTCTCCTCCTGCCTTCAATCTTTCTCAGCATTAGGGTCTTTTCCAGTGAGTCTGTTCTTTGCATCAGGTGGCCAAAGTATTGGAGTTTCAGCTTCAGCCTCAGTCCTTCCAATGAATATTCAGGACTGATTTCCTTTAGGATAGACTGGTTGGATCTTCTTACAGTCCAAGGGACTCTCAACACCACAGTTCAAAAGTATCAATTCTTTGGCACTCAGCTTTATTTATAATCCAACTCTCACATCCATACATGACTACTGGAAAAACCATAGCTTTGACTAGATGGACCTTTGTTGGCAAAGTAATGTCTCTGCTTTTCAATATGCTGTCTAGGTCGGTCATAGCTTTCCTTCCAAGAAGCAAGCGTCTTTGAACTTCATGGTTGCAGTCATCATCTGCAGTGACTTTGGAGCCCAAGAAAATAAAGCCTGTCACTGTTTCCATTGTTTCCCCATCTATTTGCCATGAAGTGATGGGGTTGGATGCTATGATCTTCATTTTCTGAATGTTGAGCTTTAAGCCAACATTTTCACTCTCCTCTGAAATTTTCTGAAACACAGTGAACATTTAAAAAAAGAAAAAAAAAACAATCAGCAAATGAATACTGGGGAAAAGGAGAAACCGAAGTATAAATATCAAACTGCATTGATACAGCCAAGAGAGAGATTTGATACTTAAACCATAACTGACTTTTCTCTTGAATGATGGAACATGTTTGTGACTAGAGGAACACTGTCTTTATAAAGCTGTATAGTGTTTTTGCAACTAGAGGACGAGAAATAAGAAGTCTTAAAAAGGAGAGCAGAGTAGTTTATCTTTTGTATAAGTTAGGACCAGAGAGTCTCAGAGCTGGTGTTGGAGGTCTGAGCTAGAAAGAGATCCTTTTAATTATATGAAGGTAGTTAAAAAAAAAAATTGCTTGTTATTTATAGCTTCTAAAAGGGATGTTTACATTTTTTACTTATTTCTATTTGAACCATGTAAATGAGCTTGCTCAGCTCCAGGCCCTCTGAAAAATACAGGATAGACACTTGTGTACATGCTTTTGGGTGTGCAGGGCTCCATGTGTGTGGTTGTGTGTATGTGTGTTTACTTTGGGTGTTTTGGGTGACTATTGGTCAAATTTTGACTTATCCAAACACCTTCTAAGTTTCTCAAGATTTTGTCCTTTTTCTTTTGGGCTAATAATAGGAATAATAAATTGTGACTATTAACTATTATCCTCAGATATGTTACATGAATATCTCTGTGCACCTTTCTTAGGTATATAACTTTCATGTGATTGTTAGAAATTGGCTATGGAATGCACGTAATTCTTCTGAGAAATTTCTATCCAAATTTGTGATGTTGTTGTTACAATAAAGCAGAGAGAATGCAACCATTACACATAAATACAACCATTATGCATACAAATGTTGTAAGATACAGTTAATCTTACCATGCCCAGTAATTTCTGCCTGGAGAGATTATACTACAGTCTAAATGTTCTCCACAACTTTGGATCAGATACTTAGGTTTGAGGAAAGCCCCTGTGCCTGCATCCACACCTCTGCAAACTGAGTCTTTTTCATTTAACTCATTAATAATCTCAAGAAATAGGAAAATATAATAGAATCATAATAAGTGATAAAGGGCATTCTGAATTATAGATACAAGACATACAGACATAGAGGATGCTTATAGTTGCTATTCTCCAATTTTAACCAAGAATAAATATAGAAGCACAAAAATTTACCAGTCTAGATACTAAAGAACATTTTTTCCCCCACCAGTGGTCATAAAATTCTTGATTGATTTAAACTCAAGTAGACAAATAGGCAATCAAACAAATTAGAGAAACAAAATAGATTCTCTACCATCTCTCATCCAAAAGATGAAAGATCTCAATAAACCTTTAGTCTATTTACAGTGATTAGCAAATAAGACCATAAAACAAATTATTAATCATTGTGGTCATCAATGAGGCATAATAACTTATCTGCCTTTAACAAACCAAAAATACACCATAACACAAAACAAAATTATTGGAGAGGAGAAATTAAATTTTAGAAAATCAGCCAAGTTCCACTATGATTTGGAATCACCATAAAGAGACCTGCCCACTTCTCTGGTAGGGAAGTTTATCCAGTTCTGTCAGGTAAATCCATTGAGTATCTCTGAGGAAGACTTCTAAAATTAGATAAAATTATGATATTTAAGCTTAGCACAAAAATAGGAAAATAATTCAATAAAAGGTGAAACAGCCTCAAGTTTGTAGAGTATATAGTATAATTTAATATATATTAACAGAGACATTTGGAGAAGGAAATGGCAATCCACTCCAGTATTCTTGCCTGGAGAATCTCAGGGACAGAGGAGCCTGGTGGGCTGCCATCTATGGGGTCATGCAGAATTGGAGATGACTGAAGCAACTTAGCAGCAGCAGCAACAGAGATATTACAAATCAGTGGAAAAAATAAGAATTATTCAATAAAAGACTGAGAGATTTAGTTATTTAGAAAGAAAATAAAATTAAGTCATAGTCTTATACTATCTGCTGCTGCTGCTGCTAAGTCGCTTCAGTCATGTCCGACTCTGTGCGACCCCATAGATGGCAGCCCGCCCGGCTCTTCTGCCCCTGGGATTCTCCAGGCAAGAACACTGGAGTGGGTTGCCATTTCGTTCTGCAATGCATGAAAGTGAAAAGTGAAAGTGAAGTCGCTCAGTCGTGTCTGACTCTGTGTGACCCCATGGACTGTAGCCCACCAGGCTCCTTCATCCATGGGATTTTCCAGGCAAGAGTACTGGAGTGGGGTGCCATTGCCTTCTCCCTTATACTATCTAGCACAATCCAGTTCAAACTTATCAACTGACAAAATTAAAACAATCAATAATTTAAAAAACTATCAGACAAAAAACAATCTGGTTGTTTTTACACTGGGGGAAGACTTTATAATGTAGCTTTTTTTTTTTTTTTAAGTCAGATAAGTAAGCTTGATTCTATGGTGCTCTTGGCCTGTGGCATATTCTGGTCTTTGGTAACTTCTAAGCTCTCATTTTATTCCTTTTTTGTTGTTGTTTGTTTACACTAATGTTCATGTCTCATATTCCTTCCCACCCAGGAAATAGTTTTATGCTTTCAAATATTGGTATTTTCCATTTATATGTTCATATGTATGCATGTTTTTTAGTCTTCATGAATGCCTTTGTTATATATCTCATTATTTTGTTTTCCTTAGTATCATGTTTTTAAAATTTTGCCTGTTGCCGTGTATACTATTATGACATTGCTTCAAACTGCTGCGTGATACTCCATGTTGGGTGGGCATGGAGTGATTTTGTGTTTTGTTTTTGGTTTAATAAAGGAGAATAAGTTATTGTTCCCCATTGGTGGAAGCAATGATTAAAGATTTGGTTTTATGCTCTGATTATTTGATGAGCACTGTAAATGGATCAATGGTTTATAGATATCTTTCATCTCTTGAATGAGAGATAAACAATAACTTTTGTTGTTATTGATTACTTTGACTGCCTACTTGTCTGTTTGAATTCAGTAGACCCTTTGAAGTGCTACTGACTGCATTTCAATTATATCCAACTTCTGAAACACAGTTACACCTAAATGATTTCATAGATGGTCCTCTGTGCACCTGCACAAGTGTTTCTTTGGCATATATACCCAGGGGTATATGGTGTAGGGAAAGCTTATGTTTAATTTGAATAGATGGTGTCAGTTTATACTACAGAATAATTAGAATCATCCAAATGACTTTGATAACCTTACAAATGGTATAAATATAGTAGCAATCTTTACCTAAGTGAGGCTACAAGAACAGAAGGAAGTTGTTAGATTTTAGTTAATCTCAGTTGGTAAAAGGGGTGAAATCTCTTGTCTATCACTATAACGATGCTGCATTATTAACCACCCTGAAATCAATGGCATACAAGCAAAGGCCTTTCTTTCCTTATGCACAGATTTGTCTGGGGCTGCTTTGCTTGAGTCTACAGATCACTTGGATTTGCTTCCAGATTCTGGGTTACCTTCTGATCAGTTTTAGTCATCTCTTCTCTTTCTTTGGATACACAGTTACCTGAGGCAAGCTATTGGTGGATGATAATTCTGAGTAGGAGAACAAGAGGATCATTAAGGCCTTAGGTTAGAACTACCTGTTAGATAGGAAGTCAGGCATGAGCAATGAGGGGTGGCCTGGCTGAAAGGGATCCAGGTGATCCCTAAACTCTCTAAACTGATCTCTAAACTCCATCCCAGACACACCCAGGAGAGCTCACAGATATGCTACAGAATAACCACAAAGACTTTCAACTCCTGCACCCTAGGCACACAGTGCCTACAAAATAACCATAGGGGCTTCTCCAAGTGACCTTAGGTAGGTAGTTAGCAGTCCATTAATGGCTCATGAATATTCTACATCTAATTATAGAAGACTGAATTATGGGAAGACATAAACAGCACAGCCTGCTGTTAAAATTTACAATTGTCTATTGGCCTTGAGTTTATGCCTATTCGCATTCCCTTTCATTGACTGGTGGTGGATAGAAGCCTTACTTTGCACTAGGCATAACCAAAAGGAGATGACTGGAAGTATAAATAGGGGAAACCAAGAGGACTTGATAAGAAGAACAAGAAGGACTTCTTTGGAGTTAAGCTTATTCCCATACCTTGGGAATCTCTGTCTAATAAAAAATCTGTCTGAGCTGAACTGAGGTATAACATATATTCAATGCTCTTTAGTCAATTGCTCCAAGTTTTTGTTGTGAGGAGATGAAAACCAAGTCAAAGAAATAAACTGGCATGACAGATCCTTATTTTTGTGACTAAGACGTATACGGGGTTGGAGACCATAAGAAAAATTGGACCTGGCAGAATAAATGCCCTTTAATTCAAATTCTCTTTTTAAGTAGAAATACTTAACAGACTTTTTCTGTCCCCTTAAAGCATTCCACATTTCTTTGAGAGTTAGGGGCACTGGGCCTAAATGACTCCCTTGGTTTGTGGGGCTCAGTTATGACAGAGTTTGAGCAGCATTGTGAAAATTATCCTAGCTTTTCTCTTTTACCTCTGAATTATGCTCCTATTAATTAAATTAAGCAGAATGAAATGTAAAATAATTGAATGACTATGCCTTAATTAAAAAGAAAGAAGAAAGAGCACTTACTTTCTCATTGTTCTTCATTTGGAAAAAGCAACTAGTTACATTTTAGAATACTTCTAGTTTAATCAGAACTACAATGATATTAATTTATTCAATCCTAAAAGCATGGGCTTGGTAAGATTAATTCATTTTTTCAAACATCAGATTCACTCATCAGTATATGTAAATGATCTCACATATAACACTATCTTTCCCATTCACATTTTCTATATGCAAATAGATCTGCTCTTCATTGTAAGTGTATTTAATCACTACATAAGCAACACTTTACTGTCAACAGCTGAACAAATGAGATCTCAATCTATGTTCAAAAGAAATCTTGATGAAAACTATTTAATGACTATATATATATATATACTTTCTTGAATGCTTGCCTTAATGATTCTTACAAATTCAAGTTTCTTCTATTTTAAGAAGGGCAAAATTGATGGAGTTGGTGAGGCATTGTTGAGAGAAACATGATTGTAACAAGACCCCCAGGCTTGTCACCTCAGCATTCCAAACAGAAGTATCTAGCACTTAAAACATCCCTATCCTTTAACCCTAAATTTAAAAATATCCTCAGGAGATTTCCCTGGTGGTCCAGTGACTAAGAGTCCACACGCCCAATGTAAGGGGTCCAGGGTTTATCCCTGGTCAGGGTACTACATCCCACATGCCCCACCCAAGTGTTCCCATGCAGCAACTAAAGATCCCTCATGCCTCAAGGAAGACCCATGGCACCCCAAAAAAAAAAAAAAAAAAAACAACCACTCCGTATGGTGGTTGATCTCAGTTATCATATTCTTATGAGCGATCAGGACTTAAAAATATTTTCTGAATACAAAAGAACCTCTCATTGGTAGAGCTATGTTCAGCACGACACTCCCTTGCTTGGTTTACATTGCCAGCCCTACCCCAAACCAGGTATCTGCTCTTTCATCCCATTTCTGAAATGGGGCCAAAGTCTCTCCTGAAGTAATCCATACTAGAAACTCATGAAAGACACATGTACACCCATGGCTGATTCATGTCAATGTATGGCAAAACCCACCACAATATTGTAAAATAATTAGCCTCTAATTAAAAGGAAAAAAAAAAAAGACTGAATCCTGCTTTCCTCATGTGTTCTATCTCTGTCCTCAGCAAAATAATCACAGCTAAAACTGCTGTGGACTGTGGAGGAAATTTTCCCAACTAGCAATTGATATTCTCAAAGGAATGCTTTTAAGCCCAATTTTACTGCTAGTATTTTCACTTCTAGCAGTGTTCACTACAAAGTTAACAGTGACAATTATTTGCATATTTTTTCATTATTTCCTTCCAAGTAACTCAGTCACTGCCTGCAATGCAGGAGATCTGGGTTTAATCCCTGGGTTGGGAAGATCCCCTGGAGGAGGGCATGGCAACCCACTTCAGTATTCTTTCATGGAGAATCCCCATGGACAGAGGAGCCTGGCGGCCTATAGACCATAGGGTCCCAAACAGTTGGCCACAAGTGAGCAACTAAGCACAGCACAACACAGCTCAGTCACACCCACCTGACAGCTTGACTCTAAGTTCCTACCTTTACAGAGAGATGTGTGCACAGTGGGTGCAATGAAGGTCAGACTTTTCATCTAACAGATGGAAGATACTATCAGTCTTACCTTCAAGGTCCATGGAATCAAACAACTCGTTACCAGAGGTGGTGATCAAATTGATAACATGGCCTTTAATGGATTTTATCTCCTTCCCACTCTCATTCTTCTGTTCCTAATCCTCCTCCCTGTGATGGGCTCTAAAATTAATCATTCGCATTTAATATTTTCTCTCAAGTTCTACTTTTGTGAGAACTCAAACTAAACCCGTAACTTCACTTCTCATTATTTCCCTTCTGTTGATCTTCTATGTCTGTTTATCTTTCTATTTACTCATCTGCCTTAGAGACATTGTGTTTAGATGAAAATTATGGCATTGAGAGAAATAATAGGTCCTTGCATTAGTAGTATGTAATGGTAATAAATGTCAAGATATAAATACTTTTAATAGTGTAAGTATGCTCTTCCAGGATTTTTCTTCAGAATATTTAAATATTTATGCATCTATAGAATATTTTTACAAAAAAAATGGGACCCTACTATCTTATAGCCACACATATACATATATAGAGAGACTCTGCTTTTCAACTTAACATGGTATTTATTTCAATAACTCTAGATATAGAATGTTTTCATAGCTGCATTGGTAATACTGCAATATTTGGAGGGCTTATGCCTAGATTTTTAAAATAATTTCTTGCATTTAAATATTCAGTTTACATCTAATTTTTTACTCTTATAAAATTCTAATATCAAAGTTTCACTTTATATGCATCTATGCTCAATTAAACAAAGTATTTCCTTTACATAAATTTCTGTGTGAACACTATACACTTTTCATGGAAAATCTGTACCAGTCGAAATCTCATCAGAAGTAGCTTATGAAATACATGTTTCATCATACCTTCACTGCTAACATTATTCATTTTCTCAGGTAGTTTGACAAAAATACATAACAATGATAGAAAATAGAGATACATACATAAGTAAATTATTTAATTTATATTTGTTTGATTGTTATTGAATTATCACTCATTTTCATATTTGGCCACTTCTTTGCATGTTGTTCTTTTTGAAATGCTTGTTCATCTAGCAGTTTCATAATAATCTTTTAAACAAATTATTCATGTCAATGGAAAATAATATTCATTGAGACTTCCTAGATAGGGCTAGATAGGGCTTCCTGATAACTCTGCTGGTAAAGAATCCACCTGCAATGCAGGAGACCCTGGTTCGATTGCTGGGTCAAGAAGATCTTCCTGAGAAGGCATAGGCTACTAACTCCAATATTCTTGGGCTTCCCTGGTGTCTCAGACAGTAAAGAATCTGCCTGCAATGTGGAACACCTGGGTTTGATCCCTGGGTTGGGAAGATCCCTTGGAGGAGGGCATAAAAACCTACTTCAGTATTCTTGCATGGAGAACCCCCACAGAGGAGTGTGGCAGGCTGCAGTCTATGGCATCACAAAGAGTTGGACATGAGTGAGGGATTAAGAACAGCACATATGCTAGATAATAGGTATTCAGTTCAGTTCAGTTCAGATCAGTCGCTCAGTCGTGTCCGACTCTTTGCGACCCCATGAATTGGAGCACGCCAGGCCTCCCTGTCCATCACCATCTCCCGGAGTTCACTCAGACTCACGTCCATCCAGTCGGTGATGCCATCCAGCCATCTCATCCTCTGTCATCCCGTTTACCTCCTGCTCCCAATCTCTCCCAGCATCAGAGTCTTTTCCAATGAGTCAACTCTTCTCCTGAGGTGGCCAAAGTACTGGAGTTTCAGCTTTAGCATCATTCCTTCCAAAGAACACCCAGGGCTGATCTCCTTCAGAATGGACTGGTTGGCTCTCCTTGCAGTCCAAGGGACTCTCAAGAGTCTTCTCCAACACCACAGTTCAAAAGCATCAATTCTTCAGTGCTCAGCCTTCTTCACAGTCCAACTCTCACATCCATACATGACCCTTGGAAAAACCATAGCCTTGACTAAACGGACATTTGTTGGCAAAGTAATGTCTCTGCTTTTCAACATGCTATCTAGGTTGGTCATAACCTTTCTTCCAAGGATTAAGCGTCTTTTAATTTCATGGTGCAGTCACCATCTGCAGTGATTTTGGAGCCCCAAGAGATAAAGTCTGACACTGTTTCCATTGTTTCCCCTATTTCCCATGAAGTGTTGGGACCGGATGCCATGAGCTTTGTTTTCTGAATGTTGAGCTTTAAGCCAACTTTTTCACTCTCCTCTTTCACTTTCATCAAGAGAATTTTTAGTTCCTCTCACTTTCTGCCATAAAGGTGGTGTCATCTGCATATCTGAGGATTTTGATATTTCTCCCAGCAATCTTGATTCCAGCTTGTGCTTCTTCCAGGCCAGCGTTTCTTATGATGTACTCTGCATAGAACTTAAATAAGCAGAGTGACAATATACAGCCTTGATGTACTCCTTTTCCTATTTGGAACCAGTCTGTTGTTCCATGTCCAGTTCTAACTGTTGCTTCCTGATTTGCATATAGGTTTCTCAAGAGGCAGGTCAGGTGGTCTGATATTCCCATGTCTTTCAGAATTTTCCACAGTTTATTGTGATCCACACAGTCAAAAGCTTTGGCATAGATGTTTTTCTGGAACTCTTTTGCTTTTTCCATGATCCAGCGGATGTTGGCAATTTGATCTCTGGTTCCTCTGCCTTTTCTAAAACCAGCTTGAACATCAGGAAGTTCACAGTTCATGTATTGCTGAAGCCTGGCTTGGAGAATTTTGAGCATTACTTTACTAGCATGTGAGATGAGTGCAATTATGAGGTAGTTTGAGCATTCTTTGGCATTGCCTTTCTTTGGGATTGGAATTAAAACTGATTTCTTCCAGTCCTGTGGCCACTGCTGAGTTTTCCAAATTTGCTGACATATTGAGTGCAGCACTTTCACAGCATCATCTTTCAGGATTTGAAACAGCTCAACTGGAATTCTATCACCTCCACTAGCTTTGTTCATAGTAATGCTTTCTAAGGCCCACTTGACTTCACATTCCAGGATGTCTGGCTCTAGATGAGTGATCACACCCTCGTGATTATCTTGATTGTGAATATCTTTTTCGTACAGTTCCTCTGTGTTTTCTTGCCACTCTTCTTAATATCTTCTGGTTTTGTTAGGTCCATACCATTTCTGTTTTTTATCGAGCCCATCTTTGTATGAAATATGTTTTAGGAGCTGCAAATGCCACTGTGAAGATAAAACATGTTCCTCCCCTATGGTGCTTCACACCTAAAAAAGAAGAGGGACACTAAAAACACAGCAGGGTTGGTAAATAATTTCCTGGCACAGAAAATATGGTGAGAGACATCAGAGAATCGGGCTATCAGAAAATACCACATAAAAAAGAAAGGCTTACATTGAGATTGAAGAGTAAATGGCAATTAAACTCCAATTAAAATAAATAAATTTATATTAAAAAAAGAGTGAATGGGAATCAGCCAGGTGAAGAAGAAACGAAGAATTATTCATGGAGTAGGAAAAGGCATAAAGACCTAAAGGAGGAAGTGCTTCATGTTGGAATATATTAATCCTTTGTCACTATATCTATGTATCTTTATCTCTATATATCAAACAGCTTTTTAACGTAATATTAAGCCATTTTTGCCAAAAGAAAGCTTTAAAAATTCTTAATGTCAAATTCTTTCCCTTATGATTTTACTTTTTGTTGTCATAACTTGATCGTCCAATACTATGATAAGGTTGAATTATCACTCATATTTCCTTACAGAACTTATATATATATGAAGGCAATGGTAACCCACTACAGTACTCTTGCCTGGAAAATCCCATGGAATGGATGGAGGAGCCTGGTAGGCTGCAGTCCATGGAGTTGCTAAGAGTCGGACACAACTGAGTGACTTCACTTTCACTTTTCATTTTCATCATTGGAGAAGGAAATGGCAACCCACTTCAGTGTTCTTGCCTGGAGAATCCCAGGGAGAGGCGAGCCTGGTGGGCTGCAATCTATGGGGTCGCAGAGAACATGACTGAAGGACATGACTGAAGCGACTTTGTGGCAGCATATATATTTATTTTGCTATGTAGAATCTATGTAGAAGTGAAAGGAAAAGGAGAAAAGGAAAGATATACCCATTTGAATGCAGAGTTGCAAAGAATAGCAAGGAGAAATAAGAAAGCCTTTCTCAGTGATCCATGCAAAGAAAGAGAGGAAAACAATAGAATGAGAAAGACTAGAACCTGGATCTCCTACATTGTAGGCAGACGCTTTACAGTCTGAGCCACCAGGGAAGTCCAGAGTAATACATCTCTTCAAGAAAATTAGAAATAGCAAGGGAACATTTCATGCAAAGATGGGCACAATAAAAGACAGAAATGGTATGGACCTAAAAGAAGCAGAAGATACTAAGAAGTGGTGGCAGAATACACAGAAGAACTATACAAAAAAAGATCTTCATGACCCAGATAACCATGATGATGTGGTCACTCACCTAGAACCAGACATCCAGGAATGCAAAGTCAAGTGGGCCTTAGGAAGCATCACTATGAACAAAGCTAGTGGAGGTGATGGAATTCCAGTTGAGCTCTTTCAAATCCTAAAGGATGATGCTGTGATGGTGCTTCACTCAATATGCCAGCGAATTTGGAAAACTCAGGAGTGCCACAGGACTGGAAAAGGTCAGTTTTCATTCCAATCCCAAAGAAAGACAATGCCAAAGAATGCTCAAACTACTGCACAATTGCACTCATCTCATAAGTTAGCAAAGTAACGCTCAAAATTCTCCAAGCCAGACTTCAACAGTACATGAACTTCCAGATACTCAGGTTGGATTTAGAAAAGGCAGAGGAACCAGAGATCCAACTGTTAATTTCAACATCATTGAATGGATCATTGAAAAAGAAAGAGAGCTCCAGAAAAAGATCTACTTCTGCTTTATTGATTATGCCAAAGTCTTTGACTGTGTAGATCACAAAAAAACTAGAAATTCCTTTAAAAATTTTTTTTAATATTTTACTTTATTTTACTTTACAATGGTGTATTGGTTTTGCCATACATCAAGATGAATCTGCCACGGGTGTACATGAGTTCCCAATCCTGATCCCCCCTCCCACCTCCCTTCTCATACCATCTCTCTGGGTCATCCCAGTGCACCAGCCCCAAGCATCCTGTATCCTGCATCAAACCTAGACTGGCGATTTGTTTCTTACATGATATTATACATGTTTCAATGCCATTCTCCCAAATCATCCCACCCTCTCCCTCTCCCACAGAGTCCAAAAGACTGTTCTATACATCTGTGTCCCTTCCACTGTCTCGCATACAGGGTTATCGGTACCATCTTTCTAAATTCCATATATATGTGTTAGTATACTGTATTGGTGTTTTTCTTTCTGGCTTACTTCACTCTGTATAATCGGCTCCAGTTTCATCCACCTCATTAGAACTGATTCAAATGCATTCTTTTTAATGGCTGAGTAATACTCCATTGTATATATGTACCACTGCTTTCTTATCCATTCATCTGCTAATGGACATTTAGGTTGCTTCCATGTCCTGGCTATTATAAACAGTGCTGTGATGAACATTGGGGTACATGTGTCTCTTTCAATTCTGGTTTCCTCAGTGTGTATGCCCAGCAGTGGGATTGCTAGGTCATAAGGCAGTTCTATTTCCAGTATTTTAAGGAATCTCCACACTGTTCTTCATAGTGGCTGTACTAGTTTGCATTCCCACCAACAGTGTAAGAGGGTTCCCTTTTCTCCACACCCTCTCCAGCATTTATTGCTTGCAGATTTTTGGATCGCAGACATTCTGACTGGTGTGAAATGGTACCTCATTATGGTCTTGAATTGCATTTCTCTGATAATAAGTGATGTTGAGCATCTTTTCATGTGTTTGTTAGCCATCTGTATGTCTTCTTTGGAGAAATGTTTATTTAGTTCTTTGGCCCATTTTTTGATTGGGTCATTTATTTTTCTGGAGTTGAGCTGCAGGAGTTGCTTGTATAGTTTTGAGATTAGTTGTTTGTCAGTTGCTTCATTTGCTATTATTTTCTCCCATTCAGAAGGCTGTCTTTTCACCTTGCTTATATTTTCCTTTGTTGTGCAGAAGCTTTTAATTTTAATTAGATCCCATTTGTTTATTTTTGCTTTTATTTCCAGTATTCTGGGAGGTGGGTCATAGAGGATCCTGCTGTGATTTATGTCATGGATGTTTTGCCTATGTGGTCCTCTAGGAGTTTTATAGTTTCTGGTCTTACGTTTAGATCTTTAATCCATTTTGAATTTATTTTTGTGTATGGTGTTAGAAAGTGTTCTAGTCTCATTCTTTTACAAGTGGTTGACCAGTTTTCCCAGCGTCATTTGTTAAAGAGATTGTCTTTAATCCATTGTATATTCTTTAAGAGAAGGAAATACCAGAACACCTTACCTGCCTCCTGAGAAATCTATATGCAGGTCAAGAAGCAACATTTAGAACTGGACATGGAACAACAGACTGGTTCCAAATCAGGAAAGGAGTATATCAAGGCTGTATATTGTCACTCTGCTTATGTAATTTATATGCAGAGTAAATCATATGAAATGCTGGGCTGGATGAAGTACAAGCTGGAAATAAAATTTCTGGGAGAAATATCAGTAACCCCAGATATGCAGATTACACCACCCTTATGGAAGAAAGTGAAGAAGATTTAAAGAGCCTTTTGATGAAAGTGAAAGAGGAGAGTGAAAAAGTTGGCTTAAAGCTCAGCATTCAGAAAACTAAGTTCATGGCAACCAGTCCCATCATTTCATGGCAAATAGATGGGGAAATAATGGAAACAGTGACAGACTTTCTTTTCTTGGGCTCCAAAATCACTGCAGATGGTGATTGCAGCCCTGAAATTCAGAGATGCTTGCTCATTGGAAGGAAAGCTATGAGCAACACAGATAGCATATTAAAAAGCAGAGACATTATTTTGCCAACAAAGGTCAAAGTTATGGTTTTTCCAGTAGTCATGTATAGATGTAGGAGTTAGAGTATAAGCAAAGCTGAGTGCCAAAAAATTGCTGTTTTTGAACTGTGGTGTTGGAGAAGACTCTTGAGAGTCCCTTGGACTGCAAGGAGATTCAACCAGTCCATCCTAAAGGAAATCAGTCCTGACTATTCTTTGGGAGGACTGCTGCTAAGGCTGAAACTCCAATACTTTGGCCACGTGATGCAAATAACAGACTCATTGGAAAAGACCTTGATGCTGACAAAGATTAAGGCAGGAGGAGAAGGGAATGACAGAGGATGAGATTGGTGGATGGTATCATTGACTCGATGGACATGACTTTGAACAAGCTCCAGGAGTTGGTGATGGATAGGGAAGCCTGGTGTGCTGTAGTCCCTGGGGTTGCAAAGAGTCAGACACGACTGAGCGACTGAACTGACTGACTGATCTTAGTTGTGGCACTTGGGATTTCATTGTTATGTGGGAACTGTTTAGTTGAGATAAGGGGGAATCTTTAGTTACAGCATGAGTGATCTTGTGCCCCCATCAGGGACTGAAGCCAGGCCCCTGCATTTGGAACGTGGAGTCTAAGCCACTAAACCACCAGAGAAGTCCTCCTTGCAGTACTTTAAATATTTTATTTTCTTTCAGACTTCATCAACTTTGGAATGTATTTGGTTGTAGAGTTTTAAAATGGATATCTCTCTTTTTTAATTTTACTTTATTTTACTTTACAATACTGTATTGGTTTTGCCATACATCAAGATGAATCCGCCACGGGTGTACATGAGTTCCCAATCCTGAACCCCCCTCCCACCTCCCTCCTCATACCATCTCTCTGGGTCATCCCAGTGCACCAGCCCCAAGCATCCTGTATCCTGCATCGAACCTAGACTGGTGATTCGCTTTTAAGATGAATTTATAATCATTTTTTCTTCAAACTTACATTATCCAAAAGACTCTTATAGTTAACCATAAAATTTTCTTGAAGCCATTGTATGTCTTCTGTCACACACTGGTTCAAATCACAGTAATCAAACACTGCCAAACATTACCAAGTCTCTTTCTCTGGCCCAATATATTCTTCTTTCTGCTCCTCACTCCTAAAAGACATCTCAATAATTTTATAAAATCCTTACAAAGTACTCGGTCCATGATAGTTTCCTTAAATTAATATTTTTATTAATATTAATAAAAATAATACTTTTACTAGTCAACTGTGAAAGTGACAAGTTAGAGAACAGAAATTAATATCCATTTGGTATTCTTTGGCAGTATGTGATTTGACAAAAAGTGTTTAGTAATTTTTTATAATATTTCAAAAATAAAACCAAAGAACTCACTCATTGGTTAAACTTAGACTGCATGAAATTGGCACAGTGAAACAAACAAAATCATTCAGAAAGGGTACATCATCAAAATAAGATAATTTGTATAGTGGGTTTCCACAAGGAGGATTAGACTCTCCCTTAAAGCAAAGATACTTTGTTGATCTTGAGAAACACAAAATACCTTTGCTTGTAGAAGCTTGAAGTCTGGCAGATGGTCACAAAATATTACCAGAAATATGAAATAAACATTGTCAAATGCATTCCATATTTTTACAGCCAGCTCAACCAAAGTAACTTACAAAAATCTAGGGTCATTAAACTATATAACTAAAAATGTTATTATTTTGATGACAGTAATAAGAATGCAGTTATTTTCCCCTTCAATTTTGTTTTCTAATTTTAAGTACATTTTACATAAACTCTCAAATTGCCTGGGAGATAACATTAGCTTTCATATGAAAAATATGAAAAAAGAAGTGATTACTCTTTTCCTGAAGAATTATTGTCTGTGATGAATGACCAGATGCTGGCATAGAATGCAGTCACATTACAAATACCTATCCCTTCTCACATAAGGTTTAGATCCTAATTAATTCAGTGGGGTGGAAGAAGGAGGGTTGATGTTAAGAATGAAAAAAGTGATTAATTTGTCACACTGATCTGAGGATCAGTTATTTCCTTTTGGTGGGGAATCCTCAGCCATGAAGCAATGATTAGCAGAACCTGTAGCAAAGTCTAGATTCAAACTTAGAAATGGCTCAAGAAAGACAGAGAGTCTTGAGTCTTAGGAAGCTAGTGAAACTCACGAGCTGCCAGTGCCACATCCGAGAAGATCAGCACCAGAAAATATCAACTGTTTGGCCTAACTGCACAGTTTTGGCCAGGAATCATCCTAGTCCTTTGGTAAAATGTACTCTTGTACACTGTCTTGTCTGAAGAATTGCCACACATCTCCCTGGTCTGAGCTTTTGCAAAATGTTGTGTATTTTTGAGAAAGGAAGGGCTTGGAGCCATAAACAGAAGAGGCAGCTGAGATAGAGCTGGACTACCAGATACTCAGTGATAAAGAATCTGCCTGCCAGTGCAGGAGACATGGGTTTCATCCCTGGATTGGGAAAGACCCATGCAGGAGGAAATGGCAACCCACTCCAGTATTCTTGTCTGGGAAATCCCATAGACAGAGAAGCCTAGAGGCTACAGTTCAGGGGGTCATGAAGAGTTTGGACAGGTTTGAGCAAACACACATGCTGTAGAAAACTGCTTTTGCTCATGAGCACAGGGGTGCTTTGTGGGGTGCATGAGGACAATGTACTCTAAAATAATACCTTTCTTTTATCATTTATCTTCCTGAATAATATAAATATCCACTTTAAGGTAAGATGTAGTATTTGCCAAAATTGTAAACCACACTGAAGAGTCAATTCTGGGGTTTAGCAAAACTTCTCCTCCCCCTCCCCCATCTAATCTAGTATCTAGTTGTCTAAACATTTTGTTATGTGGTCTAGCATCTATGTTAAGACTAGAATGAGAAAAAATATAGAGAGGGCAGAGGAGTATAGAAAAAGGAATGAGGGGCTGTATTCCATTGCTAAGACTTTTAAATTGCAAGGAGGGGGGATTATCTTGGAAGACAAAAAATATCTCAAATTATTAAAATTTGGTTTTTGTGCCCTAATGATGTACATCACCTTCCTAGCTCTAAATTGCTGTTCTTTTCACTACAAGCCAGTCTGAAGCTCTTCCATTGACTGCAGTATTTGCCAAACCTGTTCTATTCATCCCCTGATGTCAGTTTGCTATAAAAACAAGGCACTAGATGTGCTAGTGAACTGATGCAAGTTTTGATGTAAGAGATGCCCTCAACCTGTAAGATGCTCAGGAATACACTCAGTACCAGCCCTCACCACACAGAATGGTGGTACCCATTCTCTTCTCAAACCAATTATGGAGCCACCACTGACATTGTTGGTATCTCCATTTATATCTTATACAAGGAAACAAACAAGAAACATATGGACTTGTCCAAAAGATAGTGCATTTCAAGGTGGAGCCCCTTACATGACAGAGTAATAAAAGGTAATTCACTAACCCTATCCACATTGGCTCCTACAGGGCAGAAGAAGCACTTTGGCTGAATCAAAATCCACAGCTCTTAGGAAGAACATAATGCTTCTGATGATGTCAGTTATTCAAGAGAGGATTGAAAACTATGAATGACTGCTAGCATTTTCTCAATAAAATGCTAAATAACCCAAGGATATCATTTTAACAAGCAGAGAGGAGGTGATCGTGAGCCTCACACTTGATAAGGAATGCCAAGGTGACAATGGTTTTATTACTGATGGTTAACACTGACAGCTTTCCAGGGAAATGTTTTGACTGACTGCATCACCAAGCTCATTAATGAATCTGAAATTGAGATTAATTCTAAATAAGACTGCAACTGAGAGGAGGAAAGTCAAGTTCCAATAACCAGCTCCCTTTCAGCAGGAGTCTAAATGTCATAGGACCATGAAGATATAACAACGGCTGCCTCTTATTTCTTATCAAGTGTTGGCAAGGAAGCAATTATGGACATGTGCAGACAAATAGACCATGATTCCTGCCTGCCCAACACTTGGGAGAGTTGTTGCAGAATCCCGAGATAACTGAAATTGACTCTGTTGATAGGTAAATAGGCCTCTAGAAGAGAATATCCAGGGGCAGGCAGCCTCTTCATACCAAACATCATGCTTGATGTCTTCTGATTAGAAAGCTCCCTATATAACCTTTGTAATGCTGCTTCCACCTGAGGACAGTCCTCCAACCCTATCTGCTCCTCACCCGTGGATTCCAGATCTGGGCTCTAACAAAGCTTACTGGGCTTACTTTTGAAAATGGGCTTCCCTGGTGGCTCAGATGGTAAAAAAAATCTGTCTGCAATGCAGGATACCTGGGTTTGATCCTTGGGTAAGAAAGATCCCCTGTAAAGAAGGGAATTGAAACCCACTTCAGTATTTTTGCTTGGGAAATCCTGTGGACAGAGGAGCCTGGTGGGTTACAGTCCATAGGATCGCAAAGATTTGGATACAACTTAGCGACGAAACGAAAACAACAACCTGAACTGCATATCATAACCCAGTTCACACTCTGGTCTTAAGAGACTTTGGGCTTCTGCAACAATAATCCCATGGTTTGTGCCTCGTTATACTTGACATTGTTTTGTTTTATAGAAGGAGATTAATTGGTTGCCAGATCACTGATCACAAGATAAATGAAGACATAATGAAAATAGCAAAAAGGAACAAGAAATTCAAGATTGTATTGCCATACTTTATCTCAGTGGACTTCTGTGATATCCTCATGTCAAAAAAAATATTAATTTATGTCTGTACATTCTAAGTGCAAGCTATTAATTTGTTTTTGTGGTTTCTAGATAAACAGAGATGAGGTGGGGGAAAATAAGGTAACTACAAGAGAGTAAGCAAAGGGACTAGGACCAGGAGGCTAAGCAAGTTTCACTTCATTTGCCAACTCCATTTCATTTTTAGGGATTTCCTGAAGCACTAGGTGGTCAACAGGTGTGAGGCTGTATCCAGACTAAGTCAAAAAGAGGCAAAGGCTGACTAGTGATGTTGTCAAGGGCTTGGGTCAGGGAGAAAGTAGAGAAGGAAGAGTTAGGAGTAAAACTTGGATCCTGTATTTACTATCCCTTGATGAAGAAAATGATATTGCATGTTAAGGACTGGAGACCCTAACTGCACTAATAAATCATAAATAGCTCACTCATAAAATATTTTGAATCTTACTGAATAAGGACATGCCTGCTGCTTTTGCAGACTGAGCTACATAACTACTTAAGACTTGAGCTGAATTCACAGAAACCAACATAGCATCATATGGAAAGAGATTCATTTAATAGGCTTCCAGAAGAATATATTGTTTGTTTGTAATGTGATGCATTGTTTGAAAAAGGAAACCTTTTATTCTATACTTGATTTCTTATGTCAACAGTAAATTTTTAAAGAATGAAAAATAACCCCATTTGAAATCGAAAGCAAAGGCAGAAAAATAAACAGTGTAACTACATCAAACTAAAAAGCTTCTTCACAGCATATATCATTAAAATAGAATACTATTTTACTTTTAGGTGTATGACAAAAAGATTGAATATTTGTATGTATTGCAATATCATCATACAGTAAGTTTAGTTGACATGTTACCATATATAGCTACAGAATTTTTTTTTCTTATAATGGAAACTTTAAGATCTACTCTTTCAGCAACTTTCAAATTTGTAATACAATATTATTAACTGTACATTGGTATGCGTATAGTCTCCATGCTATACATTACCTCCCAGGGCTTTTTTATTTTATCACTGGAAAACTGGAGGTTTATGCCTTTGATTCCCATCACCGGTCCTGCCCACCTCCCATCTGTGCCTCTGGTAGCTACTGCCTTGTTCTCTGTATTTATGTGTTTGTTAATTTTTTAAAAAAAAATTTAGATTTCATATATGAAATCATATGTCATTTGTCTTTCTCTGTCTACCTTATTTCACTTAAAAGAATGCCTTCAAGGTCCACCCATCTTTTCAGAAATGTCAAGATTACATTCATTTTTATGGCTGAATAACATCCCACAATAAATCTATATAAAAAAAAAGTCAGTCGTGTCTGACTCTTTGTGACCCCCTTGGGCTATACATCCCATGAAATTCTCTAGGCCAGAATACTGGAGTGGGTAGCCTTTCCCTTCTCCAGAGGATCTTCCCAACCCAGGGATCTACAATAAATCTGTATTGATAAATAAATATAAAGACAAACAGATAGATAGCTTGTTATCCATTCTGGACACTTAGGTGGTTGTTGTTTGGCTACTGTAAATAATGCTGCAATGGACCTAGGGTGCATATATCTTCAAATTAGTATCTTTATTTTCTTCAGATAAACATTAGAAGCAAAATGGCTGGATCATATGGTAGCTTTATTTTTAATTTTTTGAGGAACTTCCTTTCTGTTTCCACAATGCTTACACTAATTCACATTCCCACCAACAGTGCACAAGTTTTCCTTTTCTCCACATTCTCACCAAAACATTATTTTTTGTCTTTTTGATAATACCCATTGTAGCAGGTGTGAGGTGATATCTCACTGTGGTTTTGATTTGCATTTCATTTTACAATTAATGATACTGAGTACCTTTTCATGTACCTATTGTCCATCTGCATATCTTTTTTGGGGAAGAATGTCTATTCAGATTTTCTGCCCATTTCTTAAAATCAAATTGTTCTGTTTTAATATTGAGTTGTATACACTCTTTATATATTTTAGATATAAAACATAAAATATGTGATTTGCAAATATTCTTTTCTCCCATTCAGTCTTTTGCCTTTTCATTTCGTTGATGGTTTCCTTTACTATGCAGAAGTTTTTTAGTTTCACATAGTTACACTTTATTTTTGCTTTTGTTGCGTTTACACTTGGTGTCAAATCCAAAAGTCATCACCAAAATTAATATCAAGGAAATTACTGTCTATATTTTCTTCTAGGAGATTTATAGCTTCAGGGTTACATTCAAATGTTTAATTCATTATGAATTATCTTTTGTATATGATGTTAGATATTGGTCCAGTTTGATTCTTTTGTATGTGACTGTCTAATTTTCCTAACATTGTTTAGGGAAGAGACTGTCCTTTCTTCATTATATATTCCCGGCTCCTTTGTCATAATTGGCCAAATATATGTGGGATAAACTTTCTATTATATGATACAGGGTGCTCTTTATTGGAATACTTGATTAGAAGTCAAGTATCCTGGCAACACCTCCTGCTCTGGGCCATTAATTAGCTCTGTGACCCAGCACAAGTCAAATTTTAATTCTTCAATTGCCTCCAGTGAAAAATTATGGGATTAGGCAATTAAACAATAAGTTCTTATTCAGCTTAAAATCTATAGAATTATTATAAGTTCAGAGAAATTTATATTCTATAACATGAAAATTTTTTATGGTAATGGTTTTAATACATTGATAGATCTGATATGTTTATAATACTGTAATTCACTGGCCATATGTTCTGAATACAGTTTTTCCTGGGTGGAGGTAGGGGTGGGAGGTGATGCAGGCTATTAGTATGTGAAAAAGATGCGTGATCTTCCTTGTCAACAAGAAAGAATTGCAAATTAACATTTATTTATTTTAATTGGCATGCCTCCCAGGCATAGATTTATCATTTCTAATTTGAATTAGTTTTTAAAATCTGATTTTTGACACCAATCCATCAAATTGAAACATTTTGAGAGCAATTCTTGGGAGGCCTTGATATTATAATATGTCTATATTATGTCACATAACAGGTATAATTCCAACACACTCTGGTTACAAGGAGACCCTCAAGAGGAACCTTCTAATAAGATTTTTTTGCTTCCAAGTCGTGTTCTTCATCATGTGGTAAAGCCAAAATAAAAACAAGGGGTACAATAAAGGAAAACTGCATGGCATATTTGACACCAGACCTAAACTGCAAATTAGAAAATCCTGATATATATATCAAGGCTTTGCCTGTTTGTCCATTCACTACACATAACACACTGACCATAATATTCAGTGAAGTTTATTTTAATGTATTAATGAAAAATTATAAATAAGTAATAATAGATGACTAAGACAAGAAGCATCATTAGATTTGTTTAGACTTCTCCCTTCACAGTCCATAATCCATCTCTGAAATTCTGAAGTATATTGCTTTACTGTACAGAAATGTCTTAGCTCAAGGTAAAAATTGTTATGTTTCTTTTCATAGTATAACATGACAGCTAGAAGTATATGCTCTTATTTCCTAACAAATTCACACTAAAGTTAATTACAGAAGCTTAAAAATAAAAATAACTAAAACACAAGCAAAACAAAAAAAAGAGACATTTTCTAAACTTAGCAGTTTTGATCAGTTCAGTTTAGTTCAGTTCAGTCACTCAGTCGTATCAGACTCTTTGTGACCCCATGGACTGCAGCACGCCAGGATTCCCTGTCCATCACCAACTCCCGGGAGAAGGCAATGGCACCCCACTCCAGTACTCTTGCCTGGAAAATCCCATGGATGGAGAAACCTGGTAGGCTGCAGTCCATGGGGTCGCTAAGAGTTGGACACGACTGAGCGACTTCACTTTCACTTTCTACTTTCATGCATTGGAGAAGGAAATGGCAACCTACTCCAGTATTCTTGCCTGGAGAATCCCAGGGACGGGGGAGCCTGATGGGCTGCTGTCTATGGGGTTGCAAAGAGTTGGACACGACTGAAGTGACTTAGCAGTAGCAGAACCAGCTCCCAGAGTTTACTCAAACTCATGTCCATTGAATCGGTGATGCCATCTAGCCATCTCATCCTCTGTTATCCCCTTCTCCTCCTGCCCTCAATCATTCCTAGGATCAGGGTCTTTTCCAATGAGAGAGTTCTTTGCATCAGGTGGCTGAAGTTTTGGAGTTTCAGCTTCAGCATCAGTCCTTCCAATGAGTATTCAGGGCTGATTTCCTTTTGAATGGACTAGTTGGATCTCCTTGCAGTCCCAGGGACTCTCAAGATTCTTCTCCAACACCACTGTTCAAAAGCATCAATTCTTCGGTGCTCAGCTTTCCTTATAGTCCAACTCTCACATCCATACATGACTACGGGAAAAGCCAACGCTTTGACTAGACGGATCTTTGTTGGCAAAGTAATGTCTATGCTTTAATATGCTGTCTAGGTTGGTCATACATTTCCTTCCAGGGAACAAGTGTCTTTTAATTTCATGGCTGTGGTCACCATCTGCAGTGATTTTGAAGCCCCCCAAAATAAAGTCTGTCACTGTTTTCACTGTTTCCCTATCTACTTTCCATGAATTGATGGGAGAAGATGCCATGATTTTCATTTTCTGAATGTTGAGCTTTAAGCCAAATTTTTCACTCTCCTCTTTCACTTTCATCAAGAGGCTTTTTAGTTCCTCTTCACTTTCTGCCATAAGGGTGGTGTCATCTGCATATCTCAGGTTATTAATGTTTCTCCCAGCAATCTTTTTTCCAGCTTGTGCTTCATCCAGTCCAGTATTTCACATGATGTACTCTGCATGTAAGTTAAATAAGCAGGGTGACAATATACAGCCTTGATGGACTCCTTTCCCTATTTGGAAAGAATATGTTGTTCCATTTCCAGTTCTAACTGTTGCTTCTTGATCTGCATACAGATATCTCAAGAGGCAGGTCAGGTGGTCTGGTATTCCCATCTCTTCAAGAATTTTCCAGAGTTTGTTGTGATCCACATAGTCAAAGGCTTTGGCATAGTAAAAAAAAAAAAAAAGGTGGGGGGCGGCTTTTGTAGTTGTGATAATGGAGAGGAATGGATAGGAGTGGTTTTGAAACCCCACCAATACATATTTTTTACTATCAATTCTTAATTACCAGCACTTAGAATGTCAAAGTAGTCTACATGTAAATAATGCTGATGACACGACCCTTATGGCAGAAAGTGAAGAGGAACTAAAAAGCTTCTTGATGAAAGTGAAAGAGGAGAGTGAAAAAGTTGGCTTAAAGCTCAACACTCAGAAAAAGAAGATCATGGCATCTGGTCCCATCACTTCATGGGAAATAGATGGGGAAACAGTGGAAACAGTGTCAGACTTCATTTTTTGGGGCTCCAAAATCACTGTAGATGGTGACTACAGCCATGAAATTCAAAGACGCTTACTCCTTGGAAAGAAAGTTATGACCAACCTAGATAGCATATTGAAAAGCAGAGACATTACTTTGCCAACAAAGGTCCGTTTAGTCAAGGCTATGGTTTTCCCAGTAGTCATGTATGGATGTGAGATTTGGACTGTGAAGAAAGCTGAGTGCCAAATAATTGATGCTTTTGAACTGTGGTGTTGAAGACTCTTGAGAGTCCCTTGGACTGCAAGGCAATCCAACCAGTCCATTCTAAAGATCAGTCCTGGGTGTTCTTTGGAAGGAATGATGCTAAAGCTGAAACTCCAGTACTTTGGCCACCTCATAATAGTTGACTCATTGGAAAAGACTCTGATGCTGGGAGGGATTGAGGGCAGGAGGAGAAGGGGACAACAGAGGATGAGATGGCTGAATGGCATCACTGACTCGATGGACTTGAATTTGAGTGAGCTCCGGGAGTTGGTGATGGACAGGGAGGCCTGGCGTGCTGTGATTCATGGGGTCACAAAGAGTCTGACATGACTGAGTGACTGAACTGAACTGAATGTTTAATCTTAGTCCATTAGAATCATCATATATACTGCACAGTTGCTTTATTTCCTAGAGAAGCTTTCCTTCTAGCATTTCATTTTAGAATTATAATTTAGAACATTAACACACACACACCTATATTCACAGACATATTGTAGAATAAGTCATTTTAGTCTCAGCAGAAGTTCCCCCTGGAGCAGGGCATAGTAGCTCACCCAGTATTCTTGCCTGGAGAATCCCATGGTCATAGGAGCCTAGCTGTCTACAGTGCACAGGGTCACAAAGGGTTGGGCACAACTGAAACAACATAGCACACACACAGGTGCCACATTTTCTGCAGAACCTTGGTGGACTCCTTAAGACTGAAATTGACTATTTCAGGAGAATAAGGCACTCAGAGCTACCATGATGGCTCATCTCCCCAGTTTTGACCATGAGCTCTCTCCCTTTTGTAGCCCCAGTGCTAAGAATAAATGTAGCCCATAGATCTGTTCAGTAAATATTTTTAAATGAATAAATGACATCATAGGTGGACAAAAGTGAATAAGGACATGACTATAAATCTCTCTATGGACTTAAGGCAATTCATCCTATGATTACATAAATATTTACTATTGAAAATTGTCAAAAATAATATCGTTCATTACACTGTTCATTAACACCATGTACAAGATTTGCATAATGCTTATGCCTAAAGTTTAATATGATTTTAAGACTATATTAGGAAACAAAATTTTTAATATTGGCCTTACTATTTTAATGAACTGCATTTTATAATTGGAGCAGTCTTAAAATTATTATTTTAAAGGTAATACTAAACAAAAGAAAAAAGCAGATCCCATGAGAACTTAGTAAGAGCAGTTTAGTGATTAAAATATTCTCGTGGAAGAAATGGAGAATTTTTAATATCACACTTTTGATTAAGACATGAGTTTTATGTCTTTACACAGTCTCTAAAAATCATCTGTAAAAATTTAAATAATGTAATTATTAATTTTTTTAAAAAAGTTATTTATAAAGTGGATCCACTGAATTAATATTCCAATAAGTACATAACCAGCCTCCAGGATTTAAAAATGGAATCTGGTCATGCTTTCAGTGAGAAGTTTATTTTAATTTAAAACACTATGGTTTACTTTTTTGAAGAAATATAATTTTGAGTAGCTTAGAATTATTTCATACCACTTGAAGACATCTTGAAATGTGTGTGAAATATATACGGTTTATAACTTTTCCTATATTTTTACATATTTCAGTCTGTATAGAACTTTTTACCTTAAAATTACTTCAAAGAAAGAAATGGTCTACTTCAAACTGCTTTCTTCAAAAATACAGATAGAATTGTGATAGCTGGTATGAGCAGTTTTGCTTTCTAGAATCCAATTTTAGAGTTGATAGAATGAGGTGGGATGCCATCTGTCCCTTTTCTTATACTCAGAGCTTAAATAAATACTGTATCATTTTCAAGACTAATGATTCCTCATAAAGCATCTTTGTCCACTGTGAGAAGAGTGGGTCATTCCATTTGGGAAGCAGATTGATGGCCAGTCAGCAGAGAGCAATTTTAGCTAGTAAAAGCACTTGGATAAGTTTTGCTCATATCATCCCTGTTCTTTTAATTTGTTTTATTTTCCCTATGACATAAAGGGTCCTGTACTTTAAGTTATTTATCACTTCCATGGATTGGTTTATGTACTGCTTATCTTAGCTATTCTGCTTTTTAGTTTTACCCTGTCTAAGGCCTTAAAGTAATCTTTCATGCACATCATGTGGCATTCTTTCTCAAATGACTCTTTGGGGATTTTGCAATGAAATTGTATTTTTATGTATTCAGTATTTTGCTATGATCTGTTCTTCATATGTCTGTCCTTAAGGCAGGTTTTATTTCCTTTAGTTAAGAATATCATTTCCATTTCTCTTCACAATAGTTATTTAGAAGGCAGTTGTTAATTTAAGAGAAAAATAATTTCGGATGTTTGCTATATCCTCTTTTAATAGAAAGTTGTGTGCTTAGAAATACATAAAGTTATGAAGATAATTCTTTGACCCATCTGACCTCATCTTTATTCACATGAGAAAGTGATCTAATGAAATTCTAAGCTGATGTGCCAACTGAGTTTCTTGTAAGTCTTTGCTAGTATTGGTACTTTCTTCTAAAAATATAAAATAACTTATACATGGAATTTATAGAACACTTCTTTAAAAAATGTAGCATCTAGGGCAAGCTCCCTACAGTAAATTCTTAATCAAGTGGAAGTGTTAGTTGCTCAGTCATGTCCGACTTTTTGTGACCCCATGGACTATAGCCCAACAGGCGCCTCTGGACATGGAATTCTCCAGATAAGAATACTGGAGTGGGTAGCCTTTCCCTTCACCAGGGATCTTTTCAACCGAGGGATCGAACCTGGGTCTTCTGCATTTCTGGCAGGTTCTTTTACCACCTGAAACATCAGGAAAGCCCAATCAAGTGGAAGTATATTATGATTTTTGGATGGACTCTCAATAAGGTAAAACATTACTTTAAATCCATGATAATTAGGATGAAAAGAAGTTAATAGATATATATGAAAGCATATATAAATATGTATGGTATACAAATATTGAAATTTCAAATCCCAGTACTGGTTAATATTTTTAATGTAAGTAAGAGTAAATCAAAGAACTAATTATTTTCTATATTGACATTGACACAGAAGCATCTAAGTGTTTATTTGATACACTTGTTGCCTAACAGATTATCTTTTTACCTCTTGTAATTCATGAGGTTCACTTTGCACTTAAAAATATTGTTTTACAAAAGAACACCCATTTGTATTCATACATGTAATGTTTAATAAAACAGAAAATAGAATTTACCCCCCAAAAATGGCAAATTATAGTGATGAGTCAGTATCTTTCCCTATTATAAGCACAATGAAATATTGGATTAAAATATCTATATGTAAAAAATTATCTGGTTGAATGCAAACCAAAGATGAAAATTCATGAAATCTTCATCAAAGAAGAGGGTACTGAAACCTTGGTATCAGAAGATCAAGCCAAAAGTCTCACGTGATCATGAACATTAGACTTAAGTCTTAGAAGCTGCAATGTGAATATCCTCAGAGACACAGCCAATGTGTCTTTAGTTAAATCCATTATCAAAATGACCTGCAAATGTACTTTCTACATAAATCTTGGAGTCAAAGGCTTCCCAGTTGGTGCTAGTGGTAAAGAACCTGCCCACCAATCCAGAAGATGTAAGAGATGTAAGATCAGTATTTGATCCCTGAGTAGAGAAGATCCCCTGGAGAAAGACACCCTCCAGTCTTCTTGGCTGCAGAATTCCAAGGGCAGAAGAATCTGGTGGGCTGCAGTCCACAGGGTTGCAAAGAATTGGACACGACTGAAGCAACTTATATGCACACACTCACGCTTGGAGTCAAAGACAGCTAATGTGTCTGGAAAAACTCTGCCTAACGATTATGGTATGGATATTGACTCTGGCCTAGGGTGTGAGTTTGTATCATGATTAAAAATGCATTTTACATTCTCAATGTTTTCAGCTTTGGATACAAATATGAAAACTGAAAATAAAGAAAATGAAAACAAGAAAAATACTTTTCTAGATTGAAAAACACAGCAATTAAAGATAATGTAAGAATCTTAAGTTGCCCTTGACTTAAGGGGAGGGAAACGTTTTGCAACAATGTGAAAAATTCTAGACTAGAAACTGTTTGATGTTATGGCATTATTGGTAGTTCTCTAAGGTCTGATAACATGGCATTGTGGTTGCAGGATAATATTCTTATACTTAGGAGATATGAGCTGAATCATTTGGTAGTGATACATCCTAAGCAAAGACAGTTTGGCTTAAAAAAAAAATTAGTGTGATTCAACTTAACAGTTTAAAGGGAAGAGAAAAGCATGTGTTCATCTCAATTTTCAAATTTGAAAGGCTTATATCAGTCATGATTTCAAAAATAATTTCATAGCACAAAAGATATAGAATGAATAAAACACAAATTAATATTTAGCCCATCAACAATTAATATTCAAGTATCTTGACTATATAAAACTCAAGAATAAAGAAAAGGCAAAAGCTATTTCATAAATATAAGAATATGGGAGGGGCTATGACATATAGAACATACTTTTTTAATTTACTATTTCCACATACTCCAAAGTGGAAAAAAAGTTATCCATACTAATTGTAACTAAGGTGATCCTTAGCACATCCAAAACAGGAGAACACTAGAAACCACACACCATTTGCAACCTTGGATAACTTATCTAACCTTTGAAAGCTTAAGGAGCCTAATGATAAGTAAACAATAAAATTTAAACTCTTGAACTCACTCAAAAACATTTGCTTTATGAAGGACAAATTCCCATCCCTTGAGACTGTGAGGTATATAGGCACTCAATGAATATTTGTTAAACAAATTAATAATAGTATTAACAAATAAGGCACTGTAAGGATTCAAATAAAAGAGATAATACCCCAAAAGCACTAAACACAAACCTTAGTATATATAAGCATTCAAAATAAAAAATTGTAGTTAACATTATCATTATTTTCTATTACTATTATTATAAGTAATGTAATTAATACCTTCACATCTAAGGAGATATAATTATTCTTTCAAGCTTTGGTAAGACTTTGCAACATACCAATTCCAGTGGACTGGGAACGTTTGCTCCTGAGACAAAACCTCTGAGCAAATTATAATGGAATGAATTTTCTCAAGTGTACTAACAATACTGGTGGCTGAGACTGATCATGAAATCTTTGTTGAATTCTGAGACTGAGTGATATTAGTAATAAGGTATTTTATTTAAGTATTTTTAATTTAACAACTTATATACATTTGACAATATGCTGATAATTTTGTCCAACTCAAGGTATTTGTATATACTAGAGCCTCTGGGAATATTCTTTAGATATAAATTGTGAAGCTTAGTAATTTTCTTACAAATGAAAAATCATCCAAATATTTGGATAAACCCCAGGCTCTGAAGACCACTTATACTAGTCCACAGAGAAGAAGGTTTAGATTTTAATGTATCTTTTTGGTAACAGAGCTGCCACCCTTCAGGAACAAAAGTGATATGCCTTCTAACTATTTTCCTGTATTAAACTGACTTACTGTAATAAGTAATTTTAAGTTATAATATCCAAGAAAAATGCAGATGCTTTCTTGTAGATTAAATTCTGAGAATGACAGCCTAGTAAACTCAACTACCTAATGAAATATTCAGATTGACATTTTATTTTACTGTATTTATAAGAGATATAAACAATATGACCTTTAAATGTTATACTTTTTCTTCTTTAGTTGAAAAAATGCCACATTCAGTGTAGATTTGCAGTTTTAACACTATATGTGAGAATCTATAAAAAGCAAGCATAAAAGCTTGAATAGTGTATAATAGGTTGCCTATTATAAGCAACTCAAACAGATAAACACAATTTTGACTGAAGTGTAGGTTTATTATGATTAATAGCAGTCTTATTTTCAGTCTGTGGAACAGAAAATAAAATAGGAATATTTCACCTCTACTTTAATTGTTTTTTTATTATTATTATTTTTTTTTAACACACAACTTGTGGGATCTTAGTTTCCCAACCAGGGATTGAATCTCGGTCCTTGGCAGTGAAAGTGCAAAGTCCTAACCACTGGACTGCCAGGGAATTAGTATAAGAATTTTTGTAAAGGATGATGATGATACTAATAATAACAAAATGATCTCTCACTTGTATGGATTGCTTGCTAATTACTAGGTATTTTTATTTTCTTATATAAATTATCTCATTTAATATCACAATAACCCTATAATATAAAACTATTATCATTTTATAGATGATGAAAAAAGCACAAGACTCAGATCTTGAGCTTGTGCTACAGAAGATGTTCTGCTATAATATGTGATACTATGATCAATCAAATATTTCTGAATATTTATTCTATATATAAAGTCTCAGATATATTAATCAATAGATGTGTTAACATGGCAAGTTGCTATTCTCCATATACTCAAATCACAGCTAAATCAATATCAGGTATCACAGTCCTACCTTCATATAATCTGCCACTCACAGCCTAGAGATCTCCTGCCCAGTTACCTCCAGCATCAGCATTAGTAGGTTCAGGCTCATCTTGTTGTTGAGGTAATTCTGACAGAGGCAGTGATTAGATTAAAGCTTCAGATTTAATTCCACCCTCTTCTTTCCCCCGAATTCTGGTGTGACTTGAGTCACGCTTTCCAAATCTGAACTCAGGCAACCCTGCTAGGCTTTTACTAAGAAGCAGAGCCAGGTACATCTGCAGGAATTATTCTTGAGTGCTCACATTTATCAAAGCTCCCCTGGTCTTCTTTCTCTGGTGCCATGCTTGCCCAAACATAAAAACTAATCTTTTTGTTTTCATCCATTTATTCAGCCTGGTTCTTCTCTCCCCTTTTATGGCAGGAGTTGTGCTCTGATTATTTTTTTATGATAATTGGCTTCTCTAAGGTTGTCTTGTCTTGTATCTTCGATGTCACAGGCTACTGACCTACTCTACTCCCATTTAGAAATGCTAGTACTAGCCATTGCTTGAATCTCATCTGAGCATTCTACATACTCTGAACTTTGAGTGTGCCCATTCAACTCTACACAGTCTGGAGTCAGTGGCACTATTTTCTTATTACCTTTCTACTCTTAAAGGGCAGTTGTGCTATTTCCTGGTTTTCGAGTCCCTCTATCTTGTCTCATACCCCTATGTCTAAATGTAATCAGCCCCCCAATAACTATGATACTAAACCAAATGTAACAATTTCTAAATGTCTACACATTGTTAAGGGTCTTCAGAGATTAAATAAAAATTTTTTCATTGTACAAAGCAATGAGAGTGCAATCCATGAAATCTGTGGTACACGTTTTAGAATTTTGTGACAAGCAGAGGCAATGGCAACCTATTCCAATACTCTTGCCTGGAAAATTCCATGGGCGGAGGGGCCTGGTGGGCTGTAGTCCATGGGGTTGCTATGAGTCGGACATGACTGAGCGACTTCACTTTTCCCTTTCATGCATTGGAGAAGGAAATGGCACCCCACTCCAGTATTCTTGCCTGGAGAATCCCAGGGATGGGGGAGCCTGGTGGGCTACTGTCTATGGGGTCGCACAGAATCAGGCACGACTGAAGTGACTTAGCAGCAGCAGCAGCAGGAGCAGCAGCAGCGGGGGTGAATGGTATGCTAGTAGAGGAATAGCCTCTGGCAACTGTATAGAACACCAAAGTCTGTTAACAGTGCTGACCCGAGGAAATCCCTGGTGGTTCTGTGTTTAAGAAGCTGCTTCCAAAGCAGGGGACATGAGCTCTATTCCTGCTGGGGAATTAAGATCCTACCTACTGAGGGACAATTAAGCCTGAGTGTTACAAAGAAAGGTCCTGCATGAAGCAACAAAGATCTCATGTACCCCAACAATGATCCAAGGCAGCCAAATAACTGAATGCTTTTTTATAAAGAGCTAAGTTGATTTGAAACAAATAGAATGCCATATATTTCTCTGGCAAAGATGGGCTCATTTCAGATCAGCAGAAAATTGCAATCCAGGGGCTGCAATCTTGGTGAGCCATGTGCAAGTTCCTGCAAAACAAGTGAAGGAAGACCCTTTTATAGAGGGGAAAATGAAGCTAGTAGGGCTCCAGTAAACAAAAAGTTCATGGCTTTTCACTGGAGAGTCCTTGCCAGTAAAAAAGAAACTTTTTTCTTCCTCTTAGCCTCTGCTGTAAACCCAGGGCCTGAGAACTCCCCCTTCTGGTCTCCCAATTCTGTTTAATTGAATTTTCTGTTTATTATTATTATTTCTTTTCAACAACAAGACAATAGGCCTAATCAGATTTTCTTTTGCTAAGCTTCATATTACCAAACCAAGACTAAAGTTAATTAGAGTTTCAGTTCTTTCAGAAGTGGAATCCTGAAGCAGTCAGTCAAGACTCACCCAATCAGTGCTATTAATAGTTGGGTAATCTCCTTTCCCAATGTGGAATGTGAAGTCAAGTGGGCCTTAGAAAGCATCACTATGAACAAAGCTAGTGGAGGTGATGGAATTCCAGTTGAGCTATTTTAAATCCTGAAAGATGATGCTGTGAAAGTGCTACACTCAATATGCCAGCAAATTTGGAAAACTCAGCAGTGGCCACAAGACTGGAAAGGTCAGTTTTCATTCCAATGCCAAAGAAAGGCAATGCCAAAGAATGCTCAAACTACCACACAATTGCACTCATCTCACATGCTAGTAAAGTAATGCTCAAAATTCTCCAAGCCAGGCTTCAGCATTACGTGAACTGTGAACTTTCTGGTGTTCAAGCTGGTTTTAGAAAAGGCAGAGGAACCAAAGATCACATTGCCAACATTCACTGGATCATGGAAACAGAAAGAGAATTCCAGAAAAACATCTATTTCTGCTTTATTGACTATACCAAAGCCTTTGACTGTGTGGATCACAATAAACTGTGGAAAATTCTGGAAGAGATGGGAATACCAGACCACCTGACCTGCCTCTTGAGAAATCTCTATGCAGGTCAGGAAGCAACAGTTAGAATGGGACATGGAACAACAGACTGGTTCCAAATAAGAAAAGGAGTGCGTCAAGGCTGTATATTGTCACCCTGCTTGTTTAACTTATATGGAGTACATCATGAGAAACGCTGGAGTGGAAGAAACACAAGCTGGAATCAAGATTGCTTGGAGAAATATCAATAACCTCAGATATGCAGATGACACCACCCTTATGGCAGAAAGTGAAGAGAAACTAAAAAGCCTCTTGATGAAAGTGAAAGAGGAGAGCGAAAAATTTGGCTTAAAGCTCAACATTCAGAAAACGAAGATCATGGCATCCGGTCCCATCACTTCATGGGAAATAAATGGGGAAACAATGGAAATAGTGTCAGACTTTATTTTTTTGGGCTCCAAAATCACTGCAGATGGTGACTGCAGCCATGAAATTAAAAGACACTTACTCCTTGGACGAAAAGTTATGACCAACATAGATAGGATATTCAAAAGCAGAGACATTATTTGCCGACTAAGATGCGTCTAGTCAAGGCGGTTTTTCCAGTAGTCATGTATGGATGTGAGAGTTGGACTGTGAAGAAGGCTGAGTGTCAAGTAATTGATGCTTTTGAACTGTGGTGTTGGCGAAGACTCTTGAGAGTCCCTTGGACTGCAAGAAGATCCAACCAGTCCATTCTAAAGGAGATCAGCCCTGGGATTTCTTTGGAAGGAATGATGCCAAAGCTGAAACTCCAGTACTTTGGCTACCTCATGCGAAGAGTTGACTCATTGGAAAAGACTCTGATGCTGGGAGGGACTAGGGGCAGGAGGAGAAGGGGACGACAGAGGATGAGATGGCTGGATGGCATCACTTACTCGATCAACGTGAATCTGAGTAAACTCTGGGAGTTGGTGATGGACAGGGAGGCCTGGCGTGCCACGATTCATGGGGTCGCAAAGAGTCGGACATGATTGAATGACTGAACTGAACTGAACTGAACTGAATCTCCTTTCCATTCCCTAAAGGAAAGTAATCCTGTAACAACCAATCGACTTTTTTTTTTTTTTTCCCCCAGTATAACTTCCTTGTTCCTCAGTTCAGTTCAGTTCAGTCGCTCAGTCGTGTCCGGCTCTTTGCGACCCCATGAATCGCAGCACGCCAGGCCTCCCTGTTCATCACCAACTCCCGGAGCTCACTCAGATTCACGTCCATCGAGTCAGTGATGCCATCCAGCCATCTCATCCTCTGTCATCCCCTTCTCCTCCTGCCCCTAGTCCCTCCCAGCATCAGAGTCTTTTCCAATGAGTCATCTCTTCACATGAGGTGGCCAAAGTACTGGAGCTTCAGCTTTAGCATCATTCCTTCCAAAGAAATCCCAGGGTTATCTCCTTCAGAATGGACTGGTTGGATCTCCTTGCAGTCCAAGGGACTCTCAAGAGTCTTCACCAACACCACAGTTCAAAAGCATCAATTCTTTGGCGCTCAGCCTTCTTCACAGTCCAACTCTCACATCCATACATGACCACTGGAAAAACCATAGCCTTGACTAGACAGACCTTAGTGGGCAAAGTAATGTCTCTGCTTTTGAATATGCTATCTAAGTTGGTCATAACTTTTCTTCCAAGGAGTAAGCGTCTTTTAATTTCATGGCTGCAGTCCCCCTTCTAAAAATTCTTTTGTTGTTTACAGCTTCTCAGAATTCCTTTCTATCTACTAGATTTGATGCTTTTTGATTCATTAATCATTGAATAATGCCAATAAAATATTTAAAATGGACTCAGTTGATTTCTTTATTTTAATAAGTCCAAATCATACACCACAATATTGTAAAGTAAAAAAAATATAATAATAAAAAATGAAATAAAAATAGTTCAATTTAGTTTCTCTTAATGTTATATGGGACAGAGTAATGTGAGGCAAATCTAAAAAGGCAGACTAAAATCATATTGGTAAGGATCTTGAATTCCAGATAGATGAGTGTGTATAAGATATTTTACAGAGCACAAATTAATGAGAAACGTTGGTTACTCTTTACTTCACTTTCTCCATTTCTTTCTCCTCTGGAAGTTAGTATTAAGAGAGTTAGGAAAGAAAAATACTAGAAGCTGTAAATACAGTTAGGAGGCAATTGCAACAACACAAGCAAGATGAAAATTTCAATAGCCTGAAATAAGCTGTTTTTAATATAAGAAAAAATGTACTTAGTAAAAAATAAAGCACAAAGTTAAAAGTTGGTATTTGAAAGAGAGTCTTCTTGTTTCAAGAATCAGAAGAATGACTAAGCCCAATTTTCCTCCACAAAATTTACCTTCCCTGTGGGTCCCCATGATGATCGCTCTCACAAGAGTGGATGGCAATGCCACCGCTCTGCCTCTGTTCTTTGACCCAAGAGTGGAGAGCTAAGTTTTCTTCTCCACAGACTGTGGAGCACGGCAGAGACGAGATTGGAACAACTAAGAAATAATATACTGAAGACTCATCTGCATATTGATGCAGAGTATAAAATCTGGATAATTTAGCATATAAAATAAAAACATCATCTTTGGCTTGTAACCCACTAAAGAGGATCTAGCCCACAGGCTACCAAAGCTGAATAGATTCTTGGTAACACCAGAATTACACATCTGAACATAATTCAAGTCAAAGGAAAGCTTCAACTACTTAGGTCAGTACTTCCATTTCTAGCTTACTGCTTCAGAAATTACTTCCTGGCCAATTTGTACTAAGAACTCATCCTGTTCAATTACGTGTCCATTGTTTTGCCTTTAACCTATTTAGAACAACTATATCAAAGAACAACACTAATAAACCAAACAGTGGTATGCTAGTAAATTTTTAGGAGTAGGCTCTCTAGGAAAAACAGAAACAAAACCCAAACTGTTTTGTATTGTGTCCCAATTTCTACGGCTAAATATTGCACCATGTCAAATTTCAAGCTACTAATATGAAGCCACTGAATTAAGAGTTCAGAAGAGTGTGTGTGAACTCTTCTTGTACAACAACTACCTATATTTGTTAAGTTCTCACTAAGTACTAGGAAGATTACTATGCAATGAACATACATTCTCCCCTTTACTCTTCCAACTGCTCTCTAAAATAGGCATTATTTTTTATCATTCTTATGTACAGGGATGAAGATATTAAGGATTAAAAGGGTAAATCTCTAAATTTCACAAAACCAGTAAATGGAAGAGCCAACACTTGAGTCTTATTCTGTTATTGGACTTCAAATATCTTTGTCTATCTCTTAATCAGCAAGTCCTAATGTTAGCATCATTTTTTCTACCCAAGAATCTTTCTCCAATGCTTATATTCTTAAGCATGTCTCTATACTGTCTCTTATAAAAGAGAAAACACCAATATAAAGATTATTGCCATAAAAGTAATAAGCTGTAAAATGATATCATTTTATAAATATTGCAGGTATAAACTATATATAAGTAGGCAATGTATTAAATATAGTGATGAAAGGGACAAATAAAACACTATATTTTTATTCCTAGGTGACTGAACGAATGGAACAATCTTTAAAATTCTGGAATCTGGAAAAAGTCTTGCTTTATGAGAAATATATTTTAGGAATGTTGGTTTGGGAAGAGTCTAAAGATTTACAAGGAAAATATATTTAGTAGTCCTCATTCTGGCAAGATAAATGAGAAGTCTGCTGGAATCAGATTGGGCAAGGTGGGAATAAGGCAATTAATTTCCATGACCTTGTGTTTCTCAACTTTAAAAACCCAAAACCAGGAACTCTGCTAAAATTCTGTTTTCAGAGAATGATGGGAAGATTAATGTGCTTTTATCAAGGAAGCTCTTATATGTATCTCTAGGAGTTTCTGGGGGAAGTTAATGCCAGCTGAAATGACAATCTATCCCTTTCTCTCTGTGAGAGAAACTATCAGTTGTAACATCATTCTACTTATCACATTAATTCATTTTCCCATATTTCTTCACATTTCTTCTTTCTTTCTCACCATGATATTTGGAAAAAAATATCTTAGCATGAGAGAAGGCGATTTAAAAAAATAGTTGCACAATTAATGTAGTGGCTTTTTAGCAAAGGTTAACAGTTTCAGAGTTATCACAGACTTTAAGCCTTATCTGACTTGCAGTCTCATATTTACCAATATTTTCATATATGATACCTTTAAAATGTACTCCCCAAACTTTTTTTATTACCTCAATCAGAAACAACATATACTACATAATACTGATAGCCTTCTTGCTCTGAAATTTCACTTATGATATCCAGAAGCATGACAGAAGCAGGAAACAATTTTTTTAAAACATTCTGGAACTTTTGATTCACAGCTAAATCACTGCCACATTGTTGCTGCCTAGGACAGACAGAAAAGAAAAAAAAAATTATGCAAAGGATTTTTTTTTTCTAGGATATGCAGACTAGAATACGGGTGGGTTGAGAATAGAAGTGTACAGTGTTGTTTTGAAGTCAGCATATACAGGCTTACAATAGCTAACTGAGTACATCTTTTCCCAATGTATTTTCATTAATATATGTTGGCATTTTGAAATGGACCATGGTGGGGTTCTTTACACAATTGAAATAGACAGTTGCTACAACTTAGGGCTTTTTTTCCCCAGAGAGTCTGTTGATAAACATTTACAAGTGCACCACTGAAGGTATGCCATTAAGAAATCAGTAATGTTTTCCTAGGCATATAACTAGGCATAAAACAAATAATCCTGAGTGTGAATTCAAGGATGGGTAAGAACAAGAATGAGAGCAGAGAAATAAAGGCTGGCAGTGTGGAGGAAGTTCAAGTGCTGGATAGAGAATTTGGTAGGAATGAATGAAACCTTAATGTAGTGCTGGTAATTAAGAAAGAGAAAGCAGTGGGCAATCTAAATATAGGTTCTGGTGTTAGTCTGAGTCCTCTAAGAAGCAGATGCTAAAATGAGATTAGACATTCAAAAGATTATTAACTGACTCTGATGGATTAAAGGGAGGAATAGGAGTATGTAGGGAGACTCAGCAGACCATGATGCATATCTGATACTTGTGAAAGGAGAGTGTAAACAGGGCAGATTAAATAGCAATAGTCTCACACTACACCTTAGTTCTAAGAAAGTTCCAACCAGATCCATAGGTACCGTTGACTCAAAAGCTTTCATTAGAAAATTCCATGTACTATAACAATAGGCCAACACAGTACTTCTGTTATTCTTTATCACTGATGAGAGAAACTGGGAGAAGCATGGTCTTGGCATGCATACAAGGAAACCCCATGCAGGATGTGAGTTAAATAACACAGTAGGTCCCCTATATATGAATCTTCAAGTTCTTGTGAATTTTCAAAGATGCAAACGTGCATTCTCATGTCCAGTCACATACATTAGTTCACCTGTCTGGAGTACTCTGCTACATGTTTTCAGCCTCGACCAGTAGTTGTGCTTTTGTGTACTTTACTCTATAGTACTGTATGAAGTACAGTATCTTTATTTCAAGCCTAGGATGCCTGGAAGCATTGGTAAAAGTAGCAATGATGTAGCTGGTACTGCTAAGAAATGCCAAGAAAGATAAGAGAGAAGAAGTAACTGAAGAACAAAAGAGGTTCATAACATAGGAAATGGCAAGGGAATTTCCTTTCTTTGAGGAGGTAGTGTTATTTTTTGAGGCACCAGACTCAAGTGTAGAGCAGTACACGAAGGTTGCAGCAGCTGTTCAGAAGGTAAATCAGTGGTGTGCCATCTATGATGAGGAAAAAAAAAAAAAAAAAGAGTTACTATCCGGATATCACTGGATTGTTTTTTCAAGATGGTAGACAGAATTGAATCCAGCAAGAAATCAGAATCTGTGCCATCAAGGTCAGGGGCGAGTGAAACTGCAGCTTGCCCTCCACCTCCAATTGCGGATGATCCCTAAGTTCTACCATCTCCCACCTCCTCTCTCTCCTCCAGTTAGTAGCTCTTCTTTCTTGTTCACCTGATGCCAGCCCCAGTATGCCAGCTATTGCACTGTGCAACCATACTTTTCAAAGTATGTACTGTAAGATTTAAAATGTTTTATTTTTTGTGTTTGTTTTTATGTATTATTTGTGTGGAAAGGATTATAAACCTATTACAGTACCGTACTGTATAGCCAGGAGCTTCCCAGGTGGTGCAGTGGTAAAGAATCGGCCTGCCAATGAAGGAGACACAAGAGACAGGGGTTTGATCCTTGAGTCGAGAAGATCCCCTGGAATAGGAAATGGCAATCCCCTCCAGTATTCTTGCCTGGAAAACTACATGGACAGAGGAACTTGGCAGGCTACAGTCCAGGGGATCACAAAGAGTCAGACATGACTGAGCACATACACACACATTGTATAGACAATTGTGTTGGATGGGTACCTAGGCTAAATTTGATGGACTTTCAGAGTTCTTGGGATGGAACTCACTCATATGTAGGGGACTTATTTACACACACAGTACAAAAAAAGAATTTTTGCCAGATATTGAGTTTTAATGGTGACACTCAGAGTTCTCTTGAGTAAATGCATCCCACCACATAACTCCAAGCTCTGCAGCTAGGCCTTCTCTTCTATGAGTTACCTTGAGAGATATTACTATCTCCTCATGGTGGATTGATGAATCTACTGAGATCTAGTACATTCTCCTGCTACAGTTGGACAAGGACTTGGACCTTTCTAAGCTCTTTAAACGGGGCATTTTATCAACCCCAGAATCTGGACTTCCTAGTGTTAGGTCCCTTCATGCCTTGAAATTAAAGTCATGTACATTTTCTTCAATTTGCATATACCCTGCCTGTTATTTGATATCTCTTCCAACATCGATACTTTTCTGATCCTTTATATTATGTCCCCATTCCTCAGTTCTGGTCTTATATTTTGTAAGGACTGTCCAGAAGCCAAGCTTTGACTATATGACATGTTTCCCAGCTGGGTTTTGTATTTCTTGAAGGTAAGACCCATGTCTTTTTCTAACTCCATGTATCCCCACAGCACATCATATAGTTGGGTATGTGTGGAGGATCTGAGATATTAATCAAGGTCTTTCTTTAATGACTTTACCTTTGAGATATGGGAGACTTTTCTTGTTTTGTTTGGCATTTATCCTTGCTTCTTTTCATAATATTTCGTTTGATTTACAAGGTGGTACCATTAGCTAGTTGGCCTTGGCTTATACTTTTTGGGAAGCATAGTCAGAGTAGAGGCAGACAGATAATATTTTTAACATATTTTTATATTTATATTTAATGTTAATACCTAATCTATGTAATATTTGCAATAAGAATTTCAAATTACAGAACTCTCACTGGGCAGTGAAATAATTATCTTATCACTACTGTTCCTTCTAACAGCAAATGTATACCTTACCAATGTTTCTACATGGATAAAGAAAAGCATTTATTTTGTGTATATAAATAGTGATAATTTGCAAAATGAGTACCCAAAATCAGTATGAGAAGAAAAATCTTTTAGTAGATTTTAATGGAGTCACTGTCTTTGTGGCAAGAAGCCTTGCATTGCATCAAAATCAGCAAGAAAAGATAATAATTTAGTTCCTAATTATAACACCAAATATAGCATAGTTTATTTTCTGTTAGAAAGCATGTAATTGAAATTTAAAATAAAATAAAATATAACTTTATCTTCTCTTAGCATTTAATCATGTGCATTTAAAATAATAAAAAAGGCCACTCTCACTACATAGATTTCAATCAAATTAACAACAAATACATGCAAAAGTGTTATATTAACCTCCATATGGCAAAGATTTTGATACATTATAAAAGAAATAACTTTTCACATTATTTTCAAAGAGGCAAACTTTTAATAAAATTGAATTGAACTGTGTTTTTGGATTGTAATTGAGAATGAAACTGATCACATTTTATGCTCTGAAAACTTGTGGAATAAATTTGATTAGAGGTCCCCTCTCTTCAAGACATCTTTCTTTCCTGATAGGTGGTAAAGGCAAATTCCTGTGTGACACATCACACATTGTACTAAGTTTTCTAGGTAATGGTTCATATAAATGCTATTTCTTTCTTGCCAATAAGTTATTTATGATTATTGCTGTTGTTGTTGTTTAGTCACTAAGTTGTGTCCAACTCTGTGCAACTCCATTGACTGCAGTGCCCCAGGCTTCCTGTGCTTCACTATCTCCTGGAGTTTGCTTAGTTTATGTTCACAGAGTTGGTGATTCTATCCAACCATCTCATCCTCTGTGGCCCTCTTTTCCTACTGCCCTCAATCTTTCCCAGCATCAGAGTCTTTTTATTAATGAATTGTTATGCTTGTGTTCAAGTGTTACATAGTTAATGGAATTTTTTTAAAGGAAAACAATGCATTTTAGGCTCTTTGAGTTGTTCCTTCATTTAATAATTCTCTAAAATCTTAAATATCAACCTGAAGTATTCTCAAAGGAAACATGTTGATGTCCAGTTTAGTACGTACTAAGCACATTACATTTCTAATCTCAACATTCTCATTTGATCTACTACAACACGGGTTCACAACCTAAGGTCCAAAACCCAGAATTCAGTAGTGTCAGGCATACAGGTGGGTTATTTTCACTAGCCTGTAATCAAAATTTATCATTTCTTTTAATAGTGAGGAGAGGGAGAGGGTGAGATGATTTTGGAGAATGGCATTGAAACATGTATAATATCAGGTAAGAATCGAATCGCCAGTCTATGTCCAATGCAGGATACGGCATGCTTGGGGCTGATACACGGGGATGCAGAGAGATGTTGTGGGGAGGAGGGTGGGAGGGGGGTTCATGTTTGGGAACGCAGGTACACCTGTGGTGGATTCATGTCAATGTATGGCAAAACCAATACAGAATTGTAAAGTAAAATAAAAAATAAATAAATATTAAAAAAAATAAAAATAAAAAAATAAAACCAAAAAATATAATAATAGTGACTCAGTCAACAAACCATAGCAGTAACAGGAATCCACATTAATTTGTTACTAAAGCACAAATAACATTTTCTTCCAGTTTGATTGACGTGTAGCACTGCATAAGTTTATGGTATAAAACATACTGATTTGACTCTAAGTCAAATTTATGTAAGTCAAACTTTACAATGCATATTGTGGAATGATAATACCAGCACAGTAAGTTCAGTGAACATCCATCATGTCATACAGATGTAAAGTAAAATTTAAAGATAATTTTTCTATCTGATGAGAACTCAGGATTTACTCTTAACAACTTTTATATATCACATACAGCAGTTTTAATCATATTATTCATTCTATGCATATAATCTTAGTATTTATTTACCTTATAACTACCACACAATTGCACTCATTTCACATGTTAACAAGGTAATGCTCAAAACACTTGAAGTTAGGCTTCAGCAGTACATTAGCTGAGAACTTCCAGATGTACAAGCTGGATTTAGAAAAGGCAGAGGAATTAGAGATCAAATTGCTGACATTCGTTGGATCGTTGAAAAAGCAAGCAAATTCCAGAAAAACATCTATTTCTGCTTCACTGAATACACAAAAGCCTTTGGCCATGTGGATCACAAGAAATTGGAAAATTCTCCATGAGATGAGAATACCACAACACCTTGCCTTCCTCCTGAGAAACCTGTATGCAGGTCAAGAAGCAACTATTAGAGAACCAGACATGGAATAATGGACTGGTTCAAAACTGTGAAAGGAGTACACCAGGGTTGTTGTCACACAGTTTATGTAACTTCTATGCAGAGTACATCATGTAAAATGCGGGGCTGGATGAAACACAAGCTGGAATCAAGATTGCCAGGAAAATATCAATAACCTCAGATATGGAGATGATACAACTCTAATGGCAGAAAGTGAAGAAGAACAGAGGAGCCTCTTGATGAAAGTGAAAGAGAAGAGTGAAAAAGCTGGCTTAAAACTCAACTTTCAAAAATCTAAGATCATGGCATCTGCTCCCATCACTTCAGGGCAACTAGATGGGGAAGAAATGGAAACAGTGACAGATTTTACTTTCTTGACCTCCAAAATCACCTGGATGGTGCTGCAGCCATGAAATTAAAAAAAACATTTGCTCCTTGGAAGAAAAGTTATGACCCATCTAGACAGTATTAAAAAGTAGACATCACTTTGCCAACAAAGGTCTGTATAGTCAAAGCTATGGTTTTCCCAGTAGTCATGTGTGGGTGTGAAAGTTGGACTATAAGGAAGACTGAGCACCATAGAATTGATCCTTTTGAACTGTGGTGATGGAGAAGGCTCCTGAGAGTCCCTTGGACTGCAAGGAAATCAAACAGGTCAACCCCAAAGGAAATCAACCCTGAATATTCATTGGAAGGACTAATGCTAAAGCTGAAGCTCCAATACTTTGGCCACCTGATGCGAAGAACTGCTCATTGGAAAAGAACCTGATGCTCAGAAAGATTGAAGAGAAAGGAGAAGGGGAAGAGAGAGGATGAGATGGTTGGATGGCATCACTGATTCAATGGACATAAATTTGAGCAAACTCCATGAGATAGTGAAGAACCCGGAAGCCTGGCAGGTTGCAGCCCATGGTGTTGCAAAGAGTTGGATGCAACTGAGCAACTGAACAACAGCAGTCAATATAATTAACATAGCAACACTATGTTGCTTCATGATGTACAAGATCGTTGTATATCAAATCAACATGATTTGATATTTCTGTTCATTAGAAAATTATCACCACAAAAACGCTAGTTACCACCTGCTACTATGCAAAGATAATACATCATTATTGACTATATTCCCCACTCTGTACAGTTCTTCTCTACGACTCATTTATTTTATACCTAGATATTTGTTTCTCTTAATCTCCTTCAAAATTTCTTTCCTTCTCCCACCTCCTCCCCCTGGCTACCACTTGTTTTTTCTCTGTATCTATAACTCTGTTTCTGTTTAAATGTATTTCTCTGTTAATTTAGTTTTTTTAGGTCCCACATGTAAGTAAAATAAAACAGTATTTGTCTTTTTCTATCTGATTTAACTTACATAGCATAATATCCCCTAGGTCCATCCATTTTGTAGCAAATGGCAAGATTTCATTATTTTCTGTGGCTGAGTAATGTTTCATATATATGTCACATCTTCTTTATCCATTCATCTATTCATGACACTAACAGTGTTTCCATATCTTGGCTATGGTGAATAGCCAAGGAAAAGAGGGGTGTATATATCTTTGTTGAACTAGTGATTCTGTTTTGTTTGGAGAAATACTCAGCAGTAGAATCATATGGCAGGTCCATTTTTAATTACTTAAGAAACCCTCATACTATTTTCCACAGTGGCTGCACCAATTTATATTCATACCAACAGCGCAGGAAGTTTTCCTTTTCTCCACATCTTAGCCAGCATTTGTTATTTGTTGTCATTTTGATGACAACCATTTTGAGATGTGTGATGTGATATTTCATTGTGGTATTGATTTGCATTTCTTTGATGATTAGTGATGCTGAGCATCTTTTCATTTGCTTGTTGGCCATCTGGATATCTTATTTGAAAAAAAAAATCTATCAGATAGAAGAGGAGACATTTTCATATTACCTGAGCTAGTGTTGCCAAGGAGAAGGAAACAGAAGAGACATGTATTCCACTCATGACAATAGCTTTGCTGTCTATTTCATATAGAGGACAAATTTATCTAGTGATCGTTACATTTGAAAATATTTTTTCTTTCCATTACACATTGAATACTGCTTAGAATATGTGATCGATGCAATAAGAAAACCACACATATTAATAGCTTGAACTAGAAAAGATATATTATTATCACTATTGCAATAATACAATTGTATGAAAAAGAATACTTATAACAAGTTCCAGGAAAATCAAAGGAAACATTTACAATTTATTAGCAAATTTATTGTTTGGCAAGGATAAACCAAACATATAAGAATTAATGACTTTCAGGTTTATTACTCATAACTAATTAGAAAATCCTATGGGAATAAAGGATTATCTCTCAAAGTAGCTGCAAACATGGTTGTGAGATTAAGTACATGAAGAAATGCATGAGACACTTATGAGGAGAGAAGCAGTTTTTGATACAAATTATAAAACTTTCAAATTCTTAGGTGAAAAATTATTCCCAAGTGTATGACAAAGAGTCATTGAAATTTTGGAAAATAATTCAACTTTTTTTTCTGGCAAAATGACAAAGGAAACAGAGATAAAAACCACTTTGAAAAATATTAAAAATGGTATAGTATTTAATACACCTGCTCATAAATATTCCAGATACATAATTGAACACTACTTTCTAACTTTTTTTAAACATGTGTGGCCATGTAGCATGTTTCTTCCAATGAAATGTGAGGGAAAATGATGTGTGTTATCAGTAGAAGCTTAAAGGACCAAATTTTGATTTTCCATGTTCTCTTTATCGTACTGAGTTAATTGTGAAAGTGCATTTAAAGATGGAGCTTCCAATTCCAGAAAAATAAATGACCCAATCAAAAAATGGGCCAAAGAACTAAACAGACATTTCTCCAAAGAAGACATACGGATGGCTAACAAACACATGAAAAGATGCTCAACATCATCCATTATCAGAGAAATGCAAATCAAAACCACAATGAGGTACCATCTCACACAGGTCAGAATGGCTGCTATCAAAAAGTATACAATCAATAAATGCTGGAAAAGGTGCATAGAAAACAGAACCTCTTACACTGTTGGTGGAAATGCAAACTAGTACAGCCACTATGGAGAACACTGGAGATTCCTTAAAAAACTGGAAATAGAACTGCCATTCAACCCAGCAATTGCACTACTGGGTATACACACTGAGGAAACCAGAATTGAAAGAGACATGTGTACTCCAATGTTCATCACAGCACTGTTTACAATAGCCAGGACATGGAAGCAACCTAGATGTCCATTGGCAGATGAGTGGATAAGAACACTGTGGTACATATACACAGTGGAATATTACTCAGCTTTTAAAAATAATGCATTTGAATAAATTCTAATGAGGTGGATGAAACTGGAGCCACAGAGTGAAGCAAATCAGAAAGAAAAACACCCATACAGTAGATTAGTGCATCAGTTCAGTTCAATTCAGTAGCTCAGTCATATCTGACTCTTTGCAATCCCATGAGTTGCAGCACACCAGGCCTCCCTGTCCATCACCATCTCCCGGAGTTCACTCAAACTCATATCCATCGAGTCGGTGATGCCATCCAGCCATCTCATCCTCGGTTGTCTCCTTCTCCTCCTGCCCTCAATCCCTCCCAGCATCAGAGTCTTTTCCAATGAGTCAACTCTTCGCATGAGGTGGCCGAAGTATTGGAGTTTCAGCTTTAGCATCAGTCCTTCCAATGAACACCCAGGACTGATCTCTTTTAGGATGGACTGGTTTTATCACCTTGCAGTCCAAGGGATTCTCAAGAGTCTTCTCAAACACCACAGTTCAAAAGCATCAATTCTTCGGCACTCAGCTTTCTTCACAGTCCAACACTCACATCCATACATGACCACTGGAAAAACCATAGCCTTGACTAGAAGGACCTATGTTGGCAAAGTAATGTCTCTGCTTTTGAATATGCTATCTAGGTTGGTCATAACTTTCCTTCCAAGGAGTAAGCGTCTTTTAATTTCATGGCTGCAATCACCATCTGAAGTGATTTTGGAGCCCCCCAAAAATAAAGTCTGACACTATTTCCACTGTTTCCCTATTTCCCATCATGTTATGGGACTGGATGCCATGATCTTCGTTTTCTGAATGTTGAGCTTTAAGCCAACTTTTTTACTCTCCTCTTTCACTTTCATCAAGAGGCTTTTTAGTTCTTCTTCACTTTCTGCCATAAGGGTGGTGTCATCTGCATATCTGAGGTTATTGATATTTCTCCTGGCAATCTTGATTCCAGCTTGTGCTTCTTCCAGCCCAGCGTTTCTCATGATGTACTCTGCATATAAGTTAAATAAGCAGGGCGACAATATACAGCCTTGACATACTCCTTTTTCTATTTGGAAGCATTCTGTATATATATGGAATTTAGAAAGATGGTAATGATGATCCTATATAAAAGATAGCAAAAGAGACACAAGTGTATAAAGAACAGACCTTTGGACTCTTTTAGAGAAGGCGAGGGAGGATGATTTGAGAGAATAACATTGAAACATGTATATTATCTATGTGAAATAAATCACCAGTCCAGGTTTGATGCATGAAACACGGTGCTCAGGACTGGTGCAGTGGGATGACCCTGAGGGATGGAATGGGGAGGGAGGTGGGAGAAGGTTTAGGATGGGGAACGCATGCATACCCATGGCTGATTCACGTCAAGGTATGGCGAAAACCACTACAATATTGTAAAGTAATTAGCCTCCAATTAAAATGAAGTAATTAATTTAAAAAGTTTGAAAAAGCAGAAATAGAAAAAAAAAAAAAGATGGAACTTCATTAGCCTGGGTTCTGAAGTGACTATAATGTTCAAAGCACTATGACAATATATATTTGACATTTACTGGGTGAAAGAAACTTTGTATTGTCATATTGTTGTTCAGTCACTAAGCGTGTCCAACTCTGTGGCACCATGGCACAGCATACCAGGCTTCCTTGTCCTTCATGGAGTTTGTGCAAATTCATGTCCATTGAGCCAGTGATGTTATCAAGCCATTTTATCCTCTGCTGTCCTCTTCTCCTTTTGCCTTCAATCTTTCCCAGCATTACAGATTTTTCCCAGTGAGTTGACTCTTTACATCAGGTAGCCAAAGTATTGGAGCTACAGTATCAGTCCTTCCAATGAATATTCAGGGTTGATTTCCTTTAGGATTGACTGGTTTGATCTCCTTGCAGCCCAAGGGACTTTCAAGGATATTCTCCACTACCACAGTTTGAAAGCATCAATTCTTTGGTGCTCAGCCTTCTTTATGGTCCAGTTCTCACATCTGTATATGACTACTGGGAAAACCATAGTTTTGACTATATGGACCTTTATTGGCAAAGTGATGTCTCTGTTTTTAATACACTTTCTAGGTTTTTCATAACTTTTCTTTCAAGGAGCAAGTGTCTTTTAATTTCCCAGCTGCAGTCACAATCTGCAGTGATTTTGGAGACCAAGAAAGTAAAATCTGTCACGATTTTCACTTTTCCCCCATCTGAGTGATGGGACTACATGCCATGAACTTGGTTTTTCAAATGTTGAGTTTTAAGCCAGTTTTTCACTCTCCTCTTTCAGTTTCATCAAGAAGCTCTTTAGATCCTCTTTGCTTTCTGCCATTAGACTGGTATTATTGGCTTATCTGAAGTTATTGTTTTTTTCTCCCAGAAATTTTGATTTCAGCTTGTGCTTCATCCAGCTTGGCATTTCACATGATATACTCTGCATAGAAGTTAGATAAACAGAGTGACAGTGTACAGCCTTATATTGTCATAGGCAAATTTTTTACACAAGCATAACTTTGCCTATCTTAATTGATACAAATGGAGTACTTCCTTTCCATTAATAAAAGGGACATATTAGTGCAACAATTGTAGACTAATATTATATGTGCACAGTAATCTACATAACAAAAATAACATTAATGACATGCATATGTGTGCACACATAAAATTTGAATGTTTAAAAATATGAAATAAAAATCATGTAAGATGGAAATGTTCAAGAATATTGCTGAAATTATTTTTGAGAAAAATAATTCCAGGCCTTATAACTGTAAAATAATAAGAGCTTACAATGATTGAGCACTTATTCTGTGCCAGTGTTCTTTTCCATGCTTTACATGTATCAGTTCAGTTCAGTTCAGACGCTCAGTCATGTTTGACTTCATGTAAAATTCAGATTCACTACGTGAGTTAATAATGATGTGTATATTTCACATATGGCAAAACTAAAGCACTGAGAGTCATAATATTTGGCAAAGGTCACACAGCTGATAACTTTAGAAATTAAATTATTGAGAACAACTCTCAAGCTACAAGCATGAGAAAATTGTAACATTAATATTAGGATGATAGAAGACTCTCTAAAATGAAAAGCATGGAAAAAAGGAGATATTTGATCATTTAAAATGATGCCAAAATATTTAAATAATCTTTAAAATCAAAATACATTTTAGAAAAAAATCAAATAATACAATTTTAATACCAAGTGTGTAAAAAGCACTTATATATTCAAAAAAGAAATTAAAAGCCTGCAAAATGTTCAAATGTACTAGTAATCTAATATGTTGATAAATTAGAGTGAATCTTTGGTAAAAATATAGGAAAATATTTTAAAATGATTTTTATCTTTATACCTGAATATTGTGCGATACTTAGATAATTATAACAAGGTTTTATTAATATGGGAAATTTTATTATAGCATAGATATTTTGTAGGTGTTTTTAAAATGTAGGAATGACATTTTAAATAAATGCATGTGGGCATATACAAAAACATATTGGGTTTTTGTATTTGTTACAGTTATCACTGGGAAGATAAATAACAGACAATTACTATACTTATATATTGTCTTAAATTTCCTAATACACTTTAATGAATGTGCATTATTTCATTTGCAGGGGAAAATATGATGCTTATTTAAAACACCAAATGCATATTCAAACTGACCTGAACAAAGTTAAAATCTATCCTTACTCTCTGATGATTTAGTACTCATAAAGTTTCTGATTTGGAGATGGAGAACTTTGGCTTTGAAAGATTTTATAAATCTCCATCTCTTGTGACAAATTAAAAGGTGTGTGTTAGCATGCTAAGTCAATTCACTTTTGTTTGACTTCTTGTGACTGTATGGACTGTAGGCTGTCAGGTTCCTCTGTCCATGGGATTCTCCAAGCAAGAACACTGGAGTGAGTTTCCACGCACTCCTGTAGGGGATCCTCCTGACTCAGGGATTGAACTCTGGTCTCTTATATCTCTGGCATTGGATTCTCTACCACTAGCACCACCTGGGAAGCTCAGTTAAAAGGTGAGGAACCAAAAAAGGAGCAAGGAGTGACATTTGGTTGCCAGTCCCAGAGTTAATGAAAAGTTAAGCTACATTGTAACTTGGGGAGGGTAAAAAACAGACAACAACAACAACAAAAATTTATCTTTCTTCTATCTACTCCTATATGATTCCTTCCAAATACTTGTGGAAGAAGGTGGCATATACAGAGTGGGCATCATCTTTATAATTCCTTCCAACTCCTAAATTCCTTTAGGTAATATAAGATAAAAAATAGTCTGAACGTTCAATTATACTGCTTTATCAATATTTAAAAATAATGATTTAAAAATAATGGCACTAGTTGGAATCTGAAAATTTTTGGAGTTTAAGTTAGGATAATGAAATAGTCAAAAATATTGAACTTAAACATTATTTTGGATTAATTAAAAAAAATATTTTCAACACTGTATATGCAAAAAACAAACAAAAAAGTCTCCTGCCAAAAGATAGCGATCTGAACCCCATCAGTCAAAATAAGTTTGCCAAAAATGCAACGATTTTTAATGTACTTTATGCATTATTTTATTTTGTTTATTTTTTAAATATAAATTTATTTATTTTAATTGGAGGCTAATTACTTTACACTATTGTATTGGTTTTGACGTACATCAACATGAATCCACTATGGGTGTACACGTGTTCCCCATCCTGAACCCCGCCACCCAACTCCCTCCCCATACCATCCCCCTGGGTCATCCCAGTGCACCAGCCCTGAGCATCCTGTATCATGCATCAAACCTAGACTGGCAATACGTTTCACATATGATATTATACACGTTTTAATGCCATTCTCCCAAATCATCCCACCCTCGCCCTCTCCCACAGAGTCCAAAAGACTGTTCTATACATCTGTGTCTCTTTTGCTGCCTCGCATACAGGGTTATCATTACCATCTTTCTAAATTCCATATATATGCATTAGTATACTGTATTGGTGTTTTTCTTTTTGGTTTACTTCACTCTGTATAATAGGCTCCAGATCCATCCACCTCATTAGAACTTAATCAAATGTATTCTTCTTAAAGGCTGAGTAATACTCCATTGTGTATATGTACCACTGCTTTCTTATCCATTCGCCTGCCAATGGACATCTAGGTTGCTTTCATGTCCTGGCTATTATAAACAGTGCTGTGATGAACATTGGGGTACATGTGTCTCTTTCAATTCTGGTTTCCTCAGTGTGTATGCCCAGCAGTGGGATTGCTGGGTCATATGGCAGCTCTATTTTCAGTTTTTAAAGGAGTCTCCACACTGTTCTCCATAGTGGCTGTACCTGATTGCATTGCCACCACCAGTGTAAGAGGGTTCCGTTTTCTTCATACCACCTCCAGCATTTATTGCTTGTAGACTTTTGGATAGCAGCCATTCTGACTGGCATGAAATGGTAACTCATTGTGGTTTTGATTTGCATTTCTCTGTTAATGAGTGATGTTGAGCATCTTTTCATGTGTCTGTTAGCCATCTGTATGTCTTCTTTGGTGAAATGTCTGTTTAGTTCTTTGGCCCACTTTTTGATTGGGTCATTTACTACCCTGGAATTGAGCTGCAGGAGTTGCTTGTATATTTTTGAGATTAATTCTTTGTCAGTTGCTTCATTTGCTATTATTTTCTCCCATTCTGAAGGCTGTCTTTTCACTTTGCTTATATTTTCCTTTGTTGTGCAGAAGCTTTTAGTTTTAATTAGATCCCATTTGTTTATTTTTGTTTTATTTCCAATATTCTGGAGGCGAGTCATAGAGGATCCTGCTGTGATTTATGTCGGAGAGTGTTTTGCCTATGTTTTCCTAGTTTTGCCTAGTTTTAATGTTTCTGGTCTTACATTTAGATCTTCAATCCATTCTGAGTTTATATTTTTGTGTATGGTGTTAGAAAGTGTTCTAGCTTCATTCTTTTAGAAGTGGTTGACCAGTTTTCCCAGCACCACTTGCTAAAGAGATTGTCTTTCCTCCATTGTATATTCTTGACTCCTTTGTCAAAGTTAAGGTGTCCATAGGTGTGTGGATTTATCTCAGGGCTTTCTATTTTGTTCCATTGATTTATATTTCTGTCTTTGTGCCAGTACCATACTGTCTTGATGACTGTGGCTTGATGTAGTAGAGCCTTAGGTCAGGCAGGTTGATTCCTCCAGTTCCATTCTTCTTTCTCAAGATTGCTTTGGCTATTCTAGGTTTTATTGTATTTCCATACAAATTGTGAAATTAATTGTTCTAGCGCTGTGAAAAATACCATTGGTAGCTTGATGGGGATTGCATTGAATCTATAGACTGCTTTGGGTAGTATACTGATTTTCACTACATTGATTCTTCTGATCCATGAACATGGTATATTTCTCCATCTATTAGTGTCCTCTTTGATTTCTTTCACCAGTGTTTTATAGTTTTCTATATATAAGTCTTTTGTTTCTTTAGGTAGATATATTCCTAAGTATTTTATTCTTTTCATTGCAATGGTGAATGGATTTGTTTCCTTAATTTCTCTTTCTATTTTCTCATTATTAGTGTATAGGAATGCAAGGGATTTCTGTCTGTTGATTTTATATCCTGCAACTTAAAGAAAGCACATGTACATTTAATGGGGGCATTTTTTGCAAAAGGTAAAAGACTTTCTTTGAACATGAATTCTCTGACTTGAGTTTTATTTTGTCTTTATTGCAAATATATATATATATGCATATATATATATGTATATATATATATATTCAAAGAGGATTGTCCATGATTTTCAGTTCCAGTGAAATTAAACAACCCCATAACCACTGCAAAGTTGGTATAGAAGCCTTCTAGATTTGTAGAATATTTCCCCGATCTCTCATGTTTATCTTCTTCCTAATCTGACTGGTTTGTTAGCAAGTCATTATTATTGATTGTTTTCATAGAAATCAACTTAACTTTCGTGGAAATAAGAATTATTTTTGTTATGCTGGACAAATGAGATTTATTTGAATAATATATTTATAAAAGGAATTCTAAGCTAATGTTATAAATACCTCTTATGAAACACAATTCAGTTTAGTTCATTTCAGTCACTCAGTCGTGTCTGACTCTTTGCAACACCATGAATCACAGCACACCATTCCTCCTTGTCCGTCACCAACTGCCAGAGTTCACTCAAACTCATGCACATCGAGTCGGTGATGCTATCCAGCCATCTCATCCTCTGTCATCCCCTTCACCTCCTGCCTTCAATCCCTCCCAGCATCATGGTCTTTTCCAATGAGTCAACTCCTCGCATGAGGTGGCCAAAGTATTGGATTTTCAGCTTTAGTATCAGTCCTTCCAATGAACACCCAGGACTGATCTCCTTTAGGATGGACTGATTGGATCTCCTTGAAGTCCAAGGGACTCTCAAGAGTCTTCTCCAACACCACAGTTCAAAAGCATCAATTCTTCGGCACTCAGCCTTCTTCACAGTCCAACTCTCACATTCATACATGACTACTGGAAAAACCATCAGGTCAGTTCAGTTCAGTCGTTCAGTCATGTCTGACTCTTTGTGACCTCATGAATCACAGCATGCCAGGCCTCCTTGTCCATCACCAACTCCTGGAGCTCACTCAGATTCACATCCATTGAGTCAGTGGTGCCATCCAGCCGTCTCATTCTCTGTCGTCCCCTTCTCCTCCTGCCCCCAATCCCTCCCACCATCAAAGTCTTTTCCAATGAGTCAACTCTTCACATGAGGTGGCCAAAGTACTGGAGTTTCAGCTTTAGCATCATTCCTTCCAAAGAACACACAGGACTGATCTCCTTCAGAAAGGACTGGTTGGATCTTCTTGCAGTCCAGGGGACTCCCAAGAGTCTTCTCCAACACCACAGTTCAAAAGCATCAATTCTTCAGCACTCAGCCTTCTTCACAGTCCAACTCTCACATCCATACATGACTACTGGAAAAACCATAGCCTTGACTAGATGGACCTTAGTCGGCAAAGTAATGTCTCTGCTTTTGAATGCACTATCTAGGTTGGTCATAACTTTTCTTCCAAGGAGTGAACGTCTTTTAATTTCATGGCTGCAGTCACCATCTGCAGTGATTTTGGAGCCCAAGAAAATAAAGTCTGACACTGTTTCCACTATTTCCCCATCTATTTCCCATGAAGTGATGGGACCGGTGCCATGATCTTCGTTTTCTGAATGTTGAGCTTTAAGCCAACTTTTTCACTCTCCAATTTCCCTTCCATCAAGTGTCTTTTTAGTTCCTCTTCACTTTCTGCCATAAGGGTGATGTCATCTGCATATCTGATGTTTTTGATATTTCTCCTGGCAATCTTGATTCCAGCTTGTGTTTCTTCCAGTCTAGCGTTGCTCATGATGTACTCTGCATGTAAGTTAAATAAGCAGGGTGACACTATACAGCCTTGACGTACTCCTTTTCCTATTTGGAACCAGTCTGTTGTTCCATGTCCAGTTCTAACTGTTGCTTCCTGGCCTGCATACAGATTTCTCAAGAGGCAGGTCAGGTGGTCTGGTATTCCCATCTCTCTCAGAATTTTCCATAGTTTATTGTGATCCACACAGTCAAAGTCTTTGGCATAGTCAATAAAGCAGAAATAGATGTTTTTCTGGAACTCTCTTGCTTTTTCCATGATCCAGTGGATGCTGGCAATTTGATCTCTGGTTCCTCTGCTTTTTCTAAAACCAGCTTGAACATCAGAAAGTTCACAGTTCACGTATTGCTGAAGCCTGGCTTGGAAAATTTTGAGCATTACTTTACTAGCATGTAAGATGAGTGCAATTGTGCAGTAGCTTGAGCATTCTTTGGCATTGCCTTTCTTTGGGATTGGAATGAAAACTGAGATTTTCCAGTACTGTGGCCACTGCTGAGTTTTCCAAATTTGCCGGCATATTGTGGGCAGCACTTTTACAGCATCATCTTTCAGGATTTGAAATAGCTCCAGTGGAATGCCATCACCTCCACTAGCTTTGTTCATAGTGATGCTTTCTAAGGCCCACTTGACTTCACATTCCAGGATGTCTGGCTCTAGATGAGTGATTACACCATCATGATTATCTGGGTCGTGAAGATCTTTTTTGAACAGTTCTTCTGTGCATTCTTCCACCTTTTCTTAATATCTTCTGCTTCTGTTAGGTCCAGACCATTTCTGCCCTTTATCGAGCCCATCTTTGCATGAAATGTTCCCGTAGTATCTCTAATTTTCTTGAGGTGATCTCTATTCTTTCCCATTCTGTTCTTTTCCTCTCTTTCTTTGCATTGGTCACTGAAGAAGGTTTTCTTATCTCTTCTTGCTATTCTTTGGAACTCTGCATTCAGATGCTTATATCTTTCCTTTTCTCCTTTGCTTTTCACTTCTCTTCTTTTCACAGCTATTTGTAAGTCCTCCCCAGACAGCCATTTTGCTTTTTTGCATTTATTTTCCATGGGGATGGTCTTGATCCCTGTCTCCTGTACAATGTCATGAACCTCATTCCATAGTTCATCAGGCACTCTATCTATCAGATCTAGGCCCTTAAATCTATTTCTCACTTCCACTGTATAATCATAACGGATTTGATATGTATTTCCCATGAAGTGATGGGGCTGGTAGCCATGATCTTCATTTTCTGAATGTTGAGCTTTAAGCCAACTTTTTCACTCTCCTCTTTCACTTTCATCAAGAGGGTTTTTAGTTTCTCTTCACTTTCTCCCATAAGAGTGGTGTCATCTACATATCTGAGGTGATTGATATTTCTCCCAGCAATCTTGATTCCAGCTTGTGTTCTTCCAGTCCATTGTAACTATTGATAAATCAATTGGAAGAATGTAATTATAGATTAGTTGCTAGCTCGTGTTCAACTCTTGCAACCCCACGGACTGTAGCTGCCAGGCTTGTCTGTCCATGGATTCTCCAGGCAAGAAATCTGTAGTGGGTTGCCAATTCCTTCTCCAGGAGAATTTCCCAACCCAGTAACTGAACCCAGGTCTCCTGCATTGCAGGCAGAGTTTTTTTTTTTTTTTTAAACCAACTGAGTACAAGAGAAGCACCTTTAAAGTATACAAAAAAGTATATATGAAAGTATGAATGTATAGGCATACTAACAAATGTCCTTCTATTAATAATTTGGAGTATTCCACACAGTCTTCAGACTGAAATTGAAGAAAAATCATTTTGAAAATAAAGTGCTATGTGCAGTCATAATTTTGTTCTACTGAGAGAAGAGCGAGTGCCAATTAATCTGACACATCCCTTCGATGAAGACGGTAACAGAGTTGAGGAATTTCTCCACCTCATGTATATTATTTACAGTTTCCACTATATTTACAAAACGTTGCTGCCAGGCTTAATGTACAATTCACAAACATAAAACAATCCTCAACAAAAATGTCTCTGTTGCTAGATGATTTCAACTGTCATATTTCTTAAAATATGCCAATCAAAATTATGTGTAAATCAACTTGCAGTTAGAAAATTCTGAAGAGACAAATGAGCATCACCTCTGACTTTGTATATGATAGTGATTTTCAAGATATCACAGAGTAGAATCTCCTAATTGCTATAGTCATCAGCAACACTTCATACACGCTGAATCATTCTCTGATGGTTCACCTTAAAAGCTACTTTATAATTGTAACAAAACATTGTATTTAGAGAGAAGAAAAACACAATGAAAAAAATTAACCTGAATATATAAAAATATCATCTAAAGGTATTTGGCTAAGAGTTATAGACTTCATTTCCAAGACTGAAGAAAGTTAAATCAGGACTTGGTTTGGGAGAGAATCCAGGTGTATCAGATTTATTATGAAAAACATATAACTAATTTAGAAAATATTTTCACTTCTGTTCACCTCTTCATATTGGAGATAATATTGACTTTTAGCTTAGGAAGAATGTGTGCCCTGTAATGAAACTGAAAAAAAATAAGCAATTTGAAAATAAGGTGCTATGAAAACCCTAATAAAAATTTGCAGAAATAATTTTCAAGGTTTTAAAAATAATTTTAAAATTTATATGTTTCTAATAAAAATAAAGATAATCTATCAGAAAACTGGAATAATGCTTAGTAGAAAAAATTTAAATATAAAATTTTATAATGCAAAATTCCTTTTTCATGATTCTTTAATATCATTCAATACTGGAATATGTTAACATATATATGTGTCTCTAAAATTTTACTATTACAACTCAATAAACATTTATTAAATATCAACTATATGAAAATCACTGTTCAATTGTTGGGGAAATAAACTGATGTAGTTGCTGTTCTCAATTAACTTGCAATGGATATTGTAAAGTAAAATTATTTTGTATTATTATCTAGATGTCAGTTTTCTAGTTGGTGCAATGCAAATGGAAAACTGAGACAAAGATTAGCATTACAGAAGCCAAATCATACTGGTCTTAATGTGACAAGGAGGAAATAAAGGTTGAATTTAACATTATTTATTAAATACTTTTTTCTTGTTAAGCACTCTGTTACTTCCCAGAAAGACAAACCAAAATAAAGCATGACTCCTGCTTAGCGGGTCTCACAAGATACTAAAGGAAATATGCAAATTATAAAACATAATAAGGAGAAGAGAAAATATTTTATACCTTTTCTAGAATCAATGTGGATATAAGTAGAGTTTTCAGTTCCATAGTAGTGGGTTTGGTCAATAGCCCAGGAAGCTATGGCACTGTCTTCACTCTAAACCAACAAACTTTCTCCTCAAATACTCCCCTGAAGCATACTTTGTTGCCTCAAAGGTGTTTTGAGAATAGCTTTATTCAGTGACTTTAAGAAGTTTTCTGGAATAGGTTATATTTATCTCCAAAACTTCTTCAAATTCCATAGACATCAATTAAACCTTCTTTATGTAATGGGAAATATATACCCATACTTCTCTGACTGTATTTCTTTCAAAATTTATCATGTAGGAAATGAGCAATAAATACTAAATACAATGAATTATACTACCTGATTTGAGACAAATACCTATTAAAATATTTATGCACTACATCATAGAAACACACTGCCAGTCACTGAACACATCATAAACAACTACAATAAAATGCCCTCTTAGGTTATATACTATAATAAAAAGCTATAGATTTATTTTAGGTCATGTAAATACAAAAGTACATGACATGAATAATGTAGTTTACAACTTTAAAATTTCTTATATTTGACACATAAAGATAGAATTCAGAGGAACTAACATGTATTTAGTGTGCACGTATTAACCAGAAACTTTATAATACATATTATTTCATTTCATTCTCACAACAAGATTTTCATACTTTAGGTGAGCTCAAACTGTTTATCATGATACAATCCAAAGAACAAACATGTGCTGAAGATAGGAAGTTAAAGTAACTTTATTTCACCTGTAAGCTTTCCACATAGATGGACAGTATTTCTCAAATAGCATTCTGCAAAACAAGAATTTAATAGAATAGTAAAATTCATCATCAATAAAAAATGAAAGTGATAAGGTAAAAAGGTTTATCATTGCATCAGAAAGAATAAAATATCCAGAAATAAATGTACATAAGAAGTTAAAAGACTTGTACTCAAAATTGTAAGATGCTGAAGAAAGAAACTGAAGATGACACAAACAGGTGGGCAAATATATCATGTTCTTGAATTGGAAGATTCAATATATTAAAATGACCATATTACTCAAGGTGATCTACAGACTCAATGCAATTCCTATATAATTATCAATGGTATTTTTCACAGAACTAGAATGAAAATATTTTAATTTGTATGGATACATAAAAGACCCTGAATAGCCAAAGTCATCTTGAGAAAGGATGGAGCTGGAATAATCAGGCATTCTGGCTTCAAATATACTACAAAGCTATAAAATTCAAAACAATATGGTACTGAACACAAACAGACATGTAGTCCAATGGAATAAGATAGAAAACCCAGGAATAAACATATGCAATTTTGGTCAACTAATATATTAAAAAGGAGGCAAGAATACACAATGGAGATAAGACAGTTCCTTTAATAAGTTGTGTTGGTAAAACTGGACAGCTACATGTAAAAGAATAAAACTAGAACATTCTCTGATACTACATGCAAATATATAATCAAAATGGATTAAAGATATAAAAGTAAGACCAGATACTTCAAAACTCCTAGAGCTATACATAGAACATTCTCTGACATAAATTGCAGTAACATTTCTTGGATCCATTTCTTATAGTAATGGAAGTAAAAACAAAAATAAACAAATGGAACCTAATTAAACTTAGAAGCTTTTGTACAGCAAGTGAAATTATAAATAAAATGAAAAAAAAAAAAAAGAAAACCTTACAGAGTGAGAGAAAATATATGCAAGTGATGTGGCTCTCAAGAGATTAAATTCCAAAATATACAGACATCTCTTACTGCTTAATATCAGAAGACAAACAACACAAATAAAAAATAGTCAAAAGACCTAAATAGACATTTCTCCAAAGAAGAGAGATGGCCAAAATATACATCAAAAGATGAGTTCAATATCACAAAATATGAGAGATATTGAAAATCAAAACAATAAACTTGCATCAGTCAAAATGGCAATCATATAAAGTCTCAGTTCAGTGCAGTTCAGTCACTCAGTCATGTCCAACTCTTTGTGACCCTATGGACTGCAGCACACCAAGCTTCCCTGTCCATCACCAATTCCCAGAGCTTGCTCACACTCAAGTCCATCAAGTTGCTGATGCCATCCAACCATCTTATCCTCTGTTGTCCACTTCTCCTACTGCCTTCAATCTTTCCCAGCAACAGGGATTTTTCCAATGAGTCAGTTCTTTGCATCAGGTGGCCAAAGTATTGGAGTTTCAATGTCAGCATCTGTCCTTCCAATGAATATTCAGAATTGATTTCTTTTAGGGTTGACTGATTTGATCTCCATGTACCCCAAGGGACTCTCAAGAGACTTCTCCAATTCCATAGTTCAAAAGCATCAGTTCTTCAGTGCTCAACTTTATAATCCAACTCTCACATCCAAACATGACTACTGGAAAAACCATAGCTTTTATTAGACAGACTTTTGTTGGCAAAGTAAGTCTCTGTTTTTTAATACTGTCTAGGTTTGTCATACCCTTTCTTCCAAAGAGCAAGCATCTTTTAATTTCATGGCTGCAGTCATCATCTGCAGTGATTTTGGGGCCCCCAAAAGAAAGTCTGTCACTCTTTCTATTGTTGCCCCTTCCATTTGCCATGAAGTGATGGGACCAGATGCCATGATCTTAGTTTATTGAATGTTGAGTTTTAAGCCAGCTTTTCACTCCCTTATTTCACTTTCATCAAGAGGCTCCTCAGTTCCTCTTCACTTTCTATCATAAGGATGGTGTCATCTATGTATCTGAGGTTATTGATATTTCTCCTGGCAATATTTATTTCAGCTTATGCTTCATCCAGCCCAGCAATTCACATGATGTACCCTGCATATAAGTTAAATAAGCAGGGTGACAATATTCAGCCTTGACGTACTCCTTTCCCAAGTTGGAACCTGTCTGTTGTTCCATGTCCAGTTTCAACTGTTGCATCTTGACCTGCATAGAGGTTTCTCAGAAGGTAGGTAATGTGGTCTGGTATTCCCAACTCTTTAAAAATTTTCCACAGTGTCTACAAATAATAAACACTGGAGGGGGTTTGGAGAAAAAAGTATTCTCCTACATTGTTGATAGGAATGTGTGCAGTCACTATGGAGAACAGTATGAAGGTTCTTTAAAAAATAAAAATAGAGTTGATATAGGATCCAGCAATCCTACTACTGGACATATATCCAGAAAAATATACAAAAATTAACATAAAATGGATCAAAGACTTAAATGCAAAAACTAAAACAAAAGTTCTTAGAAGAAAGTCTAAGTATAATCTTTATGATCATGAATTAAGCAACAGTTTTTATATACAACACCAAAAGCAAATTGATTAATAAATTAGCACACACCTAAGAACCAACTCAGCAGTGGCCACAGGACTGGAAAGGGTCAGTTTTCATTCTGATCCCAAAGAAAGGCAATGCCAAAGAGTGCTCAAACTACTACCTAATTGTACTCATCTCAAACACTGATAAAGTAATGCTCAAATTCTCCAAGCCAGACTTCAGCAATACATGAACAGTGAACTTGCAGATGTTCAAACTGGTTTTAGAAAAGGCAGAGGAAACAGAGATCAAACTTCCAACAGCTGCTGGATCATGGAAAAAGCAAGAGAGTTCCAGAAAAACAACTGTTTCTGCTTTATTGACTATGCCAAAGCCTTTGACTGTGTGGATCACAATAAACTGTGGAAAATTCTGAAAGAGGTGGGAATATTAGACCACCTGACCTGCCTCTTGAGAAACCTATATGGAGGTCAGGAAACAACAATTAGAACTGGACATGCAACAACAGATTGGTTCCAAATAGGAAAAGAATTACGTCAAGGCTGTATATTGTCACCCTGCTCATTCAACTTACATGCAAAGAACATCATGAGAAACGCTGAGCTGGAAGAAGCACAAGCTGGAATCAAGATTGCTGGGAGAAATATCAATAACCTCAGATATGCAGATGACATCACCCTTATGGCAGAAATTGAAGAGGAACTAAAAACTCTCTTGATGAAAGTGAAAGAGGAGAGTGAAATAGTTGGCTTAAAAAGATGACATCTGGTCCCATCACTTCATGGGAAATAGATGGAGAAACAGTGGCAGACTTTATTTGGGGGGGCTCCAAGATCACTGCAGATGGTGATTGCAGCCATGAAATTAAAAGACACTTACTCCTTGGAAGGAAAGTTATGACTAAAAGATAGCAGATTGAAAAGCAGAGACATTACTTTGCCAACAGAGGTCCATCTGGTCAAGGCTATGGTTTTTCCTGTGGTCATGTATGGATGTGAGAGTTGGACTGTGAAGAAAGCTGAGTGCCAAAGAATTGATGCTTTTAAATGTGGTGTTGGAGAAGACTCTTGAGAGTCCCTTGGACTGCAAGGAAATCCAACCAGTCCATTCTAAAGGACATCAGGCCTGGGTGTTCATTGGAAGTACTGATGTTAAAGCTGAAACTCCAGTACTTTGGCCACCTCATGCGAAGAGTTGACTCATTGGAAAAGACTCTGATGCTGGGAGGGATTGGGGGAAGGAAGAGATGGGGACCACAGAGGATGAGTTGGCTGGATGCCATCACGGACTCAATGGACATTAGTCTGAGTGAACTCCGGGAGTTGGTGATGGACAGGGAGGCCTGGGGTGCTGCAGTTCATGGGTCACAAAGAGTTGGACATGACTGAGCAACTGAAGTGAACTGAACTGAATACTGTATTGGTGTTTTTCTTTCTGGCTTACTTCACTCTGTATAATAGGCCACCTCATTAAAACTGATTCAAGTGTATTCTTAAAGGTTGAGTAATATTCCATTGTGTATATGTACCACACCTTTCTTATCCATTCGTCTGCTGATGGGCATCTAGGTTTCTTCCATGTCTAGGCTATTATAAACTGTGCTGAGATGAACATTGTGGTATACATGTCTCTTTCAATTCTGGTTTCCTTGGTGTGTATGCCCAGCAGTGGGATTGCTGGGTCATATGGAAAAATATATCTACCTAAAGAAACAAAAGACCTATATATAGAAAACTATAAAGCACTGGTGAAAGAAATCAAAGAGCACACTAATAGATGGAGAAATATACCGTGTTCATGGATTGGAAAAATAAATATAGTGAAAATGAGTATACTACCCAAAGCAATCTAAAGATTCAATGCTATCCCTATCAAGCTACCAACGGTATTTTTCAGAGAACTAGAACAAATAATTTCACAATTTGCTTGGAAATACAACAAACCTCGAATAGCCAAAGCAATCTTGAGAAAGAAGAATGGAACTGGAGGAATCAACCTGTCTGACTTCAGGCTTTATTACAAAGCCACAGTCATCAAGACGATATGGTACTGGCACAAAGACAGAAATATAGATCAATGGAACAAAATAGAAAGCCCAGAGATAAGTCATCACACCTATGGACACCTTATCTTCAACAAAGGAGGCAAAATATACAATGGAGGAAAGACAATCTCTTTAACAAGTGGTGCTGGGGAAACTGGCCAACCACTTGTAAAAGAATGAAACTAGAACACTTTCTAACACCACACACAAAAATAAACTCAAAGTGGATTAAAGATCTAAATGTAAGACCAGAAACTATAAAACTCCTGGAAGAAAACATAGGCAAAACACTCTCTGACATAAATCACTGCAAGATCGTTTATGACCCACCTCCCAGAATACTGGAAATAAAACAAAAATAAACAAATTGGACCTAATTAAAATTAAAAGCTTCTGCACAACAAAAGAAACTATAAGCAAGGTGAAAAGACAGCCTTCAGAATGGGGGAAAATAATAGCAAACGAAGCAACTGACAAAGAATTAATCTCAATATACTTTCTCATTAATACCAGGAATTAGGCAAAGATGTCTGCTTTTACCACTTATATTCAGAAGTATAATGGACGTTCTAGACAGTGTAATAAGGCCAAAAACAAAAAAAGAAATAAGAAAAGAAAAGAAATGGGAAAAAAAAAGGCATTCAGAGAAAGGAAAATACGTAAACTGTCTTTATTCAAAGAAGACCCGATAGTCTATGTTGAAAAACCTTATAATCTACAAAGATGCTAATAGAAATTGTTCAACAAGGTCTCCAGATATAAGATAAAAATTAAAATGAGTTTTGCTTCTATATGCTAGTAATATACAATAACAAATTGAAAATAATAAACAATAACATTTACCATAGCTTCAAAGAATGTGAAATATTTGAGGCTAGCCCTGACAGAAGATTTCTCTACTCAAAACTATAAATCATTCCTGAGAGAAATTAAAAATAAATAAACGAAGCTATATACCCTTGTCCACACATCAGAAAATAAATATTGTTAAAAAAGAAATCATTGAATTGATCTATAGATATGATCCAATCATAATTGCAATGAAAGCCAGAATTTTTAACACAGGTGACAAGATGGTTCTGAAATTTGTATGGAAACACAATGGACCTAGAAAAGCCAAAACAATTTAGGAATTATTTCAAATTTAACATCATCAAAACTGTGTGGCCTTTAACTAGACAAACATATTAATGGCTTAGAAAAAAAGTATGATATAATACTGGTACTGCTACTGCTGCTGCTAAGTTGCTTCAGTTGTGTCCGACTCTGTGCGACCCCATAGACGGCAGCCCACCAAGCTCCGCTGTCCCTGGAATTCTTCAAGTAAGAACACTGGAGTGGGTTGCCATTTCCTTCTCCAATGCATGAAAGTGAAAAGTAAAAGTGAAGTCGTTCAGTCGTGTCCAACCCTCAGTGACCCCATGGACTGCAGCCTACCAGGTTCCTCCGTCCATGGGATTTTCCAAGCAAGAGTACTGGACAGTCAATTTATATTTGAAGAAGTTTCATAGATAATTCAATTAATAAAGGATACTTTCTTCAGCAAAAATCCTGAATAGGGTGTCATTCTCAAATGAATTATTTATCATAAATTCAGTAACTAGGAAAATGAATTATTTATAATAAATTCAATAATTTAGTGAGTAAAGGTAGAGCTTAGTGTGGTCTAGAATACATATTATAAAGAAAGACTTCATGTAATAGCTCCTTGGTTCATCTCTTTTTTTTTTTTAAATTTTATTTTTACTTTATTTTACTTTACAATACTGTATTGGTTTTGCCATACATTGACATGGTTCATCTCTTAATAAGTGAAATATGACTTTAAAGTTATTTAATCGTTCTAAGCCACTAACCCATGATCTTCCCTTTAATATCCCACCTCAAAACAAACTTTGTCAGAGAAGGAAACAAATAGAAATTTAACTTAACTTTAATCTTTACTTAGCAATATCCCTAAAAATTAGATAATTAAGGATTAAAGATTTATACATGAGAGCAAAGACTATAAGATTTCTTAAGTTCAGTTCAGTTGCTCAGTCGTGTCCTACTTTTTGCAACCCCATGGACTGCAGCACGCCAGGCCTCCCTGTCCATCATGAAACTTCCAGAGTTTACCCAAACTCATGTCCAAAGTTGGTGATGCCATCCAACCATCTCATCCTCTGTCGTCCTACTTTCCTACTGTGTTCAATCTTTCCCAGCATCAAGGTCTTTTCAAATGAGTCAGCTCTTCACTTCAGGTGACCAAAATATTGGAGTTTCAGCTTCAACATCAGTCCTTCCAATGAACACTCAGGACTGATCTCCTTTAGGAAGGTTGGATGTCCTTGCAGTCCAAGGGACTCTCAAAAGTCTTCTCCAACACAATTCAAAAGCATCAGTTCTTCTGCACTCAGCTTTCTTTATAGTCCAACTTTCATATCCATACATGACTACTGGAAAAACCATAGCCTTGACTAGACGGACTTTTGTTGTCAAAGTAATGTCTCTGCATTTTAATATGCTTTCTAGGCTGGTCATAACTTTCCTTCCAAGGAGTAAGTGTCTTTGAATTTCATGGCTGTAGTCACCATCTGCAGTGATTTTAGAGCCCACAAAATAAAGTCTGACACTGTTTCCACCATTTCCCCATCTATTTGCCATGAAGTGATGGGACCGAATGCCATGGTGTTAGTTTTCTGAATGTTAAGCTTTAACCCAATTTTTTTTAAAAAGAAAATACTGTCAATCCTGATGGTTGAATTAGCTCCAGAGACAGTGGGGAAAAAAAAGTGTTAAGTTGCTCAGTTGTCTTTGCAACCAAATGAATTGTAGCCCACCAGGTTCTTATGCCTTTGGAATTCTCTAGGCAAGAATATTGGCAATGGTAATCTTATCCTTCTCCAGGACATCTTTCCAACCCAGGGATTGAACCCAGGTCTCCTGCATTGCAGGCAGATTCTTTACCACATCAGCCACCAGAGACAGTGAGGAGTTTCATATTATCCAGGAGTTATCAGAAAAAGTCAGGTCACTGCCAGGAAGAGAGACTGAAAATTGTTGGATATGCACCAAATATAAGACACCTTCAGTTTTCATCTTTGAAGAACAGGATGCTCAATTTAACCCGTATCAGAGAAGAATATTATGAAAAAGTAATCCTTAATCCTTTTATGCAAAATAAAAAACAAAACAAAATCATTTCACTCATTCTTCTGGTTTCTCAATGTTTTTAAGTCTTTCATTTTCATGCCAAGCTAAAGGCGTGCCTGCATTGCTTTTCCATTTTAAGTTGACAGCAATCTAGGAAGTACCTTGTTTTTGAAACCATGTAAGGTTGAGTTCAAATATTAGCTCTGCCATTTATTAGTTGAGTTACCTGAAACAATATTTTTAAATATTCTTTGTCTTCTCAAAACAGAATAATTGGAGTGGGGTGGGGTGGAGAATAGTTTTTATTGTGAACAGTGAATGATGAGGCATGGTGAAAATGTGTGTCTCATAGTAGTCATTAAAAAAAAAAATTAGTCTCCTTTTTTGAATATCAAACTTTACACTTTATTTGAAACCCAGCTTCTTTTTAATTCCTCAAAAAACTTTCAGAGCAAAAGTTATTTTAGTACTACTCTAAGTAAAACCATTGTATAACATTTTTGTTCTCCCCTTGTATTGTCCTTCACTGTTTTAAACTTTTGTTTTGGTGAATTCATACAACAGGGCCGAGGTAAAATGGTCCATTTTGTCTTATTTGTGCTAATGGGAACAACCAGTGAAACAGAAACAATTGAAATCATTAGTAGTAACCCATAACATCCTTGTAACAATCTTGGTTGGAAACAAACCACTTATCATATAGGAAACAAGTAAAAATTAAACAAATATCTCTCCTCTATGTGCTTCTCTTCTCCCGAGATCTTGTCTCATCCTCTTTTAAAGCTGTAAATTGTTGTAAAAGCAATCAGACATTTTTAGCAAAAGAAGGAGGGAAGGTAAAGTGTTTATATTATCAACAACAGGAGATGAGTTTTTAATAATAAGGAACAACCTCTTTCTCAGGAACCAGCACAAGAACATCTAGTGGTGTGTTTGTGGCCATGCTTCATTAGCTAAAACACCTTCACAACTATTAGCTCCAGCAGCAGCAGCATCTAAAATCCTTTCAGTGACAAGAAAGTATGTCTAATGGTATTTTCCCTCTCACTAGTAATAGCTATTATGATCCGTCAAGGTCAATATACATAAAAGGAAATGGAAATTTAGAAGAAAGAATGTGAGGGGTTTTTTGAGAACAGAAAAAATACTCAAAGCCTTTGTACAAAAGTGGCAAATTATTGTAATGTTTCATAGACACAATCAAAATAACAAGTATATAATAGAAAAACTACTTTTTAAAATTAATAATGATCATTCTGAATATTAAGTTTCCAAGGGAGAAAAAAAAAAATTCAACCTAGCTGTTAATTTCCTCTTGGTGCAAAAGATTCATGGTATTTTGATAAAGCAGAAGGATATGTGTGTGTCCAGTCATGTCCAACTCTTTGTGACCCCTTGGACTGCAATTTATCATGCTTCTCTGTCCATGGGATTTTCCTGGCAAGAATATTGGAGCAGGTTGCCATTTCCTACTCTAGGGGATCTTCCCAATCTAAGGATGGAACCTGCATCTCATTAATTGTATCTGTGACATAATAGGAGAAATTTTCAAATATCAGGAACTCTTCACCTTTAAAATCTAACAGGGTTATTTGCAATAATTCTATTATTAATTCCTCATGTCTCTGGGTACAGATATCTGGTACCTGTTGTATTTTCATTTATCTAGTACTTACTACATAACAGGCATTCTGCTAAATAATTTACATGGATTTTTAAATTTAATCCTCACAATGCTTTGAAGTAATTTTTATTTGCACTTGAGAAAAAGGATTGTTTGCTTCTTTAATATCACTCTCTGAGAAATTAGAGCAGGTTACATTTTAAAATGGTATCTGTCTGGTTACCAAATTTAGGTCATTGACATAATGTCTCCAGGGCAAAGCTTCTTTCCTTCATTATCTTACTTTATTTAACCTTCATTTATGTTAGGCATTCCACAGCCACTATTTCTTTTTTAATTAATTATTTATTTTTGGCTGTGCTGGATCTTCATTTCTGTATACAGGCTTTCTCTAGCTGTGGTGTGTGGGCTCTTGCTGTGGTGGTTTCTCTTGCTGCAAAGCAGAGGCTGTAGGGCAGGAGGGCTTCAGTAGTTGTGACTTCTGGGCTGTATAGCACAGGTTCAGTAATTGTGGTGCATGGGCTTAGTTGTCATGCAGCATGTGGGACCATACCAGATAGGGATTGAATCTGTGTCTCCTATATTGGCAGGCAGATTCTTTACCAATGAACCACCAGAGAAGCCTGTCACTATTTATTAAATAATGTTTCCACATTGAAAATAGAAACATAAATCTATAATTTCACTCTCAAGATCATAATAACAAAAACTATTTTCTAGGATTTCAAATATCATAAAATTCATATTGCTTTAGCAATATTCTTCAGAATAATTTTTAAAAGATAAAATAATGACTCAGAGAAATCTGAAATGGAGACACATCAAATAATAACTCATTAATATGGGGATATATTACAAGGGGTTCAAGGAGAATTCAAAGAGTACACACACATGTTTGGGAAGTCAGACATGCTGACATAAAATTCCCATATAGATGGAAAACCAGACAATATTAACAAGGCAATAATCAACCCTATCTACAAGGAAATTTGCATTTTTCGGATGAATATTTGGTATTTTACAATTTTCAGAAGAACTTAAAGAAAATGAAAGGCTTAGAGAGTCCACAGAATCACAAACTCAGATGGCACCTAGGTTTCTTTTGAAGACACACAATAATCTTTTCATCCTTCCTAAAGTCTTTCACAATTTTTCCCTAACTTCTCTAATTTCACCTAAATTGTAACACCAAGAAAAAAAAAGGGGGGGGGAGGGTTGCCAAACTTGCTTACCACAGCTAGTACATTGAAATAGAGGAATCCTGACATACATTTATCTCCTTCTTCTCTGAAATCTCACTGGAATTACAATATAGAAATGAAAAAAAAGTATAATCCCTCAAAAATAAGGAAAAGGTCACAAGGTGGACCACAGAAAGCTACCAGCATCCTACAAATAGCAGCATGTAAGCCCATGAACTCTTGCCTCCCACAGGAGATTGATCCAACATTTAATTTTTATAGGCATTTAACCAGAAAGACTCTGGGCTCAGTAATATCCAGAGCTCTTGATAGAGAGGAGTAAGCACAGGAATGAAAGCAGGAGGATTAATGGAAAGGTGCCCCAGTGAACCATCAGACGTTTTGTACCTTCTCTCTCCTCTCTGGAATATGCTTGTAAGACCCGGGATTTGAAGATTCTTCCCTTAAGAAACCGAAAAATTCCAAAGAAATGAACTTCATGTACTCATACTGCAGATCTGCCAAATTTTCCTTAACAGACAAAAGAAAGCAAATGTTGAGGAGAACTAACTTTTCCTCTACTCTCTTAGACTGGTTTAATGAGGGTGTGAAAATTAAATTAACAGAAGATAGATTAGCAAAGACAAAAAAGATAGATTTATGTCTGCACTGGAGTGACAAAGAGATGTGGCTCAGAGAAATTAGCATTTGAGTTTTATATACTATCTTAATGGACTTCCCAGGGGTGCAGTGGTAAAGAATCTGCCTGCCAATGCAAGATATGCAAGAGACATGGGTTCAACCCCTGGGTTGGGAAGATCCCCTGGAGAAGGGAGTGGCAGCTCACTCCAGTATTTTTGCCTGGAAAATTCCATGGACAGAGAAGCCTGGCGGTCTATATAGGCTGTGGGGTCACAAAGAATCAGACCTGACCGAGCAACTGAGTGCAAGCACAAGAACAAAACACAATACTCTCTTAATAGGGGATAAGGTGGGACACAGTGGAGAACAAAGAACTTATTTGTAGGAGGGAAAAGGGTCACTTATGAAAAACAAACAAACAAACAAAAACCTTTGGGATATATAAATAAGCCCTTATAAGAAAAGATAGGTGATATGGTAGTTTTGTGACAATGTCTGTTTGGGTATAGCACTGATTTATCTTTGGGAAGAAAAAATTGAAGTTATTCTGAGGGAAGAGTTTTTGACAACTGAATTGATTTGGAGTCTCTGCATTTAAGCAGTTAAGGATTTCAGGAACTCAAATGCCTTCAATTCACGGTAATTTTTATGCCAATTGGCTTATTCAGGACCCTCTCACAAGTCTTCCCACACCCTACCATTAAAACAATTAAAATTGGATAGGGCTTTGCTGGTGGCTCAGCCATAAACAATCTGCCTGTCAATACCTGCCAATGCAAGAGAGGCAGGTTCGATCCCTGAATCAGGAGAAACCCTGAAGAAGGAAATGGCAACACAATCCTGTATTGTTGCCTGGGAAATCCCATGGACTCACAAAGAGTTGGACATGACTTAGCGACTAAACAACAACAACAAAATGTTATAATAGAAACAACAATGACACATATTGTAACTAGCAAAGAATACAAATGACCTCTGTAGAGAAAATAAAAATTAAAACTCTGTACTCAATACACAAATTTACACACCAATAATATAATGTCTGAGATATCAAAATTGTGTAATTCATTAAATGGGCTGACAGGAGGAAGATGTATTCAATGTATTAATAGATCTACTTTGGAAAGGATTATTTCTTTTCTGGTTCAGTTCCCTACTGGCTCAGATGGTAAAGAATCCACCTGCAATGCATGAGACCTGGGTACAATCCCTGAGTGGGGAAGATCCCCTGGAGGAGGGCATGGTAAGCCACTCCAGTATTCTTCCCTGGAGAATCTCCATGGATAGAGGAGCCTGGTGGGCTATAGGCTATGCGGTCGCAAGGAGTTGGACATGACTGAGTGACTAAGCACAAAATGTGGTTGACTTCATGAAAATATGAAAAGACAAAACGATAAGACACTGAAAGATGAACTTCTCAGATCGGTAGGTGCCCAATATGCAACAAGAGATCAGTTCACTTCAGTTCAGTCGCTCAGTCGTGTCTGACTCTTTGCAACCCCATGAATTGCAGCATGCCGAGCCTCCTTGACCATCAGCAACTCCCGAAGTTCACTCAAACTCACGTCCATCAAGTCAGTGATGCCATCCAGCCATCTCATCCTCTGTCGTCCCCTTCTCCTGCCCCCAATCCATCCCAGCATCAGAGTCTTTTCCAATGAGTCAACACTTCGCATGAGGTGACCAAAGTACTGGAGTTTCTGCTTTAGCATCATTCCTTCCAAAGAACACCCAGGACTGATCTCCTTCAGAATGGACTGGTTGGATCTCCTTGCAGTCCCTTGGACTCTCAAGAGTCTTCTCCAACACCACAGTTCAAAAGCATCAATTCTTCAGCACTCAGCCTTCTTCACAGTCCAACTCTCACATCCATACATGACTACTGGAAAAAACATAGCCTTGACCAGACGGACCTTTGTTGGCAAAGTAATGTCTCTGCTTTTCAATATGCTATCTAGGTTGGTCATAACTTTCCTTCCAAGAAGTAAGCGTCTTTTAATTTCATGGCTGCAATCACCATCTGCAGTGATTTTGGAGCCCCAAAAATAAAGTCTGACACTGTTTCCACTATTTCCCCATCTATTTCCCATGAAGTGATGGAACCAGATGCCATGATCTTCGTTTTCTGAATGTTGAGCTTTAAGCCAACTTCTTCACTCTCCTCTTTCACTTTCATCAAGAGGCTTTTTAGTTCCTCCTCACTTTCTGCCGTAAGGGTTGTGTCATCTGCATATCTGAGGTTATTGATATTTCTCCTGGCAATCTTGATTCCAGTTTGTGCTTCTTCCAGCCTAGTGTTTCTTATGATGTATTCTGCATATAAGTTAAACAAGAGATCAGTGGAGAAATAACTCCAGATAGAATGAAGAGATGGAGCCAAAACAAAAACAACACACAGTTGTGGATGTGACTGGTGATGGAAGGAAGGTTCGATGCTGTAAAGAGAAACATTGCATAGGAACCTGGAATGTTGAGTCCATGAAACAAGGCAAATTGGAAGTGGCAAACAGGAGATGGCAAGAGTGAACATCAACACTTTAGGAATCATTGAGCTAAAATGGACTGGAATGGGTAAATTTAACTCATATCTACTACTGTGGACAAAAATCCCTTAGAAGAAATGGAGTAGCCATCATAGTCAACAAAAGAGTCTGAAAAGCAGTACTTGGATGTAATCTCAAAAAGGACAGAATGACCTCTATTAATTTCCAAGGCAAATCATTCAACATCATGGTAATCCAAGCCTATGCCCCAACCAGTGATGCTGAAGAAGCTGAAGTAGAACGGTTCTATGAAGACCTACAAGACTTTCAAAATTAACACCCCCAAAAGATGTCCTTTTCATTATAGATGTCCTTTTCATTATGCAATAGTAGGAAGTCAAGAAACACCTGAAGTAACAGGCAAGTTTGGCCTTGGAGTACAGAATGAAGCAGGGCAAAGGCTAATAGAGTTTTGCCATGAGATTGCCCTGGTCATAGCAAACACCATCTTCCAACAATACAAGAGAATACTTCACACATGGACATCACCAGATATTCAACACCAAAATCAGATTGATTATTCTTTTCATCCAAAGATGGAAAAGCTCTATACAGTCAGCAAAAATAAGCCTGGGAACTGATTGTGGTTCAGATAATGAACTTCTTATTGCCAAATTCAGACTTAAATGGAAGAAAGTGGGGAAAACCACTAAGCCATTCAAGTATGAACTAAATAAAATCCCTTATGATTATACAGTGGAAGTGAGACATATTTAAGGGACTAGAACTGATAGAGTGCCTGATGAACTATGGGTGCAGGTTCATGACATTGTATAGGAGACAGGGGTCAAGACCATTCCCAAGAGAAATAAATGCAAAAAAGCAAAATGGCTGTCAGAGGAGGCCTTAAAAATAGGTGTGGAAAGAAGAGAAGCAGAAAGCAAAGGAGAAAAGGAAAGATACCCATTTGAATGCAGAGTTCCAAAGAATAGCAAGGAGAGGTAAGAAAGCCTTCCTCATTGATCAGTGCAAAGAAATAGAGGAAAAGAATAGAACGGGAAAGACTAGAGATCTCTTCAAGAAAATGAGAGATACCAAGGGAACATTTCATGCAAAGATGGGCTCAATAAGGGACAGAAATGGTATGGACATAACAGAAGCAGAAGATATTAAGAAGAGGTGCCAAGAATACACAGAACGAATATTCAAAAAATATATATACAAAAAGGATCTTCATGACCCAGATAACCAAGATGGTGTGATCACTCACCTATAGCCAGACATCCTGGAATGCAAGGTCAAGCGGACCTTAGGAAGCATCAGTACAAACAAAGCTAGTGGAGGTAATAGAATTCCAGTTAAGCTCTTTCAAATCCTAAAAGATGATGCTATGAAAGTGCTGCACTCAATATGCCATTAAATTTGGAAAACTCAGCAGTGGCCACAGGACTGGAAAAGGTCAGTTTTCATTCCAATTCTGAAAGAAATGTGGCAAAGAAAATGAATGTTCAAACTACCCACAATTGCACTCATCTCACACACTAGCAAAGTAATGCTCAAAATTCTCCAAGCCAAGCTTCAACAAAATACATGAACTGAGAACTTCCAGATATTCAAGCTGGATTTAGAAAAGGCAGAGGAACCAGAGATCAAATTGCCAACATTTGCTGGATCATCAAAATAGCAAGAGAGTTCCAGAAAAACATCTATTACTGCTTTATTGACTATGCCAAAGCCTTTGACTGTGTGGATCTCAATAAACTGTGGAAACTTCTGAAAGAGATGGGAATACCAGACCACCTGACCTGACCTGACTCTTGAGAAATTGGTATGCAGGTCAGGAAGCAACAGTTAAGAACTGGACATGGAACAATAGACTGGTTCCAAATAGAAAAAGGAATACATCAAGGCTGCATACTGTCACCCTGCTTATTTAACTTCTATGCAGAGTACATCATGAAAAACACTGGGCTGGAGGGAACACAAGCTGGAATCAAGATTTCCAAGGGAAATATCAATAACCCCAGATATGCAAATGACACCACCCTTACAGCAGAAAGCAAAAAACTAAAGAGCCTCTTGATGAAAGTGAAAGAGGAGAGTGAAAAGTTGGCTTAAAGCTCAACATTAAGAAAACTAACATCATGGCATCCAGTCCCATCACTTCATGGCAAATAGATGGGGAAACAGTGGAAACAGTGAGGGGCTCCAAAATCACTGCAGATGGTGATTGCAGCCATGAAATTAAAAGATGCTTGCTCCTTGTAAGGAAAGTTTTGACCAACCTAGACAGCATATTAAAAAGCAGAGACATTACTTTGCCAACAAAAATCCATCTAGTCAAGGCTATGGTTTTTCCAGTAGTCATGTATGGATGTGAGAGCTGGACTATAAAGAAAGCTGAGTGCCAAAGAATTGAAGCTTTTGAACTGTGGTGTTTGAGAAGACTCTTGAGAATCCTTTGGACTACAAGGAGATCCAACCAGTCCGTCCTAAGGGAAATCATTCTTGAATATTCATTGGAAGGACTGATGCTGAAGCTGATATTCCATATTTTGGCAACCTGATGTGAAGAACTGACTCCTTGGAAAATACCTTGATGCTGGGAAAGATTGAAGGCAGGAGGAGAGGAGAAGGGCATGACAGGATGAGACAGTTGGATGGCATGACTGACTCAATGGACATGATTTTGAGTAGACTCCAGGAGTTGGTGAAGGACAGGGAAGCCTGGCATGCTACAGTCCATGAAGTCCCAAAGAGTCAGACATGACTGAGCGACTGAACTCAACTCAACTGAGCAACTAAGCACACATGGTATAAAGTGGATAAATTGCTTAAGTGAGAAAATGCCTTTGTTTACAAATGAGGAAAGAATAAAGGAAGCAAAGACATGACCAAATAATAATGCTGTAGGATGTAACATTAGTTATGCTTTCATACCTCTTTGATCCTGGAATGCCTAAGAACTACTTAAGTGATTGTATCTGGATTTCCTGTCAGTTAGCAACAGCAAAATAGAGACATGGTATATCAGAAATGGAAGAATCTGAAGCATCATTTATGCCAACTGCTTCATTTCACAGGTAAGCAAATCAAGTTCCAGGGAGGCTAAGAAAGACCCATGAGGTGCCTAAATGTGCTCAGATGCCCCAGGTGCTTAAAATCAGACTAAAGATCCAGGGCCCCTGCCTTTGGCTAGATTGCATCAGTTTTTAAGAAGTGTGTGTGTGTGTGAAAGTCACTCAGTTAGTTGCATCCAATGCTTTGCGACCCCATGGCCTGTAGCCCACCGGTTCTTCTATCCATGAGATTCTCCAGGCAAGAATACTGGAGCTGGCTGCCATGACCTCCTCCAGGGGACCTTCCCAACACAAGGGTTGAACCCATGTCTCCTATTTTTCCTGCACTGCAGATGGATTCTTTACCACTGAGCCACCAGAGAAGTCCATTGTATGTCAGAAACACTCATTTTTTATGTTGTTGCTTTGATATATTCTGACATATATATCTGTGCTACTTTTGTCATCATATTCATCTTTTATACATTGATTGATAGGATCATATAATCTAACCTTTGAGTTTTATCAAACTAATAATAATTCTCTAAAAATATTATGTTATTTCTCATGAGATTGTGATAAAAATGCAAAGGAATTTGAGAAGAGTTGTAACATTTAAAATATCTCTCCTTTCCATTAAATAAAACAGCATTCCATGTAATTGTCTCCTATATTTCTAAGAAATCTGTCATTTCATACACTTAAATGTACCACGAAGAAATATTATTTACTCAGTATTTAATTTTTATTATGAAAGATAACTCATTTTTTGGTTATAATTTGTACCTGGTGATCAGGAGAGTAAGGAAATGTCATACGTATATATTTTATATTTTACAAGTATATGTATAACATACAATTATTTCATTATCATCTGAGGAGAAAGTATAAAGATTAGTATCTTAGACTTAAAAGGCAAAGCAAAATCGAATTGTTTATTGCTGACTACTAAATTCCCAGAGTATGCGTAAGTGTGTGTAAACGTGCATGTGTTCAGTCGTGTCCGACTCTGCAATCCCACGGACTGTAGCCTACCAGTCTCCTCTGTCCATGGAATTTTCCAGGCAAGAATATTGCAGTGGGTTGCCATTTCCTTCTCCAGGGGATCTTCCCCACCTAGGGATTGAACCCACATTTCTTAAATCTTCTGCATTGGAAGGTGGACTCTTAAACCAGTGAGCTACCTAAGAAGACCCCATGGTATGATACCATGCCTATTAGGGGAAAATAGGAATACTAGATGTGTCATTTTCTCTAGCTCACTATCTTCAGTGAAATGAGGGTAGTTATATACAGTATGCAGTCCTTAATGACTGGGCTTTTTTCATTTAACTTATATACTTGTAATTCATCTACAAGTTTTATGTATATTTTTAATCATTTTTACTATAATAAGATATTTCTTTCTGTGGATTTACTACAATTTATTTATTCTAATGTCAATGGACTACTTTGTGGTTTTCAATTTTAAGCTATTTTTATAATATTTCTGTGAACATATTTGTACTTATCTGTTGTATACATTTTTACACATTTCTGTTGGTTTTTACTCAGGAATAGCACTGCTGAATCATAGGTTAAAGATATGTTTAGCTTTATGAAGTTCTGCCAAGAAATTTGCTAAAATGATTTAACAATTCTGTTTCACAAATAATGTTATTCCACATCCTAACCAACACTACCATCCATCTAAAATAGATTTTGTTGGTGGTGCAGAGTTTAAAGCATCTGCCTGCAATGTGGGAGACCTGGGTTCGAGCCCTGGGTTGGGAAGATCCCCTGGAGAAGGAAATGGCAACCCACTCCAGTATTCTTGCCTGGAGAATCCCATGGACAGAGGAGCTTGGTGGGCTACAGTCCACAGATCGCAAAGAGTCAGACACGACTGAGCGACTTCACTTTCACTTTCACTTTCATGGTGTGATGAAGGGGGTCAAGGTTTGTGGTTTGTTCATTTTTTTAATATGGGATCCAAGTTTCACTACGTCATTTTATCAAAACTGTTCTTCCTTCATTCTGTAGTTCACCTGTGTCAAAAATCAGATGTTCAAAATATGTGTGAAACTGGTGTTGAGCCATCTTTTATGCTCTTTTATACCTATCAACATTGTATTTATATAGCTTTGTCATAAACAATGGTTTCTGTCAGCATTAAATATAAGTTCTCCAACTTTGTTTTTTACAATTACATTGACTATTCTTACATATTCATACTTAAAAATTCTGAAATGAATCTATTTTCCATTTTTCAGTGTGACATTGTGATTGAACTAACTACAGATCAATCGATGCCAACTGAGTGATTTATAAAAGATGTTACCTGTAGTAGGTAAATTATAAAGTAAACACTCTTATATAACAGAGACACCTTTTAGCTCCCCAAATTTGCCATTTCTCTTTATATATTACAGAGCTGTTAAAAACACCTTCCCATCCAGAGACTAAATTCCACATTATCCTTTAAATCTAGTTGATGCTATATAATTACTTCTTACTCAAAAACAGTAGTTGAGGTGATATGGGTCACCTCAGACCAAAGACTTAGAAAGTGCATGTTCATATTCACCTTCCATCACCCATCGCAGATGCAGAGTAGCCTTAATCCATTTGGTCACTTTAGACCAAAAAGTTACAGAGTGCATGTTCAGTTTCACCCTCCCATCACTGATTGCAGATACAGAGTATCTTTCATCCCTTTGGGGCAAGGTCACAGAGTAGGAGGAGCCTATCGCCCTAAACCACCACATGGAAGAGAACAGCAATGTCAACCACAGCTTTTGCTCTTACTAAATGGTATCTTAACATATATGTCATTTGGTGAGTCTGTATAATATTCTAAATAAGTTGAGAGATGTGCAGTTCAGTTCAGTTCAGTTCAGTCGCTCAGTCATGTCCGACTCTCTGCGACCCAATGAATCGCAGCACGCCAGGCCTCCCTGTCCATCACCAACTCCCAGACTTCACTCAGACTCACATCCATCGAGTCAGTGATGCCCTCCAGCCATCTCATCCTCTGTCGTCCCCTTCTCCTCCTGCCCCCAATCCCTCCCAGCATCAGAGTCTTTTCCAATGAGTCAGCTCTTCGCATGAGGTGGCCAAAGTACTGGAGTTTCAGCTTTAGCATCATTCCTTCCAAAGAAATCCCAGGGCTGATCTCTTTCAGAATGGACTGATTGGATCTCCTTGCAGTCCAAGGGACTCTCAAGAGTCTTCTCCAACACCACAGTTCAAAAACAGCAATTCTTCAGGGCTCAGCCTTCTTCACAGTCCAACTCTCACAACCATACATGACCACAGGAAAAACCATAGCCTTGACTACATGGACCTTAGTCGGCAAAGTAATGTCTCTGCTTTTGAATATGCTATCTAGGTTGGTCATAACTTTTCCTTCAAGGAGTAAGTGTCTTTTAATTTCGTGGCTGCAGTCACCATCTGCAGTGATTTTGGAGCCTCCCCAAAATAAAGTCTGACACTGTTTCCACTGTTTCCCCGTCTATTTCCCATGAAGTGATGGGACCGGATGCCATGACCTTCGTTTTCTGAATGTTGAGCTTTAAGTCAACTTTTTCACTCTCCACTTTCACTTTCATCAAGAGGCTCTTTAGTTCCTCTTCACTTTCTGCCATAAGGGTGGTGTGTCATCAGCATATTTGAGGTTATTGATATTTCTCCCGGTAATCTTGATTCCAGCTTGTGTTTCTTCCAGTCCAGCATTTCTCATGATGTACTCTGCATAGAAGTTAAATAAGCATGGTGACAAAATACAGCCTTGACGTACTCCTTTTCCTATTTGGAACCAGTCTGTTGTTCCATGTCCAGTTCTAACTGTTGCTTCCTGACCTGCATACAGATTTCTCAAGAGGCAGGTCAGGTGGTCTGGTATTCCCATCTCTTTCAGAATTTTCCACAGTTTATTGTGATACACACAGTCAAAGGCTTTGGCATAGTCAATAAAGCAGAAATAGATGTTTTTCTGGAACTCTCTCACTTTTTCGATGATCCAGTGGATGTTGCCAATTTGATCTCTGGTTCCTCTGCCTTTTCTAAAACCAGCTTGAACATCAGGGCGTTCATGGTTGATGTATTGCTGAAGCCTGGCTTGGAGAATTTTGGCATTACTTTACTAGCATGTGAGATGAGTGCAATTGTGTGGTAGTTTGAGCATTCATTGGCATTGCCTTTCTTTGGGGTTGGAATGAAAACTGACCTTTTCCAATCCTGTGGCCACTGCTGAGTTTTCCAAATTTGCTGGCATATTGAGTGCAGCACTTTCACAGCATCATCTTTCAGGATTTGAAATAGCTCAACTGAAATGCCATCACCTCCATTAGCTTTGTTCATAGTGATGCTTCCTAAGGCCCACTTGACTTCACATTCCAGGATGTCTGGCTCTAGATGAGTGATCACATGAAGATCTTTTTTGTACAGTTCTTCTGTGTATTCTTGCCACCTCTTCTTAATATCTTCTGCTTCTGTTAGATCCATATAATTTCTGCCCTTTATTGAGCCCATCTTTACATGAAATGTTCCCTTGGTATCTCTAATTTTCTTGAAGAGATCTCTAGTCTTTCCCATTCTGTTGTTTTCCTCTATTTCTTTGCATTGATTGCTGAAGAAGGCTTTCTTATCTCTTCTTACTATTCTTTGGAACTCTGCATTCAGATGCTTATATCTTTCCTTTTCTCCTTTGCTTTTCACCTCTCTTCTTTTCATAGCTATTTGTAAGGCCTCCCCAGACAGCCATTTTGCTTTTTTGCATTTCTTTTCCATGAGGATGTTCTTCATCCCTGTCTCCTGTACAATGTCATGAACCTCATTCCATAGTTCATCAGGCACTCTATCTATCAGATCTAGGCCCTTAAATCTATTTCTCACTTCCACTGTATAATCATAAGGGATTTGATTTAGGTCATACGTGAATGGTCTAGCGGCTTTCTCAACTTTATTTAATTTAACTCTGAATATGGTAATAAGGAGTTCATGATCTGAGCCACAGTCAGCTCCCAGTCTTGTTTTTGTTGACTGTATAGAGCTTCTCCATCTTTTTCTGCAAAGAATATAATCAATCTGATTTCGGTGTTGACCATCTGGTGATGTCCATGTGTGGAGTCTTCTCTTGTGTTGTTGGAAGAGGGTGTTTGCTATGACCAGTGCATTCTCTTGGCAAAACTCTATTAGTCTTTTTCCTGCTTCATTCCGCATTCCAAGGCCAAATTTGCCTGTTACTCCAGGTGTTTCTTGACTTCCTATTTTGCATTCCATACCCCTATAATGAAAAGGACATCTTTTTTGGGTGTTAGTTCTAAAAGGTCTTGTAGGTCTTCATAGAACTATTCAACTTCAGCTTCGTCAGTGTTACTGGTTGGGGCATAGACTTGGATTACTGTGATATTGAATGGTTTGCCTTGGAAACAAACAGAGATCATTCTGTCATTTTTGAGATTGCATCCAACTACTGCATTTCGAACTCTTTTATTGACCATGATGGCTACTCCATTTCTTCGGAGGGCTTCATGCCCGCAGTAGTAGATATAATGGTCATCTGAGTTTAATTCACCCAGTTACTAAGTTTTAAACTTAGTCAAAACTCTATTTATTAGTCTTTGCTTAGTCAGTGCTTAAACCATTTCACATCTTCTCAAGTGATACCCAAATTAGAGAGAGTCTTCTTTAGAAAGTACTTGGATAGTCACCATCTGTAAGCTCAGTAAGCTCTTCAGTGTGAAGAATTGTGTCCTTTTTATGCTGTGTAGATAGTATCTATCTAACAAAGTAACAGCTTAGTTAAAAAATCTTTCCAAGTGAACTCACTGATAACTGGTAGTCTCAACCAAATGTTCATACTGTAATGTAGAGTTGATTAGATTTATCCCATTTCAACTATTTTTTAAAAACAATTTCACAACATTCATTATTAAGTTCTTCTGGCATGTGACAGACAAGGATCTGTGAAGAACTAAAATGCATCAATATTTGAGATATTTATCCACTTCTGAATAAACTAGATAGAAACATGTATGTGCAAGTGTCCTAAGTCATCTTAGTCATGTCTGACTCTTTGCGACCCTAAGGATTGTAACCCACCACGCTCCTCTGTCCATGGGATTCTGCAGGCAAGCATATTAGAGTGGGTTGCCATGACTTCCTCTAGGGGATCTTCCTGACCTAGGGATTAAGCCCATGTCTCTTATGCTTTCTGCACTGGCAGATGGGTTCTTTAGCTCTAGGGCCACCTGAGAAGCCCAGAAACATATATAACTAATGACAAAATACCTGCATGTGACAGCTATTTGTTCTCCTATGCATTGTCAAACTCTCTTAACTGGAAATTCAGTCTTCTGTTGATGACTAGCTAGAAATCAGCTTTCAGGCTGCACCAGAGCCTGGCTGATTTTGCTTCATTTTGCCCTCTGGTTGGATTCCATGGTTGTCTTGGCAGGTCATTGCCTATTCATGTAGACATCTCTAAAGATGAACTTGCTGCAGGGATGCTGCAGGGCTTTAAGGCTTCAAGTTACAAAGTTTCTGCCTAAAATGTTCTTGCATCTATTGTGCTTCCACCTACCTCTCCAACTCATCTCTCACACAATCGACCTCACTCATGGTTTATGCTCTAGCAACACAAACTACTTCAAATTCCCTGACACATTGTATTGATTCTTAACTCTGCACCTTGGCACAAGCTTCTTCCTAGGCCAGGAATGCCATCCTCTGTTTCTTGTTTATTTGGCAAGCATCTAAACCTACCTGGCAAGGCCCTACTCAGACATCACTCCTTCTCTTATAACGTCCCCGAGTTTTGCAATCCAGAATTCTCATGACCTAAAACAAGAAAGGACAAAATCCATTCATCTCATGCTAACATTCAGTATTTTCCACAAGATGTCCAGCATATTAATTCATCAATTTGATGGAGTGTTTCTAAGTTTTAAGCAAAATACAAGATATTAAAGATAAAAAGATGTCACCATATGGTCTGTCTATAAAGAGCTTTGCTTGGTGTAGGTGAATCCAGCAACTTAGATGCACCATTTTGTTGTTATTTTAGTCCTAAGTCATGAGTCACACTTGTGGCTCAGTGGTAAAGAATCCACCTGCCAATGTAGGAGATGCCATTCAATCCCTGGGTTAGGAAAATCCCCTGGAGAAGGAAATGGCAAACCACACCAGTATTCTTCCCTGGGAAACCCCATGGCCAGAGGAGCCTGGTGGGCTACAAGTACATGGGATCTCAAAGAGTTGGACATGACTGAGCAACTAGCAAAAATAAGGAGCTCACTGGATAATGGAAAAGACCAAACACCAAACAAACAAGCAAAACCCAACCTGTATAGCATAATGGGCTCATATATAAATTTAGTCTATGAGGCAATAAAAGAATAAGAAGGATTAAGTAAATAACTTAGACTGAATCATATACGGTTTTCAACAAAGGGAGGGAAGAAAGAATAGCAGGAGCAAGGTGACAAAGGAATGGGAAAGAAAGAAAAATAAAAGGAAGATATCTTTGAAAGGAAAGTTTTCACAGAAAAGTTTTAATTTTAGAGTTAAGTTTGCACAATAGAAAAGATTCACCAGGCAAGTAGTAACATCCAGAATTACCAGAAAGATTGCGGAAAATACATTTTAAAAGAAAGGTTGCGACCAGGTATACCATTCACAATACATAAATAGGTAGGGCTCAGATCCTAGCTTTCACACAGGATCCTGTATATATGGCTCTGCTCTAAGACTGACATAAAATGTGGAAACTAAAAACTTAGTGGACAATGACTACTCGGTCTCTGCCATTTTGTATGTGTGAAATTAAGTAAACCAAATGGCCAGAGATGACCACAACAAGGTAGCAAGAATGTACAGACTGACAACACCTAACACAGTGTGTGACTATTAACCTAGAGTGGAAGTTCTTGAGATCAGAGTTTTTTTTTTTAATTTTGTTCAATGCTGAATTGCTAGCCTCTATGATGAAAACTGGCATATAAAATGAATTTCAGAAATATTTATGAAAATAATACTAGCATGAATATAGCCAGTGGAAAATAAAAAGGAAACAAAAGTAAATATATTCATGTAAAATATCCAAGAGCAATAATTGTAGTGCTTCCTTTTTTAACATCCCTTTTCCCCATCTTTATTCAGATATAATTGACATATAACATTATGAAAGTTTAAGGTATACTACACTTTGATTTGGCATACTATCATTGCAAAATTACTATCACCATATCTTTAGCTAACACCTGCTATTACATCACATAATTAGCATTTCTTTCTTGTTGGAACTTTTAAAAATTACTTTCTTAGCAACTTTCAAGTATAGACACAGTATTACTAACTATAATTACTATACATTATTAGATCACCAGCACTAATTCATCTTATAACTGAAATCTGTACTCTTTGACCAACATCTCCCCTTTTCCCCATAGTATATCCCCTGTTAACCACAATTCTTGTCTGTTACTATGAATATGTAATTTTAAAAAAATTCCACATATAAATGAGATCATGTTTATTTGTGTGAGACCTATTTTTCTGTCTGACTTATTTCATGTAGCATAATGCCCTTAAAGTCCATCTGGGTTGTTGCAAATAGGATGTCCTTCTTTCTCATCTCTGAAAAATATTCTGAGTGTATATAAACTGTGCTTCTCAGGTGGTGTTAGTGGTAAGGAACCTGCCTGACAATACAGGAGACAGGAGACTTGCAGGTCCCATCCCTTGTGGTTGCAAAGAGTCAAACATGACTGAAGCAACTTAGCACACACCCACATATATAAACCATGTCTTTAATATCATTCATCCATTGACAAACACTTAGGTTGTTTCCATATTCTGGCTATTGCAAATAATGCTGCTGTGCAAATGTCTCAAGTTTCTGTTTTTATTTTCTTTGAGTACGCAGTACTCCTGCCTTATCCACAGTTTCACTTTCTTCAGTTCCAGTAACCCTTAGACAACCATGGTCAGAAAATATGGAAAACTCCAGAAATAAACACGTCATAAGTTTCACATCGCATGATCCTCTGAGCAGCACCACAAAAACTCAGACTGTTCGGCTCCACTCTTCCTGCATGTGACTCATCTCTTTGCCTGTCAGTTAGCAGCCACCGGCTTATCAGATAGTCCAGGTCTCACAGTGCTTGTGTTCAAGCTGCCCTTATTTCATTAAATGGTCCCAAAACTCAAGAGTAGTGACACAGGTAATTCGCATACACCAAAGAGAAGCAATTAAGTGCTTCCTTTAAGTGAACAGGTGAATATGTTACTAGCAAAGGCCATTAATTCCTTGGGAATAAAAATAGAGTCTGGGGAATAAAATAAAGTCTGACTTTTTCTTTTTTTTCCCATTGTGCTACATGCAGAGGCCCCACACCTGCCACTTGAGACCAGAACTCCTTTGGCAAAATGGCAGTGCCTGATGCCTCAACAGGCAGGCTGAAAACCGTGTCACCTGACTCCTCAGCTGGCGGGCTGTTCAAGCTCTGTGCATGACCCTTCAATCTAAGATGGCGGCAGCAAGCTGTCTGCAGAGACATTAAGACCTTGTATGTGGATATTCAGCCATTAGCTACCCGCCTGCAAGAGCTGCGCAAGAACCCCGCCCCCTATACCAGCTGTGGAGAAAGCTATAAAGCAGCTCTGGTGGCTGCCTTCCCTACCCTGAAGAGACTGTGCTCTGGAGCAAGAGTTTGCAGGTGTCCACTTTTCATTCTTCAGTCAGCAATGAGAGCTTTCCATAGCTTCTGAAGCGAGTTGAATTTCGTTCTATTGGATCCAAGGACACAGGCAGAAGGACCCTTGTTGGAGACCAACTCAGCAGGGTCCATAACAGAAGTCCTTGACTGAATAAAAACAGAAAAAAAAAAAAAATACGCTGAAATAGCAAAGATTTCCAGTAAGAAAGAATCGTCTATTGCTGAAATTGTGAGAAAGGAGAAAGAAATGGGTCCTAGTTTTTCTGTTGCACCTAACACCGCAGAAGTTACAGCCACAGTGTATGATAGCACTTAGTTAATATAGAAAGGCATTCGATTAGTACAGTAAGGTATTTTGTGAGAGACTATATTCATATGGCTTTCCCCATAGATCAGTCAGTAAAAGAATATGCCTGCAAGCAGGAGTGGCACCGCCAATGCAGGAGTCCATCTGTAATGCAGGAATTCAGTTTAGTCGCTCAGTCGTGTCCGACTCTTTGCGACCCCAGGAACCGGAGCATGGCAGGCCTACCTGTACATCACCAACTCCCGGAGTCCACCCAAACCCATGTGAATTGAGTCGGTGATGCTATCCAACCATCTCATCTTCTGTCGTCCCCTTCTCCTTCTGCCGTCAATCTTTCCTAGCAACAAGGTCTTTTCAAATGAGTCAGCTCTTCACATCAGGTGGCCAAAATATTGGAGTTTCAGCTTCAACAGCAGTCCTTCCAAGGAACACCCAGGACTGATCTCCTTTAAGATGGACTGGTTGGATCTTCTTGCAGTCCAAGGGACTCTCAAGAGTCTTCTCCAACACCACAGTCCAAAAGCATCAATTCTTCAGTGCTCAGCTTTCTTTACAGTCCAACTCTCACATCCATATACGACTATAGGAAAAACCATAGCCTTGACTAGATGGACCTTTGTTGACAAAGTAATGTCTCTGTTTTTAAATATGCTGTCCAGGTTGGTCATAACTTTCCTTCCAAGGAGTAAGCATCTTTTAATTTCATGGCTGCAAGCACCATCTGCAGTGACTTTGGAGCCCAGAAAAATAAAGTCAGCCACTGTTTCCCCAACTATTTGCCATGAAGTGATGGGAATGGATGCCATGATATTAGTTTTCTGAATGTTGAGCTTGAAGCCAACTTTTTCACTCTCCTCTTTCACTTTCATCAAGAGGCTTTTTAGTTCCTCTTCACATGCTGCCATAAAGGTGGTGTCATCTACATATCTGAGGTTATTGATATTTCTCCCGGCAGTCTTGATTCCAGCTTGTGCTTCATCCAGCCAGTATTTCTCATGATGTACTTTGCATAGAAGTTAAATAAGCAGAGTGACAATATACAGCCTTGATGTACTCTTTTTCCTATTTGAAACCAATCTGTTGTTCCATGTCCAGTTCTAAGTGTTGCTTCCTGACGTGCATACAGATTTCTCAAGAGGCAGGTCAGGTGGTCTGGTATTCCCATCTCTTTCAGAATTTTCCAGTTTATTGTCATCCACACAGTCAAAGGCTTTGGCATAGTCAATAAAGCAGAAATACATGTTTTTCTGGAATTCTCCTGATTTTCTGATGATCCAGCAAATGTTGGCAATTTGATCTCTGGTTCCCCTGCCTTTTCTAAAACCAGCTTGAACATTTGGAAGTTCACAGTTCACGTATTGCTGAAGCCTGGCGTGCAGAATTTTGACCATTACTTTACTAGTGTGTGAGATGAGTGAAATTGTGTGGTAGTTAGAGCACTCTTTGGCATTGCCTTTCTTTGGGATTGGAATGAAAACTGACCTTTTCCAGTCCTGTGGGCACTGCTGAGTTTTCCAAATTTGCTGACATATTGAATGCAGCACTTTCACAGCATCATCTTTTAGGATTTGAAATAGGTCAACTGGGATTCCATCACCTCCACTAGCTTTGTTCGTAGTGATGCTTCCTAAGGCCTGCTTGACTTCACATTCCATGGTGTCTGGCTCTAGGTGAGTGATAACATCATCATGATTATCTGGGTTGTGAAGATCTTTTTTTGTGTGTAGTTCTTCTGTGTATTCTTGCCATATCTTCTTAATATCTTCTGCTTCTGTTAGGTCCCTACTATTCCTGTACTTTATTGAGCCCATCTTTGCATGAAATGTTCCCTTGGTATCTCTCATTTTCTTGGAGAGATCTCTAGTCTTTCCCATTCTATTGTTTTCCTCTATTTCTCTGCATTGATCACCAAGGAAGGCTTTCTTATCTCTCCTTGCTATTCTTTGGAACTCTGCATTCAGATGCTTATATCTTTCCTTTTCTCCTTTGCTTTTCACTTCTCTTCTTTTGACAGCTATTTGTAAGGCCTCCTCAGACAGCCATTTTGCTTTTTTGCATTTCTTTTCCATGGGGATGGTCTTGATTCCTGTATCCTGTACAATGTCACGAACCTCCGCCCATAGTTCATCAGGCACTCTGTCTATCAGATCTAGGCCCTTAAATCTATTTCTCACTTCCACTGTATAATTGTAAGGGATTTGATTTAGATCATACTTGAATGGCCTAGTGGTTTTCCCCACTTTCTTCCATTTAAGTCTGAATTTGGCAATAAGGAATTTATGATCTGAGCTACAGTCAGCTCCTGGTCTTGTTTTTGCTGACTGTATAGAGCTTCTCCATCTTTGGCTGCAAAGAATATAATCAATCTGATTTTGGTGTTGACCATCTGGTGATGTCCATGTGTAGAGTCTTCTCTTGTGTTGTTGGAAGAGGGTGTCTGCTATGACCAGTGCATTCTCTTGGAAAAATGCTATTAGCCTTTCCCCTGCTTCATTCTGTACTCCAAGGCCAAATTTGCCTTATACTCCAGCTATTTCTTGACTTCCTACTTTTGCATTCCAGTCCCCTATAATGAACAGGACATCTTTTTTTGATTGTTAGTTCTAAAAGGTCTTGTAAGTCTTCATAGAACCATTCATCTTTAGCTTCTTTAGTGTTACTGGTCTGGGTGTAGACTTGGATTACCATGATATTGAGTGGTTTGCCTTGGAAATTAACAGAGTTCATTCTGTCATTTTGGGGATTGCTGCATTGATTGCTGATGGTCGTTTTTGAGATTCAGGTACTGCATTTTGGACTTTTTTGTTGACTCTGATGGCTACTCCATATTTTTTTCTAAGGGATTCCTGCCCACAGTAGTAGGTATAATGGCCATCCAGGTTAAATTCACCCATTCCAGTCCATCTTAGTTCACTGATTCCTAGAATGTCAACGTTCACTCTTGCCATCTCCTGTTTGACCACTTCTAATTTGCCTTGATTCGTGATTGCAGGAGACTGGGGTTCAATTCCTGGGTCCAAAAGATCCTTTGGAGAAGGAAATGGTAACCCACTCCAGTATTCTTGCCTAGAAAATCCCATGAACAGAGGAGCCTGGCTGGCTACAGTCCATGTAGTTGCAAGAGTTGGACACGACTTAGCAACTAAACCACCACAATATTCACATAGCTTTTATTACAATATATTGTTATAATTGTTCTAGTTTATTATTAGTTTTTATTATGAATCCCTACAATGCCTAATTTTAAATTAAACTTTCTTAAGGTATGTTTGTATAGGAAAAATATATATAGAGAGTTTGGTACTATCCTTGGTTTTGGGCATCCAATGGGGGTCATGAAACATATCCCACACAGATAAGGCCACTACTGTATACCCAGAAGTGGTATTGCTGGTAACTATGGCAGTTCTATTTTTAAGTCTCCAAGGAACACCCAGTGTTTTATAGTGACTGTGCCAATCTATGTTTTCACCAATGGTGCAAAATTTGTCTTTTCTCCACAGCTTTGTCAACCCTTCAGTTCAGTTCAGTTACTCAGTCGTGTCCTAATCTTTATGACCCCATGGACTGCAGTAAGCCAGGTTTCCCTTTCCATCACCAGCTTCCAGAGCTTATTCAAACTTGTGTCCATTGAGTTGGTGATGCCATCCAACCATCTCATCCTCTGTCACCCCCTTCTCCTCCTGCCTTCAGCATCAAGGGCTTTTCAAATGAGTCAGTTCTTTGCATCAAGTAGCCAAAGTATTGGAGTTTCATCTTCAGCATCAGTCCTTCCAATGAATATTAAGGACTCATTTCCTTTAGGATGGACTGATTGGATCTCCTTGCAGTCCAAGGGACTCTCAAGAGTCTTCTCCAACACCACAGTTCAAAAGCATCAATTCTTTGGCTCTCAGCTTTTTTTATAGTCCAACTCAAACATCCATACATGACTACTGGAAAAACCAAAGTTTTGACTAGATGGACATTTTTCAGCAAAGTAATGTCTCTGCTTTTTAATATGCTGTCTAGGTTTCTCATCACTTTTCTTCCAAGGAGTAAGCATCTTTTAATTTCATGGCTGCAGTCAACAACTGCAGTGATTTTGGAGCCCCCACCCCCCAAAAAAACAAAGTCTGTCACTGTTTCCCCTTCTACTTGCCATGAAGTGATGGGACCAGATGCCATGACCTTATAAGGTCAACTTTTATTATCTGCTATTATTTTGATAATAGTCTTTCAAATACGTATATCTTATTGTGTGTTTTTTTAAATTTTTTATTTTGTATTGCAGTATAGTTAATAAACAATGTTATGTTTCAGGTATAGAGCAGAGTGATGCAGTTATGCATGTATATGTATCTATTTTTTTTTTTAAATTCTTTCCCCATTCAAGTTATTATAGAATACTGAGCAGCATTCCCTTCACTGTAGTTTTGATTTGGGTTTTCCCAGTTATTACAAAGTCTGAGCAACTTATAAAGATCCTATTGGCCATTTGTACATCTTGTTTAGAAAAACTGTCAATTCCGTTCTTCTCATTTTTAAAATGGATTCTTTGGGGCTTTTTGCTATGAGTTGTAAGAGTTATTTATATATTTTGTGTATTTTCCCCTTATCAGATATAGTTGACTTGCAAAAATTTTCTACTCTTCCTTAGGTTACCTTTGTAATTTGTTGATGTTCCTTTGCAAAATCTTTAACTTCCTTATCATTATTTCCTTCTATTTTTACTTAAGAGTCAAAATGCCAAACCTGAATGAATCCTATCAGCTATTTTCCCTTTAGTTTTACATTGAAATATTCACAACTCTGGAAAAAAATATTCAACCAGATAAGGTGATTGTGTTTTTAACCTTCATAGTTAAATTAAATTGACAATTATAATTCTCCAGTCGTCCTTATAATAAAGCTAACATTCTCAATTTTGAGACCATTAGAGAGACGTCATTTCTTTTTTTCCCCCTATTTTTTTAGATTCCCCCCAATACAGTTCAGTTCAGCCAGTCAGTCATGTCCAACTCTTTGCGACCCCAGGAATTGCAGCATGCCTGGCCTCCCTGTCCATCACGAACTCCCAGAGTCCACTAAGATTCACGTCCATCGAGTCAGTGATGCCATCCAGCCATCTCATCCTCGGTCGTCCCTTTCTCCTCCTGCCCCCAATCCCTCCCAGCATCAGTCTTTACCAATGAGTCAACTCTTCACATGAGGTGGCCAAAGTACTGGAGTTTCAGATTTAGCGTCATTCCTTACAAAGAAATCCCAGGGTTGATCTCTTTCAGAATGGACTGGTTGGACCTCCTTGCAGTCCAAGGGACTCTCAAGAGTCTTCTCCAACACCACAGTTCAAAAGCAGCAATTCTTCGGTGCTTAGCCTTCTTCACAGTCCAACTCTCACATTCATACATGACCACAGGAAAAACCATAGCCCTGACTAGATGGACCTTAGTTGGCAAAGTAATGTCTCTGCTTTTGAATATGCTATCTAGGTTGGTCATAACTTTTCTTCCAAGGAGTAAGCATCTTTTAATTTCATGGCTGCAGTCACCACCTGCAATGATTTTGGAGCCCCCCAAAATAAAATCTGACACTGTTTCCACTGTTTCCCCATCTAGTTCCCATAAAGTGATGGGACCAGATGCCATGATCTTCATTTTCTGAATGTTGACCTTTAAGCTAACCTTTTTCACTCTCCTCTTTCAATTTCATTGAGAAGCTTTTTAGTTTCTCTTCACTATCTGCCATCAGGGTGGTATCATCTGCATATCTGAGGTTATTGATATTTCTCCCGGTAATCTTGATTCCAGCTTGTGTTTCTTCCAGTCCAGCATTTCTTATGACGTACTCTGCATATAAGTTAAATAAGCAGGGTGACAAAATACAGCCTTGACATATTCCTTTTCCTATTTGGAACGAGTCTGTTGTTCCATGTCCAGTTCTAAGTGTTGTTTCCTGAAGTGCATACAGATTTCTCAAGAGGCAAATTAGGTGGTCTGGTATTCCCATCTCTTTCAGAATTTTCCACAGTTGCTTGTGATCCACAGAGTCAAAGGCTTTGGCACAGTCAATAAAGCAGAAATAGATGTTTTTCTGGAACTCCCTTGCTTTTTCCATGAACCAGCAGATGTTGGCAATTTGATCTCTGGTTCCTCTGCCTTTTCTAAAACCAGCTTGAACATCAGGGCGTTCAAGGTTGATGTATTGCTGAAGTCTTGCTTGGAGAATTTTGGCATTACTTTACTAGCATGTGAGATGAGTGCAATTGTGCGGTAGTTTGAGCATTCTTTGGCATTGCCTTTCTTTGGGGTTGGAATGAAAACTGACCTTTTTCAGTCCTGTGGCCACTGCTGAGTTTTCCAAATTTGCTGGCATATTGAGTGCAGCACTTTCACAGCATCATCTTTCAGGATTTGAAATAGCTCAACTGGAATACCATCACCTCCACTAGCTTTGTTCATAGATGAGTGATTACACCATCGTGATTATCTGGGTCATGAAGATCTTTTTTGTACGCTTCTTCTGTGTCTTCTTGCCAACTCTTCTTAATATCTTCTGCTTCTGTTAGGTCCATACCATTTCTGCCCTTTATCGAGCCCATCTTTGCATGAAATGTTCCCTTGGTATCTCTAATTTTCTTGAAGAGATCTCTAGTCTTTCCAATTCTGTTCTTTTCCCCTATTTTTTTGCATTGATTGCTGGAGAAGGCTTTTTTATCTCTTCTTGCTATTCTTTGGAACTCTCCATTCAGATGCTTATATCTTTCCTTTTCTCCTTCGCTTTTCACCTCTCTTCTTTTCACAGCTATTTGTAAGGCCTCCTCAGACAGCCATTTTGCTTTTTTGCATTTCTTTTCCATGGGGTTGTTCTTGATCCCTGTCTCCTGTACAATGTCACGAACCTCACTCCATACTTCATCAGGCACTCTATCAGATCTAGGCCCTTAAATCTATTTCTCACTTCCACTGTATAATCATAAGGGATTTGATTTAGGTCATACCTGAATGGCCCAGCGGTTTTCCCTGCTTTCTTCAATTTCCGTCTGAATTTGGCAATAAGGAGTTCATGATCTGAGCCACAGTCAGCTCCTGGTCTTGTTTTCGTTGACTGTATAGAGCTTCTCTGTGTTTGGCTGCAAAGAATGTAATCAACCTGATTTCAGTGTTGACTGTCTGGTGATGTCCATGTGTAGGGTCTTCTCTTGTGTTGTTGGAAGAGGGTGTTTGCTATGACCAGTGCATTTTCTTGGCAAAACTCTATTAGTCTTTGCCCTGCTTCATTCCACATTCCAAGGCCAAATTTGCCTGTTACTCCAGGTGTTTCTTGACTTCCTACTTTTGCATTCCATACCCCTATAATGAAAAGGACATCTTTTTTGGGTGTTAGTTCTAAAAGGTCTTGTAGGTCTTCATAGAACCATTCAACTTTAGCTTCTTCAGCGTTACTGGTTGGGGCATAGACTTGGATTACCATGATATTGAATGGTTTGCCTTGGAGACGATCACAGATCATTCTGTCATTTTTGAGAATGCATCCAAGTACTGCATTTCAGACTCTTTTGTTGACCATGATGGCTACTCCATTTCTTCTGAGGACTTCCTGCCCGCAGTAGTAGTAATAATGGTCATCTGAGTTAAATTCACCCATTCCAGTCCATTTTAGTTCGCTGATTCCTAGAATGTCGACATTCACTCTTGCCATCTCTTGTTTGACCACTTCCAATTTGTCTTGATTCATGGACCTGACATCCCAGGTTCCTATGCAATATTGCTTTTTACAGCATTGGACCTTGCTTCTATCTCCAGTCACATCCACAGCTGGGTATTGTTTTTGCTTTGGCTCCATCCCTTCATTCTTTCTAGAGTTATTTCTCCACAGATCTCCAGTAGCATATTGGGCACCTACTGACCTGGGGAGTACCTCTTTCAGTATCCTATCATTTTGCCTTTTCATAGTGTTCATGGGGTTCTCAAGGCAAGAATACTGAAGTGGTTTGCCATTCTCTTCTCCAGTGGACCACATTCTGTCAGATCTCTCCACCATGACACGCCCGTCTTGGGTTGCCCCACGGGCATGGCTTAGTTTCCTTTAGTTAGAGAAGGCTGTGGTCCTAGTGTGATTAGATTGATTAGTTTTCTGTGAGTATGGTTTCAGTGTGTTTGCCCTCTGATGCCGTCTTGCAACATCTACCATCTTACTTGGGTTTCTCTTAGTCTCACAGAAGAGTCATCAGATAAGCAGTTTCATCACAGACCTAGGAAACTATTCTTTCTTATGTCCATGTTCTCCCTTTTCTTTCCCAATTCAGTGAAGGAAGTATTCTACTTTCTATTAATGTCCAGCTCTGGAAAATCTATTCAGCACTTTCCCCTTCACTTTATTCTTAAACCTTGTGTTATCCACTCCTCATCCTGACTTGTCCTTTACTCCTGTCAGCATGGAGGTGTGTGCCTGTACCTACCCACTAACATAGATGCCCCTCTTGTTTGACATTGCAGTACTTCATTTGTTTTTCTCAGGGCATTTATCAATATTTGTGATAATTACATTTATTTGTTTGGAACTTCTGTAATGCTGGCAGTTCTAGTTCTTGACCTAATAGTTTACACAGTTTATATCTTATTGAACTCTTAAATGTTGAGAAATTTCTTTCTCTTGTGTGCCTCATACTTCTGAAATATCAGGGGATTTTTGACATATAGATTTGTATCACACTTATTTTCTAATTGCATTTGTTATGAAGAACTTATCTTTGTAGTGCTCAAAATGAACTTTCATTATTAGTTAGGTTGTGAAGTAAAATTTTATTAAACCTTTTTTTTTTGTTTTAAATTGCCATAATGTTTTGTATTGGAATTTGGGGTCACTATTAAAATTATTAACTTAATAGAACACAAAGTGAAGAAGAAAATAGAAATAAGGTAAAAGGGACAGTATTTTCAAGAATAATGTGGATTATGTGTTGAATGTGCCCCCATGCACAGATTCATATATTGAAGTCTTAATCCTCAATTCAATGGTATTTGGGAAATACTGAGATTTAGATGAGGTCATGATGGTGAGGCCCTATGATGGGATTAGTGGTCTTATAAGAATAGAGGGAGAAAACAACAACAACAACAACAGAAAAAACAGAGCTCACTAGTGTGCCCATGCTCACTCACTTGCTTTCTCTGATTTCTGTTATAGGACAGAGCAAGAAGGCAGTCTTCTTCAAGCCAGGAAAAGTTCCCTCATCAAAAACTAGACCATGCTAGCACCCTGAACTCAGAAGTCCTAGTCTCTAGAACTGAGCAATAAATGTTTGTTGTTTAAGTCACTTAGTTTATGATATGTTGTTATAGTAGCCAGAACTGACTACAAGAGTGCCTGGAGATGCCTCAGAATTAATGAAAGAAATAAATTCATGGGTACAGGAAGTACGGAAGACACAAAGAAGGAAAGATAAACAATCCTTGCCTCACATTGTATTGAAATCTCAGCAAACTAGAGAAAAAGACCTATTTTAGGTAGCAGTATCAGGGAAGCCTATTGAAGGAGGCTTTGGCATTTAATTCACGAACTAAATGGTCAGAAAGACAGAGCCATGCAGCCTACATCAACAAAGAGCAAGAAGCCAGTGATCTGGAACACAATTTCAGGAGAAAAAGGGGTGGGAAGTGTGCTTGGAAATTTAGGTCAGTCGTGTAGATCTTAGAGGTTCTGCAGAGGAGGTTGCATTATTTTTCCCTAAGTGTGATGAAGTTACTGGAGTTTTGAGCATGTGGATGGTATGAATGTTTAGTATTTAAAATGGTCACTCTGTCTTGTGAGGACTGCACTGTATTGAATCAAGTACTGTATTGGAGGTGGAAGAACTGCTTGTATCAGTGGCATTGCCATCATCTGATGAGAGGGGATTGGAATAATGCAAAAGCAGTAGAGAGGTCGAAGAAGGCAATGGCACCCCACTCCAATGCTCTTGTCTGGAAAATCCCATGGACGGAGGAGCCTGGTAGGCTGCAGTCCATGGGGTCACTAAGAGTTGGACACGACTGAGTGACTTCACTTTCACTTTTCACTTTCATGCATTGGAGAAGGAAATGGCAACCCATTCCAGCATTCTTGCCTGGAGAATCCCAGGGACGGGGGAGCCTGGTGAGCTGCCATCTATGGGGTTGCACAGAGTCGGACACGACTGAAGCGATGCCGCAGCAGCAGCAATAGAGAGGTGGCAAGGAGTAGAATTGGGGATATGTTTTAAATGTGTAGAACATAAGGCTTTTTCTTGATTTGGAGGTGAGTATTGAGTAAACCACAGGAAAAAAAGAATAGCTCCTATGAGTTAGGAAGATTCAGGGGTACAAAGTAAGAATTCTCTTTGGAGTAATGCATTTGAAATTAATATTAAAGATTATTATATTAAAAGTCATTTGGAAAGGGTATGTAGACAATTGGGTAAATGTGTCTTAAGTTCAGGTCAAAGTCATGGCTAAACACTTATATTGTAGAAGTTTCACCTTATTTATGCTATGTGTACATGTGTGTGCTCAGTTACTCAGTCATGTCCAACTCTTTGTGAGCCCCAGTTCTTCACATCACATGGCCAAAGTATTGGGAGTTTCAGCTTTAACATAGTATTTCCAATGCATATTTCCTTTCAGATTGAAAGGACTGGTTTGATATCTTTGCAGTCCAAGGGACTGTCAAGAGTCTTCTCCAACACCACAATTTGAAAGCATGAATTCTTCATCACTCAGCCTTCTTTATAGTCCAAATTTCACATCTGAGCATGACTACTGGAAAAACAATAGTTCTCATTATTCAGACCTGTGTTGACAAAGTAGTTCCCTTGTAAAATAGGCCCAGGAGATAGCTCCACTGCCTTTCTGTGATGGGAGATAGAGTGAGAAAATGTCCACCTATGAACCAAGAAGCCTTCACCAAATGTTGAATCTTCCAGTGCATGATCTTGGACTTCCCAGTCTCCAGACCATGATAAATAATTTCTGTTTTTTTGTAAGCCACTCAATCTGTAGTATTTTGTTATTGCAGCTTGAAGGAACTAAGATAACAACTGAAAACGATTTCCGTGGTAATCACCTTGTTTCAACCTGATCTTTTTGATCATGCCTTGCAAGTATACTGAGGGCTACAAGGTGATTTAATTCAACTATTGAATATCAGTTTTACATTACGTTTGAACTATGATTTATTAAATAATAAATTAATAAGATTATGCTCTAATATTAAATATTTATTAATGCTTGTCTACTTCAAAATTCCCTTCCCAGTGGCCTTGGAGTTGTCTATGGAATTAGTTACAAAGAGACAGGGGAAGAAAAGAAAAAAAAAAAGACAAAGCTTTCTATTCCCATTTTCTTATCCCTCAGAGAGATTGTCTGCTTTTCTTTTCCTTTTAGCCAAGTTAATAAAAATGTAGCAAACTATTGAGTTTTTGAACCAATGTCATCTCCAGCTGGCATGGGGAGCATCTTTCTGTGGCCTCACTGCAAAATGACACAGGGAAGCTGTCCATTCTCATTAACTTAACAAGCCAGTCTGCTACAAGCATCTGGTTGTAAATTTGCCAATAATGAACAAGGCTGGGATATACCTCCTGGAATCATCACTTTGAACATATTGGGTATGCATATACTCTTTTCTACATTTCTGATCTTTTGACAGCATTCTAAGTTTTTAAGAAGAACGAGGGATGTCAGAAGGTAAAATGAGAGGAAGTAGATATTAGATTCTTTACAGACTAGTGTAGCACATTAGAACAGTTCCTCAATTTCTTTACTTACAACAAAGGGTATCCAATGATTGATGAGCCTGGCTACAACAAAATTTGTACTGGAAACCTTAGATTTCCTACACATTCAAACCAATCATTTGCTTGGATATCTTCACTATAATATCCATTATTGGTACTTCGGTAAATCAACTTTACCTCTCTTTTGGTAAGCCTATTCGTTAGCAGTGAAATCTTTCATTCACAATAAACGTTCATTGATGTTGAACTTGCAGTCACTTTTAAATCCTATAATTTAACTGGAGACACTTTTATTTCAAATATAAGTGGATATATGGGCTTTCCTAGTGGCTCCATTGGTAAAGAACCCACCTGCCATATGGGAGACCAAGATTTGATTCCTGGTTGGAAAGATACTCTGGAGGAGGGCATGGCAACCCACTCCAATACTCTTGCCTGGAGAATACCCATGGACAGAGGAGCCTGGTGAGCTACAGGCCATGGGGTCACAAAGAGTTAGACATGACTGAGCAACTAAGCGCACACACAGACACACAAACACACAGAGAATTTCATTGCAACAATGTTTACAGTAACCAAGATATGGAAGGAACCTAAGTGACCATGGAGAGATGAATGGATTAAAAAAATATGATGTGACATATATGTATTTTCTCTCTTATATGTGAAGTTTAAAAACAAAGCCAAACAGAAACCAAGCTCATAAATACAAAGAACAGATTTGTGGTTGCCAGAGGAGTAGGGTGGATGTGGGCAAAATGAGTGAAGTGAGGGTAAAAGTTGCAAACTGTTAGTTATAAAATAAGTCACGAGCTGTTAGGTACAGCATGGTAACTACAGCTACTGTATTGCATATTTGAATGTTGCTATGAGAGTATATTGTAAAAGCCCTCATCACAACAAATGTTTGGTGTTTGTGATATCACTATGTTTAGTGATGTTAACCAGATCTGTTGGGATCATTTTTCAATATGTACAAATATTGAATCATTATGTCACATACTTGAAACTAATATAATATTGTATATCAATTATGCCTCAATTTAAAAATATATTATAATTCTTTTTGTTGCAATGGTGAATGGGATTGATTCCTTAATTTCTTTTCAATTTTTCATTGGTAGTATATAGAAATGCAAGTGATTTCTGCATATTGATTTTGTATCCTGCAGCTTTGCTAAATTCACTGATTAGCTCCAGCAATTTTCTGATACTATCTTTAGGGTTTTCTATGTACAGTATCATGTCATCTGCAAACAGTGAGAGCTTTACTTCTTTTCCAATCTGGATTCCTTTAAGTTATTTATTTATTTTTTCTTCTCTGATTGCTGTAGCTAGGACTTCCAGAACTATGTTGAATAATAGTGGTGAAAGTGGACACCCTTGTCTTGTCCCTGATCTTAGGGGGAATGCTTTCAGTTTTTCACCATTGAGAGTAATGTTCACTTTAGGCTTATCATATATGGCTTTTACTATGTTGAGGTAGGTTCCTTCTATGCTCATTTTTTGAAGAGTTTTAATCATAAATGGGTGCTGAATTTTGTCAAAGACTTTTTGGGCATCTATTGAGATGATCATATCTTTTTTATCTTTCTATTTGTTAATATGGTGTATCACATTGATTTGCATATATTGAAAAATCCTTGCATTTCTGGAATGAACCCAAATTGATCATGATGTATGAGCTTTTCAATGTGTTGCTGAATTCTGATTGCTAAAATTTTGTTGAGAGCTTGTGCATCTATGTTTATCAGTGATATCGGCTTGTAGGTTTGGTGTGTGTGTGTGTGTGTGTGTGTTGTCTTTGTGTGGTTTTGGTATCAGGGTGATGGTGGCCCCATAGAATGAGTTTGGAAGTGTTCCTTCCTCTGCAATTTTTTGAAAGAGTTTTAGAAGAATAGGCATTAGCTCTTCTCTAAATATTAGATAGAATTCTCCTGTGAAGCCATCTGGTCCTGGGCTTTTGTTTTTTGGGAGTTTTTTTTTTAATCACAGCTTCAATTTCAGTGCTTGTAATTTGATTGTTCATAATTTCTATTTCCTCCTGATTCAGTCTTGGAAAATTGAACTTTTCTAAGAAGCTGTCCATTTCTTCCAGGTTGTCTATTTTATTGCCATATAGTTGTTCATATTAGTCTCTTATAATCCTTTGTATTTCTGCATTGTCTGTTGTAACCTCTCCTTTTTCTTTCTTTTTTTTTCAGATTTTATTTATTTATTTATTTTTACTTTACAATATTGTATTGGTTTTGCCATACATCAACATGAATCCGCCACAGGTGTACACATGTTCCCAATCCTGAACCCCCCTCCCACCTCCCTCCCCATACCATCTCTCTGGGTCATCCCAGTGCACCAGCCCCAAGCATCCTGTATCCTGCATCGAACCTAGACTGGTGATTCATTTCTTATATGATATTATACATGTTTCTATGCCATTCTCCCAAATCATCCTACCTTCTCCCTCTCTCACAGAGTCCAAAAGACTGTTCTATACATCTGTGTCTCTTTTGCTGTCTCACATACAGGGTTATCGTTACCATCTTTCTAAATTCCATATATATGCATTAGTATACTGTATTGGTGTTTTTCTTTCTGGCTTACTTCACTCTGTATAATCAGCTCCAGTTTCATCCATCTCATTAGAACTGATTCAAATGTATTCTTTTTAATGGCTGAGTATTGTTAATTTGATTCTTCTCTCATTTTTTCTTGATTAGTCTGGCTAACGGTTTGTCAATTTTGTTTATCTTCCAAAGAACCAGCTTTTAGTTTTATTAATCTTTACTATTGTTTCTTTCATTTCTTTTTCATTTATTTCCACTTGAATCATTATGATTTCTTTTCTTCTACTATTTTTTTTTCTTCTTTTTCCAGTTGTTTTAGGTGTAGGAATAAAACCACCATATGACCCGGCAATCCCACTCCTAGGCATATACCCTGAGGAAACTAGGGTTGAAAAAGACACATGTATCCCATTGTTCATTGCAGCACTATTTACAATAGCTAGAACATGGAACCAACCTAGATGTCCATTGACAAATGAATGGATAAAGAAGTTGTGGCACATAGCACAATGGAATATTACTCAGCCATAAAAAGGAATGCATTTGAGTCAGTTCTAATGAGGTGGATGAACCTAAAACAGAATGAAGTGAGTCAGAAAGAGACTTCTAACACACATATACGGAATATAGAAAAATGGTACTGAAAAATTTATTCACAGGGAAGTTTATTCATAGAGAATAGACTTATGGACATAGGGATAAGGCAGAAGAGGGTGAGATGTATGGAAAGAGTAACATGGAAACTTACATTACGATATGTAAAATAGGTAACCAACAAAAATTTGCTGTATGGCTCAGGAACTCAAACAGGGGCTCTGTATCAACATAGAGGGTTGGGATGGTGAGGAAACTGGGAGGGAGATTTAAAAGGGAGGAGATAAATATACCTATGGCTGATTCATGTTGAGGTTTGATAGAAAACAACAAAATTCTGTAAAGCAATTATCCTTCAATAAACACATAAATTAAAAAAATATATATATATAATATAGTATAATGTGGGCTTCCCTAGTAGCTCAGATGGTAAAGAATATGCCTGCAATACAGGAGACCCAGGTTCAATCCCTGGGTTGGGAAGACATCCCTGGAGAAGGGAATGACTGACTACTCACTCCAGTATTCTTGCCTGGAGAATTTCATGGACAGAGGAACCTGGCAGGCTACAGTCCATGGAGTTGCAAGGAGTCAAACACGACTGAGTGGCTAACACACTTTCATAATAGTAATGTAATATAATTTCTTAGCTTTTAGCAATGTTATAATAAACCAGGGCCAATGACTTGATTCTAGAGGAAGCTGAGATGAATTCAGGCACAAGATAAAACTCCCATATAGGTGTTGTGTTAGTAGTACTGAAGAGTCATAATCAAAGTATTACTAAGAATCTCTTAGATTGACATGTCAAGCTGCCTTATCCAAGTTATATTTTTTTAAGCTTCATAATTCTTTTTTTTTCTTTTTCTGGCCTTGCAGGATAGCTTGCAATATAGCTTGCAGGATCTTGGTTCCCCAACCAGGAATCAAACCTGGGCACCCTGCAGTAGTTCAGAGTCCTAACCTCTGGACCATTGAGGTACCCATAATTCCTAAATTAAATATAATACTGAATTCAAAGCACATAAATCAAAAATTATATTTTAAGATAGAAAAAAAAACATAGTGCTTTTTGTACAATTTGTGCTTTAAGTGCTTACAATTGCAGTCTAGAAAGTCTGATTTCTACTAGTCAAAAGATTGTTGCATATCATGAATATAGAATTTACACACAATGAAGAAACCACACCTAGTTATATTATTCATCTAGGTTTTTCTTGAGTGAACACAGAATAAGATATTCTCAAAACCAGAACCAAATATTCATCTGCTAAAAGGCATAGATAAGTTGCTGCTGCTGCTGCTAAGTCGCTTCAGTCGTGTCCAACTCTGTGCGACCCCATAGATGGCAGCCCACTAGGCTCCTCCGTTCCTGGGATTCTCCAGGCAAGAACACTGGAGTGGGTTGCCGTTTCCTTCTCCAATGCATGAAAGTGAAAAGTGAAAGTGAAGTCGTTCAGTCGTGCCCGACTCTTAGCAACTCCATGGACTGCAGCCTACCAGGCTCCTCGGTCCATGGGATTTTCCAGGCAAGAATACTGGAGTGGGTTGCCATTGCCTTCTCCGATAGATGTTACTACTTCATAATATTTAAAAATGCTTTCAAATATATCACATCACTGATTATTTTAAATAGAACTTTGAGAAAGATACTATTATATTCCTTTTAGAGATGAGGTTAAAAGAGATTCATACACATTGCAAATGACCAAAAAAAAAAAAAAAAAGTCTCAAATTCAGATCTTGTTATGTTCCCCATAACAAAGCTTCCATCACTGGAGAACAGACATAATTTTTATAAACCTTGATTATATTACTGGCTCGCTATTCTTGAAAAGTCTTAGTCACTTAGTCGTGTCTGATTCTTTGTGACCCTATGGACTATAGTCTGCCAGGCTCCTCTGTCCAAGGGATTCTCCAAGCAAGAATACTGGAGTGGGTTGCCTTTCCCTTCTCCAGGGGTTCTTTCCGTTCCAGGAATGGAACCCAAGTCCCCTGTATTGCAAGCAGATTCTTTACCATCTGAGCCACCAGGGAAGAGTAATATTCTTGAACACAGACTGAATTGCTTTAGTTAATGTGGATGTATGGATGATCTTTTACTATTCTATCCAGATATCTTACCCTGCTCCCTTATATCCAACAATGCAAGGGGCATGGGGGAAAGGAGGCTAATGCTATTGGGGCAAACTGTGACCGTATTTTGAATTATTTATTTTGTAAATTAATTAATTTATTTTAATTGGAGATTAGTATCTTTACGATACTGTGATGGTTTTTCCATATATCAACATGAATTGGCCAAAAAGCTTATTTTCATGATAACTGGAAAATTTAAAATTAAAACACATTCATATACATCCTAAGATAGAATGTTTGCCAATATTTGGATTATCTTGCTAATATACAACTATATTAGCTAATATAATTCCTTCCCCAAATGTGAAATCTGTGAGCATCATAAGGAAAGATTCCCCACAGCAAATGTGTAGATCAGATTGAAATTGAAGATAAAATAGATCCACACATAATTGCAAATCCAGAGCTCTTTCTACTATGCAGTTAAATTTAAATATTAAAGATTTCATGAGTCCATTCAAATATTAAAGATTATCTCTTAGTTGAATCAGCTAAGAGGTTTGAAAAGACTATGAGCTATATAAAAATATATACAGTGCCAACTTTTCAATATTTCATACTTGGTCATTCTGCTCAATCCATTTTAATAAGATTTAAAAACTTTTAATGGTCACCACTGTTACTCCATATTTTATTGTTTTCTCTGATGATTTATACCAAAAAGTGGGAAAGACAGATATCATCAGTATTTCATCCCATAGGGATCCAGTGAAAATGTTTTTTGAGACACTTCTAAAAGTTATGTACTACTGGAAATTCTAAATATTTACTAGATTTGTTAAAATAAGTTGAATTAATCACCAAGGTAAGAAGAAAAGGCAATCATTGTTATATCTGATATATCTTGGATTTCTGAATTTCTGCATTTTTGAGCTTCTTAACATGAAAGATAAAATAGTGCTTGGGAAATACAGAAAAACAAGACAGTATATTTTCTATATAGAAAAACTGGCATTATGCCCCATCTTGGAAAAATAAAAAAATTGAGTATAATTAACCACATATAAAAATACAATTGCAAAAAATATTAGAAGTGAATCTTTTAAACCTGTAAACTTATAACTGTTTCTGTTTCCAAACTTACTAGGAAATCTTGAAAAAATGCATTTGCCTTACATTCCACTTCTCTTTACATCTCTAGTACTTAATCCACTAGCTGAAATACAGTGTTTAAAAACATTTTCTCAATTTTAGTGTTTCATAATAAATAGTATTGATTGCCACAACTTAAAACTCTAAGGTATTGAAAAGAGCATTACAGCCCAAACATAAAATATTCTGAATGAACACTTTGCCATCCTGATAAAATTCTTCCAAGAAGGGGAAAATGTCCATATGTTTTGTGATCCATTGGCTGAAAATATTACTTTGTGTTTTGTCATAACAGGCTGTTCTGCTGTAGAGACTTATGAATACTGGCTTATGTCCAGTTTGTATAAGAGATTAACTTTATCAAAGTCTCTGAAGATAAAAGGCTTAGGCCAATTCATGTGACTATGGGCACATAGCATATCCAATATGAACAAGCTTACAAAGGAACAAAGACTGTCTCATTTGTGGTGGAAGATATATGTACATAACTACTGCAAGCTTCTGCAATACAAGGAAAATTTGGCAGGCTTATTTCAATGTGGTCACCAAAACCAATTCCTTTTTTTTTTTTTCCTAAATGAAACTTCTGTGCACTGATTAGATAAGTAGAGAAATACTGCCAGGACTTGGAGAAAAACATTTTCCATCAATTAATGGTGAAACAGGGCTAGAGCATGAAATACCCTTCTTCCTAAGAACATGACTTTCAGTGGAGCAGAATCTCTTATCTCTTCCCATGATTCATTTCTTTGACACTTATCTTTCCCTTGGGGGTTTTTTCTGTAGCAGGATTTTGGCCATTGTGTATCAAGACTGTGAAGGGGACAATGGAGCCAAATTTAGCAGAAGTTGTTAGGGTGGTGGCATTCATCTTAACCTTATGTTTAGAAGTAGGTGATCAGGTCAACTGCCAGACATATTTGTTTGGTTTGTAGGAAAAGCCACTCAGTGGTGTTGGAAAGAAGGATGACATATCTGTCTTTTGGGGAGAATAAGGAGGGAAAAAGTCACGTGTCAATAATTCATAAATTGCTTTCTCAAAAATTAAAAATGAATATTTAAAGTCAAGTTCTTAGAGGAAAATCTCACTTCAAATGTGTATATGTTAAAATGCAGAAAGCAAGATTTTTATTTTTTCCAAAATTCTCCATACTAATGATTGAGAATTATGTCCTTTCATTGTATTTACCCCTTTTACAGTTATTAGGATATTGCATGATTATAAGAACTCCCCCATTATAACTGCAAATTATATCCTTTTTGTTTAACTTTGTGAAGACCCTAAAATGTATTTCTCCTGACAAAATATATGTAAACTCTTAGGAGTAGGCCAAAAGAAAATAATACCAAAATAGTTCAATTTTTAAATTTTTCTTTCCTATTGTCAAATAAACTCCAAACTTGCAAAAACGGAGCTTTAGTTCAGGAGCCCTATTTAGCATACATATAAATGCAAAGATTGTCTTTTCTAGTGAAAATAATCTGAGTACTGGAAAATCTACCATCATAAATATTTGGTCCTTAGTCTCATGTATTTTATGTGGAATTTTTTCTATTGTATCTTGTATTTCACTTTTGCAAATTAAATCCTTCAGCAAATAACTCAGTTCCCACTCTAAGCAGTAAATACTTGAGGTATTGGTATGATGGGTATCATAAGCTTATGATATTGTTAATTCTGAAGGAAACTTGCTCAGTGATCATTTAGATTTAGGATTAGAATATCTTTGTAAAAATCATCTTCACTCTGACTCTAATTTTCACTTGAGAATTCCTGTGTAAATAATTTCAAGGGAAGCAGAAAAAAGCAATCTTATTCCCTGGGTTGGTTAATGTATAAAGTAAACATAAAAAAAAAAAAAATAAAGCAAACATATCTGAAAAATCAACCTTTAATGAGCAAGCACAAGTACTGTTAACTAAGTATGTAATTTTTGTAAATTATTGCACTTTACTCTTATAAGAAGAAAGTTTTAACATTTTTATTTTACAGATGGAGAAAATTGTACTTAATGGCATTAAATAACTTACTTGAAGTAACACAACACAAGTGAATACTGGATCCAGAATGCTGAAAATATTTTATATCATATTTTGAACACCATTAAACTGATGGCAGAATTTCTCCTGTTCAGTGTCTTAATGACAGACAGAGCTATCTTATCACCTTTTGGAATTACTTTCTCTGTAGTTTAACTCCCAGGGCCTTTATTACTTTTATGAGCTTTAAAGCAGTCTACCTTTATTATAGACTTTACAAGCTTGTCTTAACACTATTGGAGATTTTAAGTTTACCTCAGGACCCATGCCTTTTTTATATGTTAATAACAGTAGGTAATCAATAATGAATGTTTGTCAAAAGTTATTATCTTTTATAAAACATCACAAAGATTTCCTAACACCTTGTTCATTGTATAAAGATGACTTTTTAGATTAGTAAGCAAACATTGGATCAGTAACTCACCATATCTTAACCATAATTTTTTAAACTATCACTTTTCTTTGCTCTATCACATTAAGACTTCTAAATCTGATCTCCTGGTTGTCCTATTTTGAAGACTTCCATTCAATTTTTACAAACATTTATTTCATAATTATTGTTTTAGCATACTTAGGCTCAACAATCACCACCACCTCTGCAGAGAAAGGCTTGTTTTCATCCTTTGCAATATCTACTTTCCTTTTTTTCAATTTTTATTTTATATTGGAGTATAGTTAATTTACAAAGTTATGTTAGTTTCAGGTGTATAGCAAAGTGATTCAGTTAAACGTACACACACACACACATATATATTTTCTTTTTCCAATTCTTTTTCCATTTAGGTTAGTACAGAATACTGACTTCCCTGTGCTATACAGTAGGTCCTTGTTGGTTATCTTTTTTTAAATATAGCAGTGTGTATATCTCAATCCCACACTCCCAATCTACCTCTCGCCCTTCCCCCATGGTAACCATAAATTCATTCTCTACGTCTCTAGGTCTGTTTTATAAATAAGTTCATTTGTATCATTTTTTAAATATTCTGAATATAAGTGATGTCATTATATGAAAGACAAATATCTTTCTCTTCCCTGTTCTTGGATTGGAAAATGCAGTATCTTCTTTCAGTTACTCAAAACCCGATTTTAGACTTTCAGACCCCCATCTAAACTATCAATTTGGCTTCCCTTCAAACAAAAACATATGTCTCTATCTTTATCCGTATTTCTATGTAAATATGTCTAATTCTTCCATATGTTTAGTTCTTGTCTAAACAAGACTCAAAATTTCTGAACGAGACATGATCTATCTTTTACATGCCCTTAATATTGATCTAAACTTGTAGTACTAGTAGAGGGTAAGCCACTGGGAAATATTAAGCAAATATGGAAGTAGAAAATACTAAAATGATTAATTTCCATTGTTAGACAAATTAGTGCCAGTTGCCCAGGCTTAAGAGCTCTATCACTTTTTTTGCCAATGTTCTGAGTTAGTTACTCTAAATGTGTTTTATTAACATACTACATGATCAGCAGATGTTCACTTATACTGAATTGACAACAGGCTCATTCATGTCAAGGTTTATTTGTATAACCATCTTGTCCGACCATATGCATAACCATTTGATCTGTTGGAGTTATTAGTTCACTCATATTATTCTCAGGATGGTAGACAGCTAAAATAATGCTGGGCTTTTATGAAAGTGCTCCAGATGTTTAGCACCAAAAATTTAGAATTTGAAATTCAAATAGCACATTATACATTATTAGATCTGTTAAGATCTGTTTCCAGAGGCTCTTAAATACTTGCTCTTTTCTTTCTATCTCCCTAGTGCACTATATTTCTTTGCCCCAAATGGAAATACTTCATTGACATTTGTAAGATATTACTGGCATTAATTCTTATCCTAAAATATGTAATGCATTCATATAGAGTAAAATAGAACTACCAATTATTACTTGCTTATGTGAACCAATAAAACAAGTGTGAATAGTTTTAAAATAAGTGACATACATACAACTCTATCAAGATGCTGAGAAGCAAGCTACCATATTACTAAGTTTCTAAAAATTGTATGTAAAAGCAAAATGATTATACTATAACCAGAAATTTGGGCTCATTTATATAAGGAAACTAGATGATATCTATAATTGGACACAGCTGGACATAACTGGACATATCATCGGTTATAATCCAAGGGAAAAACCTGCCTGTTGCTACTTTGAATATCTAGAGGGAACTTGGGAGAGGACAAGAAGCACCAGACTGGTTGACAACTTTCTTCTTTGGTTAAAAAGCATTGTCGAAGAGAGGAGTATCCTCTATAAAACAACACAGTTGCTACTACAAAAAAAAAAAAAAAACTTCCTGAGTGAGCTCTTTCCTGGTAACACAGGTCATTGCTGGGAAGGGGTCATGGGCAATGGGAAAAACATAGCATAGCAGGAACCACCTTGTCTCCTCACCCAGCAGAGAAGGCTAAGGAGGTGCAGAAGAAGAGGTGAGAAAAAAGCAGAGTGGAAGGTGGAAATTCTTCTTGATATGCTGTATGCATCAGAGTTTGATCACTTATACATAAAAGTTTGATCACTGTATGCATATACTGTATGCATAAAGTTTAATCACTTTGTCAAGATTTTCCAGACAAAAATTGCTTATTGTTTAACTCCATGTGTTCCCTGCACTGGGAGATCCTAGCTACCTTTTGCCTGTGGAGATCAGGGCAACCACCTGTGTGTTAGTTCCCATTCTGAAGAATAGTCTTACAAAGACTAGCACCACGCATGGACCTGCTTCATGTATTAACATGGTACACTGTATCATTAGTTTGCTTGCTTGGCCTGCTTACATTTCTGTGGATATTCTAACATCATTAATTAATGCCCAGATAGTCAAAAGATTATAAATGACATCTATTATTACACAAGTAACAGATGCTCATTCTAAAAGAGAACTTTTAATGCAGATAAGATCACCTGATGTCTTAAAGACAGATTCCCAAATGAAGTCAGTGGTGGAGGGGTCCCATTGGCTCACAGCACTATTGGAAGGTCCAAGCTACACCCAGGCAGACACACAGCAAATTTCAATGGATTAGCTGATTGGCAGCTTAATCAATTTAGGTATGTTATACTCTTTTGGAGAAGCTAATTTAAAACAATGTTCTTATGTGCATGTGATGCAAACTTGGAAAATGTTAATATCAGACCTTTAACTCTATGCACAAATAACTTCCTACAGGTGGCATTATTGGGAATAAGAATAGATATTCACATTTCCTGATAGTGATCAAGCGATAATTTCCTCAAGTAAAATAGTAGATCTAGGTTAACATAATTTTTCAGAAGTAATATTGTTAAGAACTGGATTGTATCTTTCTAAAACATACATGTTGAAGTTCTAACCACTAGTACTGAAAAATGTATTTGGAAACAGAGCCTTTAAAAAAGTGATTCAGTTAAAATAAGATGGGACTTTGCTGGCAGTCCAGTGGTTAAGCCTTTGCCTTCCAATGCAGGGGATGCAGGTTTGATCCCTGGTTGGGAAACTAAGATCCCACATGCCTCATGGCCAAAAAACCAAAATATAAAAAATAAGCAATACTGAAACAAACTAAAGACTGTAAAAATGGTCCACAAAAAAACTTTATAAAAAAATAAATGAAACAAGGTTATTAGGATACCTGGAGTAAAGTAAGTACTTTACTTAGAGAGTAAGGGACCAGTAAAGTTTGGTCTCAGAGTACAAAATGAAAGAGGGCAAAGGCTAACAGAGTTTTGTCAGAAGAACACACGTCATAGCAAACACTCTTTCCCAACAAAACAAGAGACAACTTTACACATGGATATCACCAAATGGTCAATACTGAGATCAAGTAGACTATATGTCGTATTCTTTGCAACCAAAGATGGAGAAGCTCTATAGAGTTAGCAAAGACAAGACTAGAGGTGACTGTGGCTCACCTCATGAGCTTTTACTGTAATAACCAGGGTTAAATTTGAAAAAAAAAAATAGGGAAAACCACTGGGCCATTCATATATGACCTAAATCAAATCCCTTATGATTACAGTGGAGGTGACAAATAGATTTAAGGAATTAGATATGATAGAGTGCTTGACGAACTATGGATGGAGGTTTGTAACATTGTACAGAAGGCAGTGACCAAAATCATCCCAAAGAAAAAGAAATGCAAGAAGGAAAAGTGGTTGTCTGAAGAGGCTTTACAAATAGCTGAGGAAAGTAGAGAAACAAAACCAAGGGGAAAAGAGAATGATATACCCAACTGAATGCAGAGTTCTAGAGAATAGCAAGGAGAGATAAGAAAGCTTTCTTAAATGAATGATAAAAAGAAGTAGAGGAAAATAATAGAATGGGAAAGGCTAGAGATCTCTTCAAGAAAACTGGAGATATCAAGGGAACAATTCATGCAAAGATGGACTCAATAAAGGACAGAAATGATATGGACTGAACAGAAGCAGAAAGATTAAGAAGAGGTGGCAAGAATACACAAAAGAACTATACAAAATAGTTCTTAATGACTGGGATAATTATGATGGTGAAGTCATTCACCTAGAGCCAGTCATCCTGGAGTGTGAAGTCAAGTGGGTCTTAGAAAGCATTACTACAAACAAAGCTAGTGGAGGTGATGGAATCTCCATTGAGCTGTTTCAAACCCTAGAAATATGATGCTGTGAAAGTGCTATACTCAATATGCCAGCAAATTTGAAAAACTCAGCAGTGGTCACAGGACGGGAAAAGTCAGTTTTCATTTCAATCCCAAAGAAGGACAGTGCCAAATTTTTTTCAAACTACCAGACAATTGCATTCATTTAGCATGCTATTAAGGTTATCTCAAAATCCTTCAAGCTAGGCTTCAGCAGTAGGTGAACTGAGAACTTCCATATGTACAAGCTAGGTTTAGAAAAGGCAGATATCAAAGATCAAATTGTCAATATTCATTGGATCACAAAGAAAACAAGGGAATGCCAGAAAAGCATCTACTTCTGCTTCATTGACTACACAAATTTTGACTGTGTGAATTATAACAAAATGTGGAAAATTCTTAAAGAGATGAGAATACCATACCATAATACTTGTCTCCTGAGAAATCTGTGTACAGGTCAAGTAGCAACAGTTAGAACTGGGCATGGAACAATGGACTGGTTCAAAATTGGGAAAGGAGTAAGACAAGGGTATATATTGTCACCCTGTTTATTTAACTTATATGCAGGCTACATCATGGGAAATGCTGAGATGAATAAATCACAAGCTGGATTCAAGATTACCAGGAGAGATATCAATAACCTCAGCTATGCAGATGATATCATTCTAATGGCAGAAAGTGAAGAAGAACTAAAAAGGCTCTTGATGAAGGTGAAAGAAGAAATTGAAAAAGCTGGCTTAAAGGTCAACATTCTAAAAACAGAGATCATGGCATCTGGTTCCATCGTTTCATGGCAAATAGAAGGGGAAAAGGAGGAAGCAGTGACAGACTTTGCTTTCTTGGGCTCCAAAATCATTGTGGATGGTGACTGCAACCATGAAATGAAGACGTTTGATCCTTAGAAGGAAAGCTATGACAAACCTAAACAGTGTATTAAAAAGCAAATACATCACTTGGTCGACAAAGATCTGTATAATCAAAGCTGTAGTTTTTCCAGTAGTTATGTATGGATATGAGAGTTGGGCCATAAAGAAGGCTGAGCACTGAAGAATTGATGTTTTTGAATTGTGGTGCTGGAGAAGACTTTTGAGAGTCCCTTGGCCTGTAAGGATATCAAACAAGTCAATCCTAAAGGAAGTCAACTTTGACTATTCATTGGAAGTAATGATGTTGAAGCTTAAGCTCCAATACTCTGGCCACCTTTTGTGAAGAGTTAACTCATTGGCAAAGACCTTGATGCTGGGAAAGATTGAAGTCAAAAGGAGAAAAGCTGGCAAAGGCTGAGATGGTTAGATACAATCACCAACTCAATGGACATGAATTTAAGCAAACTCTGGGATATAGTGCAGCACATGGAAGCCTAGAGTGCTGCCGTCCATGAGGTTACAAAGAGTCAGACAGAACCTAGCAACTGAACAACAACAACAAGGTTGTAACGATGTGTCCTAATCCAATCCTACTGGTATCCTTGGAAGAAGAGGCCCTCTGGACATACATACATACATACAGAAAAAAGATAATTTGAACATACAGGGAGAAGATACCCAGCTACAAGCCAAAAAGAGAGGCCTCAGAAGAAACCAATCCTGCCAATTCCTAGATGTTAAACTTTTAGCCTCCAGAGTTGTGAGAAATTAATGTCTGTTGTTTAAACCACCCAGTCTGTGATATTTAGTTGTGCCCTATCAGATTAAGGCACATGCTAGTACCCCAGTGGCTGGAGGGTATGAAGCCATATATGCCCTCTGTTCAGATGACTCAGAAGCTTTCCTCAGTCAAGTCAGTTCTCTCTGAGGTGCTGTATTGGTGTTTGAGTTTTCCATGCCAAAAGTACAAAGAAATATGGAACTGAGCCTGACATAATGACTTTGAACTGTCTGCTGATCTCAGGGAGTTGTGCCACCTGAATTCTAGGATTACAGCCAGGTTTCTGCCTGTAGGCAGATGTTATCTGTTACAGCTCTGCATGGCTATGGTTCAGCCCTTGTTAACAGGTTTATTACTTTTGCCTTTCTATTGATGACAGGGAAACAATTAAAAAGAAGATATCATTATGTTCTATGAAAGGATTCATAGGGATCTGTGTATACTTGTCCCCCATGGTGGTAGACTGTGAAACAGGCTTACTAGAAAAATTATGCTACTGATTCAAACCGAAGTCCCAGTACTACCAAGGAGCTTCTTATCAGGACTAAGATGTTACTCGATAAATTTGGCATGAAGTGAAGTGAAGTGAAGTGAATGTCGCTCAGTTGTGTCTGACTCTTTGCGACCCCATGGACTATACAGTCCATGGAAATTTGGCATAGCAAATGTGTTTGTAAACTCGCTTCAACTCTGAAAGTTGGAGAAGATAAGACAAACTATTATAGGTAAAATTCACCAAGTGTCCTGGGCAGGCACCTAGGAGCATCCCTAATCTTGCCAAGGGATGCTTTCATAGGAAACTGTGTGTGTGTGCTTAGTCGCTCAGTCATGTCTGACTCTTTGCAACCTTGTGGATTGTACCCTGCCTGGCTCCTCTGTCCATGGGATTCTCTAGGCAAGAATACTGGATTGGGTTGCCATGTTATCCTCCAAGGGATCTTCCTTACCCAGGGATCAAACCTTTGCCTCCTGCATTGTAGGAAGATTGTTTACCTGCTGAGCCATCAGGGAAGCCCATAGGAACTTGAAGCAGGGTCAAAGGGACACAGTGTCAGGCAGATACCATCCAGCAAAGAAGCCTTATCTCTCATGGCAGGAGGATTGAGGAGAGGTGATAGGAATTCAGAAAGCAGGGTTTGTGGATCTTCTAGGCTACTGGTGCCACAGGCTTCCTGGTTTGTTTCCAAGATACATGGAACTTCAGTAGTTAGCAAATAAAATGGAAAAACAGAGAGGGTGTCAGAGAGCTGATCCAGTTGTAAGCCACTAGTAGTGGTACTAGTCAAGCCAAGATACATAACTGCAAATTTTATCCTTGGCCTATCATGACATTCTACACTCACAGGGAAAATAATAGCAATTCATAGCACAGGTAAATCAAGGAAACCTTGTGCAAAAATCATAAATTAATATAAACCTTTGGTGAGGCTAAAGAAAATGGTTACTGCTACTCAGGGTTAGAGATAATAGCAGTAGCAAAGCCACAAAAACAAACAGAGAAAAGCATTAAATAAGTGTCATGTGTGGGTGCCTACTCAGCTGTGTCCTACTCTTTGTGACCCTTTGGACTGTAGCCTTTCAGGTTCCTCAGTCCATGGGATTCTCCAGGCAAGAATACTGGAGTAGATTGCCATGCCCTTCTCCAGGGGATCTTCCTGACCCAGGAATGGAACCTAGGTCTCCTGTGTCTCCTACATAAATAACGGCCATAAACATATTACCTGAGCATAGTTTGAATACACACCCCACTTGTGGAAATATTTGGGAATGATATAGATTTTTTTTCCCCCCTGCACACTGTCCCTGAAAGGAGCAGTAACTATGGCTTTTCACCTTGTGAGGGTACTATTATCACCCACGCCTCATAAACTAAAATATAGTTAGTGATCCACAGGCCAGAGGGTCTAAAATGTAGTAAAAGTTAAGGCTACCATTCCAGTTAATATTGGCTCTGAAGGAATTCATTATTTATGGCCCATTTAGGGCAAAGTAATCATAACTATACCACATTAATAATTTTCTTCTTATAGCTCATTGGACAGTATTCTTCTATAGGTTAATATATTTAAAGGACAATGTGCTAATTTTTTAGTATCAGAGATAAAGCTAATAGCTGGTTATTTTCCTGTAACAGAATTGACCTTTGAACACAGAAAATATCTCCAGATATTTTTCAAACTGAATTATTTTTCATTACTACCTCTCTGAACTCTGGGTCAAATGGGGAGAAAGTTGAGTTTCTTAGTCCTGTGAACATAAAGTTTGTATTTCTCAAGTCTCCAACAATATGGTACATGTTAGTCATACCTAGATATGAAATTTTTCCACATCATCCAATCAGAGGAGGAAGTACAGTTATATGTGTTGATTAAAGCAGAGATTAAAAAAAAAAAAAAACTTGGACTAAAGTATGCATCCTATGATTTCGGGCACATCATATGACATGGTTAGCTAGTCATAGGCCTTATCACGTAAGGAATACTTTACAGGTTACACTTTCAGCATAATTTTCAAAATGTCTCAAGTTCTATCATCAAAACTCAATGACAATGACATTATCATAAAATGGCAAAGTAAAGACCTCTGAAAATGAGCTCCTCCAAAACAAAATTTTTTTAAATATAAATATTGTTTATTTCAGAACTCTGAAAATCAACCAAAGATTTGCAGCAATCCAGGCAAAATTTATTCAAGAAAATCAGTTGACTCTCAGTTAAGCACAGCAACTTTTGTGGCATTTTAACTTGCCCCACTCCCATTCCTTGTTCTCCAGCTCTGTGATAGCCTTGAAAAATAGCAATCCCAATGCAGCCTGGTAGCCATTGGAGGGAGCAGAACAGGACTGCATTACTTTCAAAGCCTCGTTACCAAAGAATTGTCATTATTTAACTTGCTGATTGTTCCCTAGAAGATCCCGCTTACAAGATTGCCTGTATTGACCTAATCTGGAGCTCACTCGGAGCAAAAAACTCTTCATCTAGGGGATGTTTGTCAAAAGCAATTACAGGCAAATGTCTTAACTTCATACCGCTTGGCATAAAGTAAGGTAATGGCTGATGCAGACAAAGACCAATCAAAAAGATTAAAAGGAAAGCTGAGGAATGAGATGTCCATAATATTTCTGAAAAGTTGTGCCATATTCTGAGAACCTAGGAGACCATACACAGGTGTATTTGCCCAGGTAAGACTTGTGAGAACCTAAGCTGTCATATCTAGCTAACTTTGAAGATTTACATACAATGAAGGAAAATGCAGAAGAGTTAACTGCTTTATGGAGTGCTGAAAACAGGCCTGGACGTAAACACAAAGCCACTCAGCAGACTGGGGGATTTGTTGGTTCCTGACATTTAAGGAAATATCTGTTCAATCATTATTTAAGCCAAAGTAAAGCTAACAGAGTAGAGATATCAGTGATCACATACAAGAAAAAATACTGAATTTACAGAGTTAATTCAGAAGTCCCTACTGATAGAAAAGATAGCAACAATAGCAGACTCTGGAAAGGGGAGAATTACACTGTATTATTTTTAAATTTCCAGTTAACCACAACAACAACAAGAAAAATAGAGACATGCAGATAAACAACAACGTGTTATCCATATATAGGGGGGAAAATCAACAAATAGATATGACTTTTAAGGATGCCCAGACATTCGGATATCAAACAGAGAATATCATTAAATATTATTAAAACACAAAAACTACATATAGACACACACGCACACATATATATGTATGAATATATTTTTTGAGTGTGTGTATATATATATATATATATATATATATATAATGTAGAAATTTTAAGTTTGAAAGTATGATAGCTGAAGTAAAAACATTTACTAGAGGGGCCCAAGAGCATGTTGTATAAAAGAAAGAATTGATGAACTCGAATGTAGCCCATTTGAGATTATCCTGTCTGAGCAGTCGAAACAAAATATGATGAAGGAAATTTGCCAGTATCTCAGATATATGTAAGAGCATATTTTCTGTTTTCAGTTACACAATGGGAGTCCCAGAAGGAGAGAAAGGAGGGAAAGGGGCAGAGCCTTTTGAAAGGACATTATGCCTCAGTAATCTGAGTATAAAAATTATACAAATTGTGTACTTTAATGACAGTGTGACAAAGTTAGAAATCAATAATAGAATAAAAGTTGAGAACTTATTACAATATTTAGTGTAAATTAAATATATCCTCCTAAATAGCCAATGAATTAAAGGAAAAAATCACAAGGAACTTTGAAAATATCTTGAGATTAATGAAAATGAAAATGAAAATGTTGGCAAAGCTTATTCTAAAACTACACAAAACTTATGAGATGGAGTGAAATAGGATTTAGAAGGAAATTAATATCTGTAAATGCATATATCAAAACATTAAGTTCCTCAAGAAAAGAAGCTGAATTTCTACCTTAAAAAGATTGAAACAGAAAAGCAAATTCCAAACCAAGCAGAAAGAAGGAAACAATAAAAATAGAACAGGAAGAATGGCACTGAAACATGTATAATATCATATATGAAATGAATCACCAGTCCAGGTTCAATGCATAATACTGGATGCTTGGGGCTGGTGCACTGAGACAACCCAGAGGGATGGTACAGGGAGGGGGGAGGGAGAGGAGTTCAGGATGGGGAACACGTGTATACCTGTGGTGGATTCATGTTGATGTATGGCAAAACCAATACAATATTATAAAGTAATTAACCTCCAATTAAAATAAATTAATTAAAAAAAGAAATAAATGAAATAGAAAATAAAAATAGAGAAAAATGTCCTTTTCTTTAATTTTTATTTTATATTGAAATATATTTGATTAACAATGTTTTGTTAGTTTCAGGTGTGCAACTAAGTGATTCAGTTATAAATATGCATGTATCTATTCCTTTTCAAATTATTTTCCCGTTTCAGTTATTACAATATATGGATCAGAGTTCCTTGTGCTATACATAGGTCTATGTTGGTTATCTCTTTTAAATATAACAGTGTGTACATGTTAGTCCCTTAAACAAAGACAGATATCAATAATATCACTTATATGTACTCTCTAAAAGAAATTATACAAATGAACTTATATACAAAATAGAAACAGACTCACAAATTTAGAGAATTTTTTTTTAAAGGAAACTGTGACTTTGATACACAGAGTACATCATGAGAAACGCAGGGCTGGAAGAAGCACAAGCTGGAATCAAGATTGCCAGGAGAAATATCAATAACCTCAGATATGCAGATGACACCACCCTTATGGCAGAAAGTGAAGAGGAAGTAAAAAGCCTCTTGATAAAAGTGAAAGTGCAGAGTGGAAAAGTTGGCCTAAAGCTCAACATTCAGAAAACGAACATCATGGCATCTGGTCCCATCACTTCATGGGAAATAGATGGGGAAACAGTGGAAACAGTGTCAGACTTTATTTTGGGGGGCTCCAAAATCACTGCAGATGGTGACTGCAGCCATGAAATTAAAAGATGCTTAGTTACTCCTTGGAAGAAAAGTTATGAGCAACCTAGATAGTATATTCAAAAGCAGAGACATTACTTTGCCGACTAAGGTCCGTCTAGTCAAGGCTATGGTTTTTCCTGTGAGAGTTGGACTTGAAGAAGGCTGAGCATCGAAGAATTGATGCTTTTGAACTGTGGTGTTGGAGAAGACTCTTGAGAGTCCCTTGGACTGCAAGGAGATCCAACCAGTCCATTCTGAAGGAGATCAGTCCTGGGTGTTCTTTGGAAGGAATGATGCTAAAGCTGAAACTCCAGTACTTTGGCCACCTCATTCGAAGAGTTGACTCATTGGAAAAGACTCTGATGCTGGGAGGGATTGGGGGCAGGAGGAGAAGGGGACGACCGAGGATGAGATGGCTGGATGGCATCACCGACTCAATGGACGTGAGTCTGAGTGAACTCTGGGAGTTGGTGATGGACAGGGAGGCCTGGTGTGCTGCGATTCATGGGGTTGCAAAGAGTTGGACACGACTGAGCGACTGAACTGAACTGAACTGAACTGTGCCTTTGAAAGAATGAATGGTGGACAAACTTTAGCTAGCCTGACTGGAAAAAGGAAAAAGTGAAGAGATACCAATTATTATGATGAGAAATGAAAGAGGGACATTATAATTGACCTTAAAGGGAAAAAAATGAATTATAAAGAAGTAGTAGTTAACTTGGATATAATAAGTAAATTCCTAGAGAGACACAAACTACCAAAACTGATTAAAGAAGACATGAAAAATCCAAGTAGCTGTAAGTAGTAGAGTACTGGGCAGCAAACAAAAAATTTCCAACAATGAAGAGGCCAGGACTGAATGCATTCTCTGGAATTCTACAAATGTTTAAAAAAGAATTAATACCAATTGGTCTTAAAATATTCCAAAAAGAAGAAAAAAAAAAAAAAAAAAAGAGCCAGGAACTTGTCATAAGTTATTCTAGGAGGCTGATTTTTGTCTTAATACAAAAACCAGAAAAGACCTTATTTTTACTTATAATAGCATTGAGCATTGAATCTCTGGCCTACCTCATATAAGAATTAACTCAAAATTGATTGAAGACATAAATGTAAGGGGTAAAACAATAAATATTTTAGAAGAGAAAATAAGTATAAATATTTGTGAGTGTAAATTAGACAATGATTTCTTAAATATGACATCAAAGCACAGACAATCAAGAATAAAATATAAATTGGACATCTTCAAATTAAAAAAAATTGTGCCTCACAGGACACTCTAAAGAAAGTGAAAAGATGACACACAGAGGAAGATAAAATATTTGCAAATCATGTATCTGATAAGAGTCTAATATTTAGAATATAAAAAATCTCATAACGATGATAAAGAGAAAACTAGATTACAAATAGACAAAGATTTGATTAGATATTTTCCTAAAGATTTTATACAATGGCCATGAGCAGATGCTCAACATTATTAGTCACTAGATAAAATAAAAACCAAAATGAGGTATTTTATACCTGCTAGAATAGCTAAAATCAGAAATGGAAAATAGAAAGTGTTGAGGAGGGTATGGAGAAGGTGGTCCTGAGAAACTGATGGTAGGAATGTAAATTATTGTAGCAACTCTGAAAAGCAGTTTGGCAACTCCTCAAAGGTAAACAACTAAATAATCATGTGACTTAGCAATTTCACATTCCAATATGAATCCAAGATAAATGAACATATATTTGCACAAAAAAATTGTATACAATGTTCAAAGCAGTATTATTCATAATAACCAAATATGGAAACTACCCAGAAAGGATGAATGGATAAATGATATATGCTATATATATATAATGGAATATTACTCATTCATAAAAAGGAGTGAAATATTGATATGCTACAACATGGGTGAACCTTGAAAATATATTGCTAAAATAAAGAAACCAGGCATAAAGGCTACATATTGTATGTTGTCATTTATATTGAATGTCCAGAACAGGAAAATCCATAGAGACAGAAAGTAGTTTACTGGTGTCCAGGGGCCAGAGGAAGGCAGAAATGGAGAGTGACAGATAATAGGTATGAGGTTTCATTTTGAGGGTAATGAAAATACTCTGGGTAGTGATGATGATTGCACAACTTTTGGACTGTACTATTGGGCTCCAAAATCACTGCAGATGTTGACTGCAGCCATGAAATTAAAAGACGCTTCCTCCTTGGAAGAAAAGTTATGACCAACCTAGATAGCATATTGAAAAGCAGAGATATTACTTTGCCAACAAAGGTCCATCTAGTCAAGGCTATGTTTTTTCCAGTGGTCATGTATGGATGTGAGAGTTGAACTGTGAAGAAAACTGAGTGCTGAAGAATTGATGCTTTTGAACTGTGGTGTTGGAGAAGACTCTTGAGAGTCCCTTGGACTGCAAGGAGATCCAACCAGTCCATTCTGAAGGAGATCAGCCTTGGGATTTCTTTGGAAGGACTGATGCTAAAGCTGAAACTCCAGTACTTTGGCCACCTCATGTGAAGAGTTGACTCATTGGAAAAGACTGTGATGCTGGGAGGGGTTGGGGGCAGGAGGAGAAGGGGACGACAGAGGATGAGATGGCTAGATGGCATCACTGACTTGACGGATGTGAGTCTGAGTGAACTCTGGGAGTTGGTGATGGACAGGGAAGCCTGGTGTGCTGCAATTCACGGGGTTGCAAAAAGTTGGACATGACTGAGCGACTGAACTGAACTGAACTGATAGACCTCTGAATGGTTTAAAGGATGAATTTTATGATAGGCTAATTAAATTTCAATTAAAATATCTACGCACAATGTTTTAAAATGACAAAGCAAAAAAATAATGGGAATTTTTTCCTATATTTCCAAAAAAATAATTTTAAAAGGTGTAGCTATAAACCCAATGAATTGCATGTATATGAATTATATCTTCATAAAGCTGTTTTTTAAAAGTATAAATATGAAAAATTATAGAAGATGGTGGAGGAATAGGACGGGAAGACCACTTTCTCCCTCACAAATTCATCAAAAGAACATTTCAACGCTGAGCAAACTCCACAAAACAACTTCAGAATGCTGGCAGAGGACATCAGGCACCCAGAAAAGCAGATCATTGTCTTCAAAAACAGTTAGGAAAAAATATAAAAGATGAAAAAAGAGACAAAGGAGGTGGGGCGGGAGCTCCGTCCCAGGAAGGGAATCCCGTTCCGGGAAGGGAATCTAAAGAAGAGAGGTTTCCAAACACCAGGAAACACTCTCCCTGCCGAGTCTGTGGCGAGCCTTGCAAGCACAGAGGGCAACATAACAGGAAGGAAAAATAAATAAATAATTAAAACCAACAGATGACAAGCTCCCAGGGGAAAAGCAGCATAGACGCCTGCATCCGCCACTAGCAAGTGGGGGCAGGGCAGGGAGGTGCGGGAGGCGCGGGCTGCAGTGCTTGTTAAGAATCGGCAAGAATGCCCCACGCGTAACCAGAACAAACTAACTTGGGCTAGCAAACCAGACTGTGGGATAGCTACCACGCGAAAAGCTTGAACATAAGACACCACCAGGACCGCGCACAGAACAAAGGATGGAACGGAAATAGCCGGCTGCAGACCATCCCCCGCCAGGGACAGGCAGCCAGAGCCGTAAGGGCTGGAAGGGGGCAATCACAGCCCCGGAGAGACTTTACCACCAAACTGCAAGCAGGCTTCTCTGCTAAGACTTCTGGGGGTTCTGGACAGTCACCATCTGCCTCACAAGGGGCGCCAGCAGTACACCCAGAAAACTGAGCAGCAGAGACGGGAAAGGTGATAAGTCACAGCGACCGCGCTCGCCAAACACCTGAGCTACTCAGACCTGGGAAAGGCACAAAATGCAGTCCCAACCGAATCTGCACCTCTTAGGGCTACCTGAGCACCGAGACCGGGGAGGTGCACATAGCCTAGGGCCAGCCTCAGACGGTTCCCCGCGGAGCAACATAGAGCGTGAGCGGTTTGTCCACTGCGAGAAGGGGCAGGCCTAGTGGGGCTGAGACACTGCGTGCACACGACAGTGTTATTTGTTTTCAGAGCAACTGAACAAGTGAGTCCCCCCCAAAAAAGTGTCCACCACCGCTCCCCCTGTGTCAGGACGGAAATCAGACACTGAAGAGAGCAGCAAACAGAAGAAGTTAAACAGATGGAACCACCTTGGAAGTGACCCCACACTGCCCACAACACCAGAGAAAGGGCCAGATATATCTTTACTATTTTTATGATCATTCTTTTTTTTTCTTTTTCTTTCTTTCTTTCTTTTTTTTTTTTTTGTTGTTGTTTTTTGTTGATGTTGTTGTGTGGTTGCTTTTTCTTCTTCTTTTTGTTTCTAACTTTTTAACATTGTTAAGTCCTCTATTTCTCCTTTAATTTTTATTTCTATAACCTACTATGACTTTTCAAAAAAAAAGACCCTATTTTTTAAAGCGAATGCCATATATATTCTACGTGTGGTTGTTGTTGTTTTTTAATAATTCTTGTGGCTTTTTCTTTCTTTTTCTTCTTCTTCTTTTCTTTAATATTGTATTTTTGAAAATCCAACCTCTACTCTAGATTTTTAATCTTTGCTTTTTGGTTTTTGTTGTCAATTTTGTACATTTAAAAACCCAAACTTCACTACCCAATTTTACCTGAAAGCGAGATTACTACCTTGACAACTCTCTCCTCCTTTGGACTCTCCTTTTTCTCCACCAGGTTGCCTCTGTCTCTTCCCTCCCCTGTCTCTTCTCTACCCAACTCTGGGAATCTCTGTGTGTTCCAGATGGTGGAGAACACGTAGGGAACTGGTTACTGGCTGGATCTGTCTCTCTCCTTTTCATTTCCCTCTTTTATCCTCCTGGCCACCTCTGTCTACTTCCTCCCTCTCCTCTTCCCTGAATAACTCCGTGAATACTTCTGAGTGGTCCAGACTGTGGAATGCACATAAGGAAGTGATTACTGGCTAGCCTGCTCTCTCCTCTTTTGATTCCACGTCATCTCATTCCAGTCACCTTTAACCACCCCCTCCCTCTTCTCTTCTCCATGTAACTCTGTGAAACTCTCTGGGTGTCCCTCAATGTGGAGAAACTTTTCATCTTTAACCTAGATGTTTTATCATCAGTGCTGTATAGATGGAGAAGTCTTGGGGCTACTGTAAAAATAAAACTGAAAACCAGAAGCAGGAGACTTAAGTCCAAATCCTGAGAACATCAGAGAACTCCTGAATCCAGGGAACATTAATCAATAGGAGCTCATCAAACGCCTCCATACCTACACTGAAACCAAGCACCACCCAAGGGCTAACAAGTTCCAGAGCAAGAAATACCACACAAATTCTCTAGCAACACAGGAACACACCCCTGAGCTTCAATATACAGGCAGCTAAAAGTTACTCCAAACCATTGATGTCTCATAACCCATTACTGGTCACTCCATTGCACTCCAGAGAGAAGAAATCCAGCTCCACCCACCAGAACTCCAACATAAGCCTCCCCAACCAAGAAAACTTGACAAGCCACTGATACAGCCCCACCTACAGTGAGGAAGCTCCATAATAAAGAGAATTCCACAAATTCCCAGAATATAGAAAGGCCACCCCAAATGCAGCAATATAACCAAGATGAAGAGACAGAGGAATACTCAGCAGGTAAAGGAACAGGAGAAATGCCCACCAAACCAAACAAAAGAGGAAGAGATGGGGAATCTACCTGAGAAAGAATTTCAAATATTGATAGAGAAAATGATCCAAAATCTTGAAATAAAAATGAAATCACAGATAAATAGCCTGGAGACAAGGATTGAGAGGATGCAAGAAAGGTTTAACAAGGACCTAGAAGAAATAAAAAAGAGTCAATATATAATGAATAATGCAATAAGTGAGATCAGAAACACTCTGGAGGCAACAAATAGTAGAATAACAGAAGCAGAAGATAGGATTCGTGAAATAGAAGATAGAATGGTAGAAATAAATGTATCAGAGAGGAAAAAAGGAAAACGAATTAAAAGAAATGAGGACAATCTCAGAGACCTCCAGGACAATATGAAACACTCCAACATTCGAATTATAGGAGTCCCAGAAGAAGACAAAAAGAAAGACCGTGAGAAAATACTTGAGGAAATAATAGTTGAAAACTTCCCTAAAATGGGGAAGGAAATAATCACCCAAGTCCAAGAAACCCAGAGAGTCCCAAATAGGATAAACCCAAGGCAAAACACCCCAAGACACATATTAATCAAATTAACAAAGATCAAACATAAAGAATAAATATTAAAAGCAGCAAGGGAAAAACAACAAATAACACAGAAGGGAATTGCCATAAGGATAACAGCTGATCTTTCAATAGAAACTCTTCAGACCAGGAGGGAATGGCAAGACATACTTAAAGTGATGAAAGAAAATAACCTACAGCCCAGATTACTGTACCCAGCAAGGATCTCATTCAAATATGAAGGAGAAATCAAAAGCTTTCCAGACAAGCAAAAGCTGAGAGAATTCAGCACCACCAAACCAGCTCTCCAACAAATGCTTAAAGGATATTCTCTAGACAGGAAACACAAAAAGGGTGTATAAACGCAAACCCAAAACAATAAAGTAAATGGCAATGGGATCATACTTATCAATAATTACCCTAAACGTAAATGGGTTGAATGCCCCAACCAAAAGGCAAAGACTGGCTGAAATGATACAAAAACAAGACCCCTATATATGCTGCCTACAAGAGACCCAACTCAAAACAAGAGACACATACAGACTGAAAGGCTGGAAAAAGATATTCCACGCAAATAGAGACCAAAAGAAAGCAGGAGTGGCAATACTCACATCCGATAAAATAGACTTTAAAACAAAGGCTGTGAAAAGAGACAAAGAAGGCCACTACATAATGATAAAAGGATCAATCCAAGAAGAAGATATAACAATTATAAATATATATGCACCCAAGATAGGAGCACCGCAATATGTAAGACAAATGCTAACAAGTATGAAAGGGGAAATTAACAATAACACAATAATAGTGGGAGACTTTAATAACCCACTCACACCTATGGACAGATCAACTAAACAGAAAATTAACAAAGAAATGCAAACTTTAAATGATACAATAGACCAGTTAGACCTAATTGATATCTATAGGACATTTCACCCCAAAACAATGAATTTCGCCTTTTTCTCAAGTGCTCACGGAACCTTCTCCAGGATAGATTACATCCTGGGCCATAAATCTAACCTTGATAAATTCAAAAAAATTGAAATCATTCCAAGCATCTTTTCTGACCATAATACATTAAGATTAGATCTCAATTACAGGAGAAAAACTATTAAAAATTCCAACATATGGAGGCTGAACAACACGCTTCTGAATAACCAACAAATCATAGAAAAAATCAAAAAAGAAATCAAAATATGCATAGAAACAAATGAACATGTAAACACAACAATTCAAAACCTGTGGGACACTGTAAAACCAGTGCTAAGAGGAAAGTTCATAGCAATACAGGCATACCTCAAGAAACAAGAAAAAAGTCAAATAAACAACCTAACTCTACACCTAGAGCAACTAGAAAAGGAAGAAATGGAGAACCCCAGAGTTAGTAGAAGGAAAGAAATCTTAAAAATTAGGGAGGAAATAAATGCAAAAGAAACAAAAGAAACCATAGCAAAAATCAACAAAGCCAAAAGCTGGTTCTTTGAAAGGATAAATAAAATTGACAAACCATTAGCCAGACTCATCAAGAAACAAAGGGAGAAAAATCAAATAAATAAAATTAGAAATGAAAATGGAGAGATCACAACAGACAACACAGAAATACAAAGGATCATAAGAGACTACTATCAGCAATTATATGCCAATAAAATGGACAACTTGGAAGAAATGGACAAATTCTTAGAAAAGTACAACTTTCCAAAACTGAACCAGGAAGAAATAGAAAATCTTAACAGACCCATCACAAGCACAGAAATTGAAACTGTAATCAGAAATCTTCCAGCAAACAAAAGCCCAGGTCCAGATGGCTTCACAGCTGAATTCTACCAAAAATTTAGAGAAGAGCTAATACCTATCCTACTCAAATGCTTCCAGAAAATTGCAGAGGAAGGTAAACTTCCAAACTCATTCTATGAGGCCACCATCACCCTAATACCAAAACCTGACAAAGATGCTACAAAAAAAGAAAACTACAGGCCAATATCACTGATGAACATAGATGCAAAAATCCTCAACAAAATTCTAGCAATCAGAATTCAACAACACATTAAAAAGATCATACACCATGACCAAGTGGGCTTTATCCCAGGGATGCAAGGATTCTTCAATATCTGCAAATCAATCAATGTAATTCACCACATTAACGAATTGAAAAATAAAAGCCATATGATTATCTCAATAGATGCAGAGAAGGCCTTTGACAAAATTCAACATCCATTTATAATAAAAACTCTCCAGAAAGCAGGAATAGAAGGAACATACCTCAACATAATAAAAGCTATATATGGCAAACCCACAGCAAACATTATCCTCAATGGTGAAAAATTGAAAGCATTTCCCCTAAAGTCAGGAACAAGACAAGGGTGCCCACTTTCACTGCTACTATTCAACATAGTTCTGGAAGTTTTGGCCACAGCAATCAGAGCAGAAAAAGAAATAAAAGGAATCCAAATTGGAAAAGAAGTAAAACTCTCACTGTTTGCAGATGACATGATCCTCTACGTAGAAAACCCTAAAGATTCTACCAGAAAATTACTAGAGCTAATCAATGAATATAGTAAAGGTGCAGAATATAAAATCAACACACAGAAATCCCTTGCATTCCTATACACTAATAATGAGAAAATAGCAAAAGAAATTAAGGAAACAATTCCATTCACCATTGCAACAAAAAGAATAAAATACTTAGGAATATATCTACCTAAAGAAACTAAAGACCTATAAATAGAAAACTATAAAACACTGATGAAAGAAATCAAAGAGAACACTAATAGATGGAGAAATATACCATGTTCATGGATCGGAAGAATCAATATACTGAAAATGAGTATACGACCCAAAGCAATCTACAGATTCAATGCAATCCCTATCAAGCTACCAGCGGTATTTTTCACAGAACTAGAAGAAATAATTTCAAGATTTGTATGGAATTACAAAAAACCTTGAATAACCAAAGCAATCTTGAGAAAGAAGAATGGAACTGGAGGAACCAACTTGCCTGACTTCAGGCTCTACTACAAAGCTACAGTCATCAAGACAGTATGGTACTGGCACAAAGACAGAAATATAGATCAATAGGACAAAATAGAAGGCCCAGAGATATATCCACACACATATGGACACCTTATCTTTGACAAAGGAGGCAAGAATATACAATGGAGTAAAGTCAATCTCTTTAACAAGTGGTGCTGGGAAAACTGATCAACCTCTTGTAAAAGAATGAAACTAGATCACTTTCTAACACCACACACAAAAATAAACTCAAAATCGATTAAAGATCTAAAAGTAAGACCAGAAACTATAAGACTCCTAGAGGGGAACATAGGCAAAACACTCTCCGACATAAATCACAACAGGATCCTCTATGATCCACCTCCCAGAATACTGGAAATAAAAGCAAAAATAAACAAATGGGATCTAATTAAAATTAAAAGCTGCACAACAAAGGAAAATATAAGCAAGGTGAAAAGACAGCCTTCTGAATGGTAGAAAATAATAGCAAATGAAGCAACTGACAAACAACTAATCTCAAAAATATACAAGCAACTCCTGCAGCTCAACTCCAGAAAAATAAACGACCCAATCAAAAAATGGGCCAAAGAACTAAATAGACATTTCTCCAAAGAAGACATACGGATGGCTAACAAACACATGAAAAGATGCTCAACATCACTCATTATTAGAGAAATGCAAATCAAGACCACAATGAGGTACCACTTCATACCAGTCAGAATGGCTGTGATCCAAAAGTCTACAAGCAATAAATGCTGGAGAGGGTGTGGAGAAAAGGGAACCCTCTTGCACTGTTGGTGGGAATGCAAACTAGTACAGCCACTATGGAGAACAGTGTGGAGATTCCTTAAAAAATTGCAAATAGAACTGCCTTATGACCCAGCAATCCCACTGCTGGGCATACACACTGAGGAAACCAGAATAGAGAGACACATGTACCCCAGTGTTCACTGAAGCACTGTTTATAATAGCCAGGACATGGAAACAACCTAGATGTCCATCAGCAGATGAATGGATAAGAAAGCAGTGGTACATATACACAATGGAGTATTACTGAGCCATTAAAAAGAATACATTCGAATCAGTTCTAATGAGATGGATGAAACTGGAGCCGATTATACAGAGTGAAGTAAGCCAGAAAGAAAAACACCAATACAGTATACTAACACATATATATGAAATTTAGAAAAATGGTAATGATAACCCTCTATGCGAGACAGCAAAAGAGACATAGATGTATAGAACAGACTTTTGGACTCTGAGGGAGAGGGAGAGGGTGGGATGATTTGGGAGAATGGCATTGAAACACGTATACTATCATTTAAGAAACGAATTGCCAGTCTATGTTCGATACAGGATACAGGATCCTTGGGGCTGGTGCACAGGGATGATCCAGAGCAATGATATGGAGTGGGAGGTCGGAGGGTGGTTCAGGATTGGGAACTCATGTACACCCGTGTTGGATTCATATCAATATATGGCAAAACCAATACAGAATTGTAAAGTAAAATAAAGTAAAAATAAAAATTAAAAAAATATATATAAAAGTATAAATATATGAAACTAATGAAAACAGAAACAATGTGGATGGACAAGGTTTGTGAACAAATTTTTGAAGATTAGACAGCTGTCAAAAGAAGGCAAATAAGTTAATAGTGTAAAAAAAAAAAAAGCTGAAACCTAAAGGCTTGCAGAAGGCAAACTAATCCATACTATGAAATCTAGGAAATGATAAAGAATACAGACATCTAGTTACCCTAGAAGGGATAGGTGAACTGTGGCACTGAAAATAAGATAATTGATTAGATTCCTCTATGAAGGACCAGTCAGACTTTCAAGTTCCTTTTTACACTCTAGCAGAGACCATTTTTAATCCTCTGGAGAAATTGAACTGAAAGTCTCCAGAGATAACACACGCAGAGAGTGTGCATGAGGGGCTGCATGAAAAACAGGGAGATACCCAGAAATTCTATACAAAATTGGTGACAGCATGTTCCCTAGCCCTTGATTAGCTACCAGACTGAAGGAACACTTGCTAACTGTCTTCAGGCAAAAGATTAGAGAGCTTTCCCCTGGAATACCTTCTGGTAAAAGAAAGAATACTTACTGTTTGTTACTTATATTTAGGTATCTCACTGTGAGGTTTAATTTTATGTGTCAACTTTGCTAGGCCATAGCTAGTCAAACATTTTCATTATTCAGATATGTCTGTGATCTTTTAGATGAAACTAATGCCAAAGAATACTCAAACTACCACACAATTGCACTCATCTCACATGCTAGTAAAGTAATGCTCAAAATTCTCCAAGCCAGGCTTTAGGAGTACATGAACCATGAACTTCCAGATGTTCAAGCTGGTTTTAGAAAAGGCAGAGGAACCAGAGATCAAATTGACAACATCTACTGGATCATCAAAAAAGCAAGAGAGTTGCAGAAAACCTCTATTTCTGCTTTATTGACTATGCCAAAGCCTTTGACTCTGTGGATCACGATAAACTGTGGAAAATTCTGAGATGGGAATACCAGACCACCTGACTTGCCTCTTGGGAAACCTATATGCAGGTCAGGAAGCAACAATTAGGACTGGCCATGGAACAACAAAGTGGTTCCAAATCGGAAAAGGAGCACGTCAAGGCTGTATATTGTCACCCTGCTTATTTAACTTCTATGCAGAGTACATCATGAGAAACGCTGGACTGGAAGAAACACAAGCTGGAATCAAGATTGCTAGGAGAAATAACAATAACCTCATATATGCAGATGACACCACCCTTATGGCAGAAAGTGAAGAGGAACTAAAAAGCCTCTTGGTGAAAGTGAAAGAGGAGAGTGAAAAAGTTGGCTTAAAGCTCAACATTCAGAAAATGAAGATCATGGCATCTGGTCCCATCACTTCATGGGAAATAGATGGGGAAACGGTGGAAACAGTGTCAGACTTTATTTTTGGGGGGCTCCAAAATCCCTGAAGATGGTGATTACAGCCATCAAATTAAGAGATGCTTACTCCTTGGAAGGAAAGTTATGACCAGCCTAGATAGCATATTGAAAAGCAGAGACATTACTTTGCTAACAAAGGTCCATCTAGTCAAGGCTATGGTTTTTCAGTAGTCATGTATGGGTGTAAGAGTTGGACTGTGAAGAAAGCTGAGTGCTGAAGAATTTATGTTTTTGAACAGTGGTGTTGGAGAAGACTCTTGAGAGTCCCTTGGACTGCAAGGGGATCCAACCAGTCCATTTTTAAAGGAGATCAGTCCTGGATGTTCTTTGGAAGGAATGATGCTAAAGCTGAAACTCCAGTACGTTGGCCACCTCATGTGAAGAGTTGACTCATTGGAAAAGACTCTGATGCTGGGAGGGATTGGGAGGAGAAGGGGTGACAGAGGATGAGATGGCTGGAGGGCATCACCAATTCAATGGACGTGAGTTTGAGTGAACTCCGGGAGTTGGTGATGGACAGGGAGGCCTGGCATGCTGCGATTCATGGGGTCACAAAGAGTCGGACACTACTAAGCAACTGAACTGAACTGAACTGAACATTTTATTTGGTGGACTAATTTAAAAGCAATTTTTTTTTTTCACCATAATGTGGATGGGCCTCATACAACGAGTTAAAGGCTTAAATAGAATAAAAGACTGACCTTCCTATGGGCAAGAGGAAACTGCCAGCAAAGGCATTTAGACTTGAACTACAGCACTGCTCTTCTCTGGGTCTCCAGCCTCCCAGGCCATCCTGCAGATTTTGGACTTGTCAGCCTTCATAATCTCTTGAGCCAGTTCCATAAAATAAATCTATCTCTGTCTCTCTGTTTCTAATTATATACAATATGTATGTGTGTGTGTGTGTGTGTGTATGCTATATATATAGCATAAATCTATACTATATATATATGTATATATATACATATGCTAATTCTCTCTAGAATACTCTGGCAATACTCCTCTGAAGAAAAGCCCAGATCATCATCCTATCCACTTTGATGAGGTCCATCATTCTCAGACATGAACAACATTGAATTTCAATCTTAATAATGCTTCAAGGCCCAAATACTTACATTTGAGGAAAACCTGAGATCAAATAAAAGAGATCAAAGGGATTTCAGAAGAGAAAATGACAATACAAGGAGAGGAAAATTTTTCCAAATTAGAATTAACCCTCATAGCAATGAGAGAATGCAAGTTGTCCATTATAGAAGGAGAAAAATAAAAAAGAGGTAGATAAGTAAAATTTCTTAAATTTACAACATGATTATTAAAATTTAAAAATCTAATAAGTTCTATGAAGCTATTATTGAGGAAAATCTTCTAAAAATACATCATAAGGAAAGCTGGGAAATAGGAGATCAAATGAGTGTTAAACAGATTTTCAGACATGACAATTTGTCATGCATATGAGCATGACAGTCATAAAAATATAATGCATTTTTCTGGATATACATAAATTGGTTGAAAGTATCAAAACATATTTGCCATGATAAACATAAATTCAGTATCAGGGTTAACAGGGAAGAGAGGGAAGGAAGTAGAACTGTGTCATAAATCCATAAATGCTGCTCTGAAGCAAAAGTAGCCATCTGTTGCTTTGTTTCATTATTTTTTTAAACTGAGTAGCTACATAATTGTTCATATTATCCTTTATACCTCTAGGTATACTAGAATTATTTTTTTAATTTTGAAAAATGGATAAGTAGATGATGAAGAAGTTGATATTTGAAGGATTCATGTCAATGTACGGCAAAACCAATACACTATTGTAAAGTAATTAGTCTCTAATTAAAATAAATAAATTTATATTTAAAAAGAAATCAATATTTGTATCAAAACAATCTGAAAAGTAAGGAGATGGAAGGACAGAGTGGGATGAGATTGAAGTTGATTGAAGGGGAAGAAGGAGCTCATGAAATATTAGGAAGATCAGTGAGAAAGCAGGTGAGCATTTTAGAAAAGGAAGAACACAATGTGGGAATCAATAGGAAATGGCTCCAAGGTCTCAAGTGTTGGAGTGAGACTTAGGAAGATGAAAACTAGTTTCCCCCCAACAATGCCTTTGGTGACAGAAAAATCAGGGACCTGAGTTCTTCTCATGGCTCTGCCCTTCTGTAGGGAGGTTAGTGGGCTTACCCGATGGCTCAGCAGGTAAAGAATTCACCTGCAATGCAGGAGACAGAAGGGAAAAAAAGAAGCAGGTTCAATCCCCGGGGTCAGGAAGATCCCCTGGGGGAGGAAATGGCAACCCACTCCAGTATTCTTGCCTGAAAAATCCCATGGACAGAGGAGCCTGGTGGGCTACAGTCCAAAGGATCACAAAGAGTTGGACATGACTCAGAGACTAAGCACACGTGCAGGGAGGTTGGCATGAGTCAGTATCTGCCCCGAGACAATTTCTTCATCTGTAAAAGACTAGAACTATGTACATTAGTCCAGTCACATTTTCAGGAAAAGCTTTGGGGTTTCTACTTCTATAGTGCATAAGATTACTCTTGTTTTCTAGTTGTAATATTTTATTCTTAAAAATAAAATACAAAAAGACTCCCCCTACCCAAGCTACTATGGCATTTTACCTTTCATGTATCTTGGATCAACATCGTTGGTCCTTTTTTTTTTTTTTTTTAATATTCTGGTCTCTATTAATTTTCAAACATTTCCTTTAATTAGATTTTTCACACTAAACACAATCAATTTTCCTATTCTTTTGCTAAATGTTATTTTCCAGTGAATTTCATTCATTAATAAGAGAATTTTCAGGAATGTCTGAGAAAAAAAAATGCAAGAAACAGAGTCAAAATATGATGCTACTAAATATCACTGCTGAAATTTACTCAGATTCTGTAATCTGTAGCTAAAAATGAACCATAAACACTTGTTATATTTATATAAAGTGTTTCCCATTTCAAAGGTAAAAGAAGAATCAGGAAAATAAAAGTCCTAATAATATATTTGATTCAAAAGAAAAGCAAAATCACTTAAAGACCAAATAACTTTAACAACGTTAGAAGAAATGTCTTTTACAACTGAGGTATTATTCAGGACTTCCCTGGTGGCTCAGACGGTAAAGGGTCTGTCTACAATGTGGGAGACCTGGGTTCGATCCCTGGGTTGGGAAGATCCCCTGGAGAAGGAAATGGCAATCCACTCCAGGACTATTGTCTGGAAAATCCCATGGACAGAGGAGCCTGGTAAGCTACAGTCCATGGGGTCGCAAAGAGTCGGACACGACTGAGTGACTTCACTTCACTATTATTCAGGATTAGACCATTTTACTTGAGAAAGCCAACTTGGGTACTGTAATAGAGAATCTTGACAGAATTTTCCCCAAAGTTTCATTTTAATAACTGCTTTACATTAAATACTTATCAAATCAACTGTATTGTTCCAGTTGTTCCAGTAATGTTCTTTTACTAGTATATATATATATATGTGTGTGTGTGTGTGTGTGTGTGTATAATTATATATGTGTGTGTGTGTATAATATACAAAAGTAGTTAAATATATGTATGCCTGCCTGCTAAATTGCTTCAGTCGTGTCCAACTCTTTGTGACCCTATGGACTGTAGCATGCCAGGCTCCTCTATCCATGTGATTCTCCAGGAAAGAATACTGGAATGGGTTGCCATGCCCGGCTCCAGGGGATCTTCCTGACCCTGGGATCGAACCCGTGTCTCCCTCAATGCAGGCAGATGCTTTACTGCTAAGCCACTGGGGAAGCCCCATATTTAATATTTAATTTAGTTGTGTTAAATGCCAGTATCTTTATCTATTAAGCTTTTTGTAGAGTTCTGCTTAGTGTTTTCACATCTCCAGTGTTAGGCACTTTGGAAATCAAGAGCAAAGAAGTGATAAAAGAGGAAATATAAACTAATAAGATGAAAGGACTCATCCTTTTGAAAGGATTAATGAAGCCTTTGAATAGAGGCTAAACCCCAATTAAATAAATAAAAATAAGTAAAAGTAAAAAGTCCAAAACTCTATATAAACATGTTATTTTTACCTTCCTTTGTTTTGGTAATCATGATAAAAGGATATGAGTTTAATATATCAAATCCTTCAGATTGTATCATCGTAGTGCAACCCCTCCCGACTTCCTCCTCTGTCCCTTTAAGCATCTGCCCATTAGCAACAGTAAGCACCTCACTGAAAAAACTGAATTATTAGGTAAATGAATTAAAGAGAAGCATAACTGTAAGTTGGATGTAAAATGAGCAAAGTGGTAAATTGTTAAACAAATAAAAATAAAAATACTCTCTACTGCTGAATATCACATCAACTCAGCCTTCAGGAATACTGACCATCAAGCAGTTCTTGGAAAAACAGACAGTGTGGTCATTCAGGACACTCAAAGAACTTACAGAGTTGGGAGCCAGTTAGGTGGCCTAATACCAATCTTGGTTATATTCTAGGATGCCTGATCTTTTCGATGAAACAAAGGACTGGGAATCTCAGGGCAGTAACAATCCTTAGGAAGATTGTAACAAAGGTTATTTGTTTCAGAACAGAACCCACCCATAGCCTGGTAATACAAGGGAGAGAATCAGCCAAGTTAACTAGAGCTGCTCTTGTCCAGTACAGCAGCAACTAGCTATAGGTGAATTTGAATGTTTTAAAAATAAATAAAAGTAAAGATGCAGTTCCTCAGTAGCTCTTGCCACATTTAAGTACTCAATGGCTGATGTACTGTACAACACAGATATGGGACATTCACATTATCTCCAAGAATAAGCAACATTGGCATCACCCAGAAGTTTTCAGAAATGCAGGAACTTGGGTACATCTTCATGTGCCCTGTATGCACATTAAATTTTAAAGAGTACTGGTCATCATTACAAGGAGCTCATTCCAGGGCTCTAGTCATTAAAAGCTAAATGGAATACAAGTCAGAAAGCTGAGACAGAATACCTTAGTAAATGATTGCTCAAGAACTATCTCAATTCATCCAAATATCCTTGGCTGTGTAATCTTTTTTTGTGGAGATAAAATGACTAAAATTATATCCTGGTTAAGATTGGGTAGATAACAAATATACTGGCAAATGAATAGGAATAACAAATTCCAATAGTACTTACTATGTGTCTGACACTTTGCTGGGCATATTAGGTATTTTCTAAATTATTCCACATAAGTGATCTTTAAATGGTTTGAGTGATGATATAATTTAGCCTCAACAAGTATAAAAATCATGCCCAGGATCACACAGCTAATAAATAACAGAGCCAAATTTGAAGAAAATGAAAATAAAAGATTTTTTCCCTTAATCAACAGAAAATTAAGAAATATGTGCTGTTATTTATGTTTCAAGACCTAGAACTTTTAACCATAATTACTACTGTGGCAGCAATTATCAATAAATAAATCTTATCTGAGATTCAACTAAGAGAATATGACTAAGAAAGATTTTTGCCCAGACTCAGCAATGGTGAAAAGAAATATTTATAATTTCCTTAAAAGCTTTTAGTCTTTTGGAGAGGCTGTAATCTGCATTAGCAGAGGTTGTACCCTTGACGTGACATTCAGTTTTTTCCTCTATGAATGTGGAAACCTGAACTTCGGTTTCTTTCTGCCTCACTTAGTTGAAGGACACTTTTCTGCATGCAGTATTAACTGTTAACTCCTACTGTTGCTTCCCCAGAATCAGACAGCACTATGATCTCTCATTAGCTATGAGAGCAAGCTGCAAAGTTCTTAGTAATGCAGGCAAAATTGAATGTTCTACTGGTAAGCATAGAATTTCATTGTGCATCGAAGCTATCATATCAAGGCAACAGTTAAGAAAACATGATTTAAACAATTTTTATACTGACCAGCACAAGCAGCTGCTTGTTCACTAGATTTATTGCCACAGGCTGCCCATACGCAAGTTAAACTATATGAATTCTTTAAATCATACCCAAAATTGCAAAAGCAGCAGACAAAACTGGTATTTAACAAATGAATTTTTCATTTTAAGCTGACAGTAAAGGCAATTCTTTCCTTAGTTTAGATTTTAAAGAAAAATAGAAGCCTATAAGTGAAAAGAAAATTTAATGAAGATTAGCCAAAAGCAACTATTCTCCAATAAAATTAATAAAAATGAATGAAAAAAAGTTAGCCAAAGGAATTCTCATTAAGTATATAGAATAGTTCCATGTATAGTCCTCTGATATCAACTATTTATTACTTATTTACCAATTTGCCCTATCTTAAAATTTTTAACACATTTCCTATATTCTGAGTTGGCTTATGTATTTAAATATACTGCAAATATCTATTTAATATTTAAATACAAATGGATGATTTTATATCAAAAAATGATTTGATAAGAGAGCACATATACTTTCACATTTTGTTCAGTTCAGTTGCTCAGTCGTGTCTGACTCTTTGCGGCCCCAGGGACTGCAGTACACCAGGCTTCCTTGTCCATCACCAACTCCCAGAACTTGCTCAAACTCACATCCATCGAGTCGGTTATGCCATCAAATCATTTCATCCTCTGTCATGCCCTTCTCCTCCTGCCTTCAATCTTTCCCAGCATCAGAGTCTTTTCCAAGGAGTCAGTTATTTGCATCAGCTGGCTGAAGTATTGGAGTTTCAGCCTCAACATCAGTCCTTCCAATAAATGTTCAGGACTGATTTCCTTTTTTTTTTTTTTTTAATTTCAAACCATTTATTTTATTTTTAATATAAATTTATTTATTTTAATTGGAGGCTAATTACTTTACAATATTGCATTGGTTTTGCCATACATCAACATGAATCCACCACGGGTGTACACATGTTCCCCATCCTGAACCCCCCTCCCACCTCCTTCTCCATACTATTCCCCTCTGGGTCAACCCAGTGCACCAGCCTCGAGCATCCTGTATCATGTATCAAACCTAAACTGGCAATTCTTTTCATATATGATATTATACATGTTTCAATGCCATTCTCCCAAATCATCCCACCCTCACCCTCTCCCACAGAGTCCATAAGACTGTTCTATACATCTGTGTCTCTTTTGCTGTCTCACGTACAGGGTTATCATTACCATCTTTCTAAATTCTATATATATGCATTAGTATACGGTGTTGGTGTTTTTCTTTCTGGCTTACTTCACTCTGTATAATAGGCTCCAGTTTCATCCATCTCATTGGAACTGATGCAAATGTTTTTTTTAATGGCTAAGTAATACTCCATTGTATATATGTACCACAGCTTTCTTATCCATTCATCTGCTGATGGACATCTAGGTTGCTTCCATGTCCTGGCTATTATAAACGGTGCGACAATGAACATTGGGGTACACGAGTCTCTTTCAATTATGGTTTACTCAGTGTGTATGCCCAGTAGTGGGATTGCTGGGTCATATGGCAGTTCTATTTCCAGCTTTTTAAGGGATCTCCACACTGTTCTCCATAGTGGCTGAACAGTCATCAAGACAGTATGGTACTGGCACAAAGACAGAAATATAGATCAATGGAACAAAATAGAAAGCCCTGAGATAAATCCATGCACCTATGGACACCTTATCTTTGACAATGGAGGCAAGAATATACAATGGAGGAAAGACAATCTCTTTAACAAGTGGTGCTGGGAAAACTGGTCAACCACTTGTAAAATAATGAAGCTAGAACACTTTCTAACACCATACACAGAAATAAACTCAAAATGGATTAAAGATCTAAACGTAAGACCAGAAACTATAAAACTCCTAGAGGAGAACATTGTCAAAACACTCTCCGACATAAATCACAGTAGGGTCCTCTATGACTCACCTCCCAGAATATTGGCAATAAAGGCAAAAATAAACAAATGGGACCTAATTAAAACTAAAAGCTTATGCACAACAAAGGAAACTATAAGCAAGGTGAAAAGACAGCCTTCAGAATGGGAGAAAATACAAGCAAATGAAGCAACTGACAAAGAATTAATCTCAAAACTATACAAGCAACTCCTGAAGCTCAATTCCAGAAAAATAAACGACCCCATCAAAAAATGGGCCAAAGAACTAAACAGATATTTCTCCAAAGAAGACATACAGATGGCTAACAAACACATGAAAAGATGCTCAACATCACTCATTATCAGAGAAATGCAAATCAAAACGACAATGAGGTACCATTTCACGCCAGTCAGAATGGCTGCTATCCAAAAGTCTACAAGCAATAAATGCTGGAGAGGGTGTGGAGAAAAGGGTACCCCCTTACACTGTTGGTGGGAATGCAAACTAGTTCAGCCACTAAGGACTGATTTCCTTTAGGACTGACTGGTTGGATTTCCTTGCACTCCCAGGGAATCTCAAGAGTCTTCTCCAAAACCACAGTTCAAAAGCATCAATTCCTCAGCACTGAGCTTTATTTATAGTCCAACTCTCACATCCATACATGACTACTGGAAAAACCATAGCTTTGCCTAGACGGACCTTTGTCAGCAAAGTAATGTCTCTGCTTTTTAATGTGCTGTCTATGTTGGTCACAATTTTTCTTCCAAGGAGCAAGCATCTTTGAATTTCATGGCTGCAGTCACCATCTGCAGTGATTTTGGAACCCAAGAAAAAAAGTGTCACTATTCCCAATGTTTCCCCATCTATTTGCCATGAAGTGATGGGACCAGATGCCATGATCTTAGTCTTTTGCATGTTGAGTTTTAAGCCAAAATTTTCACTCCCTCATTCACTTTTTAATCAAAAGCCTCTTTAGTTCATTTTCACTTTCTTCTATAAGGGTGGTGTCATCTTCATATCTGAGGTTATTGATATATCTCCTGGCAGTCTTGATTTCAGCTCGTTCTTCATCCAGCCTGGCATTTTGCATGATGTACGCTGTGTATAAGTTAAAAAAGTAGGATGACAAATATAGTCTTGATAGCCTCCTTTCCTGATTTGGATTGCAGCTTGGAGGAAAACAAATTTCAGAAACTATCATTTGTCCATTTAAGGTGGTCAGATTTGTTGATGAGCTTGGAGGAGTGACTGGGAAAATCAAGTATCTTTAGCCTAAAGAATAGAACTTTAATTAATTACTGAATTTTCACTTGGAGAAATTTTGTGTATCAGCATAATGCAGATATAGTGGCAGAAAATGATTAAACAATGCTGAAAACACATTATAGAGCAATAAATTCTAACAAAATGCTTTTTGAAAAAACATAAAAATAATAAGGATTCGGGTTGTCAGTAACCAGCTAACCTCTTCAGTTCAGTTCACTCTGTGAGTCTTGTCCGACTTTTTGCGACCCCATGAATCGCAGCACGCCTGGCCTCCCTGTCCATCACCAACTCCCAGACTTCACTCAGACTCACATCCATCGAGTCAGTGATGCCATCCAGCCATCTCATCCTCTGTCGTCCTCTTCTCCTACTGCCCCAATCCCTCCCAGCATCAGAATCTTTTCTAATGAGTAACTCTTCACATGAGGTGGCCAAAGTACTGGAGTTTCAGGTTTAGCATCTTCCTTCCAAAGAAATCCCAGGGTTGATCTCCTTCAGAATGGATTGGTTGGATCTCCTTGCAATACAAGGGACTCCCAAGAGTCTTCTCCAACACCACAGTTCAAAAGTATCAATTCTTTGGTGCTCAGCCTTCTTCACAATCCAACTCTCACATCCATACATGACCACAGGAAAAACCATAGCCTTGACTAGACGGACCTTAGTCGGCAAAGTAATGTCTTTTGAATATGCTGTCTAGGTTGGTCATAACTTTTCTTCCAAGGAGTAAGCGTCTTTTAATTTCATGGCTGCAATTACTATCTGCAGTGATTTTGGAGCCCAAAAAATAAAGTCTGACACTATTTCCACTGTTTCCACATCTATTTCCCATGAAGTGATGGGACCGGATGCCATGATCTTTGTTTTCTGAATGTTGAGCTTTAAGCCAGCTTTTTCACTCTCCACTTTCACTTTCATTAAGAGGCTTTTCAGTTCTTCTTCACTTTCTGCCATAAGGGTGGTGTCATCTGCATATCTGAGGTTATTGATATTCCAGCAATATTGATTCTAGCTTGTATTTCTTCAAATCCAGCGTTTCTCATGATGTACTCTGCATATAAGTTAAATAAGCAGGGTGACAATATACAGCCTTGACGTACATTTTTCTTATTTGGAACCAGTCTGTTGTTCCATGTCCAGTTCTAAATGTTGCTTCCTAACCTGCATACAGATTTCTCAAGAGGCAGGTCAGGTGGTCTGGTATTCCCATCTCTTCCAGAATTTTCCACAGTTTATTGTGATCCACACAGTCAAAGGTTTGACATAGTCAATAAAGCAGAAATAGATGTTTTTTCTGGAATTCTCTTTCTGTTTCCATGATCCAGCAGATGTTGGCAATTTGATCCCTGGTTCCTCTGCCTTTTCTAAAACCAGCTTGACCATCAGGGAGTTCACAGTTCACATATTGCTGAAGCCTGGCTTGGAGAATTTTGAGCATTACTTTACTAGCATGTGAGATGAGTGCAATTGTGTGGTAGTTTGAGCATTCTTTGGGATTGGAATGAAAACTGACCTTTTCCAGTCCTGTGGCCACTGCTGAGTTTTCCAATTTGCTGGCATATTGAGGGCAGCACTTTCACAGCATCATCTTTCAGGATTTGAAATAGCTCAACTGGAATTCCATCACCTCCACCAGCTTTGCTCATAGTGGTGCTTTCTAAGGCCCACTTGACTTCACAATCCAGGATGTCTGGCTCTAGGTGAGTGATCACACCATTGTGATTATCTGGGTCGTGAAGATCTTTTTTGTACAGTTCTTCCATGTATTCTTGCCACCTTTCTTAATATCCTCTGCTTCTATTAGGTCCATACAATTTCTGTCCTTTATTGAGCCCATCTTTGTATGAAATGTTCCCTTGATATCTCTCATTTTCTTGAAGAAATCTCTAGTCTTTCCCATTCTGTTCTTTTCCTCTATTTCTTTGCATTGGTCACTGAAGAAGGTTTTCTTATCTCTTCTTGCTATTCTTTGGAACTCTGCATTCAGATGCTTATATCTTTCCTTTTCTCCTTTGCTTTTCACCTCTCTTCTTTTCACAGTTATTTGTAAGGCCTCCCCAGACAGCCATTTTGCTTTTTTGCATTTATTTTCCATGGGGATGGTCTTCATCCCTGTCTCCTGTACAATGTCATGAACCTCATTCCATAGTTCATCAGGCACTCTATCTATCAGATCTAGGCCCTTAAATCTATTTCTCACTTCCACTGTATAATCATAAGGGATTTGATTTAGGTCATACCTGAATGATCTAGTGGTTTTCCCTACTTTCTTCAATTTCAGTCTGAACTTGGCAATAAGGAGTTCTTGATCTGAGCCACAGTCAGCTCCTGGTCTTGTTTTTGTTGACTGTATAGAGCTTCTCCATCTTTGGCTGCAAAGAATATAATCAATCTGATTTTGGTGTTGACCATCTGGTGATGTCCATGTGTGGAGTCTTCTCTTGTGTTGTTGGAAGAGGGTGTTTGCTATGACCACTGCATTTTCTTGGCAAAACTCTGTTAGTCTTTGCCTTGCTTCATTCCACATTCCAAGGCCAAATTTGCCTGTTACTCCAGGTGTTTCTTGACTTCCTACTTTTGCATTCCAGTCCCCTATAATGAAAAGATATTTTTGGGGTGTTAGTTCTAAAAGGTCTTGTAGGTCTTCAAAAACTGTTCAACTTCAACTTCTTAAGCGTTACTGGTTTGGGCATAGACTTGGATTACTGTGATATTGAATGGTTTGCCTTGGAAATGAACAGAGATCATTCTGTTGTTTTTGAGACTGCATCCAAGTACTGTATTTCAGACTCTTTTGTTGACCACGATGGCTACTCCATTTCTTCTGAGGGCTTCATGCCCGCAGTAGTAGATATAATGGTCATCTGAGTTAAATTCACCCATTCCCGTCCATTTTAGTTCGTTGATTCCTAGAATGTCAATGTTCATTGTTGCCATCTCTTGTTTGACCACTTACATTTGCCTTGATTCATGGACCACAGCCTTATCTAACTCAATGAAACTAAGCCATGCCCGCGGGGCAACCCAAGATGGGCGGGTCATGGTGGAGAGATCTGACAGAATGTGGTCCACTGGAGAAGGGAATGGCAAACCACTTCAGTATTCTTGCCTTGAGAACCCCATGAACAGTATGAAAAGGAAAAATGATAGGATACTGATAGAGGAACTCCCCCGGTCAGTAGGTGCCCAATATGCTACTGGAGATCTGTGGAGAAATAAAGCCAGAAAGAATGAAGGGATGGAGCCAAAGCAAAAACAATACCTAGCTGTGGATGTGACTGGTGATAGAAGCAAGGTCCAATGCTGTAAAGAGCAATATTGCATAGGAACCTGGAATGTCAAGTCCATGAATCAAGGCAATTGGAAGTGGTCAAACAAGAGAAGCTAACCTCTTGGGGGAGCTCATTTCATTCCATCCTCAAGAAGAAGTTCTATAGGTGAATCAAGGGGGAAATGGAAGTTCTGAAAGATTTCCAATCAGCAAGCTACTTGGGTGGGATTTTAGGAGCCATATTAATGGAGCTCTAATTATTCTTACTTTTATAATTATTTTTTCTTTCCTCTCCTGTTGCAGTTGTGATAGAGTAGCGGTGTTCTTACCTTTGGAAGATAAACCAATGGTCACAATACAGAAGCCCAATGTACTGGAAATTTGTTTAGGCAAGCTTAACTCTGAACCAAAAGGAAAACATGTCCATAGCTTTCATGGCTTTCAGGGAACTGGCATGGAGTACTTTTCCCTAACTGTTAACTCTTTGGGGCCTAAAGATGAAGGCAAAGAATAGCCATGCAAGTTTATTTTTTCTTTATTGTTTAGCAATATGAAATATTGACAGTATCTTGTCAATAGTCAAAAGGTAGTGAAGAAATGATAAAATATGTGTTAACTTCTTATGAAAGTACAATGTCAATATTCAATAAATATCATAAATAAATTTTATAACTTAGGCAACACATTTAGCAGCTCAGAACAAAGTACTATGAATATGACTCCTTATTACGTTGTTTAACATACAAATAGCAGTTATGAATATGTCATTGGCATATTGTATGTTCTTCCCCTTTATAAATGACATTACCATTTCAATGCATTTGCCTTAGCAAAATGTGTAAATTTACATGCCTCTATTTCTAAAATAATCACCTGAAGTTACCAGGTTATTCATTATATTCACTGAAGAGTTGATTAATTCATTTAGTAAATCATCCTATGATTCATTAAGCCAAAGTTTTGACAGAGAATTAAATAAAAAGTAACTATGTTGATTCTTCTTTAAAACATTGTAACCATTTTCCCAGTTGCCTTTCATCTGTATGTCTGTCAAGTTGATTTATACATAGTTAAGTTGGTGATACTTTGATAGGCAAATAAGTTCCTTGTTTTAGCAGCAGACCATCCACTAGAATGCATCTAAATTCTTATTATATAATTTGACAGTGAAAAAACAAAAGATAATAATAGAGTGACAGGTGTAAGAAAATAGAAGACATTTACAGTAATGTAGAACAATAATAAGACTTATTACTCAGTGCTTACTATGCACCAGACATGCAATATGTTTCACAAGAGATGATCTATTTAATCCTCATAAAAACTAAAAGAAGAAACTACTATTAGCATCACCATTTTCAGGTGAGACCAAAGTCAGATCACTAGTATACAGCAGTCTTGGACTCCAACCCAAATCTTGCAACACCAAAATCCATACTCTGAAAAGAAACGTACTATTCTCATGCAATCAGAAATAAGGTTAATGATATCATTAGCAAATATGGACATTTTAAAGATGAGCAAATAAATTGGGCAAATCTTGGTAATATAACCAGAAAATATTACAAGATATCCACTGAAATTATTAACAAAATTTAGAGTCATGTTTTTGGAAAAAGCTACTTGGGTTTCCACTTCCAATTAGGATGTACGAGTACATGAAAGAATTTAACTCCTATAGTAGAAGCAAGACAAAATAGACATCATGCTAAGATGTATAATTTTTATGAAGTTACTGAAGAACAGTGGACATTAAGATGTCTTAATGAACTAAATTCCAGAGAGAGAGATAGAGAGAGAGAGAGATGAGCCCTTTATAGGTTATCAAAGTGCCACTTCTACCCCTGGGGTCAAGTGCCCAGTGTGGGAATAGTTAAATGGGGAAGTGGGCCTGTCATAGAGAGATAGCCTAGCAGAGAAAATGTAAAATCAACCAGTTACTGATGGAAGATAGAAGATCAGTAATAAAAAATTTCAATATCTCAGCCTGGCAAGCCTCTCACATCCCTTCACAGAATACCACTGAGTGAAGGCAATGGAGATGAGGGTAAAAGCAGAAAGTCTTCCAGCAGACATGCACAGCTCCACAGTGCTTAATATTCCCAGGGGTCAGCTAGAGAAGGATCCAAAAATGAGCCAAAACTACCAGAAATTGCAGTCTGAATCACTTCCAGCTCAAGTCTGACACAATCAAAGGATTAGCTAAAGAGTAGAAAGAGGACATTAATCCAATTTCAAGCCACAGCTGAATGCAATCAATTTATGGTAACAAAGCCATACAAACTCAACTGCATTCTTCATGGAATCTGAAAAATCATTCCTTTGTACCATTTGCTGCCTGATAGAGGAATACAACTTGAACTCTCTAAGAAACATAATAATACAAGATGAAAACAAATTCTTACATAGTTTGATCTCTATTTAATGAAAATGCCCAGAATTAAAATTTTTTTAAAAAAGCAAAAAAGCAGGGAAAGTTATCTTAATTAAGAGAAAAGAATGTCAACAGAGGAAGAGCAACAGATGACCCAGATATTATAATGAGTCAGAAAAGTTTAAAACGACTATGATAACTATGTTAAGAATTGCCAGTGCTTCCCCGGTGGCTCAGTGGTAAAGAATCCACTTGCCAATGCAGGAGACACAAGTTTGAACCCTGATCCCACCTTCCACAGACCAACTACGTCCATGTGCCACAACTATTGATCCTGTGCTCTGGAGCCTAGGAGCCACAACCACTGAGCCCATGTGCCCCAGCTACTGAAACTTATGTGCCTTTAGCCCATACTCCACAAGGGAAGCCACTACAGTAAGAAGCCCACCTACCACAACTATAGTGTAGCCCCAGCTCACCACGACTACAGAAAAGTCCACACAGCAACAAAGACCCAGCATGGCTAAAAAATAAACAAAGTATTTTTAAAGGTATTGCAAAAAATGAAAACAAAACAAAAAAAACAGTTTGGGAAAAGAAATGGAAAATTATGGTAGGAAAGAATATATATGGTATATGAAAGAAAAATTCTAAAACTTAAATGTATGACATCTCAAATGTAAAATTTATTTAAAATAAGAAATTTAAAGCATATAAATCTATTCCCACATATTATCATTTATGATAATTTTGGACAAAATTCATACATAGCAGAAGAAAGGATGAGTTATCCTTATACAGGTTAGTAGAAATTATCCAAATTGAAGCACAGAGAAAATATAGATAAAAACAATGAAGAGATAACTAGTGACCTATAGAAAAACATGCAATTTCTAATCTGTTTATAGTTGAAGTCAAAAAAGAAGAGAAAGAATATGATAGAGAAAAAATATTTTATGAAAACATAGTTTAAAAGGTCCATATTTTTTGTAAAAATTCAATATACATTTCCAAGAAACAAAACAAATCTATGATCAATAAATACAAAAATAACCACCTTTAGATCCATAAGAGCCAACTTACTGAAAACCTAAGGTAATTTTAAAATATTGAATGCAGACTGAGAGAAAAGATATATTGCACTGAAGTAAATACAGTATAAGAGTTGAAGTAGACTTATCAGACATAACAGAAGGTAGTAGACCACAAAAAGAGATGTCTAGTGTTCAAAGAGATAAAAGACAGGCTTCCTTTCAGTATTCAACAAAAATGTTCTTTAAAAATGAAGGCAAAAATAAAGAAATATTTAGATAATCAAAAGCTGAGAGAATTCATTGGTTCAAAATCACTTTAAAAAACATTAAAGGAAAGTCCTCAAGTCACCATAGGAATCCAAAAGTATCTTTTAAAAACTGCTGGAAAGGCCAGGAAACGTGAGGTCAGTTTACAAAATTTAATTACATTTCTATATGATGTGAATGAATAATTGAAAAATGACTATTTTTTGAACTATAATTTAGTATCAAAAACATAAGACCCTTAGAAATACATTTACTAAATAAAATATTTAGTAAATATTATAATTATTTATATTTATAAATATATAAAAATTTATATATGGTATATTAAATATTATAATAAATATAGTAAGTCTATAAAATGTTTTTATTTTATAAAATTCTATAAAAATCATAGTTAATTTATAAAATATTATAATAAATATAGTAAATATAAAATATTTAGTAATAATAATAAATATCTAATAAATAATAAAATGCTTAGTAAATAAGAACTCTACTATGAAATATAAACCATATTGAGAGATATTAAAGATGACTTGGACTTCCCAGGTGACTCAAGGTAAAGAAAAGGTACTTGCCAATGCAGCAGACACAGGAGATGTAGGTTCCATTCCTGGGTAGGGAAGATCCCTGGAGAAGGCAACCAATTCCAGCATTCTCACCTGGAAAATCCCATGGACAGAGGAGCCTGGCAGGCTACAGTCCATGGGGTTGCAAAGAGTATGACATGACTGAGCGACAGCACACACGCAAGGATGACTTAAATATGAGACATATCACATTCATAAAGTGGAATTAATATTGGTAAGATTGTAACTCTCAAGTTAAACTAGTGAGTCAATGTTATCTGGATGAGAATATCAGCATCTTTCTGGTAAAAATTGACAAGAAGTTTCTAAAGTATATGGAATTGAAAAGGATCTAGCATACATAGCCAAAGCAATCTAGAAAAAAAGAGAAAAAAAAGCAATTTCTGAGGGCTTTCACTACTTGGTTTCAAGGTAATATACTATATCATAAGATATACTTACTTCTTAATTGTAAAACTTACAATAAAGCTACATTAATTTTAGTAACATAGTATCAAGAGAAAGATAGGCAAATAGATCAATGGAATAAAATAGAGAGTCAGGAGAAAATACAGTTCAGTGGAGAAACAGTCTTTAAATGGTGCTGAAAGAAGTCTTTACAATAAATGATGCTGAAGCAAGTGGAACAATGCACCTTGACCCTACTTCACACTATTCAAAAATTTAATTCCAAATGTCTCATAGACCTGCACAATAAAAGTTAAACTATAAAGCTATTAAAAGCTTACAACAGAAAATATTTTCTCAACCCTGGAATAGACAAATATTTCTTAGACTTGTCATAAAATGTTTCACCTATTAGAGAAAGAAACAATAAATTGAACTACTGTTCATCAAAAGACACCATTTTAGAAAATGAAAGGAAAAGCCAGAGACTGGGAGAAAATACAATATAACAGGTCTAACAGGGGCTTATATTTAAATTAGACAAAGAAAACCTGTAACTCAATAATATAGGCCACAGTCCAAATAAACCTGGCAGAACAGAAACAGACACTTCCTAAAAGAAGATACCTGGATGACTAATAAGTACTTTAAAAGATGCTCAATATCATTAATCATTAAAGTGAAGTCGCTCAGTGGTGTCCGACTCTTTGCGACCCCATGGACTGCAGCCTCCCAGGCTCCTCTGTCTATGGGATTTTCCAGGCAAGAGTACTGGAGTGGGTTGCCATTTCCTTCTCCAGATCATTAATTATTAGGGAAACACAAATATACAATGACTTGCTGCTTCATATCAACTAAAATGATAATAATAAAAAGCCCAACAATGCCCACTATTATTAAGGAGATGGAGCTACAGGAGCTCTCAGTGTGTTCCTGGAGGAGTGTAAAATAGTGCAGCCACTTTGGAAAACTGATAGGCAATTTTATTTAAAGTTTAATATTTATCATGTCCTAGAAGTTCCTCTTCTCATGTAATAAACACAAGCAAGATGAAAGCATGTAGTGACAAAGAATACAAATACAAAAACATTCACAGCAGAAAATATTAGACAAGAGAATAATAGTTAATCAACTAAGTAGGATATTCTACTTAACAATAAAAAGAACAAACTACTTATATACATAGACAATGTTGGTTGCTCAGTCCCCATGGACTGCAGCCCACCAGGCTCCTCTGTCCATGAAATTCTCCAGACAAGAATACTGGAGTGGGTAAACATTCACTTCTCCAGGAGATCTTTCTGACCTAAGGATTGAACCCAGGTCTCCCGCATTGCAGGCAGTTTCTTTACAGTCTGAGCCATCAGGGAAGGCCACATAGAGCATGAATTGATCTTAAATGCATTATGTTGACTAAAAGAGGGCAGAAATAAAACATGTATGTTCCATGATTCCATTTACATCAAATTTTATAAAGAGCAAAATTTAACTGTGCTGACAAAAATTAAAGTAATTTTTGTTTCAGGAGAGGTTTGAGCATTGACTGAAAAGAGGCATGAGGTTGATAGTACTGTTCTGTTTCTTGACAGAGATTTTTAGTTACATGTGTGTATACGTTTGCCAGACTTCATCAGACCATATCCTTAAGATCAGTTACTTGGATAAAGGAAAAAACGATACACATGTAGGTCACCAAAAGCAAGAGTGCTTCTTTAGAAGAAGTTGAGAACTAATCAAATCTTTTATTATGTGCATCCTCAGTCCACTTGTTTAAAACTAATTTAGAAAAAAATATCAGTAGGTTAACAAACTATGAGAAGCCAGTATTTTTAAAGTAGAAGCAGAAAAATTTTCTCCTGTTTTGCCTCACTGCAAAATCACGCCAACTATACATTTAAGATCACAGGCTTTCCCTGAAGGTCTAGGGTCCATTAGAGCTCTTGATTAGCATAAATTTAATCTTTTGAGGAACTCAGGATTAACAGTGTTCAATCTCTGATCCCAGTTTGGGGTGGTTTTGGTATTCTACCTATTTTTCTTTGAATATGACTCATTGCCTATCTTATACACTCAGTTTCTAAGCATTTACCCAATTTCTGACTATATTGATCTTCCCTACTTGGTGCTCAAGTTTTATCAGGACCGAAATTCTCTCCACAGTTTATGCAACAACTGTTTACTTGGAGTTTACCATGTAGATACCATATGATAAGCATAGGGTATACTACACAGATTGCCCGGAAAAAAGCGATGCCACCGTTTTCTACTTTTGAAGAGAATTAGAATTGTGCCTTTGAATGGAGTGGACATCTGTTTGAATAACTCATTAAACATTATATTAATAGAACACAAAAAAATGTAGTGCTTCCTAATGGGAAAAATTGTAAAATCAAACTTAAAATTTATTTAAGTATTTATAAAATGAACCATTGTTACCTGTAGTTGTCAATTTGGTATTCACAAGAACTTTATTTTATCAAGAATTTGTAGTTTAAATTTTTATGCTATAAAACTTACCAGGTTTATACTATGATTAAAGACAGTCTATTGCCAGTTGTATATAAAGGTTTTCATTTAGACATATTTTTGAATTAATAATCATAGATATTTTTTAAAGTTCATAGAAACATTTAATATGGAATACAGATTTATTTCAATATGTCTTGTATGATGTGTGAATTGGGGTAGACTATGCTGGAGTAACAAATAGGCCCCAAAATAGAATGAGTCAACGAATTAGAAGTGTTTAATTCTCACACATGTAGCAGTCTATGGTGAGTGGGTTCATGTTAGTAGAAAGTGGGGCTGGGAGAAGTCAAACTTCTACTTTATTGGAGCAGAGTAGGAACACAGTCCATGGGGTCGCTAAGACTCGGACAGGACTAAGCAGCTTCACTTTCACTTTTCACTTTCATGCATTGGAGAGGGAAATGGCAAACCACTCCAGTGTTCTTGCCTAGAGAATCCCAGGGATGGGGGAGCCTGGTGGGCTATCGTCTATGGGGTCGCACAGAATCGGACACGACTGAAGCGACTTAGCAGCAGCAGCAGCAGCAGCAAGACCAATGGGTTAGTCATGCCCATTGGTATTCTTTATGGCATGCATTACTCTGACCCATTTTCCATCAACTAGAGTTTGGTCATATGGCTGTGCATAGGTGGAGACTTCGGAGACTAGATAAAAGAATAGAAGATAAAGTATGGTGACAGCTTATCAGTTTCTTGGTCAAGGAATGCCTTAGAGATAATGAAGATTCCCCTACTGTTTGTTACCACTACTTTTAAAATCATGCCTTTGCTTATTACCTATATCTTAGGTCTTAGACATTTTCAAAACTCAGAATTGGTTCCAATAGAATTTTACTTTAAGTAAATGACTATAATGAATATTCGTTTTACAACACAGATATTTTTTTCGAACTCTTTTTATAACAAAAGTACCTCTTGGGTTTTGTTTTCCTTATTGAAAAGTGGGAAAATTAATTTCTTCAAAATGGTTATTTTATATTATCACTAAGTGAAAATAACTTAAATATCCTGATGCCACCTTAACTGAATCCATCAACCTAAACTCAAATCAGTGTAAAATATGACTACATTTTATACTTGTATTTTCTCCTTAGACTCTAGCATGGGACCTTATGTCCATAGTAAGTGTTGCTACATGTTTGTTAAACAAGTTAGAGTTGCTGTGCCTGAAGAAAAGCAAGGTGCATGGTATATTCAAGAATTTTAGGCAGTAAAATTGCCTTGAAAGATTTGTTGGCTGTTTTCAAAGATGATCAAATATTACTTTTCCTACACAGTCCTTTTATTGCTTGTCTCTAACGACTGAGCGACTGAACTGAACTGAATGTGAAAGTCAATATACTTGTTCCTATGAGAATTACAGATATTTTCAAGACATTGGTCCTTGACTTCAAAATGCTCATGTAGAAACAAGAAAGAAAATGATGATTATGACAGTGAATGGGTATTAGATAAGACTAATTAGAGAGTGAACAATTGAAAAGAATATTTTTGAAGAAGACTATACCTGCCAATGCAGCAGATGCAAGAGAGCCAGGTTCAGTCCCTGGGTTGGGGAGATCCCCTGCAGAAGGAAATTGTTACCTGCTCCAGTAATCTTGCCTAGAAAAATCTCATGGACAGAGGAGCTTGGTGGGCTGCAGTACGTGGGGTTGCAAAGAGTTAGACATGACTGAGTGTTTGTCCACAGCAACAAACCACCTAGCTTTGGATTTTTAGTCATTTATTTCTCTGGAGGTCCCAAAACAAAACCAGTCAACTTGTGAATATCTCCTTTAGATCCTTTACTTTAAATATCATAATGTGCTGTTTCAATCATACTTTTAAAATTTATTTCCCCAACTGTTCTCATGGTTGTAGTATTATAAAGGTTAAACTTACAAACCCATAAACTTACAAACCCATTCATCTCAATTATTCCATTAACTTTAAACATATAAGGGCCAGTATGTTTAACAAAGGTATCACAAGAGACTATTAATAGAGCAGTACTTCATAAAAATGCTTTTGAAATTATTCCTCATTTCTTAAAGTGCTCATTGCCTTCTGTTTGGAAGGAAAAAAAATTGATTCACAAGAGTGATCCTTATTCAATTTATCCTTAGTGGTATTCCATTAGCAGTAAGATACGTGTGTATGTGTGTGTGTGTGTGTATACTTCTCAATAGCTTAGTCATTTTATGAATCTCCGTGAATGCCTACTTATGATGTTTCTGTTAACTCTAGGTAATACAGGTCAATGCAGGCATCCTTAGTCTAACCACAGATACAACTAAAACTCATAATGTATAGAAATTAGAGGCAGCTGCAAATTCTTAGTCTTCTCTTCAAGAGGTTAAATCTAGTTCCCTACCCCCTGAATCTGCACTGACCCTATGATACATTTAACAGATAAAAAGTGAAAGAACTTCAAGGGATGCTACAAATGAACGTATTTACAAAGCAAACACACCCACAGACTTAGAGAATGAATTTATGGTTATCAGGGAGGGAAGGTGTTGGAGGTGATAGGGAGTTTGGGATTGGAATGTACACACTGCTATATTAAAAAAGGATAACCAACAAGGGCCTACCATATAGCACCAGGAACTCTGCTAAATATTATGTAGCAACTTAAATGAGAAAAAATCTGAAAAAGAATAGATACATATATATGTATAACTGAATCACTTTGTCTTATACCTGAAATTAATACAACATTGTTAATCAACTATATTCTAATATAAAATAAAAAAGATAGAATTAAGTAATATTGTATGGTTTCCAAGGCTGAGTTTTATGAGTAATAACAACTCCTGCTTGGTTATTTTAGAATACCTGCTCTTGGACTTCTGAGAACCCAGCCATCAGGTAGCATCCCAAGCCACAAGACGAGCACTTACGTAGACACTCCAATCAACAGCCAGAGTTGAGCTCTGCCTAGAGCCAGCTGAGCCTAGATCCAGCATCAAATTTCAGTCATGTGAGTGGACCCATCTACCACAAGCAACTAGTGAAGGCCTCAGCTGACTGCAGCTTCATCTACAATGTGGGAGAGTCCAAGTGATAACCATCCAGCTAAGGTCAGTACAGTCGTTCCTTGGTATCCACAGGTGATTGAACTCAGAACCCTCCTCAGATATGAAAATCTGAGGATGATCAAGTGTCTTCTATAAAATGGCAAATTATTTTCATATAACCTATACTCATCCTCCCATACACTTTATATCATCTCTATAACTTATAACATCTAATACAAAGTCAATGCTATAGGAAGAGTTGTAAGCACAATGTAATTGCTTTATAAATAGTTGCCCAATCTGGCAAAATCAAGTGTTACTTTTTGAAACCTTCTGGATTTTTTCCAAATATTTTTGACCTGCAGTTGGTTAAATCCAGGGCTCAGGAAGCTATGGATATGGAGTGTGGACTGACTATAGTCTGCAAAGCTGGCAAAATAATAAGTGAAGTCCCTAAGTTCAGTGGTTATTTATTGCTAAACAATAGGTAACCACAAGCCAGTGAATTCAGAACCCAGTATTTCAGTCTAATTTTGTTCTGTTTCAAACCCAGAATAACTATGATAAAAACAAAATAACTCATACTTTGAAGTACCTTCCTACTCTGGAGAACAATCATCTTGGTATAATTTTATATAACTAAGAATAGAAAAATTCAAATGATCTTTGAGTTGTTTCTTTTAGGTTGGAATTATGCTTTATAAGGGAGGTTTTCATGCAAGTACTTACAAATTTGGAGCTACCTTTCAATTCTAAAAAATTAAAAACATTAAACATTTATTATTCATAGATGTTATCTGGTAAAATTGAGAGTTTATTATGTTTTATCTAAGTGTACTGTGTATATAAAGAGACACTCCTTTCCCCAAGACCTAGGCAAGATTAATCTAAATCACCTGATAATGATTAGTAAAAAAAATCCAATTCTTTCCTTCAAATTTCACTGAAGTAACTGAAGAGCTTCCCTGGTGGCTCAGCAGTAAAGAATCTGCCTGCCAATGAAGGGGATGTGGGTTGCATCCCTGGGTGGGAAAGTGTCCCTGGAGAAGGAAATGGCAACCGACTCCAGTATTCTTGCCTCTGAAATCCCATGGACAGAGGAGCCTGGCGGGCTACAGTCTATGGGGTGGCAAAAGAGTCAGACATGACTTCGTGACTAAACAAGAACAACACCACTTAGGCTGAAGGCGGGTAGTTCTTAAGCTCTCAAAGCTTCTTCTCATTTTAAGTTCCTGCTTCTTCTGAATTTCATCAATTTCAGTGTCTTATTCATATAGTCCTTATGCCAAGTTCTGTAGACTAGACGGAATCCAGTTCCCTAATTTCCTCCCAGAAAATGTATATAGATTTTACTGAGCATTTAAGGGAGATACAGACACACATCAAACTAAACAACAGGTACACCTATTTTCTTAAAAGTGAAAAACATTTTGGCATACTAGGAAATGGATAATAGTAAAGTCATGGGACTGGATGAGAGTACAGGGTCAGTGAGATAAGAAGAGAAATATAATGCCAGATCCATGGGACATGGTAATAGAGTCAAGAAAATGAGGCAGAATCAACCAAAGAGGGTGAAAAGGGACAGCCAGTGAATTGAGAAGTTGTTATCCTGGGTCAGGAAGATCTGCTAGAGAAGGGATAGGCTACCTACTCCAGTATTCTTAGGCTTCCATTGTGGCTCAGCTGGTAAAGAATCTGCCCGCAATGCGGGAGACCTGGGTTCGATCCTTGGGTTGGGAAGATTCACTGGAGAAGGGAAAGGCTACACTCTCTAATATTCTGGCTTGGAGAATTCCATGGACAGTAAAGTCCATGGGGTCGCAAAGAGTCAAACACGACTGAGCGACTTTCACTTTCACTTCACTATCTTGAAATAAAATGTCTAAAGGACAATGACATTTTTGCATGCTACAGATAGCTCAAGTAATACAGAAGCTTACAGTTGTGTACTATCTTTAGAAATCTGCAACCAAAATGAAAGTGATAGGAATCTCAGTGAAATGATATAATCTTATAAGGATAAGAAAGACTGGGAAGTAAGAGTATAAATACAGTGAAGGCATTTTTTCCTCTAGTTTTATTGAAATATAGTTGATATTTTTGTTGTTGTTTAGTTGTGTTTGACTCTGCGACCTCACGGATTGTGTCCTGCCAGGCTCCTCTGTCCATGGGATTTCCCAGGCAAGAATATTGGAGTGGGTTGCCATTTCCTTCCCCAGGGGATCTTCTTGACCTAAGGACTGAACCTGTGTCTCCTGGATTGCTGGCGAATTGTTTACTGCTGAGCTGACCACCATATAAGATTGAATTGTATAGCATAGTGAATTGACTTACATATATTTTGAAATGATTATCACAGTAAGTTAAGTTAACATACACCATCTCCAATAGATACAAAAAAAGAAAAAAAGAATATTTTCTTTTGATGAGAATTCTTAGCATCTATCCTGTTTACAGTTTTCAAATATGCCATATACCAGTGTCAGCTATAGTCATTGTGCTGTATGTTATATCCTTAGTAATTATTTATATTTTAACTGAAAGTTTGTACCTTTTGACCACCTTCATTCAGTCTTTCTCCTCCTTGGCACCCATCTCTGATAATACCAAGTTTCATCTTACTTTCTATGAGTTTGTTTTGTTGTTAAGGTTCCACAAATAAGTGGTAATCATACAGTATTTCTCTTTCTCTATGGGTTTTACTTCCTTATGTCACTTAACACAGAGCCCCCAAAGTCCATCCATGCTGTTGCAAATGACAGGATTTCCTTGTTCTATGGTTAAATAGTATTCCATTGTATGTATATACCACAACTTCTTTAGCTACTCATTTTTCAGTTGAACCCTTAGGTTATTTCTTTTTCTTGGCTATTATACATAATGCTGCAATGGGCACAAGGTTGCAGATACATCTCATATTTGTGTTTTTGTTTCCTTCGATTGTATTCCCAGAAGTGGAATTGCTGGACAGTATGGGAGTTCTCTTTTTAATTTCTTGAAGAACCTCCATGCTATTTTCCATAGTGAGTGTACTAATAGTGTACAAATGTTCCCTTTTCTCCAAATTGTCATCAGCCTTTGTTATCGCTTGTCTTTTTGATGATCCCCATGCTAATGAAAAGAGTAACACTCTCATTGTATTTTGGTTTATTTTCACCTGATCATTAGTGATGTTGAGTACTTTTCATGTTTTGCTGACTATGTGGATGCTTTCTTAGGAAACTGTGTATTCAATTCCTCTGCTCATTAAAATGAGCTTCCCTGGTAGCTCAGTTGGTAAAGAATCTGCCTGCAATACAGGAGACCTTACTTTGACTCCTAGGTTGGAAAGCTTCGATTAAATATAAAATAATAAAATTGTCTTCTATTGAGAGTTCTTTATATGTTTTAGATACTAACCACTTATCAGAAATAAGATTTGCAGATATTTTGGGCATAACATACTAATATGGTATGCTATATTTTCATTTTGCTGACTGTTTCCTTTACTATAGAGAAACTTTTTAGTTTGATGTACAGTTTATTTATTTTTTTACTTTGTTGCCCATGCTTTCAGTTTAGTTCAGTCGCTGAGTTGTGTCTGACTTTTTGCGATCCCATGGACTGCAGCACGCCAGGCTTTCCTGTCCATCACCAACTCCCGGAGTCTACTTAAACTCATGTTTGATTACTGTATCTTTTAATACAGCTTAAAATCAGGAACTGTGAGGCCTCATGCTTTGTTATTCTTGCTCAGGATTGCTTTTGTGGGTCCATATAAATTTCAGGGATTGTTTATTCTACTTTTGTAAAAATACACAATTGAAATTTTGATAAAAATTGGTTGCATTGAATTTATAAATGGCTCTTGGTAGTATGGACACTTTAATATTTATTCTTCCAAACAATGAACATGGAATATTTTTCCATTTATTTTCATCTTCTTAAATTACCCTCATCAATCTTCCAATTTTCAGTGTTTAGCTCAGTCTCTCAGTCATATCTGACTCTTTGTGACCCCATGGACTGTAGCACACGAGGCCTTCCTGTCCATCACCAACTCCCAGCGTTTACTCAAATGCATGTCCATTGAGTCAGTGATGCCATTCAATCATCTCATCCTCTGTCGTCCTCTTCTCCTCCTGCCTTCAATCTTTCCCAGCATCAGGGTTTTTTCAAATGAGTCTGTTCTTCGCATCAGGTGGCCAAAGTATTGGAGTTTCAGTCCTTCCAATGAACATTCAGGACTGATTTCCTTTAGGATGGACTGGTTGGATCTCCTTGCAATCCCAGGGACTCTCAAGAGTCTTCTCCAACACCACAGTTCAAAACCATCAATTCTTTGGTGCTCAGCTTTCTTTATAGTCCAACTCTCACATCTATATGTGACTACTGGAAAAACTGTAGCTTTAACTAGATGGACTATGTTATCAAAGAAATGTCTCTGGTTTTCAATATGCTGTCCAGGTTGATCATATCTTTTATTGCAAGGAGCAAGCATATTTGAATTTAATGGTTGCAGTCACAGTCTGCAGTGATTTTGGAACCCCCCAAAATAAAGTCTGTCACTGTCTCCACATCTATTTGTTATGAAGTGATGGGACCAGATGCCATGACCTTAGTTGTCTGAATGTAGAGCTCTAAGCCAACTTTTTCACTCTCCTCTTTCACTTTCATCAAGAGACTCTTTAGTTCTCCTTGGCTTTCTGCCATAAGGGTGGTGTCATCTGCATATCTGAGGTTATTGATATTTCTCCCAGCAATCTTGATTCCAGCTTGTGCTTCATCTAGTCCAGCATTTCTCATGATGTACTCTGCATATAAATTAAATAAATAAGGTGACAATATACAGCCTTGATGTACTCCCTTCCTGATTTGGAACCAGTCTGTTGTTCCATGTCCAATTCTAACTGTTGCTCCTTGATCTGAATACAGATTTCTCAAGAGGCAGGTTAGGTGGTCCGGTATTCTCATCTCTTAATATTTTCCACAGTTTGTTGTGATCCACACAGTCTAAGGCATTGGCATGGTCAATAAAGCAGAAATAGGTGTTTTTCTGAAACTCTCTTGCTTTTTCCATGATCCAGAGGATGTTGTCAATTTGATCTCTGGTTCCTCTTCCTTTTCTAAATCCAACTTGAACATCTGGAAGTTCACAGTTCACATACTGTTAAAGCCTGGCTTGGACAATTTTGAGCATTACTTTGCTAGTGTGTGAGATGAGTGCAATTGTGCAGTAGTTTGTGCATTCTTTGGCATTGCCTTTCTTTGGGATTGGAATGAAAACTAACTTTTTCCAGTTTTCAGATCTTTTATTTCTTTGGCTAAATTTATTCCTAAGTTATTATTTTTTTGATGATTTTTGTATGGAATCAATTTCTTTGTTTCTTTTTCAAATAATTAATTAGTAGTGCATAGAAATTTTACTATTTTTGCTTGCTAATTTTCTATTCTGCATATTTACTTAATTCATTAAGTAGATCTAGGATTTTTGGTGTGATCTTTAATTTCCCATATATAAAATTATGTCACCTGTAAATAGTGACCATTTACTTCTTCCTTTCTTATTCTGATGCCTTTTATTCCTCCTTCTTGCCTGAATGCTCTGACTAGGTTTTCAGTACTGTGTTGAATAGGAGTGGTGAGAGTGGGCAATCTTGTTTTTTCCATATTTTAAAGAAAAAGCTATTAACCTTTTAGTACTGAGTATAATGTTAGCCATGTGCTCCTCATGTATGACCTTTATTATTTTGAATTATATTCCTTCTATTGTTAATTTGTTGAGTTTTTTTAAATCATAAATGCATGTTGAGCTTTGTCAAATGCTTTTTCTGCATCTATTAAGATGATTTTTGTATCCTTTTCCTGTGATATATCACAATTATTGATTTGTTTATGTGAAACAGCATTGTGTTACAAGAATAAATTCACTTGATCATGATGAATGGTTCTTTGATAGTGCTACTAAATTCAGTTTAATAGTATTCTATTGAGCATTTTTACACCTATGTCATCAGGGATGCAGGCCTGTAGTTTTCTTTTCTTGTACTCTCCTTTTGTGGCTTTAGTATCACAGTAATTCTGGCCTCATAAAATAAATTTAGGAATGGTCCATAACTTTTATATTTTGGAAAATTTTGAGAAGAATTGTCATAGATTTTTCTATAAATACTTGGTAAAACTTTTTAGTGAAGCCATCTGGTCCTGAGATTTTTTTTTTTCCCAGGTGGTAGTTTTTTGATTACTGATTCAATCTCCTTACTAATAACTGGTCTGTTCAGCTTTTCTATTTGTTCCTGGTATAGGCTTGGTTGGTCATCTGTTTTAATAATTTTCCTCTTTCTTCTAGGTTGTTCAATTTATCAGCATATAGTTAGTCACAGTAAATTCTTAAGATCTTTCATATTTCTGTGTGAATAGTTGAAATATCTCCTCTTTCACTTATAATTTTGTTAATTAGGATCCGCTCTCTTTTTTCCCTTGGTTAGCCTAGCTGAAGTTTTATCAATTTTGCTTATCTTTTCAAAGAACTAACACTTAGTTTTGTTAATAACCAAACCATTTTTAAAGGTCATTTGTTTTAAAGGGTAGAAGACACTAGATCAGTATGTACAGTGCTAGGAGTTTGGGGTTTTGTTTTGTTTTGTTTTGTTTTTATTCTAGAGCTATCATAGTTGTTCTGAAGGCTCATTTACATTATTAGTGTGAAAGTAAACATACACACACAAAAAAATTAAAATAAAATCATAAATAAATATTTTTGAACTGTAAGACTTCTATTATCTTACCTTGTCCAATATATTCTACATGTCATTTCTTACCTGATTCACTGTGTGATAAAGCAGGAAATGAGTTTTCCCTTTTCTTTCACTTGCCTCATCCTGTCAGTGAGTCAACAAATCAAGCACAACTTGTCAAGCTCCCTTGCCAACAGAAAAATCAAGGAAAATAAGTCATGATTATTTTCACCTACTGAAGTCATCAAGCTCTAGTAGCTGAAACTTAACAAAATTCTTGCTAAAATCCTATTTTACAGTAGAGCACAAGCAACACAGTTAGCAGCATGCAACAAGTGTCGGGTGAGTTGTCATTCAGTTGCTAAGTCATGTCTGACTCTTTGAGACCCCGTGGACAGCAGCACACAAGGCCTCCTGTCCATCACCATCTTCTGGAGTTCATGTCCATTGAATCAGTGATGCCATCCAACCATCTCATCCTCTGTCACCCTCTTCTCCTTCTGCCTTCAATCCTTCCCAGCATCAGGGTCTTTTCCACAGCTGTTCATCAGAGAACAGGAAAGGTCTATTAAGATAGATGATGTCAAGGAGAGAGAACAGCATCGGAAGCTGTAGTTCATGGGTGTTCACTCCCTAGCCATTACTACTAATAATTTCTGTTTGAGCCCTTTATGGTTGAGGCTCACTACAGGTTATCAATTTTACTAACATTTTCAAAAAACTCAACTTTTGACTTTGTTAATTGTGTTTGTTATTTATCTGCTTTCAATTCCATTGTTTTCCTATTTTTTTTTAGCTTTTCTGCATTTAATCCTTTATACTTTAATTTTCAATTCTTTTTCAAACTCCTTATGGTAGAAGGTTTTCAAGCTTCATTAATTGAAATTTTCTTCATCTTAATACACATGTAAAGCTATAAATTTTTTACAAGACACTAATTTTTATATTTTACGCAATTTTTGATGCATTGGTTTCCTTAAACATTCATATTAAATATTTTATAATAACTTGAGATTGTCTCATTTGTGGGTTTCTAAGGTTTATGTTGTTTAATTTTCTAATGTTTGATATTCTCCAGATATATTATTGTTACTGATTTCTAATTTAATTGTGACAAGAGAACATATTCTAAGAATTCAGTATTTCAGCATTCCTATGTATTCTCTTAAAGTTTTATGTCTCATACTTAGTTTTTATTTGAGTTAATTTTCATATGTGTGTGAGAAAGGAATCCAGCGTCATTATTTTTATACAGAAATTGAGTTTCCTCAGCATCATGTGTTGAAAAGACTTTTTTCTCATTATATAGTCTTGGAACTTTTTATCAAAAATCAATTGTTCCATATTATTTTATTAATCTATATTTCCATCCTGTCTTTATTTATATACTATCTTGATTACTGATTACTGTTTCATTTTAGTAAGTTTTGCTGTCAGGATATTTGAGTTTTCCAAAATTATTCTTCATTTTCAAGTTTATTCTGAATCTCTTGTAGTATTTGATAAGAATTGTGTAGAATCTATAGACCAATTAAAGGAATAACAGCATGATAATGATATTGTTATTCCTATCCATGGATATTGAATGTCTTTCCATTTATTTTGACCATAAATATTTATTTTATCCCATTTATTTTGATATATTACAACTCTCTTTTGGTTAGAGTTTCCATGGAATATATGGCATTTTTTTCTTCCATTTTACTTTTAATTTACTTTTATCTTTAAATCTAAAGTATGTCTCTTACAGATGGCATATCTAAATTTTCTCCATTCTTTCAATCTCTGCTTTTTATATGGAATGCTTGATTCATTTGCTTTTAATGTAATTACTGATAGTACAGGATTTACATTTGCCATTTTGCTATTTGTTTACTACATATCATTTACAGTAAACACAGTATATATCATCTAAACACATTTACTGTATATCATATATAAACATTTGCTGTTATTGTTCCTCTTCTTCCATTATTGACTTATTTTGAGTTAAGTAAATATTTTCTCATTTACCATTTTAATTTCATGTGTTTTTTTTACTGACATTTTTGGACTTCTGTTTTTAGTAATATACTTGGGATTTATAACTAAAACTTTACATTATAGACTATTTCATATTGATACCATGGTAATTTCAATTATGTAAAAAGATTTCCCAAAAGAGCTTGGTCCAATAAATTTCTCATTCTATGGAGAGGGACTCCATGTATGTTTTGGCTTATATACTCTGTGCTCTGGCAGTTCACTCCTCTACTATAGGCTTCTCTTCCTACTTCTGTGTAGCCTCTGGGTCAGGCAGATGTAAAAGACTGGGGCCTTCTTATGGCTCCCCAGGGCATACACACAGTTCTGTGCATGTGCATTATGTTGAAGATTTTCAAAGTCTCTGTGAACTTTTCATCCCCCAGACATTCCTTTTGTTTCTTACCAGACCTCTTTTTTGCTCCTCCTGATACTACTGGCCATGGAACAACAGACTGGTTCCAAATAGGAAAAGGAGTACGTCAAGGCTGTATATTGTCAACCTGTTTCTTTAACTTATATGCAGAGTACATCATGAGAAATGCTGCACTGGAAGAAACACAAGCTGGAATCAACACTGCTGGGAGAAATATCAATAACCTCAGATATGCAGATGACACCACTCTTATGGCAGAAAGTGAAGAGGAATTTTCTTGATGAAAGTGAAAGTAGAGAGTGTAAAAGTTGGCTTAAAGCTCAACATTCAGAAAATGAAGATCATGGCATCTGGTCCCATCACTTCATGAGAAATAGATGGGGAAATAGTGGAAACAGTGTCAGACTTTATTTTTCTGGGCTCCAAAATCCCTGCAGATGGTGATTGCAGCCATGAAATTAAAAGATGCTTACTCCTTGGAAGGAAAGTAATGACCAACCTAGATAGCATGTTGAAAAGCAGAGACATTACTTTGCCAACAAAGGTCCGTCTAGTCAAGGCTATGGTTTTTCCAGGGGTCATGTATGGGATGTGAAAGTTGGACTGTGAAGAAAGCTGAACACCGAAGAATTGATGTGTTTGAACTGTGGTGTTGGAGAAGACTCTTGAGAGTCCCTTGGACTGCAAGGAGTTCCAACCAGTCCATTCTGAAGGAGATCAGCCCTGGATGTTCTTTGGAAGGAATGATACTGAAGCTGAAACTCCAGTACTTTGGCCACCTCACGGGAAGTGTTGACTCATTGGAAAAGACTTTGATGTTGGGAGGGATTGGGGGCAGGAGGAGAAGGGGACGACAGAGGATGAGATGGCTGGATGGCATCATTGACTCGATGGACGTGAGTCTGAGTGAACTCTGGGAGTTGGTGATGGACAGGGAGGCCTGGCATGCTGCAATTCACAGGGTTGCAAAGAGTCGGAAACGACTGAGCGACTGAACCGAACTGAACTGATACTACTCCCTCAGACAGCTGCATTGTTAAATACTTGTTTATTTTTGGTGTGTGTGCTTATATTTCTGTGTGGTTCTTGTTGCTATTAACACACTGAGTGAGTACTGCTTCTGATCAAATAAGAACAAGCCTTACAAAAGAGTTTTATGTCAGACAGATCAAATGGTGACAGTTGGCTTTTTTGTGAACTCTGTACCCAGTTTGCCTCCTTCAGTGACTAGAGGGATGCTGGTTTTTACTGCTACCATGTAGCCTGGAAGAAAAGACCTGGAATAGGAAGAGATAACATGTAAAAAACTCCCTGTTCTCACTGGGATTCCATCAATTTTCTTGAATAAATGTTCTTTTTGATTATTGCAAGTCTTTAGTTAACTTCCTGGATTCTGAAAAAGTTGAGTTTGACTACAATTGACCCTTGAACAACGTGAGTTTGTACTGTTGGGCTGGGTGCATTGTGTCTGACTCCTTGCAACCCCATGGACTGTAGCTCACCAGGCTCCTCTGTCCATGAAATTTCCCAGGCAAGAATACTGGAGTGGGTTGCTATGCCCTCCTCTAGGGGGTCTCTCAACCCAGGAATCCAACTCTCATCTCTTGCATCTCTTGCATTGGCAGGCAGATTCTTTACCACTAACCCCACCTGGGAAGCCTGTTTGAACCTTAGGGTTCCACTTATACACAGATATTTTTTAATAGTAAACACTAGAATACTACAGGTTGGTTGAATCTGTGGATGCAGAACCATGGTTACAGAAGTCATACATGGATTAATCCCTGCATTGTTCAAGGGTCAACTGTATCTTTTTGTCAGAATTTCTTACTCTTATTGAGCAGCAGATTTCATTATAGATGTGCTCTAGCTTGATAATTAAATCTTACATTCACTGTATATAGCTAGACTTTATACTCTATTTTACTTGAATAGTTTATATATTTGAATTACTATCATATTGTATTTCTATTTACTTTCTTTTATTTATTCTCCTTTTCTACCTTATGTTGTTTTTTGTGTCCTGGAGTAAAATTTATACATGTTTGAATTATTATAAGTAATTATCTTAAATATTTAATGTGTACATTTGACTTTATTAAGTATATTGTCAATCATGATCCTTAACTTTCTTCAAATAACAGCAAGATCTAATTATGCTACATCTCAGAATGCTACACTTCTGATTACTTAACTACCATTTTCCATGTATACTATTTATCCTCTTGGGCTGGTGCACTGAGACGACCCAGAGGGATGGTACAGAGAGGGGGGAGGGAGGGGAGTTCAGGATGGGGAACACGTGTATACCTGTGGTGGATTCATGTTGATGTATGGCAAAACCAATACAATATTGTAAAGTAATTAACCTCCAGTTAAAATAAATAAATTTATATATATATATATATATATATATTTTTTTTTTTTTTTTTTAAGAAGCTACCTGCAAGGCAGGTGACCCAGTTTCAATCTCTGGGTTAGGAAGATCACCTGGAGAAGGGAATGACAATCCACTCCAGTATTCTTGGCTGGAGAATCCCACGGACTGAGAAGCTTAGCGGTGGGCCATAGTTCATGGGGTCTCAAAGAGTCAGAAGTGACTAATACTTACTTTCTTACTTATCCTCTGGATTATTCATCTTCCAGAATAGTTAGTATTATCATTGTTTCCTTGAGTCTGTGATAATTTAATTTTATATTTAACAACTAACTTCTTAATGCACAATTTTGTATCTTACTCTAAAATTATATAATAGGTTTCCATTCTTCATTCTGAAGTGCATTGTAGTATTTTATGAGTGAGTATATGGAACTACTAAGACCTTTCTTTATTGTGTGTAATGCCTTTATTTCCACCACACACAGTGATTCTTGGATTATAGCTTAGCTAGATATTATGTATAAATTGACAGCTATTGTCCTTCAGTAATTTTGGAGCTCTTTTTCTGCTACTTTTATCTTGTATTATTGTGTTGTGAACTCTGGTTTTAATGTAATTATTATTCCTTAGTAGGGAATATCTTTTTTCTCTAGTTGTTTTCTTTTTGTTCTTGGTTTTCTGCAATTTTTCAACACTTTATCTAGAGGTTTATCTCTAATTTCCACAATATTTCAGCTTAGGTATGTATTTAGTTTATACCTTTAAAAATTATTGTCATGTTATTTGTTACCCATTGTCTTTATTTGCTCATTTTCAAACTATTGTTAGACTACATATGTTGAATGCTCTTATTCTATTCTTTTTTCTTTATCTTCACATAGTATCTTTTTATCTCTTTTGACTAAACTGTAGGTAATTTCCTAAAATCTATCCTTATTTGTAACAATTCTGTCCTCATTCATGTATACATGTTATTTAACATATTCATAATGTTTTAATATATATGGCTATATTTGGTTTTGGTTATGGAAGTTCTAGCTCTGTCTCAAGCCATGTTAATTTTTGCCAGTAGTATTGATTTTCCTTATTGGATTTTTGTATCCTTTCTGTCTTTAAACTATTAAAATATAATTATTATATAGTTGTGCATGTGTTTGTTTCATCTGTGTTGAAGTTCTTAGGACTGAATCTTTCTGCTTGTCAGGCTCACTTGCTCACATTCAAGTAAGATTTTTTTTTCTGGTATTCTCTACAATTTTGTTATTGTATTTTCTGCATCAGGCCTTTTTTTTTTTTTTTTTTTTTAAATTCCTATGGTAATATCCCAAGACCTGGCCTTTGAAAAGTCCTTCAACAGGTTTTGTGTCTGCTTATACCAAACACACTGAAGTTCTCACTTTAATTTTGGAGAATCTGGATGCCTGGTTAGCCTAAATGTATTCAGTCAATGTAAAACCACAATTCACAAGATACATATTTCACATCAAGTACTCAGGGAGCTTATTAACTTCCTGGACTAAGTGGTGTTATCATTTGACTGAGGGAACAACTCTCAATGTATCCCTTATTGACATGTGGTCACAGAAACAATTTCTGCCTAACAAGTACCTAGGCCTTTTCTTCTTTCCTGGCTACTAAACTCAAAGGTCAGTTTTCATTCCAATCCCAAAGAAAGACAGTGCCAAAGAATGTTCAAACTACCACAAAATTGTACTCATCTCACATACTAGCAAATTAATGCTCAAAATTCTTCAAGCAAGACTTCGACTGTGCATGAACCATGAACTTCCAGATGTTCAAGCTGGTTTTAAAAAAGGCAGAGGAACCAGAGGTCAAACTGACAAAATCTGTTGGATTATCAAAAAAGCAAGAGAGTTCCAGAAAAACATCTATTTCTGCTTTATTGACTATGCCAAAGATTTTGACTGTGTGAATTACCACAAACTGTGTAAAATTCTGAAAGAGATGGGAATACCAGACCATCTGACCTGCCTCTTGAGAAATCTGTATGCAGGTCAGGAAGCAACAGTTAGAACTGGACATGGAACAACAGACTGGTTTCAAATAGGGAAAGGAGTACATCAAGGCTGTGTATTGTTACCCTGCTTATTTAACTTATATGCAGAGTACATAGTGAGAAATACTGGGCTGGAAGAAGCACAAGCTGGAATCAAGATTTCCAGGAGTGGATATGCAGTTGACACCACCCTTTTGGCAGAATGTGAAGAACTAAAGAGCCTCTTGATGAAAGTGAAAGAAGAGAGTGAAAACATGTTGGCTTAAGTGTTGGCTTAAAAGTCAACATTCAGAAAACTAAGATTATGGCATGCGGTCCCATCACTTCATGGGAAATAGATGGGGAAACAGTGGCTGACGTTGCATTTTGGGGCTCCAAAATCACTGCAGATGGTGACCGCAGTCATGAAATTCAAAGACTCCTACTCCTTGGGAGGAAAGTTATGAGCAACCTAGATACCATATTAAAAAGCAGAGACATTACTTTGCAAACAAAGATCTGTCTAGTCAAGGCTATTGTTTTTCCAATAGTCCTGTATGGATGTGAGAGTTGGACTATAAAGAAAGCTGAGCACTGAAGAATTGATGCTTTTGAACTGTGGTGTTGGAGAAGAGTCTTGAGAGTTCCTTAGACTGCAAGGAGATCCAACCAGTCCATTCTAAAGGAGATCAGTCCTGAATTCATTGGAAGGACTGATGCTGAAGCTGAAACTCCAATACTTTGGCCACCTAATGCAAAGAACTGACTCATTTGAAAAGACCCTCATGCCAGAAAAGATTGAAGACAAGAGGAGAATGGGACGATAGGGGATGAAATGGTTGGATGGCAACACTGACTCAATGGACATGAGTTTGAGTAAACTCTGGGAGTTGATGATGTAACAGGGAGGCCTGGCTTGTTGCAGTCTATGGGTTTACAAAGAGTCGTACACAACTGAGCAACTGAACTTAACTGATCAGATCTTTTCTACCTCTTCTAAAGGCCTTTATGACAATGTCAATTCACCTCTGACTGCTCTGGTTTTCTCATCTGTGTCACCTGTGGATTTCCTGTTGTTATTTTTCCCCCTATGATATACCTAGTGCTTCTTGCTGTCTTAAGTGTATTTTTTAGCTGAGCCCACCAATTTCCATTCACTATATATTTTCCTAACACAATTTTTATTATAATGATTGCAGGTGTTTGGGGGAATGGCTTAGATCAAAGTGAAAGTAAATTTTGCAGAGATAGGTTTAGTTCAGTTCAGTCGCTTCATCGTGTCTGACTCTTTGTGACCCCAAGGACTGCAACATGCCAATCCTCCCTGTCCATCACCAACCCCTGGAGTTTACCCAAACCCACGTCTATTGAGTTGGTGATGCCATCCAACCAACTCATCCTCTGTCATCGCCTTTTCCTCCTGACCTCAATCTTTCCCAGCATCAGGTTCTTTTCAAATGCGTCAGCTCTTCGTATCAGGTGGCCAAAGATTTGGAGTTTAGCTTCAACATCACTCCTTCCAATGAACACCCAGGACTGATCTCCTTTAGGATGGACTTATTGGCTCGCTTTGCAGTCCAAGGGACTCTCAAGAGTCTTCTCAAACGCCACAGTTCAAAAACATCAATTATTCGGTGCTCAGCTTTCTTTATAGTCCAACTTTCACATCCATACATGACTACTGGAAAAACAATAGCCTTAACTAAATGGACCTTTGTTGACAAAGTAATGTCTCTGCTTTTTAATAAGCTGTCTAGGTTGGTCATAACTTTCTTCCCAAGGAGTAAGCATCTTTGAATTTCATGACTGCAGTCACCATCTGCAGTGATTTTGGAGCCTCCCAAAATAAAGTCAGCCACTGTTTCCACTGTTTTCCCATCTATTTCCCATGAAGTGATGGGACCAGATGCCATGATCTTAGTTTTCTGAATGTTGAGCTTTAAGCCAACTTTTTCAGTCTCTTCTTTCACTTTCATCAAAAGGCTCTTTAGTTCTTCTTCACATTCTGCCATAAGGGTGGTGTCATCTGCATATCTGAGGTTATTGCTATTTCTCCTGGCAATCTTGATTCCAGCTTGTGCTTCTTCCAGCCCAGCGTTTCTCATGATGTACTCTGCATGTAAGTTAAATAAGCAGAGTGACAGCATACAGCTTTGATGTACTCCTTTTCCTATTTGGAACCAGTCTATACTTCCATGTCCAGGTCTAACTGTTGCTTCCTGATCTGCATACAGGTTTCTCAAGAGGCAAGTCAGGTGGTCTGGTATTGCCATCTCTGTCAGAATTTTCCATAGTTTATAGTGATCCACCCAGTCAAAGGCTTTGGCATAGTCAATAAAGCAGAAATAGATGTTTTTCTGGAAGTCTCTTGCTTTTTCGGTGATCCACTGGATGTTGGCAATTTGATCTCTGGTTCCTCTGCCTTTTCTAAAACCAGCTGAATGTCTGGAAGTTCATGGTTCAAGTATTGCTAAAACCTGGCTTTGAGAACTTTGAGCATTATTTTACTAGTGTGTGAGATTAGTGCAACTGTGCAGTAGTTTGAGCATTCTTTGGCATTGCTTTTCTTTGGGATTGGATTGAAAACTGACCTTTTACAGTCTGTGGCCACTACTGAGTTTTCCAAATTTGCTGACATATTGAGTGCAGCACTTTCACAGCATAATCTTTTAGGATTTGAAATAGTCTAACTGAAATTCTGTCGCCTGAACTAGGTTTGTTTGTAGTGATGCTTTTTAAAGCCCACTTGACTTCATATTCCAGGATATCTGGCCTTAAGTGAGTGATCATACCATCATGATTATCTGGATCATGAAAATCTTTTTTGTACAGTTCTTCTGTGTATTCTAACCACCTCTTCTTAATATTCTCTGCTTCTGTTAGGTCCATACCATTTCTGTCCTTTATTGAGCACATCTTTGCATGAAATGTTCCCTTGGTATCTCTAATTTTCTTAACGAGATCTCTAGGTTTTCTCATTCTATTGTTTTCCTCTATTTCTTTGCTTTGATGGCTGAGGAAGGCTCTCTTATCTCACCTTGCTATTCCTTGGAATTCTGCTTCAGATGCTTATATCTTTCCTTTTCTCCTTTGCTCTTTGCTTCTCTTCTTTTCAAAGCTATTTGTAAGCCATGAAATAACATGATAATCCAAGTCTGTGCTCAATCCAGTAACAGTGAAGAAGCTGAAGTTGAATGCTTCTATGAAAACATACAATACCTTTTAGAAGTAACACTCCCAAAAGATGTCCTTTTCATTATAGGGGACTGGAATTTCAAAGTAAGAAATCAAGAAACACCTGGAGTAACAGGTAAATTTGGCCTTGGAGTACAGAATTATGTAGTGCAAAGGCTAATAGAGTTTTGCCAAGTGAATGTACTGGTCATAGGAAACACCCTCTTCCAACAACACAAGACAAGACTCTACACATGGACATCACCAGATGGCCAACACCTAAATCAGATTGATTATATTCTTTGCAGCCAAAGATGGAGAAGCTCTATATAGCCAGCAAAAACAAGACCGGGCTCTGACGGTGGCTCAAATCATGAACTCCTTATTGCCAAATTCAGACTTAAATGGAAGAAAGTGGTGAAAACCACTAGACCAATCAGGTACGGCCTTAATCAAATCCCTTATGATCACACAGTGGAAGTGAGAAATAGATTTAAGGGACTAGATCTGATAGAGTGCTTGATGAACTATAGATGGATGTTCATGACATTGTGCAGGAGACAGGGATCAAGACCATCCCTAAGAAAAAGAAATGCAAAAAGGCAGAGATAGTATTATTCCTCAATATTAATTAAAGGTTAAATAATTTCTCAAAGTTACATCTTTTCATGCAATTCTCATTAAAGGCAATAAGTTTGTTATTTTCTGTGTTCTTTGGTACTTAATAGAGAAAAAATAAAGGCATATGTTCCCAGGTTTTAGCCAAATTTCTTAACAGCCAATTTAATCATACTTTATCTGTTCTTTTATTTCCTGGACTTGAAATAATGCACTGCTTTGCTGGCACCATGACAAATCACAGGATCAGCTGGAGCAGTGTATCCATTATTAAATTAACTCTCATCAGTAATCAGCTTCTAAAAACACTCCTGGGAGAATAAAAGTTGTAAAAGTTGACATGTAGCCCCCCAAAAGCCAAATAAATGTAAAAGACCTTCAAAAAAAAAAAAAACTAATACTTTGGTCAATAACAGTTTAATAGGATTGTTAGGAAGGGTGCTGTCCTCAAGTTTCTAGGCTGCCAGTAGACATCGAAGGCATTTTTGAAAGCCTTTCAATCTTTTTTCTGTACGTGCTATTTCAAAGAATCATATGGTTCGTTCTCATGTCCTTGCACTATTTTTTCCTAGCAGGGAATGTCCTTCAAAGATAATATGAGCCCCACCTCCATGAGATGGAGTAATAAGATGTATGTTTTTCTTTTTGTAGCACAGAGGAAAGTTCAGATGAATTCAAGCATACATTGGTGGCAAGCTCTTCATATAATATCCAGAGCAGGAAATTACAAATAAGTGTAGTGAGGTTGCAGAAAGTCTACATGGGCATTTAGTAAGGTAATCTCAATTAAAGGAAAACACTTAGTAAAGGGCTTAGACACTTTCCATAGAGATTTTCAAGAGAGCAACAGTTTTGTATCAAGATTTGTGAATATAGTTTAAGATTAAAAATAATTATGTATAACAGAGTACAGTATATCTCCTATTGATAATGAAGAAAGATTCAACAGGCAAACTTGAAATTGAGTTTTGGTTATCTTATATTAAGCATGTTGTTGTTCAGTTGCTAAGTCGTGTCCGACTCTGCAACCACATGGCCTGTAGCACAGCAGGCTTCCCTGTTCTTCACTGTCTCCTGGAGTTTGTTCAACTCTTGTCCTTGGAATCAGTGATGCCATCCAACCATCTCATCCTCTGTTTCCCCCTTCTACTCCTGCCCTTAATCTTTGCCAGCATCAGTGTTTTGTTTTGTTTTGTTTTGTTTTTCCCAGTGAATCAGCTGTTTGCATCAGGTGGCCAAAGTATTGGAACTTCAGTTCTTTTAATGAATATTCAGTTCAGTTCAGTTCAGTCGCTCAGTTGTGTCCAACTCTTTGGCACCCCATGAATTGCAGCATGCCAGGCATCCCTGTCCATCACCAAATTTTGGAGTTCACTCAAACTCACGTCCATTGAGTCAATGATGCAATCCAGCCATCTCATCCTCTGTCATCCCTTTCTCCTCCTGCCCCCAAACCCTCCCAGCATTAGAGTCTTTTCCAATGAGTCAACTCTTTGCATGAGGTGGCCAAAGTACTGGAGTTTCAGCTTTAACATCATTCCTTCCAAAGAACACCCAGGACTGACCTCCTTTAGAATGGACTGGTTGGATCTCTTCACAGTCCAAGGGACTCTCAAGAGTCTTCTCCAACACCACAGTTCAAAAGCATCAATTCGTAAGTGCTCAGCTTTCTTCACAGTCCAACTCTCACATCCATACATGACTACTGGGAAAAACCATAGCCTTGACTAGATGGACCTTTGTTGGCAAAGTAATATCTCTGCTTTTGAATATGCTATCTTTTGTTCATAACTTTTCTTCCAAGGAGTAAGAGTCTTTTAATTTCATGGCTGCAATCACCATCTGCAATGATTTTGGAGCCCCCCAAAATAAAGTCTGATACTGTTTCCACTGTTTCTCCACCTATTTTCCATGAAGTGATGGGACCAGATGCCATAATGTTAGTTTTCTGAATGTTGAGCTTTAAGCCAACTTTTTCCCTCTCCTCTTTCACTTTCATCAAGAGGGTTTTTAGTTCCTCTTCAATTTCTGCCATAAGGTTGATGTCATCTGCATATCTGAGGTTATTGATACTTCTGTTGGCAATCTTGATTCTAGCTTGTGCTTCTTCCAGCCCAGCGCTTCTCATGATGATTCTGTATATAAGTTAAATAAGCAGGGTGACAATATACAGCCTTCACATACTCTCAGATAGGTTTGTAGTTAAATTCAGTTAAAAATACTAACTCTATTACCCAGGAATTATTATTAGTTCCTCAAAACATGAAGAAGGAAAGAATGTTCTCCTATAGCTATAATATACAGTGATACAGTGGTAACAAAAATACATTAATGTGCTGCACCTGCAGGCAAAATCCTGCCCATATTGATGGAGCTGGCATGTTTATGGACTGTGAAAGAGACAATTCCTTAAGTATTCTTTCAGTGGCCAAATCTCAAGTTTGTTTCACTAATAGTCTTACTGTAAACTGAATATTTATGTCCCCTCAAAATTAACACATTACAGCTTACCTACCAATATGATGGTGTTCAGAGGTAGAGCTTTTGGGAGGTTATTAGGTCATGAATGTGTGTTTGAGACTTGTGTCCTTATAAAATAGACCTCAAGAGCTTTATTCTTCCTCCCAGACTGTGAGGACATACACAATTAAAAGATTTAAACAACTAAAATGAGTGTAAATGCTGGGATCTGGCAGAAATGCTATTGAGACAACAGGTACTCAACAAGAAATAGAGTTCAACATGGAATAGGAGGGGAGCAGTGATAAGTACAAATAAAACCTTTTGTTGTTTATACCACATTGCATTGAGATTCCTCATTAAACATAAACCTATGCTAGAAGGTGATAGAGAAATCAGTAGTTTTATACATCAACATGTGATCCTAAATAGGTGTGGAATTCAAGGAAACAGAGTTTCTTTATTTCTTTAACTGGATATTACTACAAGCAAAATATGCTTCACCCTGCTGTAAATGTGTCATCTAATTTATTAATATTCTTTCCTGCTTCACCAGTCAAAGTCATATTTCATGATCTTTTCTCTATTTCCTTTCGAAAATACTTGATATTACTACAATACAATAAAGCAAAAAAAAAAAAATCTCAAGTGACATATGGAATCAGTCTCAGCATTTTATTTTCATTACCTATTTTTTTCCCACCTTGGATATAAATAAAGACTTTAATGGATTTTTTTGCCTTTTGAATCAAAGGAAGGACTCAACTAGAAGGACTTTACATTTTACTATAAAAAGTCCAAAAGCCAGTTTAAAAGTCAGAGTTGGTCACTTGTTTTTTAGTCACCGAATAGATTTTTATTCATAAAGGAAATATACTCTACTAGAACCTGTGGTACCTTTAGTGAAGGAGAAGATGATGTCTAACATATTACCACAAATTAGCAGCTTAAAACTGCACAAATTTATAATTTTCCTGGCCTAGGCTTCTACCAGCTGAGGTCAAGGTTTTGATCAGGGCTGTGTTCTTATCTGGGGCTCAGAGTCCTCTTCCAAATTCACTTCTTGTCTTCAGTATTCAGCTCCTTGGGATTGTAGAACTGTGTTTTCCATCTTCTTGCTGGCTCTTGCTGGAGTCAGTCTTAGCTCTGAGAAGTGCCCTCGGGTCCTAACCACAAGACCCTCTCCTTCTGCAGTGTATGTATTAGTCAACTCAGTCATGTCCAACTCTTTGTGACCCCATGAACTGTAGTGCACCAGGCTTCTCCGGTCCATGGGATTTCCCAGCAAGAATATACTGGAGTAGGTTGCAATTTCCTTCTCCAGGGGATCTTCCTGACCCAGGGATCCAACCATGGCATCCTGCATTTCAGGCAGATTCTTTACTGTCTGAGCCACCAGGGAACCTACTCCTGCAGTAGGACAGCTCACTTTTTCAAGGCCAACAAGAGAAACTCTTTCTTTTCAAATTTATCTCTGCAGTCTGCTAAGACAGTCTTATCTAATTCAACCTAATAGAGTGATTGCTCCATGTTCATAGGCCCCACTCACACCAGGAGGGAATTATACAAAATGTATACACCAGGAGCCAGGAATCTTAGAAGTCATCTCAGAATTTCTACAAGGACACCAACTCTCAAAGATCTTTTCCAGCAAGGAGAGAAGATGTATTTCCAAATAGCTATGATATGGAATTCAGCCCCTCTATTGATCTATCCTTCCTACACTTCAAATAGAACATCTGAATATTAGGATTAAATATTTAAAATCTATTACTATACAGTAAATGTACTATAGTAGAGTCGGAATTGACATATTTTTTCAAGCTGAAAATAAAAGAAATCTGGTGTACATTTTATATAGTTTGCAAATATGATGTATATAATTTGGAAAACTGTTTTTTTTTAATCTGACCTCTGTGTGTGTGCTGAGTTGCTTCAGTTGTGTCCAACTTTTTGTGATACCGTGGACTGTGGCCTGCCAGGCTCCTCTGTCCATAGGATTCTCCAGGCAAGAATTCTGGAGTGCGCTGCCATGCCCTCCTCTAGGGGATCTTATGGACCGAGGGATCCAACCTGTGTCTCATACATCTCCTGCATTGGCCAGCAGGTTCTTTACAACTAGTGGCACCTGGGGAGCTCATTTGACCCATTATGAACATTTTCTATTGTATTATTTTTTCTCATAAGAATTTTATGAGAAATTTTTGCATTCATTGCTATACTTTTAATGACTCATAGGAATGCTTTAGGTTGGTATGTCATCACATTGATTTTTCCTATTAAACAAACAGTAAGCTTTTTCCACTCAAATGTTACCATTTTTGACAATATGATTGATATTTTGTGTTTACATATGCTACATGTGAAATACAGTTTTATAATTTAAGTATTCACTCAGATATATTTTATTTTGTGGCTATTTATATGCATTGATAAATTGCTTCACAAAGTACAGTACCAATTAGAGCCCTCATTTTTGTTTAAGAGAACTGATAGATTGTTATTTAAACTTGAGAAAACTGCACTGAAACCTATTTGATTTTGTAAACATTAAAAATGTTTGAATGCTAAATCCTGTAGAAGCATTGAAAGACATCTAGGAATTCATCAGTATAAATGTCTGAATTTTACAGATGAAGAAACTGAATTCTCTAGAGGTTTCTTTGAGGCTGTTCTGGGTCACTCAGCTAATAATTGGCAGAAATGGATGAAAAACAGCTCTCATATCCAGCACATTCCTTTTGCATTGTAGATGTGCTTCTTAGAATTTGGTGGCTTTCAGATCATTTCCTTGGGGACTGTGAAAAACAAATTAAGAGGCTCACTTTTGTAGATTCTGAATTAATCTATTTTTATTCTATAAAAGCACTCATTTGATTCTGACACAGGCTATTTGGGAGGCTGTCATACTCAGCAAACTACTAACAAATCTGTTATATATATATATATAAAGAAATTTTTTTAAAGATATAAGAGAAAAAAATATGAAGATTTGGAGCCTGCCCTTGGTTTAAGCTGAGAGTTAACTTCAATGTTTCTGTTTTCCCTAATGAATCTGAGGCAGACTCAATATACTTATTCATTGTTCTTGTCTTTAAAGACAATACAATTTCTTGTTTTATGAGAAATTTAAAGGTCACATGTCAGTTATAAAAAACTTAGGCACCATAAAAAGATATAAAGTGAAAAAAAAATCTTCCCTATCACTCCAAGGACACTTCCCAAAGATATCTTCAGGGAATGGAGTATCCATTTTTTTTCTTCTAGGCAATTGTTTAAGTGTTTAAGCATAAAGCTGAGTGAATTTTTCTTATGTGAATGTCAATGTATATTGATATTATATGAACTGTTCTGCAATTTCCTTTTTCCACTTAATATATCAGACCAGTATCACAGTTCTATATATATATTTTAAATGGTTGCATAGCATCTTTGGCAACCCACTCCAATGTTCTTGCCTGGAGAATCCCAGGAACAGGGGAGCCTGGTGGGCTGCTGTCTATGGGATCGCACAGAGTTGGACACGACTGAAGCAACTTAGCAGCAGCAGCAGCAGCAACATCTTATTACACAGCTCCATCAATACTTTCCTAATCAATGCCCTACAACAACATACTCAAGCATTTGTCCTACTTTTGTGCTATTACAAACAATGCTTTAGTGAATGTCACTTTGGACATTTACTGTTTTGCCTTTCTATGGCTATTTTTTTTTTAAGGTAGACTACATATAGATCAAAATATATTTTCATTTAAAATTTCCATTAAAAAGCCATTTACTTTCAGTAGAATTTAAGAGTGTATTTTTTTTCATCTTTACTAGTACAGAGTACTGTCAATCTCTTTAATATTTATCATTATAGTAGATAAAATGTAACATCATAGTAATAGATAATATATATGCAGTGCTTACTGTGGCTAACCATCTCATGAATGCTTAAGAAGTTTAACTTAATTAATCCTGGAAGCAATCTATGAATTGCTACTATCTTCATTCTTCAGATGATGAAATTGAGGCATAGAAAGGTTAAATGATGGGTCTGAGGCCACAAGACCAGCCAGGTTTTAGAGTTGAGATTTGTACATAGATTGTCTGATTGTGTAACGCTACAGTCCTTGTTTTTAAAAGGAACACTCAATTACTTCAGTGTTTATAAATTTTAGGGTAATGTTTAATATTCTGTAAGTTTTAAAGGTTCAATAAGTATAAACTTATTCATCAAATTTTGTATTTAAAATTCTAGGTCATGCCCTTGCCGAGCAAGCTCCTGTTATTTATAAGTTATTTGTAAAAGAGGAAATTAGAAAATATATTTCCATTGTATTATATCTTTTTTTCAGGTTATTTAAGCTAATTTTCTGCAATACACTCATTTTAATCTTATTTAATCAGTCTTTCTATTTAGGCATCTGGTTATGGCTTAGCATTATAAATATACTCATTTATATATTAAGTTAATATTTTCAGAATAATTTCTAATTTGATTATAAGTAGACATTAAGAGACATGTATATGTATTTTGATTTCTATCAAATTTATTTTGGTAATTCTTTTTAAATGTGTTACAAAAGGTTATTATGCCAAATATTAGTGTTGTTATGGCCAAAAAGAGAATTTGATGTAAAGTGAGTAATATTTCAATAGCAAATTCAATATAAATTTTATCTACTTTAATTTAACCATGTAAGGTATATTATTGGAAATAAAAATGTTAGAAGAAAATATGCAAACATTGTTATAACTTAGAGTGTTAGAATCATGGACTGCTTTTACTTTTTTCTTTTCTTCCACAAACTATCTCTACTACTTTAAAATTCTCTTCATTTTTGTCAATTAATTTTACACTGTAATATAGGGCCAGGAAAAAAAAAAAAAAGATTGTTTTCCTTAGCTTGTAGTAAATGCCATAGAAATATATGTACTTATTCTCTATTGCATGAATCTAAAATAACTAGTTTTTTCTTAAAATATCTGGGATATGAGGAATAGTGTTACATCATTTTCTTGTTGCTTTTCTGTATTCCCTTAAATTAAAAGTCTGGTCATGCATATTTTTTAAAGATGAAATGTAATTTCCTGAGAAGGAAAACATAACTCATTAATAAATTATAATTTAAGGTAATGTAAGAGCTGTATGTCAGAGTGAGAATGCAGCAGATCTGGCTTCCAAGGTGAGTCCCAAGCAGATGGTGTGTAAAAACTGTGTCAGCCTTGACATGAGCTGGTCCGTACCACGCATACAAGCAAAGGAGAGAACTTAGCAATGAAAAGGCACAGTGTGACTTTGCAGCATCACTGAATACCATGTTCAGGAAGACCATATTTATTGTGAAATAGGAAGAGGCCTTCCCATTCTCAAAGCTGCAACTTTGTTCATAGTGAGGAGTATTGTTCTCAGAGATCATTCTTAAAGAATGTAAAGATCTTCAAATATTTGGTAGGGCAGCATCATTTAAAAATATTTTACACATTTACAAAAAGGCTTTCCTTTTTACCTCCTTTTATTTTATAACTCCATTTTTGTAGGTTTAAGCAACTTCTTCCTCATCTATAAAGCTCTGTTTGTGTTTATAGGTATGTGTTCTACTCTACATTTTTTAGTGTTTTTTCTTATGTGGCCTTATTAATTTTTTCCCTGTGGATCATTGACTCTTATTATTAAGTAGGATACCTATATCTGTATTATGATGAGACTAAAGATAAAAAAATTTAGTGAAACAAAGCAAACCAAATATTAGTACAATCGCTGCCATTGTATTTTTCTATTTTAAGTTTTTCACATTTGACTGGATAGTTAGGAGTTCTTTTATAATCAGTATAAATTTCTTCTATCACTGGAAAGAACCATAAGACTTTGGATTCACCTGTTTTACAAGAAAAATACTTGGACTATAGAAACCAAATCTCCTGGCTTTAAACTAATCCATGTCAACATGATAACAAATGTTCTAGGACAGCAAAATAGCAACTGCTTATTTGGCCAAGACGGCGAAAAACATTGCAGATTTCAAATCCCTCACATATGTCTTCCTTCATTAAAATGTAGCTGCTTTGAGTCTTAAGTCTCCTGGTACTCTGTGCCTCAGTCATTTAAGTCAACTTGACATCTGCTCAGAATTAGTCACTGTGCCCACTTTGTCTAATGAGATTTGCTCATGTGGAAAGTAAGCAGCACTCTTAAAATGAGAGCCTAATATTTTCCTGCCCAACCTACAGGGCAGAAATGCCTCCCAATCTCAGAATATACCATTCCCAAAGGCTTACGGAAATGTGCAAACCTACAAGTTAGATGAGTCAAATTGCAATTTTTCCACGAGTATGTCATATCTTGAAACTATACTCCATAACAAACATTTTTAAGATTTTTTTCTTCTCTTACCCAGTACAGTACAGTGTTAATCACTCAGTTGAGTCTGACTCTTTGCAACCCCATGGACTGTAGCCCATCAGCCTCCTCCATTTATGGAATTCTCCAGGCAAGAATACAGGAGTGGGTAATCATTTCCTCTCTTACCCAAATTCACTGAAAATAGTGAGAAGTGGGAAAAAAAAATTAGAAATAAACAGAAACCATATAACAGACAGATGTTTCATAGCCAGATTAACTAAAGCAATCTTTTAGACTAGTTAAATAAACCACAGAGCATTTGACAGTCTGAGGCCTTTACCTTGATGGAGTTATTCATTCCGATAGGTAGTAATATAGATTTTGGCTTAAACGTTTCCTTGCCAACAATGATTATCTCAGTTATTAGTCAATATTATTGCTTGCTTTTATTTGAAGTCTGGACGTTATCAGTTCTTATGGATTCTTCATTGAAAAGGCATAGAATGCAAACTTAGATGAAACCTAAAGACTATAGGATGGAGCAAAAGTTTTGAGAAATGGAGGAATCAATGGTAAATGACTGACTATGCAAGATGCCTACTATGTGATATGTAGCTTGTATATGATCCAACCTTAATATCTGGGAGATTGGAACACTTAATAATTAAAATCTTCTCAGTCTAAGTTGCTACACATATCTATTTATAGTTGTAGTATGGCTAGTGAGACCAGAAGGTGCCCAAAAGGATCACTTGGGTTCTGCAGATATTTCTCTCTGTCCTTATTGTGTAAAACCAGCTCTGCTATCCTCTGATATGGGTCAGTCATAAGTGACAATATGGCATTTTCTCTTTTTACTTCCTGGTTCTTGAACACAAGATGTTGAACATTTCCTGAGGGCAACCCTACCAATTCAGTGGATGTCCTCCTTTTGGAGGCCAGGACTTCTAAATCTTCAGAGATTAGAGTTGCAGGCCTGAGAAAGACTAAATGTACCAGCAGGTCATTGGGAAGGATGGTCAGCATAGCCACCCCTGCTCCAACTCCTTGGTTCCTGAACCTACCTATTCTTACTGAAAAAAGAAAATCATCTCACAATGCTCTTTAATTTGAAAAGTCACTCTGTCCTAAATTTTGGTATCTCTTGCTTTCAAGATGATTCCTCCAGGCTGGCACTTCATTATTCTAAGAAATTGGGGTACATGAGCTGATCTTTTGTTCACATGGTCATAGGCTTGGTGCTACCCCTCCTCCTCTAGTCAAAGCCTGTGCTGTGTGGGATTCCATGTCTACAGATCAGTCACTCCATGAGTCCCTGCATTATGGTGATGGCTGATGCTCTGCTTTCCATACCAGGAAAAAAGTGTCTATATTTGTGAAGATAAATCACCGGTACCTTTAGGAGGGAAAAGACTGGCTGTATTCAATTTGATAGCAAGTTGCTGATTGGTTTTCTTGAAGAACAGCACCTTATCAGGGGTCCAGAGTTGGGTTCATTGCTGAAAAGTTGCACACTCAGGAGCAGCAATATCTATTTTTGATAAACAGTGTTCCATCTGTTAAGTCTATGCATAAGTTTTCTTTCTACTTCACTACTTTCACTCTGTTCATGTACTTATCTTGTCACTTATGGAGAGTCCTGTAATGGAATTTGGCTATTGTCATTGGCTGAACCATTTCTTCTTTGGTATTTCAATGTTTTTCTGTGAGGGATCCTGGGTTTTAATAACATATGATAGAAGCATCTTTACACTATATGCTCATTCTCTTATGTCCATTCACAAGCCTCTTCCACACTTCTCTTTGTTTCTAATGCAACTGCCCTATTTTTTTTTTTTCCAGTGCATTGGCTACGTGACTTTTTATTTCATGTATGTTTTGAACAGCACTTTTCCTGGCTGCCTATCTCCTTCACCCTATGGACACTGCTTTATCCATCATTTCCACCACTCCCCATTTCGAGGTCCCTTAGATGGTGATGGTAGTTGAGGCCATCTAAATTCTGTTGTTGAAATTCCTTTATTATTTTGGGGCTCCATCATTCCCATGGTCATTAATGAGCTTAGATCTATGTCTAGGATTATAGCTTCGGGAATTAGAGACACAGTTGCTTACTGGAATTTAATATTGAAAAATAATCACTTCAATTTTCTTTTTCTTTCATACACTAAATCATAGTTTTCCAGTGGAAAAGAAAAGTGCAAATCCTGTCATGTTTCCTACAAGTGAAATTATAAAGTCTTATGACTTGAAAAGTCCTCAGGAGACCTATTTTCTCTATTTTACTGCCAGGGGTTCTGTGGTTCTGAATCTTTTCCAGGTAATGGCACACAAAGAAAATGAAAATACTCTAAAGAGACTGAATATAGTAGATGGAGAAGGCTGTTCACGACCTGATTTTACAGAATCACAGTTCTGATTCCACAGGTCCTGCTCAGCTGCAATGACAGGGAATCAGTAAGTGGATACATATAATCCACATGTCACAGCACCAGTGATTGAGCAACTATGCCCAGCAAGACCATATCAGTCATTTCACAAACATTAGATAACACATTTTAAGACTATCCCAACATTTTTTTTTTCAACTTTTCAACTCAAAAATTTTTCCCTTAATTTTTTAAGTTTATTTATTTTAATCAAAGGATAATTGATTTACAACATTGTGTTGGTTTCTGCCATACATCAACATGAATCAATCCTAGGTATACCTATGTCTCCTCCATCTTGAACATCCCTCCCACCTCTCATCCCATCCCACCCCACATCCCATCCCACCCATCTAGGTTGTCACAGAGGCCAGGTTTGAGTTCCCTGAATCACACAGCAAATTCCCACTGGCTATCTATTTTATACATGGTAGTGTATGTATGTATTTCCATGCTACTTTCTCCATTGTCCCACCCTCTCCCTCCCCTACCTGCCCATGTCCATAAGTCTGTTCTCTACATCTGTGTCTCCACTGCTGCCCTGAAAATAGGTTCATAAGTACCATCTTTCTAGTTTCCATATATATGAGTTAAAATACAATATTTGTTTTTCTCTTTCTGACTTACTTCACTCTGTATAACAGATTCTATGTTCATGTGCCTCATTAACACTGACCCAAATGTGTTCCTTTTTATGGCTGAGTAATATTCCATTGGAAGGACTGATTCTGAAGCTGAAACTCCAATACTTTGGCCACCTCATGTGAAGAGTTGACTCATTGGAAAAGACTGTGATACTGGGAGAGATTGGGGGTAGGAGGAGAAAGGGACGACAGAGGATGAAATGGCTGGATGGCATCACCAACATGATGGATGTGAGTTTGGGTAAACTCTGGGGGTTGGTGATGGACAAGGAGGCCTGGCGTGCTGTGATTCATGGGGTCGCAAAGAGTCAGACACGGCTGAGTGACTGAACTGAACTGAATTGAATATTCCAATATATACATGTACCACAGTTTCTTTATCCATTCATCAGCTGATAGACAACTAGGTTTCTTCTATGTCCTAGCTGTTGTAAATAGTGCTACAATGATCATTGGGGTACACATGTCTTTTTCAATTTTAGTTTCCTCAGGGTATATGTCCAGTTGTAGGATTGTATCCTGATATTATTAATTCAATAAGCATCTATGTAGTAGGCACTTTCATACTCTGGACAGTGACAATGATGCTACAGTGAACCTATGTATGTCCAATTGTCTGAATCTCCCTGATGACCTCATCTTTCTCGAGCTCCTGGGAAGGTTAGCAGTTTGCAGCTCATAGATGAGTCTATCTTCAGGGAATTGCCCTCAGCACAAGGGGGATACCTTACTCATAGTTAAGTCACTCCTTCCCTAGGGGCAACTCAAATACAGTGTTCAATAAGGGAAGCAGCTAAGAAGCTATCGACTTGAGCCAGCTGTGAAGAGTCATCCTGGCTCCAGGGCTCTCTGCAGGATCAGCAGAGGGCTCTGTTACAACTTCAGCCTGGTTCAATATCTCCCTCTTCTTAGACTCACTCACCTCCCCAACAAAGCTTTAAGTGAGTAAGGGGATCTCTGTTTCAGTGTCTGTTTCCATCTTAGGCTCATTTCCCAGGAAACAAAAATAAATAAGGCTTAGAGTGACCCCCAGGGAGCTTAGAATACAGAGGAGGAGCAGCATGCAGAAATGCCAATATTATCAACTTGAAGGATGCCATAGTGAATGTATAAATAAGACATATTGAAACTCAAGATTTGAGTGAGCGATACTACCTAATATATTGCAGGAAAGGTGACACTAAAGGCCTCTGGGAAGCAGAACAGTTTTATGCTCTGTGTCACTATTCTCATGGCCAGGTTATGAGATGTGGGCATGCTAACTGACTTCAGCTGGGTCTGACTCTTTGAGGCCCTATGGATTTTAACTCAGATGACCATTATATGTACTACTGTGAGCAAGAGAAGAAATGGTGTAGGCCTCATAGTCAATGAAAGAGTCTGAAATGCAGTTCTTGGGTGCAATCTCAAAAATGACAGAATGATCTCTGTTTGTTTCCAAGGTAAACCATTCAATATCACAGTAATCCAAGTCTGTGCCCCAACCAGGAATGCTGAAGAAACTGAAGTTGAGCTGTTCTATGAAGACCTACAGGACCTTCTAGAACTAACAACCAAAAAAAAAAAAAAAAAGATGTCTTTTTCATCAAAGGGGACTGGAATGAAAAAGTAGAAAGTCAAGAGATACCTGGAATAACAGGCAAGTTTGGCCTTAGAGTACAAAATGAAACAAGTCAAAGGCTAACAGAGTTTTTCCAAGAGAATGCACTGGTCAAAGCAAACACCCTCTTCCAACAACACAAGATACAACTCTACACATTGAAATCACCAGATGGTCTAGACTGAAATCAGATTGATTATAGTCTTTGCAGTCAAAGAAGGAAAAGCTCTATACAGTCAGCAAAAACACATCCAGAAGCTGACTGTGGCTCAGATTATGAACTCCTTATTGCAAAATTCAAACTTAAATTGAAGAAAGTATGGAAAACCATTAAACCATTCCGGTATGACCTAAATCAAATCCCTTACGATTATACAGTGGAAGTGAGAAATAGATTCAAGGGATTAGATCTGATAGAGAGTTCCTGAAGAACTTGGGACAGAGGTTCATGACATTTTACAGAAGGCAGTCATCAAGACCATCCTCAAGAAAAAGAAGTGCAAAAAGGCAGAAAGGTTGTTTGATAAGGCCTTACAAATAGCTGAGAAAAGAAGAGAAGCTAAAGATGAAGATAAAAGGAAAGATATACCCATCTGAATGCAGAGTTACAAAGAACAGCAAGGAGAGATAATAAAGCCTTCCTCAATGGTTTTGGAGTAACTTTGGGCAGCCTGTATATTGGAGCTCTCCTGTGTTGCTGGAGAATTTGCATGGTATGTCTTGCTCTGGAACTTGTTGGCCTTTGGTGGTGCTTGGTTTTAGTGTAGGTATAGAGGTGTTTGATGAGCTCCTGTCAATTAATATTCCCTGGAGTCAAGAGTTCTCTGGTTTTCTCAGGGTTTGGACTTAAGCCTCCTGCTTCTGGTTTTCAGTCTTATTTTTACAGTAGTCTCAAGACTTCTCCTTCTATACAGCACAATTGCTAAAACATCTAGGTTAAAGATGAAAAGTTTCTCCACAGTTCAATGCATAATACTAGATGCTTGGGGCTGGTACACTGAGACGATCCAGAGGGATGGTACGGGGAGGGAGGAGGGAGGGGGGTTCAGGTTGGGGAACACGTGTATACCTGTGGTGGATTCATGTTGATGTATGGCAAAACCAATACAATATTGTAAAGTAATTAGCCTCCAATTAAAATAAATTTATATTAAAAATAAAGAAAGCCTCCCTCAGTGATCAATGCAAAGAAATAGAGGAAAACAATAGAATGGGAAAGACTAGAGATGTCTTCAAGAAGATTAGAGATAACAAGGGAAATTTTCATGAAAAGATGGGCACAATGAAGGACAGAAATGCTATGGGCCTAACAAAAATAGAAAATATTAAGAAGAGGTGGCAACAATACACAGAAGAACTATACAAAAAAATCATCATGACCCAGATAACCATGATGGTGTGATCACTCACCTAGAGCCAGACATCCTGGAATGCAAAGTCAAGTGGGCCTTAGGAAGTATCACTATGAACAAAGCTAGTGGAGGTGATCGGATTCCAGTTGAGCCATTTCAAATCTTAAAAGATGATGCTGTTATAGTGCTACACTCAAAATGCCAGCAAATTTGGAAAACTCAGCAGTGGCCACAGGACTGGAAAAGGTCAGGTGTCATCCCAACCCCAAAGAAAGTCAATGCCAAAGAATGTTCAAACTACTACACCACTGCACTCATCTCACATACTAGCATGGAGAAGACAATGGCACCCCACTCGAGTATTCTTGCGTGGAAAATCCCATGGACAGAGGAGCCTAGAAGGCTGCAGTCCATGGGGTCGCACAGAGTTGGACACGACTGAAATGACTTAGCAGCAGCAGCACACACTAGCAAAATAATGCTCAAAATTCTCCAAACCAGGCTTCAACAGTACATGAAGGTGGGTTTAGAGAAGGCAGAGGAGCCAGAGATCAAATTGTTAACATCCACTGGATCATCAAAAAAGCAAAAAAGTTCCAGAAAAACATTTCCTTCTGCTTTATTGACAATGCCAATGCCTTTTACTATATAGATCACAATAAACTGTGGAAATTCTTCAAGAGATGGGAATACCAGACCACCTGACCTGCTTCTTGAGAAATCTGTATGCAGTCAAGAAGCAACAGTTAGAACTGGACATGGAACAGACTGGTTTCAAATAGGGAAAGGAGTACATCAAAGCTGTATATTATCACCCTGCTTATTTAACTTATATGCAGAGTACATCATGCAAAATACCGGGATGAATGGAGTACAAGCTGGAATCAAGATTTCCAGGAGAAATATCAATAACCACAGACACATAGATGACATCACCCTTATGGCAGAAAGTGAAGAATAACTAAAGAGTCTCTTGATGAAAGTGAAAGAGGAGAGTGAAAACGTTGGCTTAAAACTCAGCATTCAGAAAACTAAGGTCATGGCATCTGGTCCCATCACTTCATGGCAAATAGATAAGTAAACAGTGGAAACAATGTCAGACTTTCTTTCCTTGGGCTCCATAATCATTGCAGATTGTGACATTAGCCCTGAAATTAAAAGATGCTTACTCCTTGGAATAAAAGCTATGACCAACCTAGACAACATATTAAAAAGGAGAGACATTACTTTGCCAACACAGGTTCTTCTAGTCAAAGCTATGGTTTTTCCATTAGTCATGTATGGATGTGAGAGTTGGACCATAAAGAAAGCAGAGCACCAAAGAACTGCTTTTGAACTGTGGTGTGGAGAAGTCTCTTGAGAGACCCTTGGACTGCAAGGAGATTCAACCAGTCTATCCTAAAGGAAATCAGTCCTGAATATCCTTTGGAAGGACTGATGCTGAAGCTGAAACTCCAATGCTTTGGCTACTTGATGTGACAAACTGACTCAATGGAAAACACTCTGATGCTTGGAAAGATCGAAGGAAGTAGGGTAAGGGCACGATAGAGGATGAGATTGTTGGATAGCATCACCCACTGTATGGACATGAGTTTGAGCAAATCCCGGGAGTGGTGAAGGACAGGTAAGCCTGGCGTGCTGCAGTCTATTGGGTCGCAAAGAACCGGAGATGGCTGAGCGACTGAACTAACTGAACTAGTGGACTGTAGCCTGCCAGGCTCCTTTGTCCACTAGATTATCCAGTCAAGAATACTGGAATAGACTTCCATTCTCTCCTCCAGGGGGTTCTCCCAACCCAGGGATCAAATTAGTGTCTCATGTCTCCTGCATAGGCTGGCAGGTTCTTTAGTACTAGCTCCACCTAGAACACCCAGGGTATGACAATGCAAGCTAAAAAAATATTCAATGAATTGATGATGTAGGGATAGTCTAAAATTTATCATTTTATTATTTATCATTTAAGTCACATTATCAGTTTAAGGGAAAGTCTGATGATATAAGAGATGGTGGTTAGTCTTAAATAATAAAGAAAAGTGAAAGTGTTAGTTGCTTAGTTGTGTCAGACTCTTTACTACCCTGTTGACTGTAGCCCACCAGGCTACTCGGTCCATGGGATTCTTCAGGCAGGAATACTGGAGTCGGTTGCCATTTCCTTCTCCAGGGATCTTCTTGACCCAGATATTGAACCTGATTGCAGGAAGATTGTTTACCATCTGAGCCACCAGGGAATCCCTAAATAATAAATAGGACTTCGGTAGACAGAAAGTGGTAAAAGCTCATTTCAGGTATTGAGTGCAACATATTTAAAACCCCACTTCGATGTATTTTCAGACAGATACTGTAGTTTGGTATTACTCCATCAAGGAGATGAAACTGATGTGAGAGGTAAGGGCTAGACTGGAAATATTGGCTTATCATGTCAAGTTACACACCAAGAGATGTTTTTTTTTAATTATTTCCATCACAAAGTTTTAAAATATACATTAAATGAGTTGTAGTATTAGTTTACGTAATTGTTTTCTGTAGTAACACAGAGTTCTCAGAATAAATTGGCTTAAGTGAGTTTGAAATACTTCCTTCTCAGTATCAGTTCAAGGTAAGTGGTACAGACTGGCAAAATGTCTGGCCTTTAGAGAGACAGCTTCCTTCAGATTTTTGCTCTGCTTTCCCCTAATTTATATACTGGAAGCTAGGACACTGTCATGTCTGTGATATAGTATAGGAAAGAGGGAATAGAGGAAGAAGAAAAATTTAAAAAATGCTTTAAGGTTAAACCTGAAGTGGGCAGTCATTTTAAGAGGATAACAGGCAAGAAGGCCAGGGGTCTCCAAACAGAGGAAATAGCTTACAAGTGTCAGACATTTTTATCTCTAAGTGGCAGAAGGAAACAAACTAGTGATATTTTTTCCTTATCTACACAAATTTAAAAGGAGGTTTCTTTTAAAATTCTGTGTTGCCATAGTGACACCTGGTTTCACCGGAAGTTAACCAATGCCTTTTTCTTATGGAAATGTTTATCTTAAGCTATGCTAATGTACTATGCATTTACCCTAAACTCTGTCTTCAAGTGGGTTCCACATTTTGGCTCAGAACCTACTTGATAAACCAGTATGTTATACTCAGATATTGTTCCTCTAATCTATGTAAATGAAACTATTTGTATGGTGATCTGCCCTTCTTCAAGATTCAAGTTAATCATTGTATGGCCCAAGATGAATCATTTGGTGCCAAGATTATCCCAAAATGCATCTTATGGGTGAGGGCCTGGTGCCATTCTGAGTTTTAAGACATTCCTTTCTTTCATTAACAGACTGCTGGTGCCTATATAATATCCAGCTGAAGACTAGCAGGGGGATACTCTTTCTGCCCCCTTTTGATGCCTATGTCAGAAGTTTCTCTATCTCCTTTATACTTTAATAAAACTTTATTAACAAATGCTCTGAGCGATCAAGCCTCGTCTCTGGCCCCGGATTGAATTCTTCTCCGCCAGGGGCCAAGAATCCCAGGGTCATGATTCAACAACAACCTTTCAATTTCTGCTCACATGCTTTGTGACACTGAACCCAGGGACATGACATGTGTATTTGTGAGAGCTTATGGCCCTAACCTACTAAGGTAGAGATAGAGGTGTTAAATTTTTAAAAAAATAATGGAGAAAGAGGACAAAGGACACCATTTAAAATTCAGTAGGTTCCATCATGGCTGCCAATGTTTTAAAACTTGTGGATTTCATATCTTAAGTGAGATTTCTGGCCTCTATTGAAAAGCATGTGTTAGTTTCTCAGTTATGTCTGACTGTGATCCCATGGACTGTAGTCCCCCAAGATCCTCTGTTTGTGGAATTTTCCAGGCAAGAATACTGGAGTGGATTGCCATTCCCTTCTCCAGGGGATCTTCCTGACCCAGAGTTTGAACCTGGGTCCCCTGCATTGCAGGCAGATTCTTTATTGTCTGAGCCACCAGAGAAGTCCTATTGAAAAAGAGGCCACATTTTTGTCCAGCATAAGCCAGCTAGTTCTGGTAGATGTCATCAATCTCAGGGTATATAGTTCTTGGTTTAACATGGGCATAAGTAAAGAAAAAAGTAGATAAGTAAAGAAAATCTTTATGTAGTTAAAAGACAATGCATAAAATTTGCTTATAAACCATATTATAACTGAAATTGTAATAAATGAATAATCTTTAATAAAATTTTGTGAATTAAAAAAGACTAGCTTATCAAGCAGTGTTTTAAAATGCACTTAAATATTAATTAAAGACACATAAAGTAAAAAAGGAATAGAAAATACATTTTTAAATCATGGAGCATTTATAGTAGTATTTTTAATCCCCCATCCCTCAATTATATATCTTTAGCAAGAATAAGCATTTGGAAATATAAGTTAAATTAGAAATACCATTGCTCAGAATGTGAAGATACAGTTTAAATTTTACTAGACATGTTGTTAAAACATTTAAACCATCTGTGTCATTTACTCTAGCAAATAATGATAGCACAGATTAAAAAAACTGTGCATGACTTTTACACTTACTCTACATAACAGGTACTCTACATACAGGAGAGAGTTGAAGGTACAGCTTGGCATTCTCCTTCACACAACTATGGTCTATAATCTGGCACCATGTTCACTTTAGTTTTGTATAAAGATATGGGCAAGAATCCCAACATAACTGACAGTTACAGAAATGCTGTCTTCAAGAGGAAGCCTTACAGTACTTAAGAACATAATGTACAGGCCACTCAAGCATCAGTTATTTTGTAAAGTATGAAACCATGTGGGCTGATGCAGAAACCATCCTGAATTTGATTAGGCTCACTCAGCATTGAACCAGTACCTTGTAACATCCTTGAGCAAAGTTTTCACATCCCCCAAGGAACAATCTGATGAAAAGTTGTCCACCTAACACAGGAATCTGAGGTCTATGCATCAACAGGTTTAATAGCTCATTCTCAGCCCAGCAAGCCCAAATACAGTTGACCAAATTTATCATTTTTACAATAAACATCATTTCTTAGTGACAATACTTATGTCCTACGTTTAACTTAAACCATTAGGTTTCCAGGGAAACAATGCTAAGAGAAGTAATTCTGAGGTCATTCTTTCCACAGAAAAATAATTTAGACTTGCTGTTAACTCTTCTCTTCAAGCACCCATTTAACTATATATGTGTAGCTGTAGTTTTGACAAGACTTATGGTGTTAAAAATACTTTAGAAATGGAACCTAAGACAGTCTGAGGAACCTGAATCTTGAATCATCTTATAATTCTGATGAGAAGAATGTTTTTTTTTTAATTTTATTTTTTAATTAATTAATTAATTTTAATTGGAGACTAATTACTTTACAATATTGTAGTGATTTTCGCCATATATTGACATGAATCAGCCATGGGTATCCATGATTCCCCCTTCTCAAATCCCCCTGCCACCTCCCTCCTCATCCCAATCCTCTGGGTTGTCCCAGTGCACTGACTTTGAGTGCCCTGTTTCATGCATCAAACTTGGACTGGTGATCTATTTCACATATGGTAACATACATGTTTCAATGCTATTCTCTCAAATCATCCCACCCTTGCCTTCTCCCATAGAGTCCAAAAGTCTGTACTTTATATTTGTGTCTCTTTTGCTGTCTCACATATAGGGTCATCATTACCATCTTTCTAAATTCCATATATGTGTTAATATACTGTATTGGTGTTTTTATTTCAGACTTACTTCATTCTGTAAAATAAGCTCCAGTTTCATCCAACTCATTAGAACTGATTCAAGTACATTCTTTTTAATAGCTGAGTAATATTCCATTGTGTACCTGAAGAATCTTGAAAATATTAGGACACATCAGTCAATATTTTGGATTTGTATAAATAACCTCCTGTGTTCCTCATTACCTCATACTACTTGTGCAAAATCGTCATCATAGAGTTCTTTGTTTCTTTGTGTTTGGTAGATAATAATCATGATGTTATTTAGGACTAAGATCAGAGTGCATTTGATTCTTTACTGTTAGCAATAAAGCCAAACCATTTTATTCTCTACTAACCCTCCTTCTACCATAATTGCATTGCCAGGGTGTGTGCATGTATGTGTGTGTGTACTTAGAAAATTAAGGTAATATTTAATCAAATAAAGAAGATTCAGGAGTTCTGAAGTTTAGTTTTAACTCTTCTTAGACTTAGAAGATGACTTCTGGCAAAATGGTATCCCTGCTTTAAGGTACTTTGGACTACTTTTGGGAAAACTGATTCTCAGGCCAAGTTTCTGAGATGAGTGTGAGAACACTGATGGAGCAAGGAAAACAACCCGGAACGTCCTCTGTGTTGTTATATATAAATTTAACCTGAGTTAAATTCAATACTTTGTGTACTGGGAAGGTTAGAGAGGCAATTGTTGAGTGTGTTTGCAAGCCTGCACAAACATAGGCACACATGTTTCCACAATGTTCTGCTTTCTTTATTACATTCTCTAGTCTGTATGGGCAGGTGCTTTATGCTGAGGTCAGTCTCTCCCTTGCAAGGTTGCTGCAAAAGCTTTTTAACAGAATCTGACATTTGGCAATTATAGCAGCTGGCTGTTTCATTTTAACTGCCTTTTGATATTCCAGGAGTCACTGCCCCCAGAAGAATCTGCTGCTAACATACATATCACTTTCAGAAACAGCACTTGAATGAAGGGAATAAGGTACCCTGTGGTGCTTGTATATCTGTGAACTCCTTCTTAAAGTGAGTCTGATAAAGGGGAAGATACACAAAGGAGATGAAATTAGGTGAAGAAAAGAGACTAATGTTATAATAGTTTTCCTTCCTACAGTGCACCCAACCATTGAGACTTGCTTCACTTTCTCTGTCAGCTTAATTTGGAAGGGGAGTCTCATTGATCACTTTACTTGACTTCTGAATCAGTTGGGTTAAGCTAACTGCTGAAAAATATCAACCACAAAGTCAAATGGATTTATTTAGTCCTTGTTTGCATCAAGTCCCAACAGTGATGAGAGAAGGCTCTGCTTCAAACATTCATGCGGGGACCCATTCTGGATGTCACTGTTAAGGAAAAAAAGGCCCCAGAGAGGAAGAGAGACCATGGACACAAGCACGGATGGTTTTTATGGGGGCTGATTCCCAGACCACATGCCTCTGTGGGTCTAAGGCACAGTCGCCATGAATTGCAAGGGCTCTGGGAAATGTGCTCTAGTTTGTGCCCAGAAGAAAAAGAAAATGTGTTTTGGCCAAAACGGAAATCTCTGCTCCATTTTATGACACGCTTTCTTAAATTTCTTCTTCAGTTAATGGTTACTCCTTCAGAGTGTTGACAGCTGCTTCTTTTGAAAACCTACTCTAAACATCAGTTATCTGGTTGATACTTCTGTCTTCACTACGATTTTTAATTATAGTTTTTTTTACAACTATTTATTTGTTTGGCTGCATCAGGTCTTAGTCGCGGCACATAGGATCTTCCTTGCGTCATGTGGGATCTTTCATTCCGACCCATGGACTCTCTAGTTGTGGCACATGGCATCCAGAGAGTGCAGGCTCAGCCGTCGTGGCGTGAGGGCTGAGTTGCTCTGCAGCATGTGAGAACGCAGTTCCTGAGCAGAGACTGAACCTGCGCTCCTTGCATTGCAAGGCAGTCTCCCAAACACTGGACTATCAGGGAAGCCCCCTAAATATTTTCGAAATTTTCTTCTGAATCACACATCATGTCTTTCTTCTCTCCCTCCCCTCTTCCTTCCTTTCTCTTTTTCTTCTGTATTTTTTTTTTTCTCTGTCTTACATATAGATGGTGATGTTTGTGCGTACTTAGTCATGTCCAGTTCTTTGTGACCGGATGAACTGTAGCCCGTCAGGCTCCTCTGTTCACTAGGTTCTCCAAGCAAGTATACTGGAGTGGGTTGCCATTTCCTCCTCCAGGGTATCTTCCTGACTTAGGGATTGAACTTGTGTCTCTTGTGTCTTTTTGCATCGGCAGGTAGATTCTTTACCACTGTGCCACCCGGGAGGCCTTACATGTAGAAGGCTTGCTCAAATATTTGATCATTTTTGTTTGTCAATTCGTGCTTCAGGACAGGTTACTAAAAGCCAGTTAGATTCTGTACATAGGCATGGACCATCAACTGGGAGACTGTAAGGAACTTTGTCAGAAAACAAACATAACTGTGTGTGTGTGTGTGTGTGTGTGTGTGTGTACATGCACGTGCGTGCACACAATGTTTGTATGCATGTGCATTAGTGAAGAGGGTTTTGCAGCTTTCTATTATCCTTGGAAAGAAATGGAGCCAATGGGGTTAAGAATGGGGGTCTGATCTTCCTATATCTAGACATTTTGTAAACCTCCTCTTTGAAGTATGGCATCTTTCTAACTACTTTATCTGTAAGGGAAATTACTCTGGCCTTTTTAAGCTGAAGGAATTTAACACAGAAGACTTTTTGTTTAGAAAAATACATTGGGAAGATTGGAGAAGTAGTTCCAGGTAAGGTTCTCAAAAGTGATCCTTGGGAAAACACTCCAGAACTAGCTTGTGAAAGGATGCACAATATATGTTACTCTTAAGAAGGTTAGGAATCAGGCATTTATCACTGGCCCTGTTGACCCCAGGACTAAAGTCTCTAACAGCATTCTGGGATCAGGAAAACAGAGCCCAGAGACTTTATTGCAATATCAAGAAGCAGGAATCAAGAGGCCACCTCACTGTTGATTCTAGAACCATCTGTACCTGCTGGGCTAACAATGGCATTCACACAGCCAGTGACTGGACATGGAAGCTAGTTAGCAGCCTTGGGAAATCACTAACTTCTTCTGCCTATGTGTGTCATCAGAGGTGAAGAAGCAAGACAGCTTTGGCCTGTACAATGAACCTCAGCTGCAAGGAAATCTAGCAGAGGTATTTTCTAGCTTCTCAACTTCTGAAATGCAAGATGGTATGTGTACTAACCAAATCCTCTCTAATCTGTGTAGCTTCCTAGTTAAACTTTTCTAGGACAGGCTGAGGAAGTGTTGTGAAGTTCTTAAATTTTTTTTAACGGTATTTTAACAACTTAACAGTCACTAATTTTATCTTGGCCATGCTGCATGGCTAGCAGGATCTTAGTTCCCCACTGTGCCCCTGCAGTGGAATCACAGTGTATTAACTACTGGACCTCCAGGGAAGTCCCAGGATGTGAAGTTCTAGTTGCTCTTCTATCCAGGAGAATTTCACCAGTCTTCCTATTTCATCTTGCTGCCTCACCTGTAATTTTTCAGAAAAATGATTTTTGTGGTATTTTTCCTAGAGTTCTCTACAGGAATAAATTGTTCTTATTGATGCCACCTTGCTTATTTAACTTCTAGGCAGAGTACCTCATGAGAAATGCTGGGCTGGAAGAAGCACAAGCTGGAATCAAGATTGCCGGGAGAAATATCAATAACCTCAGATATGCAGATAACACCACCCTTCTGGCAGAAAGTGAAGAGGAACTAAAAAGCCTCTTGATGAAAGTGAAAGAGGACAGTGAAAAAGTTGGCTTAAAGCTCAACATTCAGAAAACGAAGATCATGGCATCTGGTCCCATCACTTCATGGGAAATAGATGGGGAAACAGTGGAAACAGTGTCAGACTTTATTTTTCTGGGCTCCAAAATCACTGCAGATGGTGATGGCAGCCATGAAATTAAAAGACGTTTACTCCTTGGAAGGAAAGTTATGACCAACCTAGATAGCATATTCAAAAGCTGAGACATTACTTTGCCAACAAAGGTCCGTCTAGTCAAGGCTATGGTTTTTCCAGTGGTCATGTATGGATGTGAGAGTTGGACTGTGAAGAAAGCTGAGCACCGAAGAATTGATGCTTTTGAACTGTGGTGTTGGAGAAGACTCTTGAGAGTCCCTTGGACTGCAAGGAGTTCCAACCAGTCCATTCTGAAGGAGATCAGCCCTGGGATTTCTTGGGAAGGAATGAAGCTAAACCTGGAGCTCCAGTACTTTGGCCACCTCATGTGAAGAGTTGACTCATTGGAAAAGACTTTGATGCTGGGAGGGATTGGGTGCAGGAGGAGTAGGGGATGACAGAGGATGAGATGGCTGGATGGCATCACTGACTCGATGAATGCGAGTCTGAGTGAACTCCAGGATTTGGCGATGGACAGGGAGGCCTGGCGTGCTGTGATTCATGGGATTGCAAAAAGTCGGACACGACTGAGTGAGTGAACTGAACTGAACTGTATAGCAGAGGGAACTTTACTCAATACTCTGATGATCTATATAGAAAAATAATCTGAAAAAGAGTTGATATATGTATATGCATAACTGATTTCATTTTGCTGTATACATGAAACCAACACAACACTGTAAATCAACTGTACTCCATAAAAGTATATGTACCAGAACACACTCAAAAGTTACATAAATGAGAAATGAGCATTTAAAAAATAAAAATAAATGAAATAAAATAAAATTTTAAATGAAATACCAAATAATAATTTGTCAGTTCAGTTCAGTTCAGTCGCTCAGTTGTGTCTGACTCTTTGCTACCCCATGAATCATAGCATGCCAGGGCTCCCTATCTACCACCAACTCTCGGAGTTCACTCAAGCTCATGTCCATCGAGTTGGTGATGCCATCCAGCCATCTCATCCTCTGTCGTCCCCTTCTCCTCCTGCCCCCAGTCCCTCCCAGCATCAGGGTCTTTTCCAATGAGTCAACTCTTTGCATAAGGTGGCCAAAGGGTGTTAATTATCTACAGAATTGTGACTTATTTTATAGATGAAGAATACTTCTTTTATCTTGAGTAAAAAATGAAAATCAAAATGTTCAAGGTGTGTGTTTTTTGAAAAGATTGGCTTTGAGGAATTTTAAACACTAAAATCTATATCTTAAGCTGAAACACAAGGAATATTTTCCTATTGGGAAATAAGAACATTCATATTGTAATAATTAGTAAGTTTTATCAAAAGAGCTGAAATCCAAGCCCCCTTAACTGTCGGTCTGTACATCTTTTAGATGTTAGGAAATAAAACAGGAAAGAATAGGACATAGTCAATAATTCTATTTTTATGCAGTTATATTAATTATATCTCTTAAATATTCAGGAGGGCATGCCGAGTAAGCAGAGGGATATATGAATTGGAAATTCTGTGGTGAACTCAGGGGTGAAGATATAAATTTAGGAGATATTGCCATGTGTATGATATTTATGACCTGTAGACTAAAAATAGATCACCTAAGAAAAAGTAAAGATAGGAAAAAAATTTGACTGTACTTTAGATTAAACTTATTTTGTTGAACACATTTATCTCTGTTTTCTTTTGAAGCCCCACCAAATAAAGGTAATGTAATTAAAATTCTTTCTCTCTACCAGGACAACACTATCAAGAGATAAACAGCAAATGGCAAGTGCAAGTGTGGTCAATAACTTTTGGAAGATAGAAAGCACATGAAAAAGGTAGGAGGCTGGGAAACTGGATATTAAGTGCCATAAGGGTGAGGTTAATCAGTCAGTCAGTCAGTCAGTCAATTCAGTCGCTCAGTCGTGTCCGACTCTTTGCAATCCCATGAATCGCAGCACGCCAGGCCTTCCTGTCCATCACCATCTCCTGGAGTTCACTCAAACTCACATCCATTAAGTCGGTGATGCCATCCAGCCATCTCATCCTCGGTTGTCCCCTTTTCCTCCTGCCCCGAGTCCCTTCCAGCTTCTTTTCCAATGAGTCAACTCTTCACATGAGGTGGCCAAAGTACTGGAGTTTCAGCTTTAGCATCATTCCTTCCCAAGAAATCCCAGGGCTGATCTCCTTCAGAATGGACTGGTTGGAACTCCTTGCAGTCCAAGGGACTCTCAAGAGTCTTCTCCAACACCACAGTTCAAAAGCATCAATTCTTCGGCACTCAGCCTTCTTCACAGACCAACTCTAACATCCATACATGACTACTGGAAAAACCATGTCCTTGACTAGATGGACCTTAGTCGGCAAGTAATGTCTCAGCTTTTGAATATGCTATCTAGGTTGGTCATAACTTTTCCTTCAAGGAGTAAGTGTCTTTTAATTTCATGTCTGCAGTCACCATCTGTAGTGATTTTGGTACCCCCCAAAATAAAGTCTGACACTGTTTCCACTGTTTCCCCATCTATTTCCCATGAAGTGATGGGACCAGACGCCATGATCTTCATTTTCTGAATCCTGAGCTTTAAGCCAACTTTTTCACTGTCCTCTTTCACTTTCATCAAGAGGCTTTTTAGTTCCTCTTCACTTTCTGCCATAAGGGTGGTGTCATCTGCATATCTGAGGTTATTGATATTTCTCCTGGCAATCTTGATTCCAGCTTGTGTTTCTTCCAGTCCAGCATTTCTCATGATGTACTCTGCATATAAGTTAAATAAGCAGGGTGACAATATACAGCCTTCACTCACTTCTTTTTCTATTTGGAACCAGTCTGATGTTCCATGTCCAGTTCTAACTGTAGATTCCTGACCTGCATACAGATTTCTCAAAAGGCAGGTCAGGTGGTCTGGTATTCCCATCTTTCTCAGAATTTTCTACAGTTTCTTGTGATCCACACAGTCAAAGGCTTTGACATAGTCAATAAAGAGGAAGTAGATGTTTTTCTGGAACTCTCTTGCTTTTCCCATGATCCAGCGGATGTTGGCAATTTGATCTCTGGTTCCTCTGCCTTTTCTAAAATCAGCTTGAACACCAGGGAGTTCACGGTTCACGTATTGCTGAAGCCTGGCTTGGAGAATTTTGAGCATTACCTTACTAGCATGTGAGATGAGTGCAATTGTGTGGTAGTTTGAGCATTCTTTGGCATTGCCTTTCTTTGGGATTGAAATGAAAACTGACCTTTTCCAGTCCTGTGGCCACTGCTGAGTTTTGCAAAGTTGTTGACTTATTGAGTGCAGCACTTTCACAGCATCATCTTTCAGGATTTGAAACAGCTCCACTGGAATTCCATCATCTCCACTAGCCTTGTTCATAGTGATGCTTTCTAAGGCCCACTTGACTTCACATTCCAGGATGTCTGGCTCTAGATGAGTGATCAGACCGTAATGATTATCCGGGTCGTGAAGATCTGTTTTGTACAATTCTTCCATGTATTCTTGCCACCTCTCTTAATATCTTCTGCTTCTGTTAGGTCCATACCATTTTTGTCCTTTATCGAGCCCATCTTTGTATGAAATATTCCCTTGGTATCTCTCATTTTCTTGAAGAGATCTCTAGTCTTTCCCATTCTGTTCTTTTCCTCTATTTCTTTGCACTGTTTGCTGAAGAAGGCTTTCTTATCTCTCCTTGCTATTCTTTGGAACTCTGCATTCAGATGCTTATATCTTTCCTTTTCTCCTTTGCTTTTTGCTTCTCTTCTTTTCACAGCTATTTGTAAGGCCTCCCCAGACAGCCATTTTGCTTTTTTGCATTTCTTTTCCATGGGGATTGTCTTGATCCCTGTCTCCTTTACAATGTCACGAACCTCTGTCTATAGTTCATCAGGCACTCTATCTATCAGATCTAGGCCCTTAAATCTATTTCTCACTTCCACTGTATATTCATAAGGGATTTGATTTAGGTCATACCTGAATGGTCTAGCGGTTTTCCCTACTTTCTTCCATTTAAGTCTGAATTTGGTAATAAGGAGTTCATGATCTGAGCCACAGTCAGCTGTAGGTTCTAATTAGTTTTCTATTTTATATATAGTGGTGTGTATATCTCAATCCCAATAAAAACAGTGGTTAGATGTCACATAGTAGTTGGCAGGGCCTTAACCATATGTTTATTGTCAGGCCGCTTCCATTCTTGTCAAGGGGAGTGTTAACCTTCTCCTTTCACACAACACTAAATCTATTTTAAAACAAGTTTGTTTTTATCTTCTGTTCAATGTTACAGAATGATCCTTAGATTTATAGTGAGGACATATGTTTTATTACTCTAATTTATTTTGGTCCTGATATTCATGGGAATGAGACTTTGGGTTACAAGCCTCAAGTAAATATTGCATAAATATTTTTTATTACATAAATTCATAATCAATAAACAATATTCTCATTTTAAAAATGTGCCAATAAAATGGACAACCTGGAAGAAATGGACAAATTCTTAGAAAAGTACAATTTTCAAAAACTGAACCAGGAAGAAATAGATAATCTTAACAGACCCATCACAAGCACGGAAATTGAAACTGTAATCAGAAATCTTCCAGCAAACAAAAGTCCAGGCCCAGACGGCTTCACAGCTGAATTCTACCAAAAATTTCGAGAAGAGTTAACACCTATCCTACTCAAACTCTTCCAGAAAATTGCAGAAGAAGGGAAACTTCCAAACTCATTCTATGAGGCCACCATCACCCTAGTACCAAAACCTGACAAAGATACTACAAAAAAAGAAAACTACAGGCCAATATCACTGATGAACATAGATGCAAAAATCCTCAACAAAATTCTAGCAATAAGAATCCAACAACACATTAAAAAGATTGTACACCATGACCATGACCAAGTGGGCTTTATCCCAGGGATGCAAGGATTCTTCAACATCCGCAAATCAATCAATGTAATTCACCACATTATCAAATTGAAAAATAAAAACCATATGATTATCTCAATAGATGCAGAGAAGTACTTTGACAAAATTCAACATCCATTTATGATAAAAACTCTCCAGAAAGCAGGAATAGAAGGAACATACCTCAACATAATAAAAGCTATATATGACAAACCCACCGCAAACATTATCCTCAATGGTGAAAAATTGAAAGCATTTCCCTTAAAGTCAGGAACAAGACAAGGGTGCCCACTTTCACCACTACTATTCAACATAGTTCTGGAAGTTTTAGCCACAGCACTCAGAGCAGAAAAAGAAATAAAAGGAATCCAAATTGGAAAAGAAGAAGTAAAACTCTCACTGTTTGCAGATGACATGATCCTCTACATAGAAAACCCTAAAGACTCTACCAGAAAATTACTAGAGCTAATTAATGAATATAGTAAAGTTGCAGGATATAAAATCAACACACACAAATCCCTTGCATTCCTATACACTAATAATGAGAAAGTAGAAAAAGAAATTAAGGAAACAATTCCATTCACCATTGCAACAAAAAGAATAAAATACTTAGGAATATATCTACCTAAAGAAACTAAAGACCTATATATAGAAAACTATAAAACACTGATGAAAGAAATCAAAGAGGACATTAATAGATGGAGAAATATACCATGCTCATGGATCATAAGAATCAATATAGTGAAAATGAGTATACTACCCAAAGCAATTTACAAATTCAATGCAATCCCTATCAAGCTTCCAGCGATATTTTTCACAGAACTAGAACAAATAATTTCAAGATTTGTATGGAAATACAAAAAAACACGAATAGCCAAAGCAATCTTGAGAAAGAAGAATGGAACTGGAGGAATCAACCTGCCTGACTTCAGTCTCTACTACAAAGCCACAGTCATCAAGACAGTATGGTATTGGCACAAAGACAGAAATATAGATCAATGGAACAAAATAGAAAGCCCAGAGATAAATCCACACACATATGGACACCTTATCTTTGACAAAGGAGGCAAGAATATACAATGGAGTAAAGACAATCTCTTTAACAAGTGGTGCTGGGAAAACTGGTCAACCACTTGTAAAAGAATGAAACTAGATCACTTTCTAACACCGCACACAAAGATAAACTCAAAATGGATTAAAGATCTAAATGTAAGACCAGAAACATAAAACTCCTAGAGGAGAACATAGGCAAAACACTCTCCGACATAAACCACAGCAGGATCTCTATGATCCACCTCCCAGAATTCTGGAAATAAAAGCAAAAATAAACAAATGTGACCTAATTAAAATTAAAAGCTTCTGCACAACAAAGGAAAATATAAGCAAAGTGAAAAGACAGCCTTCCAAATGGGAGAAAATAATAGCAAATGAAGCAACTGACAAACAACTAATCTCAAAAATATACAAGCAACTCCTGCAGCTCAATTCCAGAAAAATAAATGACCCAATCAAAAAATGGGCCAAAGAACTAAATAGACATTTCTCCTAAGAAGACATATGGATGGCTAACAAACACATGAAAAGATGCTCAACATCACTCATTATTATAGAAATGCAAATCAAAACCACAATGAGGTACCACTTCACACCAGTCAGAATGTCTGCGATCCAAAAATCTGCAAGCAATAAATGCTGGAGAGGGTGTGGAGAGAAGGGAACCCTCCTACACTGTTGGTGGGAATGCAAACTAGTACAGCCACTATGGAGAACAGTGTGGAGATTCCTTAAAAAATTGCAAATAGAACTACCCTATGACCCAGCAATCCCACTGCTGGGCATACACACTGAGGAAACCAGAACTGAAAGAGACACATGTACCCCAATGTTCATCGCAGCATTGTTTATAATAGCCAGGACATGGAAACAACCTAGATGTCCATCAGCAGATGAATGGATAAGAAAGCTGTGGTACATATACACAGTGGAGTATTACTCAGCCATTAAAAAGAATACATTCGAATCAGTTCTGATGAGATGGATGAAACTGGAGCCAATTATACAGAGTGAAGTAAGCCAGAAAGAAAAACACCAATACAGTATACTAACACATATATATGGAATTTAGAAAGATGGCAATGATGACCCTGTATGCAGGACAGCAAAAAAGACACAGATGTGTATAGTGGACTTTTGGACTCAGTGGGAGAGGGAGAGGGTGAGATGACTTGGGAGAATGGTATTGAAACATGTATAATATCATGTAAGAATCGAATTGCCAGTCTATGTCCGATGCAGGATATGGCACGCTTGGGGCTGGTACACGGGGATGACCCAGAGAGATGTTTTGGCGAGGGGGGTGGGAGGGGGGTTCAGGTTTGGGAACGCATGTACACCCGTGGTGGATTCATGTCAATGTATGGCAAAACCAATACAGAATTGTAAAGTAAAATAAAAAATAAATAAATTAAAAAAAAAAAACAACAGAATAAATTAATTGAAAATTTAAAAAAAAGTGCTAGAAGTCAGAAATAATCTAAAAACTCTATATTTTAGAGGTTAGGTAAGCACAAGCTGGAATCAAGATTGCCAGGAGAAATATCAGTAACCTCAGATATGCAGATGACACCACCCTTATGGCAGAAATTGAAGAGGAACTAAAAAGCCTCTTGATGAAAGTGAAAGAGGAGAGTGAAAAAGTTGGCTTAAAGCTCAACATTCAGAAAACGAAGATCATGGCGTCTGGTTCCATCACTTCATGGGAAATAGATGGGGAAACAGTGGAAACAGTGTCAGACTTTATTTTGGGGGTGTTCCAAAATCACTGCAGATGGTGACTGCAGCCATGAAATTAAAAAACTCCTACTCCTTGGGAGGAACGTTATGACCAACCTAGATAGCATATTCAAAAGCAGAGACATTACTTTGCCGACTAAGGTCCGTCTAGTCAAGGCTATGGTTTTCTAGTGGTCAGGTATGGATGTGAGAGTTGGACTCTGAAGAAGGTTGAGTGCCAAAGAATTGATGCTTTTGAACTGTGGTGTTGGAGAAAACCCTTGAGAGTCCCTTGGACTGCAAGGAGATCCAACAAGTCCATTCAGAAGGAGATCAGCCCTGGGATTTCTTTGGAAGGAATGATGCTGAAGCTGAAACTCCAGTACTTTGGCCACCTCATGCAAAGAGTTGACTCATTGGAAAAAAATTTGATGCTGGGAGGGATTGGGTGCAGGAGGAGAAGGGGACAACCGAGGATGAGATGGCTGGATAGCATCACTGACTCGATGGAAGTGAGTCTGAGTGAACTCTGGGAGTTGGTGATAGGGATGCCTGGCGTGTTGCGATTCATGGGGTCACAAAGAGTCGGACATGACTGAACGACTGAACTGAACTGAACTGAAGCTTTTAATTAAGTTATAATGTGAATATAATATATTGGGTATATCAAGAAACATATTGTCATATTTTGGAAAGAATGTTTCAACTAAATGATAAAATTACCTTCATAGTAAGTAAGTTTGGCTCGAATTTCTTCATGAGGTTAAGAAACAACATAAGAAGTGCTAAAATATTACAGGAAGAAAATCAAGTCAAATGAATAATCAAGATTTTAACATATTTAAAGTTTTATCTGAAAATGACGGCAATCTGATTCAAATGGTGTCTTTTTAATGGAGCCATATTGTTTCCTCTAAAATTCTAATTAAAATTCTTCTGCAGACAAAAATTTAAAACTATAGAAAATAAAGACTGGCAAAACACCTACTGGTAAAATCTTGGATGATTCAGCAGTATTTATAAGGCAAACAGATATAGATTGAAAATAATCTTCCAAGACCTGAGCACAAAGTGCACTTTGAGTCTACTTGAAAAAGTAGGAGGATGTTGAACACCTTCTCCACCATATAGTATCAGGCTTAAAAATACAGGGTGAGCACTCGCCTCTGTTTCTCACCTATGAAAATAATTTTAAATCCAGGCAAAGAATAAGAGACACTTTAGATAACTAAGTGAAAAATCAGGTAAACTGCTGGTTTATTCTGGGAGTACAGTTCCTTGATAAAAGGCAGGCATGTGACTTCAGGGAAATCTTTGATAGCAATGCATGCTAGAAAATTATAGTTTTCATTTACCATATATATATACCCAGAGGACTGGGGTGTCATCCCATTGGAAATGAGGCTCAATAGAGGTGACTGTCAGAAGTTCCGTTAGCACAGGATCTTTGTTTTCTCCACTGCTTCAACTCAGTGACTCAAACAGTACCTGGTACATAGTAGTTACTGGTTATATAGATATAGAGAACTGACAGGCAATGTTATTTTCAGCTTCATCCCACTGTATCTTAAAGTAAATCTAAAGGATATGAGACAAACCATGCCATAATTATCATCATCATTACAAGCATCATACTTAGTATAATTACCTAATATTCCTAGAGCTCATCCTATGTTTTCCTCTAGGAGTTTTATGGTTTCTGGTCTTACATTTAGATCTTTCATCCATTTTGAGTTTATTTTTATGTGTGGTGTTAGAAAGTGTTCTATTTTCATTCTTTTACATATGGCTGACCAGTTTTCCCAGCACCACTTGTTAAAGAGATGGTCTTTTCTCCATTGTATATTCTTGCCTCTTTGTCAAAACACTCTGTGACATAAATCACAGCAGGATCCTCTATGACCCACCTCCAAGAGGGGAAATAAAAGCAAAAATAAACAAATGGGACCTAATTAACTTAAAAGTTTTTGCACAACGAAGGAAACTATAAGCAAGGTGAAAAGACAGTCTTCTGAATGGGAGAAAATAATAGCAAACGAAGCAACTGACAAAGCAATCTCAAAAATATACAAGCAACTCCTACATCTCAATTCCAGCAAAATAAGTGACCCAATCAAAAAATGGGCCAAAGAACTAAAACAGATTTTTCTCCAAAGAAGATGTACAAATAGCTAACAAATACATGAAAAGATGCTCAACATCACTCATTATCAGAGAAATGCAAATCAAAACCACAATGAGGTACCATTTCATGCCAGTCAGAATGGCTGCTAGCCAAAAGTCTACAGCAATAAATGCTGGAGAGGGTGTGGAGAAAAGAGGAGCCTCTTATACTGTTGATGGGAATGCAAACTAGTATGGCCACTATGAAGAACAGTGTGGAGATTCCTTAAAAAACTGGAAATAGAACTGCCTTATGACCCAGCAATCCCACTGCTGGGCATATACACCTGGGAAACCAGAACTGAAAGAGACACGTGTATCTCAATGTTTATCACAGCACTATTTATAATAGCCAGGACATGAAAGCAACCTACATGTCCATCAGCAGATAAATGGATAAGAAAGCTGTGGTACATATACACAATGGAGTATTACTCAGCCATTAAAAAGAATGCATTTGAATCAGTTCTAATGAAGTGGATGAAACTGGAGCCTATTATACAGAGTGAAGTAAGTCAGAAAGAAAAACACCAATACAGTATACTAACACATATATATGGAATTTAGAAAGATGGTAACAATGACCCTGTATGCAAGACAGCAAAAGAGACACAGATGTAAAGAACATACTGTTGGACTCTGTGGGAGAAGGCGAGGGTGGGGTGATTTGAGAGAATGGTATTGAAACATGTATATTATCATATGTGAAATAGATCACCAGTCCAGGTTCGATGCGTGAGGCAGGATGCTCAGGGCTGGTGCACTAGGATGACCCAGAGGGATGGGATGGGGAGGGAGGTGGGAGGGAGGGTCTGGATGGGGAACACATGTACACCCATGGCTGATTCATGTCAATGTATGGCAAAAAAACACCATAATATTGTAAAGTAATTAACCTCCAATTAAATTAAAAAAAAAATATTCCTAGAGCTCTGTGGAGAAGGAAATGGCAACCCACTCCAGTGTTCTTGCCTACAGAATCCCAGGGATGGGGGAGCCTGGTGGGCTGCCATCTATGAGATCACACAGAGTTGGACACGACTGAAGCAATTTAGCAGCAGCAGCAGCAGCAGCAGAGCTCTGTAGTTAGTGCTAGACACTCTGCTGACATTTTTTAATGTTTTTTGTTGTGGTGGCAAAAATCACATGATTAGCCATATTTAACTGTGCAGTTCAATGGCACTAAGGATATTCACATCGCTCAACTCTCTCCGTCACCCATCTCCCAAATTTTTACTTTCCTTAACTGAAACCATCTCCCCATTAAATACTAAATCCCCATTCCTTCTCTACCTCCTCACCCCAGCCCCTGGCATCTACCAATGTACTTTCTGAATCTATGAATTTGACTATTCTAGGTACCTTGTTCAGCATTTTGCTAACATTATGTTATTCATATGACAACTCTGAAGCATAGGCAATAACATTATCCTTATTGGAAACAAACTTGACAGAGGTTACTAGAAATAGCAGATCTAGAACTTGAACTCAGGCATTGGCTCCATGACCTAAGCTCTTATTTGGGCTAAAAACAAAGAAGTCATCTGATGGCAGATACTGCTCTTTGAATGTTTTTCTCCTCACTTATAGTGTAATAAAACCCCCAAGCTTTCTTTTGGCATATGGTTGCCAGAAATAAAGTGACCTTTTGACTGGCTCTGTTAAAGGTGAGTATGGTCATATGAATATGTTCTATCTGATACAATGAAGTGGAAGTGACATGTCCAGTATTTGAAACCTTAAGGGAAGAGATCACAGAAAATATTCTCTACTCTTCCCTTCTTCCTAGGAGTAGCTCTCTAGTTCCACTTTGCAGCAGCAGGTAGGTACCTTCCCTGGTTAAGAGTTTTTTTCCCCTTATGCAAGTCTCCCAAAGGGAGAGACAAAGTTAGTGTATTGTCTTTCTACCCAAGACTATTGTTTTGTAACTAAGAGATGTAGCTTCTTTGGGAAAAACAAACAAAACAAAAAAAACACAAACATGGGATTAAAAAGGTTTGAGGCTTCCCTGGTGGCTCAATGGTAAAGAATCCACCTGAAATATAGGAGCTGCAGGAAATGGAGGTTTGATCCCTGGGTCGGGAAGATACCCTGGAGGAGGTCAAGGCAACCCACCCCAGTATTCTTGCCTGGACAATCCCATGGACAGAGGAACATGGTGGGCTATAGTCCATAGGTTTGCAAAGAGTCAGACATGACTGAAGCGACTTAGTACACATGCAAGAGAAGGGTTCAGGAGCCAGTATATATGAAATCAGCTTTTCGGAGCAGAAACACTTGGCTATGCTTTGTTGTACCTGAAACCAAACAAACACATCAAAATCTTCTAATGGGGCATTATTGTTAGCAAAAAAAAAAAAAAAAAAAATCACAAAATTTGTGAAAATTCAAACTTTTTTATTTTTATTTTACTTTATTTTACTTTAGAATACTATATTGGTTTTGCCATACATCAACGTGAATCCACCACGGGTGTACATGAGCTCCCAATCCTGAACCCTCCTCCCACCTCCCTCCCCATTCCATCTCTCTGGGTCATCCCAGTGCACCAGCCCCAAGCATCCTGTACCCTGCATCGAACCTAGACTGGTGATTCATTTCTTACATGATATTATACATGTTTCAATGCCATTCTCCCAAATCATCCGACACTCTCCCTATCCCACAGAGTCCAAAAGTCTGTTCTATACATGTATCTCTTTTGCTGTCTCACATACAGGGTTATCATTACCATCATTCTAAATTCCATATATATGCGTTAGTATACTGTATTGGTGTTTTTCTTTCTGGCTTATTTCACTCTGTATAATCGGCTCCAGTTTTATCCACCTCATTAGAACTGATTCAAATAAGGGCTCCCAAATCTGCACAATCTGTAGCTCTGAAAACTCTAAGGTCATGTTCAGTTGGGGCCTTGGAGGCTATTGGACAGGGGACAACCTCCCAAGAACAGAGACTGTGACTACAGAAAACAAAGGAGTTTCCCCCAGAAAGTTGAATCAAGGGCTGCCAGTTGAACAAGCTTAAGAACTTACTGTACCACCAACTGCTAATTGCTTATTACTTGGAAACTTTTGATTATTACTCTTATGTTTTCCACAGTTGTATAAATAACTAGCACATCAAAAGTCAAATCCTAGCTTGATGAAAAGAAATGAACATCCTTAGACATCCTGGACTTGAAGTTGGGTACAGCAATTGGAGACAACTTTGGAATTGCTTATTTGGGAGTGAAAACGACGGTTCTTTCCAAGTTTCTATGTATTATTCTTCACTAATAGGATCTTTGAATATAAATTAGGCACAAGATTAGCTAGCATAAAGCTGGTATTTTCTAACACCTTGAGGCTAAGTGTTGCAGTGTGATAGTGTTCTGGTCATGGCCAACGTCGTATGAGTAGAGTTAGTGTATATATCCTATGACAAAGGCAGGGTCCCAATGTTATCTTTTTCTGTTGTGTTTAGTTCCAATGTGATAGTTGAAGCTAACATGGCCATCTTGGACTGTGAAGTAGAAATCTAGTGTGGAGAATCCTAGGTTCCTGATGATATTGAAGCCAGCATACCTGTCTTAGAATGGCTATGTTACATAACAGAGGTAAACTTCTGTCTTCTTTAAACCTATAAAAACTACTTTTATTTGGAGTTAAAAAAATTTTTTGCAAACTTTATCTTACCAATTCATATTAAAGGACAGTTTAATGAAATAAACTCATCTTGATAAACCTGGGAAAACATGAAGTCAATAATTAGGAGATAAATAAAGAGAAAAATATGTGAGTAGCTCTGTATACTAAGAACTAAATTAATTTACTATTTTAAAAATACTATATACTAAATGATGAGAGGGACTTCTTTTTTGGGAATATACCTAGGTATACTGTCAGAGGCAGAAAGATTCATCTTCCTAAATACATACCTGAGGTGATGTGAAAGAAAAGAAATTATTCAGAAGTGATAAACTTTAACTCCACTGGGGCAAAGAGAATCTTGGGGTTATTATGACACATTTGCTCATTCCTGCTGGAACCACTGAGAGTCCATATTCACACTGGGATGATTAAAAAAAAAAAAAAACCTACAAAGGGCAATAGTGTGATCTATAATTATCTTGGCCTTTATAGAGTACAAAAAATTTCATTTGAAAGCCTCTAAAGAAAACCTTACTCTTACTTGAATTTGGGGCAAGAAAAAGTCTTGCAGCAAGAAAAAGAAAAAGCCTGTGGCCAGAAAAAAAAGTCCAACTTAAAATATACATTTTAATTGTCCCCATGTTTAAGTGCTTTTCCTGGTGAAGGGAATAGGAGCCTACTCCAGTGTTCTTGCCTGGAGAATTCCATGGACAGAGGAGCCTGGTGGACTATGAGGTCACAAAGAGTCAGACAAGACTGAGCAACTAACACTTTCACTTTTCTTTAAGTGCTATTAGGATACCCGCACAAGAAAACTAAAATCTTATTTAGGGGGTGCATTTTAATTGTAGACACCTCAAAATTCCTTTAAATAAGGTGGCAAGAAACATAAACTAACAATCAAAAGTCTTTAAATACATAAGAGAAAAAATGATCATTAAAACTAGAAAAATACACTATTACAGATAAGAATGATTTTTTGTTGTTAAAATAAACTAGGAAAAAAGGAAATAAAAATTATGGTGAAAGATAAATATCTATCAATGTGATCAGACATATTTGATTAAAATCAAATAAAACTTTAAGAAGTTAAAAATATAAGAACTAACTTTAAATCATCCAGTGGATGGGATAAGCCAAAGATAAGGAAGTAAGGACTTCCCTGGTGGTCCAGTGATTAAGAATCTACCTGCCAATGCAGGGGACACAGTTTCGATCCTTGGTCCAGGAAATTCCACATGCTCTGAACCAATTAAGCCCATGCACCACAACAGCTGATGCTCTAGGGCCTGTGCTCCTCAGGAAGAGAAGTCAGAGAAATGAGAAGCCCACACACTGCAAGAAAGAGAAGCCCACTTTTGCCACAACTAGAGAAAGCCTGTGCACAGCAATGAAGGCCCTGAATAAATAAATAAATAAGATGAGGAGAGAGTAAACTGGATGACACGTCTGAAAAAAAGAAAACCGAAGATAGGAGATAGAGACAAGAGATGAGAAATGTGAAGGAGAGTAAAACTAGGAAAGGAAACTGAGAAAGAAATATGTTCATATAAAATGTAAAACACATATAAAACATATACAAAAGCAAAAATAAGAGGATAGGGAGAATGGAAGAAGTGGAATTTTGAAAATACAAAACAGCTGACACTGTTCCAATATTGATGAAAGACATAGGTCCTCAGTTTCAGAAAGCTTGATGGTTTGCAAGCAGGCATACCAAACACAGATCTATACCCAGAGATATAATGATAAAATCAGAAGATAAATCAAGTCAAGGAGAAGATTCTAAAAGTCACCAAAATGAAGAACCGAATGCCTGCAAAGAAAGGGCAATCAGGTGATAATTTCTTGTTAAAAAAACAAGAATAATAAAGGCAATAAAAAAGGCAGCCAGAAGACAATGGGAAATAACTTTGAATTATGAGAGAAAATTGTCCCCCACATAGAACTGTGCAGAAGCACACTATCTTTCAGAAACTAACACTTTTTGTATAAAAGCTTATTATTAAAAGATCCTTTCTGAAAACCTTGTAAAGATTTGCTTTAAAAGGAAAAAAATTTTTAAAGAAGGAAAGTATGGTATGAAAATTGGTGAGGTAATAAAATGCTATTTTTTACGTATATCTAAAAAAAAGTGATGGTTTCAGTTTTTGATGAAATAGTTTCTTAAAATTAGTAGAGCCACACTAATAAAGTTTAGAAAAATATTAACATTCAAGAGTTAAATCATAGTTTTTAAGTATATAAAGCTCTAGAATGGTCTTTTAACCTTACCAAAGAATCCTACCAAAAAAATTTAGCAAGTATAGGTAAGAATGAGAAAGCCAGGGTATAAAAAGTGGTCTATGTGTTCTGAAATTATTTAAACTGGAGATCCTATCAAAAAAAAGTTTAGCAAGTATAAATAAGAATGAGAAATCCAGGGTATAAAAAAGTAGTCTATATGTACTTAAATCATTTAAACAGAAGTGAGATAAAATAACTCATAAATATTACTGTAAAGAAAAGACAAATGTAAAATTCTTCAAAATTATATGAGTAAGATACTATGAATAAAACATTAAAAAGTAACAGTTGGGATGAAAGCAATAGGGATTAGGAAAAACTTGATATTTACCTAATCAATTGAAACATAAAGCATGTTTTACATTTGACTCTAAAATATAAAAGCTTCAAATGATAACTACTTCTGGAAATGTAATTATTAATAAAGTGGAAATACATTCTAGAGACAGATGATGAAAGTTAAAAATTATATCGCAGGAAAATTATAAAGCAATAGAAGCTAAATAATAAAAAGAAAGAAACAGAATGCAATAAATAAAATATACCTAACATATTGTTTACAAGGATTGGCTACTATATAAAGAATTATTTAGTATTGCTGTTCTTTAATTTATTTACCACATAATTATTTGCTAATTTAAGGTTTTTTTTTTTTTTACAAAATCAAGAAAAATTGCTAAGTGAACTAAAAATGAGGGAATTATTAAAACATTTATATTTTACACATCAATTATCAGTTCAATTCAGTTCAGTCGCTCAGTCGTGTCCGACTCTTTGCAACCCCATGAATCACAGCACTCCAGACCTCCCTGTCCATCACCAATTCCCAGAGTTCACTAAAACTCATGTCTAAAGAGTCAATTATGCCATCCAGCCATTTCATCCTCTGTCGTCCCCTTCTCCTCCTGCCACCAATCCCTCCCAACATCACAGTCTTTCCAATGAGTCAACTGTTAGCATGAGGTGGCCAGTGTACTGGAGTTTCAGCTTTAGCATCATTCCTTCCAAAGAAATCCCAGGGTTGATCTCCTTCAGAATGGACGGATTGGATCTCCTTGCAGTCCAAGGGACTCTCAAGAGTCTTCCCCAACACCACAGTTCAAAAGCATCAATTCTTCGGCACTCAGCCTTCTTCATAGTCCAACTCTTACATCCATACATGATCACCGGAAAAACCATAGCCTTGACTGGACAGACCTTATTTGGCAAAGAAATGTCTCTGCTTTTGAATATGGTATCTAGGTTGGTCATAACTTTTCTTCCAAGGGGTGAGCGTCTTTTAATTTCTTGGCTGCAGTCACCATCTGCAGTGATTTTGGAGCCAAAAAAAAAAAAAAGTCTGACACTGTTTCCACTGTTTCCCCATCTATTTCCCATGAACTGATGGGACCAGATGCCATGATCTTCGTTTTCTGAATGTTAAAATTTAGGCCAACTTTTTGACTCTCCACTTTCACTTTCATCAAGAGGCTTTTTTGTTCTTCTTCACTTTCTGCCATAGGGATGGTGTCATTTGATATCTGAGGTTATTAATACTTCTCCCGTCAATCTTGATTCCAGCTTGTGTTTCTTCAAGTCCAGTGTTTCTCATGATGTACTCTGCATATAAGTTAAATATGCAAGGTGACAATATACAGCCTTGACGTACTCCTTTTCCTATTTGGAACCAATCTGTTGTTCCATGTCCAGTTCTAACTGTTGCTTCCTGACCTGCATACAGATTTCTCAAGAGGCAGGTCAGGCGGTCTGGTATGCCCATCTTTTTCAGAATTTTCCACAGTGTATTGTGATCCACACAGTCAAAGGCTTTGGCATAGTCAATAAAGCAGAAATAGTTGTTTTTCTGGAACTCTCTTGCTTTTTCCATGATCCAGCGGATGTTGGCAATTTGATCTCTGGTTCCTCTGACTTTTCTAAAACCAGCTTGAACATCAGGAAGTTCATGGTTCTCGTATTGCTGAAGCCTGGCTTGGAGAATTTTGAGCATTTCTTTAGTAGCATGTGAGATGAGTGCAATTGTGTGGTAGTTTGAGCATTCTTTGGCATTGCCTTTCTTTGGAATTGGAATGAAAACTGACCTTTTCCAGTCCTGTGGCTACTGCTGAGTTTTCCAAATTTGCTGGCATATTGAGTGCAGCACTTTCACAGCATCATCTTTCAGGATTTGAAACAGCTCCACTGGAATTCCATCACCTCCACTAGCTTTGTTCATAGTGATGCTTTCTAAGGCCCACTTGACTTCACATTGCAGGATGTCTGGCCCTAGATGAGTGATCACATCATCGTGATTATCTGGGTTGTGAAGATCTTTTTTGTACAGTTCTTCCATGTATTCTTGCCACCTCTTCTTAATATCTTCTGCTTCTGTTAGGTCCATACCATTTCTGTCCTTTATTGAGCCCATCTTTGCATGAAATGTTCCTTCAGTATCTCTAATTTTCTTGAAGAGATCTCTAGTCTTTCCCATTCTGTTCTTTTCCTCTATTTCTTTCCATTGATAGCTGAGGAAGGTTTTCTTATCTCTTCTTGCTATTCTCTGGAACTCTGCATTCAGATGCTTATTTCTTTCCTTTTCTCCATTGCTTTTCACCTCTGTTCTTTTCACACCTAATTGTAAGGCCTCCCCAGACAGTCATTCTGCTTTTTTGCATTTCTTTTCCATGGGGATGTTCTTGATCCCTGTCTCCTGTACAATGTCACGAACCTCATTCCATAATTCATCAGGCACTCTATCTATCAGATAGGCCCTTAAATCTATTTCTCACTTCCACTGTATAATCATAAGGGATTTGATTTAGGTCATACCTGAATGATTTAGCAGTTTTCCCTACTTTCTTCAATTGAAGTCTGAATTTGGTAATAAGGGGTTCATGATCTGAGCCACAGTCAGCTCCTGGTCTTGCTTTTGTTGACTGTATAGAGCTTCTCCATCTTTGGCTGCAAAGAATATAATCAATCTGATTTTGGTGTTGACCATCTGGTGATGTCCATGTGTAGAGTCTTCTCTTGTGTTTTGGAAGAGGGTGTTTGCTATGACCACTGCATTTTCTTGGCAAAACTCTATTAGTCTTTGCCCTGCTTCATTCCGTATTCCAAGGCCAAATTTGCCTGTTACTCCAGCTGTTTCTTGACTTCCTACTTTTGCATTCCAGTCCCCTATAATGAAAAGGACATCTTTTTTAGGTGTTAGTTCTAAAAGGTCTTGTAGGTCTTCATAGAACTGTTCAACTTCAGCTTCTTCAGCAAAGACTTGGTCTGGGCATAGACTTGGATAACTGTGATATTGAATAGTTTGCCTTGGAAATGAACAGAGATCATTCTGTCGTTTTTGAGACTGCATCCAAGTACTGCATTTTAGACTCTTTTGTTGACCACGATGGCTACTCCATTTCTTCTGAGGGATTCCTGGCTGCAGTAGTAGATACAATAGTCATCTGAGTTAAATTCACCCATTCCAGTCCATATTAGTTCGCTGATTCCTAGAATGTCGATGTTCACTCTTGCCATCTCTTGTTTGACCACTTCCAATTTGCCTTGATTCATGGACCTGACATTCCAGGTTCCTATGCAATATTGCTCTTTACAGCATCTGACTTTGTTTCTATCACCAGTCACATCCACAGCTGGGTATTGTTTTTGCTTTGGCTCCATCCCTTTATTCTTTCTGGAGTTATTTCTCCACTGATCTCCAGTAGCATATTGGGCACCTACTGACCTGGGGAGTTCTTCTTTCAGTATCCTATCATTTTGCCTTTTCATAGTGTTCATGAGGTTCGCAAGGCAAGAATACTAAAGTGATTTGCCATTCCCTTCTCCAGTGGACCACACTCTGTCAGATCTCTCCACCATGACCCGCCCATCTTGGTTTTCCCCAGGAGCATGGCTTAGTTTCCTTGAGTTAGACAAGGCTGTGGTCCTAGTGAGATTAGATTGACTAGTTTTCTGTGAGTATGGTTTCACTGTGTCTGCTCTCTGATGCCCTCTTGCAACTCCTACCATCTGACTTGGGTTTCTCTTACCTTGGGCGTGGGGTATCTCTTCACAGCTGGTCCAGCAAAGCCCAGCTGCTGCTCCTTACCTTGGACGAGGGGTATCTCCTCACCGCTGTCCTTCCTGACTTTCAATGTGGGATAACTCCTCTAGGCCCTCCTGCGCCCGCACAGCCACTGCTCCGTGGACGTCGGGTGGCTCTTCCCGGCCCCTACCCCTGGCCTGGGGCGCAGGGTGGCTCCTCCCAGCCACCCACCCTGTCCTCTATGGATTGCAGCACACCAGGCTTCCCTGTCCTGCACCATCTCCTAGAGTTTGCTCAAACTCATGTCCATTGAGTCAGTGATGCCATCCACTGATCTCATCGTCTGTCGCCCCATTCTCATTTGCCCTCAGTCTTTCCCAACATCATGGTCCTTTCCAGTGAGTCGGCTCTTCATATCAGGTGGCCAAAGTATTGGAGCTTCAGCCTCAACCTCAGTCCTTCCAATGAATATTCAGGGTTGATTTCCTTAGGTTTAATCTCTCTACAGTCTAAGGGACTCTCAAGAGTCTCCTCCAACACCACAGTTCAAAAGAATCAATTCCTCAGCACTCAGCCTTCTTTGTGGTCCAACTCTCGCATCCATACATGACTAGTGAAAAAACCATATCTTTGACTATACAGACCTTTATTTTCAAAGTGATGTCTCTGCTTTTTAATATGATGTCTAGATTTGTCATTGCTTTTCTTCCAAGGAGTAAGCATTTTTTTAATTTTGTGACTGCAGTCACTGTCCACAGTGATTTTAGAGCCCAAGAAAGTAAAATCTGTCATTGTTTCCACTTTTTCCCCTTCTATTTGCTGTGAAGTGATGGTATTCTTCTGTCCCTTGGGTTTTATTCTATTGGAATAAGTGTTCCTCATAGTTTATTGGTCATAGTGTGATGTGAATGTTAGTTTGTCATCTTACCAAGCAGATGTGACTTTCCCTCTTTTTCTCCTTTTTCTGGCTTCTTACTCTGTTAACACATTTTGATGAACTCTTGATTATTGTCTACTCTGATGCTAACAGATTTAGTGGCTGCCTCCTTTTTTCAGCTCATCCATTAACAAACCCAAACATTAAAACAAAAGATTAAAGCATTCAGATGACTTTCGCCAGTAGAATTATCAGGCGATTAAAGTATTTTGGATAGACAAAAAGAATTTTGATGATCATGGCTTGAATCCTTTCAGCCACATCATTTAAAAATACCATGTCTCCCTAGTGAAAAGTAATATATGTCACATTCAGAGAAGTTGTTATATATGTGTGATATTGTAGGTTGCAATTCTGTCCACATCATAGGCTAAAGAAGAGGGTTATAAATTGAGTCACTAGAGTAGCTACAACAGCTGTTACTTGCCATTTATTAAATTTGTTTAATAAACCATGTTTTAATAAACATTAGGTCATACAACTGTAGTGCAACAATATAATACAATGTAGAGCTAACTAAGGTTTTTATTGTACATATATATTTTAACATTTGACTTTCAATATGTAAAAACATCTGTCAGTTTCTGTCTAATAAAACTCATAATACTGATACCAAAATTTTAATCAGTTTCCTATAGTTAGATGGTGATATATTTCATCAAATATTTTTATGCAGATGGCCTGATATATGAGATTGTTTTTATAACAGTGTGAAAGTAGCATTTTAAATACAAAATGTTGTTGGTTGAGAATTGGAATGTAAGATAGAATCTAGGATTATTTTTCAACTACAAAAGAAAAATATAATAATAAAATCAGAGTACAGCCACAAAAGAAACTCAATTTTTAACTATGTAGGGCAAATTCTTTTCAATTTCCCTCTAGTAACATAAAAGAGCTGTAGCATGAACTGTTACCAGAATGCTTGCTGAGATTTTTCTTTTTTAATGAACTCTTTTGATTCACATTGCCACACATGGTGGGAAAAAGAAGAAGCTGGATTAAGAAACATTTCCAGCTTTCTGCTCCTATTTCTTTATAGATATCTGCTTACATTCCTGGCTTTGGGTCTCAAGATATGATATTAGATTTACTTTGAAAATAAAATAGTACCAGCACTTCCACATTTCTGAGGAATACTCTCGTAGCACATAGACCCCTGATACTTTTTTGTCCATGTAAGTTATTCAGTGTCCTAGGCGATGGCCTTAAAAAACCCTAACACCTTGATTAACTGTTAACTGTAGTTAAATATTTGACAAAAGGTAATCATCAAATTTAAACTCTTATATCATTGCTTATTAGATATTTAGGGTTTGTCCACTTAATTTTACAAGAAATATTTTTAAAGATGCAAGTAATTTTATGAAAAAATATATTTTGGAAGAATTTATTTTTGAAGACAAAATTACTGAGATTTTGTCTCAGTAATTACAAAATTACATCTGTCTATTGAATTTCAGGGCTTCCCTGGTGGCTCAGTCGATAAAGAATCTGCCTTACATTGCAGGGGACCTGGGTTCAATCCCTGAGTCAGGAAGATGCCCTGGAGAAAGAAATGGCAACTCACTCCAGTATTCTTGCCTGGAAAATCCCATGGACAGAGGAGCTTGACAGGCTACAGTCCATGGGGGTCACAGAGTCAGAAACGACTGAATGACTAAACCACCACCACCACTGAATTTCATGTTGAGTTTATTTCATTCAGAAATAATTTATGAATTAGCCAGCTGTTTTGATTTAAATAATTTTTCTAAGTAGTTTGTTTGCTTACCATAAAATTTTTAGTTATAAACTTAAATTTTGTCTCACTCAAGGAAATTTACAGTGAAATAAGGAGTTCCCTGGTGGTCCAGAGGTTAGGACTCCATGCTTCTGTTGCAAGAGGCATGGGACTTCCCTGGTGGCTCAGACAGTAAAAGTATCTGCCTACAATTAAGATAGACCTGGGTTCGATCCCTGGGTCAAGAAGCCCCTGGAGAAGGAAATGGCAACCCACTGCAGTACTCTTGCCTGGAAAATCCCATGGAAAAATCCCATGGACTGAGAAGCCTGGTAGGCTACAGTCCGTGGGGTCACAAAGAGTCAGACACGACTGAGTGACTTCACTTTCACTTTCACTTGGGGAACTAAGGAGATATGTGCCCACATGCTTCCTAGGCACAATTGCCAAAAAAAAAAAAAAAGAATGGGATCAAGACCTAAAAATTTATGATTGCTTCTTTAACTTCAACTAGAGCCTTTCTCGGTTAAATGAATGGTAAAATGATCTTTAACTTGAGATAATAGTAAATACTCTAATAGAAATAACAGTCATTTCTAACTACCTATATATGTGAACCAAATATTACTGGTGCTTATTATTAATATTGGATAACAAAATCTGCACACACTAGAAAAAACTCTTCCTATTTTTAATATATTTGCATAATCTCTGGTTAGTTGGTTCTTGAAACTCCAAGAGGAAAATTCATATTTAGGCTCAATATTATGTTGTTGTTTAGTCACTAAGTCCTCTTCAATTCCTTTGTGATCCCAGGGACTGTAGCACACCAGGCTCCTCTGTCCATGGGATTTCCCAAGCAAGAATATTGAAGTGGATTGCCCTTTCCTCCTCCAGGGGTTCTTCCTGACCTGGGTATTGAACCAGCATCTCCTACACTGGCAGGCAGATTCTTTACAACAGAACCATCAGGGAAGCTCAAACATATCATCAACTCCTTTGCAGCACCTATGTTCTACAAGATAAAACATAGAAAAAGACTCCAGTTTAAAAACTTATATTTATTCTATAAGCTCATTATGTGAAGGGAAAAAATCATTTTTTTTCTTCTTGTCAGTATTATTGGAATTTTCTCTAGTTGGTATACATACAAAATAATATATCTACATATAAATAAATATATATTTAATTTGGGGTTCTCTTTGTTTTTTTTTTTTTTTTCTCAGCAAATTATGCCTGGTCAGCTAGTTTAGACTAATTGCTATAGTTCTTACTTTAAATGTTGCACATTATCACTCAGTGATTTTATGACTGCAGCAATGCATCAAGAGCACAATCCCACCCTTTCAAACATTCTGACTACTTTGGAACAGTAAAAACAATAAAAGCATCAAGAATGGAAATGACAGTGATATCTAATATCTATTGTTAAAAAATCTCCAAAGTCTTCCATTAGCTAAACATGAATCATGTTTTACTGAGCTATTTTATTGTAGATTTACTACACTGCAGAAACTAGCTAGGAATTTGAACTTTAGGAAATCTTTTAAACCTTATAGCAATGCCATGAGGAAAATCTATCATTATCAATCTTCAGTTGTTTCTGCTCTGGTTGTTGAAGGATCCTCTCTGCAACCCTTGACAAGGTCAGAAGAGACCAGCTAGTCACCAAGAAAGAAAAGCATTTTCAATCCTTGTCAACCTGGACTATCCATTTGCTTCCTCCTTCCCCTCCAGCCCTCTCTCCCCTCTTGTACCTTCTCTCATTTCCTCTCTCTCTTTCTCATTTTTTCCTTTCATCTTTATCTTTCTTGCTCAAAGTGAGTCTAAGCCTTTATGCCTTTCTAAAATACAAAAGTAGCAAAATTAACACAAAAAATAAGGTTTTCTTCTTATAGTTTAATGTCAGGGAATACTTCATTTGGTAACATGGAATGGAGCCTTTCTCTCCTTTGTCTTCTCTCAGCATTTTTGTCTTTTTCTTTTAAAATGAGCAAATTTCAATTTTAGGACAGATTATACCATTAGCTGTGGATTGTATTTTTCATTTACTATTGTTTCAGTCTACATTTATGAGAACAGTACTGGTCTCTGTTCACTGGAGGGGCCACAGCGCAAACCCAATAACATTGTTTCCCCCACAGGCCTTACAAATTTTGTTCAGCTCTTCCTCTGAACTGAGATAAATTTTGAGAAGAAAGGAGCATCTAATGAAACACATTAACCTAGACTAAGGGATTTAAGAAACTCATTGTTTTTGAACTGGTACCTAGTGAAGGAATTGAGAGGAGCTTTCCATACAGCAGAGGAAAATATTTGCATTTTCTATACATGCAGCCTCTCATTTAAAGTTTATATTTATATAACGTTTCTGCTCTCACAGGTTGCAAGCTAGTTCTTTAAAAATAGTGGGAATATATGTGAAGCATATCATCAGTTCTATTCATACCCCATCTCAAATTACAACCCCTAAAATTCTAGCTACTCAACTGCATAGATTAAACACAAAGGTGCATGCATGCACATAGACCCACAAATAAAACAATGGAAGAAGAAATGTAAACCAACTAGAGAAAATTCCAATAATACTGACAAGAAGAAAAAATGATCTTTTTTTTCCTTCACTTAATGGGCTTATAGAATAAACATAAGTTTTTCAACTGGAGTCTCTTTATATGTTTTATCTTCTAAGGAAGAAGAAAAAGATTAAGTGAATTATCAGGTTATGCTGAAAAACAATTTACTGCTTATTATGTTCTGAATTTTATTGTTTTATATTAAAGCATGGTATATTAGGAAGAAGTGTTGAATTACCTAATTGAGACTAAAATTCCTCTGCAAGAGAAATAGATATGATAGGTTTCTCTATAGCTATCCATTGTTAAATTACAAGATATGTTTGTCATTTATCACTCATGCTCGACCTTTGTAGCTTTTTCTCTTACATGTTCTCTCCATCATATTCTATACTTAAATCTGAGACATCAAAATCACCAACAATTTTTGCATTTTGGGAAAATAGACTCATGAGCATATTATCAAAGAGAGGTTATAGTTTCCAATACTTAATCTTAGTTTCCTACTTTGGAAATGCAAAAAAAGAATAGGTTGTTTTCCCCCAACCCAAACCAGCAGAACCTCTCAGTGAAACAAAGCCTTGTTAATGTTGACAGATGAGTGGGTAAGCAGACTGTATTTATAGAAGTACTTCTAGTAATCAGTGGGCAAACCGGTTTCATACTGGGACTAAAGCCAACACATGTATCTCTTTATTTTGCTCTTTAAATGTTTGACAAGCGAAGTACTGTTATGTCATGAGAGAGATGGTTCTTGTCATATTTCCAAATTGGCTGAGTTGAGAAAGCACTTCCAGAAGGTTTTAATTCTATCAAGATCCCACTATAAATTCAAGACCCAGACTACCCAACTTGTCTCTCTGCTTCTCTGTTTTGTTGTCATTGATTGGTTTCTGTTTTTATGAAGGCCAAAACATCCCAGTCCAAAATATAATATACTCTTGGAAAAAATATTATAAGGTAGTCATACAAAACAGTTTGTATATTACCCTTAGGAACCATAACAACAACAACATTTAATCTTTAATGGCCTTTAATGGGATTCATGCGAGTTTAAGTAAATGATTTATATGCAGGGATGTAAAAATAAAGAAAACATATGTACTTAAAGAAAAGTTAAATTTTGAAAGAAAGAAAAGATAGGTAAATTTTGAAGAGAAGTAGAGAATTTGGGGGGTAAAGAATATGCCTTGGACAATAGGCAGATCTGCATTCAAATGGTTTTTCTTCCACTTATGACTTGATGATTTAGACAATTTAAAAAAATTTTGTGTTTAAACAGATTAAAAATATCGACTTCTAAATGTTCTGTAGTAGAGAAGATTAAATGAGCATTCAGTTCAGTTCAGTTCAATCGCTCAGTCATGTCCGACTCTGCGACGCCATGAATCCCAGCACGCCAGGCCTCCCTGTTCATCACCATCTCCCGGAGTTCACTCAGACTCATGTCTATCGAGTGGGTGATGCCATCCAGCCATCTCATCCTGGGTCGTCCTCTTCTCCTCCTGCCCCAAATCCCTTCCAGCATCAGAGTCTTTTCCAATGAGTCAACTCTTTGCATGAGGTGGCCAAAGTACTGGAGTTTCAGCTTCAGCATCATTCCTTCCAAAGAAATCCCAGGGCTGATCTCCTTCAGAATGGACTGGTTGGATCTCCTTGCAGTCCAAGGGACTCTCAAGAGTCTTCTCCAACACCACAGTTCAAAAGCATCAATTCTTTGGCGCTCAGCCTTCTTCACAGTCCATCTCTCACATCCATACATGACCACAGGAAAAACCAAAGCCTTGACTAGATGGACCTTAGTCGGCAAAGTAATGTCTCTGCTTTTGAATATACTGTCTAGGTTGGTCATAACTTTTCTTCCAAGGAGTAAGAGTTTTTTAATTTCATGGCTGCAGTCACCATCTGCAGTGATTTTGAAGCCAAATAAATAAATAAATAAATAAAGTCTGACACTGTTTCCACAGTTTCCCCATCTATTTGCCATGAAGTGATGAGACCGGATGCCATGATCTTCGTTTTCTGAATGTTGAGCTTTAAGCCAACTTTTTCGCTCTCCTCTTTCACTTTTATTTTATTTTATTTTTTTAATTTATTTTTTATTTTACTTTACAATTCTGTATTGGTTTTGCCATACATTGACATGAATCCACCACGGGTGTACATGACTTCCCAAACATGACCCCCCCTCCCACCCCCCTCCCCACAACATCTCTCTGGGTCATCCCTGCATACCAGCCTCAAGCATGCCATATCCTGCATCGGACATAGACTGGCAATTCGATTCTTACATGATATTTTACATGTTTCAATGCCATTCTCCCAAATCATCTCACCCTCTCCCTCTCCCACTGAGTCCAAAAGACCATTATACACATCTGTGTCTTTTTTGCTGTCCTGCATACAGGGTCATCATTGCCATCTTTCTAAATTCCATATATATGTGTTAGTATACTGTATTGGTGTTTTTCTTTCTGGCTTACTTCACTCTGTATAATTGGCTCCAGTTTCATCCATCTCATCAGAACTGATTCGAATGTATTCTTTTTAATGGCTGAGTAATACTCCACTGTGTATATGTACCACAGCTTTCTTATCCATTCATCTGCTGATGGACATCTAGGTTGTTTCCATGTCCTGGCTATTATAAACAGTGCTGCGATGAACATTGGGGTACATGTGTTTCTTTCAATTCTGGTTTCCTCAGTGTGTATGCCCAGCAGTGGGATTGCTGGGTCATAAGGCAGTTCTATTTGCAATTTTTTAAGGAATATCCACACTGTTCTCCATAGTAGCTGTACTAGTTTGCATTCCCACCAACAGTGTAGGAGGGTTCCCTTCTCTCCACACCCTCTCCAGCATTTATTGCTTGCAAATTTTTGGATCGAAGACATTCTGACTGGTGTGAAGTGGTACCTCATTGTGGTTTTGATTTGCATTTCTCTAATAATGAGTGACGTTGAGCATCTTTTCATGTGTTTGTTAGCCATCCGTATGTCTTCTTTGGAGAAATGTCTATTTAGCTCTTTGGTCCATTTTTTGATTGGGTCGTTTATTTTTCTGGAATTGAGCTGCAGGAGTTGCTTGTATATTTTTGAGATTAGTTGTTGTCAGTTGCTTCATTTTCTATTATTTTCTCCCATTTGGATGGCTGTCTTTTCACTTTGCCTATATTTTCCTTTGTTGTGCAAAAGCTTTTAATTTTAATTAGGTCCCATTTGTTTATTTTTGCTTTTATTTCCAGAATTCTGGGAAGTGGATCATAGAGGATCCTGCTGTCCAGAAAGCAGGAATAGAAGGAACATACCTCAACATAATAAAAGCTATATATGACAAACCCACCGCAAACATTATCCTCAGTGGTGAAAAATTGAAAGCATTTCCCCTAAAGTCAGGAACAAGACAAGGGTGCCCACTTTCACCACTACTATTCAACATAGTTCTGGAAGTTTTAGCTACAGCACTCAGAGCAGAAAAAGAAATAAAAGGAATCCAAATTGGAAAAGAAGAAGTAAAACTCTCACTGTTTGCAGATGACATGATCCTCTACATAGAAACCCCTAAAGACTCTACCAGAAAATTACTAGAGCTAATTAATGAATATAGTAAAGTTGCAGGATATAAAATCAACACACAGAAATCCCTTGCATTCCTATACACTAATAATGAGAAAGTAGAAAAAGAAATTAAGGAAACAATTCCATTCACCATTGCAACAAAAAGAATAAAATACTTAGGAATATATCTTCCTCTTTCACTTTTATCAAGAGGCTCTTTAGTTCCTCTTTACTTTCTGCCATAAGGGTGGTGTCATCTGCATATCTGAGGTTATTGATATTTCTCCCGGCAATCTTGATTCCAGCTTGTGTTTCTTCAAGTCCAGGGTTTCTCATGATGTACTCTGCATAGAAGTTAAATAAGCAGGGTGACAATGTACAGCCTTGACGTACTCCTTTTCCTATTTGGAACCAGTCTGTTGTTCCATGTCCAGTTCTAACTGTTGCTTCCTGACCTGCATACAGATTTCTCAAGAGGCAGGTTAGGTGGTCTGGTATTCCCATCTCTCTCAGAATTTTCCACAGTTTATTTTGATCCACACAGTCAAAGGCTTTGGAATAGTCAATGAAGCAGAAATATATGTTTTTCTGGAACTCTCTTGCTTTTTCCATGATTCAGCGGATGTTGGCAATTTGATCTCTGGTTCCTCTGCCTTTTCTAAAACCAGCTTGAACATCAGGGAGTTCATGGTTCACGTATTGCTGAATCCTGCGTTGGAGATTTTTGATCATTACTTTACTAGCGTGTGAGATGAGTGCAATTGTGCGGTAGTTTGAGCATTCTTTGGCATTGCCTTTCTTTGGAATTGGAATGAAAACTGACATTTTTGAGTCCTGTGGCCACTGGTGAGTTTTCCAAATTTGCTGGGATATTGAGTGCAGCACTTGCACAACATCATCTTTCAGAATTTGAAACAGCTCAATTGGAATTCCATCACCTCCACTAGCTTTGTTCATAGTGATGCTTTCCAAGGCCCACTTGACTTCACTTTCCAAGATGTCTGGCTCTAGATTAGTGATCACTTCATCATGATTATCTGGGTCGTGAAGATCTTTTTTGTACAGTTCTTCCGTGTATTCTTGCCACCTCTTCTTAATATCTTCTGCTTCTATTAGGTCCATACCATTTCTGTCCTTTATCGAGCCCATCTTTGCATGAAATGTTCCCTTGGTATCTCTCATTTTCTTGAAGAAATCTCTACTCTTTCCCATTCTGTTGTTTTCCTCTATTTCTTTGTATTGATTGCTGAAGAAGGCTTTCTTATCTCTTCTTGCTATTCTTTGGAACTCTGCATTCAGATGCTTATATCTTTCATTTTCTCTTTTGCTTTTCACTTCTCTTCTTTTCACAGCTATTTGTAAGGCCTCGCCAGACAGCCATTTTGCTTTTTTGCATTTCTTTTCCATAGGGATGGTTTTGATCCCTGTCTCCTGTACAATGTCATGAACCTCATTCCATAGTTCATCAGGCACTCTATCAGATCTAGACCCTTAAATCTATTTCTCACTTCCACTGTATAATCATAAGGGATTTGATTTAGGTCATACCTGAATGATCTAGTGGTTTTCCCTACTTTCTTCCATTTAAGTCTGAATTTGGTAATAAGGGCTTCATGATCTGAGCCACAGTCAGCTCCCAGTCTTGTTTTTGTTGACTGTATAGAGCTTCTCAGTCTTTGGCTGCAAAGAATATAATCAATCTGATTTCGGTGTTGACCATCTGTTGATGTCCATGTGTAGAGTCTTCTCTTGTGTTGTTGGAAGAGGGTGTTTGCTATGACCAGTGCATTTTCTTTTCAAAACTCTATTAGTCTTTGCCCTGCTTCATTCCACATTCCAAGGCCAAATTTGCCTGTTACTCCAGGTGTTTCTTGACTTCCTACTTTTGCATTCCAGTCCCCTATAACGAAAAGGACATCTTTTTTGGGTGTTAGTTCTAAAAGGTCTTGTAGATCTTCATAGAACCATTCAGCATTAGCTTCTTCTGCATTACTGGTTGGGGCATAGACTTGGATAACTGTGATATTGAGTGGTTTTCCTTGGAGACGAACAGAGATCATTGTGTCGTTTTTGAGACTGCATCCAAGTACTGCATTTTGGACTCTTTTGTTGACCATGATGGCTACTCCATTTCTTCTGAGGGATTCCTGCCCACAGTTGTAGATATAATGGTCATCTGAGTTAAATTCACCCATTCCAGTCCATTTTAGTTTTCTGATTCCTAGAATGCCAATGTTCACCCTTGCCATCTCTTGTTTGACCACTTCCAATTTGCCTTGATTCATGGACCTGACATTCCAAGTTCCTATGCAATATTGCTCTTTACAGCATTGGATCTTGCTTCTATCACCAGTCACATCCACAACTGGGTATTGTTTTTGCTCTGGCTCCATCCCTTCATTCTTTCTCGAATTATTTCTCCACTGATCTCCAGTAGCATATTGGGCACCTACTGACCTGGGGAGTTCTTCTTTTGGTATCCTATCATTTTGCCTTTTCATACTGTTCATGGGGTTTTCAAGGCAAGAATACCGAAGTGGCTTGCCATTCCCTTCTCCAGTGCACCACTTTCTGTCAGACCTCTCCACCATGACCCACCCATCTTGGGTTGCCCCGCAGGCATGGCTTGGTTTCATTGAGTTAGACAAGGCTGTGGTCCTAGTTGATTAGATTGAGTAGTTTTCTGTGAGTATGGTTTCAGTGTGTCTGCCCTCTGATGCCCTCTTGCAACACCTACCATCTTACTTGGATTTCTCTTACCTTGAGCATGGGGTATCTCTTCATGGCTGCTCCAGCAAAGCACAGCCGCTGCTCCTTACCTTGGTTTAGGGGTATCTCCTTACCACCGCCATTCCATGTGGGATAGCCCCTCTAGGCCCTCCTATGCCTGCGCAGCCACTGCTCCTTGGGTTGCTCCTCCCAGCCACTGGCCTTGGCCTCGGGCAGGGTGGCTCCTCCCAGCTGCTGCCCCTGGCCTCGGGCTCGGGGTGGCTCCTCAGGGTCACTGCCCCTGGCCTCAGGCGCGAGATGGCTTCTCCCAGCCGCCCCTGACCTGGAACACGGGGTGTCTCCTCCTGGCTTCCCCTGACCTCGGACGCGGGGTGTCTCCTCCCGGCCGCCGCCCCTGACTTCAGACACAGGGTAGCTCCTCTTGGCCATTCCTGTGCCATCGCAGCCTGGCACTCTAGGCCGCTGCCCCTGACCTCAGAAGTGGGGTAGCTCCTCTCAGCTATGCTTAGTGCGCCGGCTTTGAATGTAGTATTTGTTTCAATTCTATCTTTGTATGTTGTCATTTTCCTTATTAATCATGAAGCCATCCCAGATTTAAGGTATGGGTGTTGCCTCCAGATTAATAATGACTAGCCTATCATGTCAAACAGCTTTCTGTCAAGTTGCATTTCCAGATTATATGAATATTAATACATTAAAAGGAATGAAGCACTAAAAAATAGATAACCACAGAACAAAGAACAGGTCAAAACAATACCAATAATAGATTGCCTTTTTAAAATTGAGGCATAGTTGATTTACACTGTTGTGTTAGTTTTAGGTATACAGCAAAGTGAATAGTATATATATGTTAATTCCAAACTCATTTATTCCTCCCCTCCCTTTTCTCCTTTGATAACCATAAATTCTTTTCTATGTCTGTGGGTCTATTTTTGTTGTGTAAATAAGTTCTTTTGTATCTTTTCTTTAAGATTCCCCATATAAGTCATATTATATGATATTTGTCTTTATCTGGATTACTTCATTTAGTATAATAATCTCTATGCCCATCCATGTTGCTGCAAATAGCATTTTTCATTCTTTTTTTTTGTGGCTGAGTACTATTCTATTCTATACACACACACATCACATCATCTTTATTCATTTATCTATCTATGGACATTTAAGTTGCTTCCATGTTTTAGTTATTGTAAATAGTGCTGCAACAAACACTGGGGTGTAAGTTTCTTTTCAAATTAGAGTTTTCTCTGAAGAAATGCCCAGAAGTTAGATTATATGGTAAAGAATATGATGGGTGGTCAAAACCAAATTTTTATTGAGTAGAGTCTGCCCTCATCAGAAGAAAATATACTACATCCATTCTATGGCCCTTGGACCAAAAAAGGAAATACAACTTATATTATTTTAATGATCCTCTCTGCAATATAATTTTTACTGTTATTGATAAAAAGCATTGTAAAATAGCATTTAAGAGAGTTCTTGAATTCATTTTGGAAGTATATTTGACTAATAGAAAATTAAGAATTAAACTCTTGGTTAAATTGGGAAAAAATTAACTCTATTCATTTCATGCCTATATCTGTTAGGGTCTGGTAAGTATCATACAATACATAACTTACTATAGGCTTGATACCTTGCAGAATTATGAAGAAGTACAGGAAATCAAGCTGTGAATGGGAGAGGTCGGTGGATAGGATGACAGGGGCAACTGCAGCAGTCTCTGAAGTGCTGTGATCTCTGTTTTTGCTGATGAGCACCCCTGAATTAAATTCAGCAAGGTGGGCCATTTTCAGGCAGTGTTAAAGGAGAAAATCTGGAACAAACTGAGACCTGCAAAAATAAATTGTAATCTTCAGGGAAAATCAGAAACCCACAAGCATAATGTGGAACCTCTGTCTGACTCTCACTGCATCTAACCCCTACTACATAGGTGACCTGCAGAAGTTGCTGCCTTTCATGCTAAGGTTACACTCCCACACCTGGCCCAGAGCCCTGAGATGTGTAAATAAGAACAATGGGGAATGAGGGCATGGCTCTTTCATGTCGCTGAGATGAGCCAGCCAGTCAACAATAATGTGTTGGATTTTGCCTACAGTATAAGGCTTACTGCTTCACTCCTGCCTTCCAACTCTCCTGCTTATTTCTCTTCTGCTAAGTCACTTCAGTCGTGTCCAACTCTGTGCGACCTCATAGACGGCAGCCCACCAGGCTCCCCCGTCCCTGGGATTCTCCAAGCAAGAACACTGGAGTGGGTTGCCATTTCCTTCTCCAATGAATGAAAGTGAAAAGTGAAAGTGAAGTCGTTCAGTCGTGTCCGACTCTTAGCGACCCCATGAACTGAAGCCTACCAGGCTCCTCTATCCATGGGATTCCCCAGGCAAGAGTACTGGAGTGGGGTGCCACTGCCTTCTCCACTTCTCTTCTGGGCAATACTAACCCAGAACCATAGAAGGAACAGAATTTGGAAAATGTAGCTTCAGCTTAGCAAAATCGACACAGTAAAAATCACATCAACACCTTAAAGATAAAGCCAGTAAATTCTGTTGATTTTACTGTAACAAATTAAGCAACTCAATCAAGAAAAGAGGCATTAATCATAAAAGCTGTACTTGAATAAATTTGATACACATTTCAGTTTCCTATTCTTTCCTTCTGGTCAGTTATTTTCTCTTATACCAAACTCATGTCAGAGAATTCCATGAGACTTCCCTGGCAGTTCAGTGGTTAAGACTCTGCACTTCCACTGCAGGAGTATAGGTTTGATCCCTGACTAGGGAATTAAGATCCCACATACTGTGTGGCCAAAAATAAAATAAAAAAGAAAGCAAGTTCCTCAAGACCTTCTGATAATTCAGTTCCATTAACTATAATCTCTCATTCAAGGCTCAGAGTGAAACTCAGAGATGCTTTGAAGTTAGAATAACATGGGATGAATCTCAGAGCTCCACTTTCACATATATCACATTAAGTAAGCTCATTGCTTCCAGATTCCTAATTTATAAAACAGAAGTATAGCATCCTTTGAATCTTTAAATGTTTTATTTTTATTGTAAGTCATCACAGTTGAGCAAATATAATCACTCCTTTTTGGTCCTGATGTTCCCGTTTCCTTCTTCATCTCTATGCTGGAAAATAGTTCACCCTTCCCATATCACAAATTTCAGGTCAAATCTTTTTATGTCTAACCAAACTACAAATTCTTGTGGAAAGAAACATGCTTTCATTATTTTATGTCCGACCTTACTTATCATGGAGACAGGCAGAATGTTCCCTTAATAGAGTTTTATGAAAGGATGAGTGAAACAAGCAGAAGTCTCTGTGGGAATCTGTCCTGGACTACATCAGTAAACGCACACATAGCTGCTTCCTGCTTTCATTTGTCCTTGCTTGCAGCTGTGCAAGTATTTCAAAATCTTTTCCCAAGGTATCTGCATTTATAAGGATCATTGGCTTCTTCCAATAGCATCATTACATTCTTGAGCTTTGAACAGTATCTTTTAATTTTATTTTATTTTTCCATTTTGATTTCCTTTGATCCCATGTTGGTACAGAATGAATGGTAGGCACATTCTAGTCTTTGTCTTTTTATTTACTTCAAGTACTAATTGTGTGCAAATAAAGGGTTGATTTTCTAGGAGGATATTACCATGTTTTTAGCAATTACCTGAATTTTCTCCATTTTACAAACATTCCTTGGTATTTAATGTTGTTATCTTATTCCAGCTCTTAGAAATAGATAAAGAAAAATGCTTTTCAAGTTTTGGTCATTGGTTTAGTAAAACTTAGCATCTATGATGGAGAAGGCAATGGCACCCCATTCCAGTACTTTTGCCTGGAAAATTCCATAGACGGAGGAGCCTGGTGGGCTGCAGTCCATGGGGTCGCTGAGAGTCGGACACAACTGAGCGATTTCACTTTCCCTTTTCACGTTCATGCATTGGAGAAGGAAATGGCAACCCACTCCAGTGGTCTTGCCTGGAGAATCCCAGGGACGGGGGAGCCTGGTGGACTGCCGTCTCTGGGGTCACACAGAGTCGGCCAAGACTATAGCGACTTAGCAGCAGCAGCAGCAGCAACAGCAGCAAAAGCAGCATCTAGGAAGACTATTAAGGATTTGTTTTCAATTCTAGAAAGAATCGCCAGTCCAGATTCAATGCGTGATACTGGATGCTTGGGGCTGGTGCACTGAGACGACCCAGAGGGATGGTATGGGGAGGGAGGGGGGTTCAGGATGGGGAACACGTGTATACCTGCGGCGGATTCATGTTGATGTATGGCAAAACCAATACAACATTGTAAAGTAATTAACCTCCAATTAAAATAAATAAATTTATATTAAAGAAAAAAGAATCAAATTTGAAAATATTTTATTATTTTAAATAATCCTTAAATTTTAGCAGTTAACAGCATTATCCCCTTGGTTATACAAATCCTCCCAATGCTAATTTCCCTCTTTTATTGGCTTATATAACCCACTTAGCATTTTAGTGTGTTCTCCATACTAATCTAAATTGGAAGAGTTAGAAGGTAAAGCTATGTGATAAACTTGATGAAGTCAAGGAAGTCTTGACTCATATTGATTTTATACCATTCACTTTTACACCACCTATTTCAGTAGCTGCAACTTTTAAATCCAGATTACAGAAACTACTGCTTGATTTTATTTAGCCTCTTTAGCACAGCTCCAAGGAAAAGTGTTGTCTTGTTCTTGTCTTGTCTTGGTAGTAATCTGGAAATATAAAATAGGAAATATTTGAAATTAAAGTGTTGTGTAAATTACTCGTGATTAATCTAACACATGACATAGACTTAAAATAAGTTTTTCTGCTGCTGAATATTGTAGAACAAAGAAAGAAAGTTTGCTTAAAATGGGATTTCAAAAGATACAAAATTATGTGGTTCATACCTTTTAACAGTAACAAAACTTGTAATTGAGAAAATATATCCCTGAAGATAGACTAAAGAATTTTTCTAGTGTGCTTGTGATCAGGGCACTGAAATGAAATAGAGAATTTCAAACATGTGATATTTTCCAGTTTTAATTAAATTGACCTTAACAGTGCCAATATGTCTCTATCTTTAAATTAAGCAGAATTTAATATGTATGTCTCTACAATAATGACCTCTTATGAGTAATACTTAAAACTTCTCATCTGCATCCTATGACTTATATGGCTTTATCTTTAGAGACACATTGTACTTCATTTGATTCATTTTCTCCCCTTTCTCAACTCTTATTCACCAAAAATCAAAAATTTGGAGTCTCAGTGGTTATAGAAAAAAATATATTAATGTAAATGAATAAGGGTATCTCTTAAGATCTTATTCTGACATTTCTCTGATCACCTTTCATTTAAAAATCACATTTGGGACTATCCTGGTGGTCAGTGGCTAAGACTCTGTACTTCCAATGCAGGGGAACTAAGTTCAATCCCTGGTCAGGGTACTAGATCCCATATGCAGCAACTCTAGATCCCAAGTGATGCAATTAAGACCCAGCACAGCCAAATAAAGAAGTAAAATAAATAAATATATTTAGAATGCATCCATTTAAGTCCACAGCTTGAACCAGGATCTCAGAGTGAGTGATTCTTCTTCCACAAAACCCGCTGAAAACATTTGCCGGTGATGATTGGCTTTCCTATTCCTCTTAGCACCTGAGTGTTCTCGAGCTTTACTACTCTAAGAGAGTAATAAACATTAGTGATCGAATCAGAGCGTCTTCTTTTTCCCGCTGCAAAGTGTCTCTCACTTTTCTCTAGGAGTCCCTGCAGATTGTCATATGCAGTTTTGGACAAGTTTACTCATGGTCATCGATGCGTCCTAGGACCCTCCCACCAAACTACCTCACCACCTCTGTTGCCAGTGCCAGCTTCTCCTTGAGAAGCCCCGCCATCTGTGCCCAGGCACTCCTGTTCAGACCTCAGGGAGCACCACTGGCACTGTGGCTTCAAGGGTTTGTGACAGAGTAGTGGGGAAATTAGAACTCTAGTCAATCCATCTGCTGCTTATGCACCAAAAAACTATGCTGGTTCTTAGACATCCATGGATTCAGCTCCCTTTAAAAAAAAAAAAATAGTTTTTTTTTATGTTCGAGTACAATTGATTCACAATGTTTTGTTAGTTTCAGGTGTACAGAAAAGTGATTCAGTTATACATAAACATATATCCATTTTTTTTTCAAAATTCTTTTCTCACATAGGTTATTACAGCATATTGAGTAGAGTTCCCAGTGCTATACCTTAGGGCCTGGTTGATTATTTCATATATATAGCAGTGTGTATACATTGATCCCAAACTCCTAATTTATCCTTCTACCTACAATGCAGTAGACATGGCAGAAGCCGCAGGTTCTACCCCTGGAGAAGGAAACGGTAACCCACTCCAATATTCTTGTCTAGGAAATCCCATGGACAAGGAAGCCTGGCAGACTGCAGTCCATGGGATTGCAAGAGTCAGACACAACTTAGTGACTAAACAGTAACAGCAACAATCTTCATTATTTGTTTCCTTTTTTGGCATAGTTTGCTTTTTATGTTTTCAATTTTTTCTGTATCTTAAAGTAGAAGATTATACTACTGATTAGAGGTCTTTTTTCTTTCTTATGTAAATGATTACACATTTAAATATTTCTCTAAGTATTTCTTTAGCTGAATCCCATCAGTCTGGGTATGCTGTACCTTCATTCTTTATTCATCTCGTTATATTTCCTATTTCCCCTTGTACTTTCCTCTTTGATTCATTGGTTATTTAGGAGTGTGCTGTTTAATATCAGTGTATTCATGTGTTTCAAAAATTTCTTTTAGTTAATTATTTCTGATTCCATTTTTTGTAGTGTGAGCACATACTTTGTATGATTTCAAAACTTTTAAGTGTGTTGAAGATTGTTTCATGGCCTAACATATGGTCTATCCTGGAAAATGTTTAGGTGCAATTTAGAAGAAGGTATTCTGAGCATTTCATTGGAATCTCTTTCACCTTCTTTGTGATGTCTCTGGTATTAATGCTCGAAGGTTACAACCTTGGACATACACGCAATCATCCTGGGATGACTGGTTTTTGCATGACTGTCTTTGAGCATCTCTTTCCCTGATCTCTTTACGCTATTTGCCTCTGCTGGTGTTCCACTTAGTTTTACTCATTTCAGGCTGATTATTCTTTTGTTTTTGATGATGCCATGGGACATAGATTGATCCATTGGTGATGGTGGTTTAGTTGCGAAGTCATGTCCAACTCTTGCAACTCCATGGACTGTAGCCCTGCCAGGTTCCTCTGCCCATGGGATTTCCCAGGCAAGTATGAAGGAGTGGGTTGTCATTTCCTTCTCCAGGGGATATTCCCAATCCAGGGGATTGAGCCCTCATCTCCAGCACTGCAAGCGGACCCTTTACTGACTGAACCACCAGGGAGGCCCAAATTTCTCCATAATCTGATCCTATTAGATTTAGGCTTCTTTTAAGAATTGGCCTTTTGGATTTATACTAATCCTAGAAGGGCTTATTCTGATTCTTTCTGGTAAACTATATGGGCTAAGGTATAGCCTATTGCTCTTATTCTTTACTCCCCAAATCTCCATTGTTTTGGGAGTTCTGTTAGGCTTGAAGTTCACCACACTCTTTGTCAAATAAAGGCATTGTCCATGGGCGATCTCAGAGTTCTCTTCTATTATGGGCTTCCTATTCCCCTGGGAAAAATTTTGAATCTGTCTAGATCTGGGGGAGGGAACAATGGCCCCCTTCTCTTGGAATAATACCTCTGCTCTAGAATACAGTGGTAAATGGGAACAATAGCTATTATTATTTTTCCTGTTTGTTTGCCTCTCACAGAATAGAAGATTACCCCATGGGTAAACAGAAACGATAATCAGCAGACCCCCAATATTCTCAGCCTGCCATTCCTGGGGATATATCTCTGCCTTGTGAATGTCAGCTAAGTAGTGGAAGGAAACCCCTATTTTCTTGGCAATACTTACTGAGAATTTAGCCTCTGCATCTGGGAGTTTAGGGGGATGAGAAATCCTTGATACTCCTGGTGGCTGAGAAATGGAGTATTTCCTGCCATATGAATAAACAAGGAGGTCACAAACATTAGCAATTCCAACCTTCCAAATGTGAATTTTTGAGCCCAGTGGATGCTCAGAAAGAAACAAAACAAAACAAAACACAATACCTAAGGCAGCTATAGGCTGCCACCACTTCCAACTGTGAGCCAGGAACTAAGGATGTGAAAAATCAAATCTCAGGATGCTGGCCCCAGATAGCTAAAAGGCATATAAAAGAAATGAATTCAGTCAGCGCAGATATTTGCATCTTCCCATACATAGAAAAGTGGTAAATTCCTTAACTTCAGATATGTGTTTTTCCTTAACTAACAATAGTTTTTGATGTTCATACTATCTTTTTGCCAACTTCTATATAACCTGACTCTTCCTTCCACTGCCTCAGGTTACTTAAAATGCTGTCTCTCAGGTCTGAAGTCCTAAAAATTCCCACCATATAAAATATAACTCATGAACAACTTTTTGCAAAATTCAGACTTGAAGAAAGTAGGGAAAACCACTAGGCCATTCAGGTATGACCTAAATCAAATATCTTATGATTATACAGTGGAAGTGACAAATATATTCAAGGAATTAGATCTGATAGAGTGCTTGAAGACCTATGGGTGAAGGTTTGCAACACTGTAAAGGAGTCAGTGATCAAAAATATCCCCAAGAAAAAGACATGCAAAAAAGGCAAAATGGTTTGTCTGAGGAGGCCTTACAAATAGCTGAGAAAAGAAAAGAAGCAAAAGGCAAAGGAGAAAAGGAAAAATATATCCATCTAAATGCAGAGTTCCAAAGAACAGCAAGAAGAGATAAGAAAGCTTTCTTAAGAGAACAATGCAAAGAAATAGAGGAAAACAGTAGAATAGGAAAGACTAGAGATCTCTTAAATAAAATTAGATACCAAGGGAACATTTCATGCAAAGATGGGCACAATAAAGGAAAGAAATGGCATGACCTAACAGAAGCAGAAATTATTAAGAACAGGTAGAAAGAATGCACAGGAGAACTATACAAAAAGACCGTAATGACCCAGATAAACATGATGGTGTGATCACTCATCTAGAGCCAGACATCCTGGTGTGCATAGTCAAGTGGGCCTTAGGAAACATCACTACAAACAAAACTAGTGGGGGTGATGAAATTCCAGCTGAGCTATTTTAAATCCTAGAAGATGATACTGTTAAAGTGCTGCACCCAATATGCCAGTAATTTTGGAAAACTCAGCAATGGCCACAGGACTGGAAAAAGTCAGTTTTCATTCCAATCCCAACAAAGGACAATGCCAAAGAATGTTCATACTACTGCAAAATTGCACTCATTTCACATGCTAGTAAGGTAAGGCTCAAAATACTTCAAGCTAGGCTTCAACAGTCCTGGGGCATGGCAATCCACTCCAGTACTCTTGCCTGGAGAATCCCCATAGGCAGAGGAACCTGTGGGCTATAGCACATGAGGTCACAAAGAGTTGGACACAACTGAGCAACTAAGCACAACACAGCACAAGCTTCAACAGTATGTGAACTGAGAACTTACAGATGTTCAAGCTGGATTTAGAAAAGTCAGAGGACCCAGAGATCAAATAGTAAACACCCACTGAATCGTAGAAAAAGGAAGAGAATTCCAAAAAAAACACACATCTACTTCTGCTTCACCAACTATGCTAAAACCTGTGTCTTTGTGGATCACAACAAACTGTGGGAAATTCTTAAAGACATGGGTATACCAAACCACCTTTCCTGCCTCCTGAGAAACATGTATGCAGGCCAAGAAACAACAGTTAGAACCAGACATGGAACAACTGACTGGTTCAAAATTAGGAAAGGAGTATGTCAAGGTTTTACCCTGTCACTCTGCTTATTTAACTTATTTACAGAGTACATGGTGAAAATTGCTGGGCTGGATGAAACACAAGCTGGAATCAAGAATGCTGAGAGAAATATCAATAACCTCAGATATGTAGATGACACCATTCTAATGTCAGAAAGTGAAGGGGAACTAATGTGCCTCTTGATGAAAGTGAAAGAGGGGAGTGAAAAAGTTGGCTTAAAACTCAACATTCAGAAACAAAGATCATGGCATCCAGTCCCATCACTTCATGGCAAATAGATGGGAAAACAATGGAAGCAATGACAGGCTTTCTTTTCTTGGCCTCCAAAATCACTGAGAATGGTGACAGCAACCATGAAATTGAAAGCTACTTGCTTCTTGGAAGAAAAGATATGACAAACTTACCCAACATATTAAAAAGCAGAGGCATTATTTTGCCAACAAAGGTCCATCTTGTCACTATTGTTTTTCCAGGAATCACGCATGGATGTGAGATTTAGACAATAAAAAAAGGCTGAGCACTGAAGAATTGACGTTCGAACTCTGTTGCTGGAGAAGACTCTTGGGAGTTCCTTGGACTGCAAGGAAATCAAACCAGTCAATCCTAAAGTAAATCAACCCTGAATATTTATTGAAAGGACTGATGCTAAAGCCAAAGTTCCAATACTTGGACCACCTGATGAGAAATGCCTGATTTGGGGAAAAATTGAAGGCAGGAGGAGAAGGGGATGACAGTGGACAAGTTGGTTGGATGGCATCAGCAACTCAATGAACATGAGTTTCAATAAACTCCAGTAGATAGTGAAGGACAGGGAAACCTTTCGTGCTGCCATAGAGTGGCAAAGAGTTGGACCCAACTGAGAGACTGAACAATAACAACAAACAGTTAAAGTCAACATTTATCCATGTTATCCATCCATTATCCAAGAAATGAGAGGAGAAAGAGCCATATTTCCTTGGCCATACCTGCTGCATAAGTGATGAGTGAGAGGGGAGAGGTTATTGCTCAAGTGCCACAGACTCTTGCTGCTCTTAAAGAGATTAACAGAATTTTTTGAATAACTAAATCTTTTTTTGCTATATCCCTTTAAGACAATTTCTAGAGACCTTAACCATTTAGGGCTGTTTTATGAAGACAGGTACATAGAACCCCTCATGTTGTCATTTTGGCCCAAAGAGTTTTCTTTACCAAGTTGGATATAAAATGTAGTAATAAGATCAAACACAACCAATATGGTTTTGTAGAAGAATAATTTGGGTGTGTGGTGCTTGCTCTTTGTCATATAAAGATTATTATATAGTTATGGGAATTGAAATTAGTGTAAAAAGGATAGTGAGTGAACATGTAGATGGAATAGAGAGACCTGAAATACATCCATTCATGTATAACATGTTGAAAAACTGACATCCCTTATCAGTAAGAATAGGTTAGACTGCTCAATCAATGCTGCAGGACTTTTGAAAAAAATCATACTAATTGATTAAATCATGCTTTCATTAAAATGTACATTAGTTGTTTATAGTGGTCTATGTTCTATGAGTAGTTCCAGAGATACCTTGAGGATGAAGGAAATGAAGGAAGAAGGAGGAAGAGAATGTATAAAGCCTGATCTCACAGAGTTATCTGATAGTGGGAATTCATAAAATTATTTACTAATTCTTGGGACTTCCCCACTGATTCAGTGGTTAAGATTCCATCTTTCAATGCAGGTGGCATAGGTTTGGTAACCTGGTAAGGGAACTAAGGTCCCACATGTCACACTGCTCAACCAAATATTTTTAAAAATTATTTACTAACTTTTAAATGAGAATTACAAAATGTTCAGATTTCACAGTTATTTGGGGCATTTTAACAAATAACTTGGTTAATCTTGCAGTAATAATAGATAGAATCTGTGTTTTTCCTGTTCTTGGTTTTGCAAGTTGACTGTATTTTAGGATCCCTTGCATGTAGGTGTGGCCATTTGACTCTGTTATAAACAGTAGATTATGAAGTGTCCCTCTATCATGCTTAGTGTGTAAAATCTTCTCTGCCCCCTTTCCCTCTTTCTGTCTCTTCCCTCTTCTGTGTGATAGATGTAGACTGTGAGCATCCCTAGAGGATGCAGACACAAGATGAGAGGAGCACAAGTCTCTATATGATCATATAGTGGAGCTCCTCTGACAGTCTTAACACTCCCTCAGAACTCAAAGAACAGCAAGATGTGTATGTATATGTTATTAAGTCACTGAAATATTGAAGTATGTTTGTTAGATCAACAATTCTAGTCCACAGGGTCTGTGTTATTAAGATTTACGCATATTGTATCAGAAGAGAGTGTGAATTTAGATAGAGACAAATGAGATATTATCCTTTAGAAAACAATAGAGTTAATGACAGAATACAAGATTGAGAAATGGCCCATAGACAGGAAAAGAATGTTCATGTGATCCATTGTATAATTAACTGTTCCGAAACTTAGAAACTTAAATCAATGATAATTTCACTCTATATTCTTATAGCTTAAGATTTTGAAGGTCTGGAATTCAGGGTCCATTTAAAAGTGCAATTCTTCTGCACCATGTGCCACTGAGAGACTGTTGGTAGATGGTTGGGTCCAGACCTTCCATGGTCATTTCCATCATGTCGTGTGCATTGTTGGAAATCTATGCAGAAGGCTAGATTTAGCTGGGATTATGGATCAAGGGCCAGTATGTGATTTCTTTCTAGTGTCAGAGTAAACTAACTTTTTACAGTGCCCCACGCCTCCCTGAAAGAGTGTTGTAAGAGACCTGGTTGAAATCTGTAAGACTTCATGTGATCTGGCCTCAGAAGCTCTAGCTCGAATTTAAGAACATAAAAATTAGATTTAACCACTCACTGAAAAGTGTGGCAAATAATTTTCAGTCGCCTTTCATCTAAAGCAGATTGGCTTTTTAAAATAATCTCAAAGGAACTAATTGATTAAAATATGTTTGCTTTTTGAATATCTGGGGAAAAATTATTAATTTCTGTTGATTCTCTAAGGTAGGACTGTGAGATACTATTTTTCAGAATTTGGGGGGAAGACATGGGTTACACATGCTTGTTCAAGTCCTCTTATAAACAAACACGAAGACGGAATTTGATGCACAAAAGATTTATTCGAGGAAAAACAAATGAAGAGGGGAAAGGACAGAAGTAGTAGCAGTAAGCAGGTAGAGTTTTAGACCAAATGCAGGTCTGACAACTAATTATGTAAGGAGACAAGAAAGAAGGATGATTGAATAGGAAAAGTTGCAGACTGCAGTACAATTCTGAGAAATTCTCAACCAGTCTTGATGGCAAGTCCCAGAGCAGAGTGCATATTTGAAAACTTCTTTGTCAAACAGAAACAGTGCTCTCTTTTCTATGCCATGCAAAATCATTGTCTAGGGTCAGCCCAGAGAGAAATATATCCTGTAAGTGAATGTTGTGATGGATTCAAAATTTTGGCAGCTGGGGTCAGTAAACCAATTCGTTGCTCCCAGTGCATTTCTCTTGAAGGGAGATCTGAGCAACATACATCCATGACTGCTACATTAGGCATGAAAATAGTTGAGAGTGTGAAAAATTGTTGTTGTGGAGAATGAGAGTTGGCTCAATAAACATAATAATGGATTCTATGATTGATAAAGCTAGGTTTCATGTTCTTCATTTTTGAACACAATAGACTTACTGGGAATTTCAGTAAAGGTTCAACATTAAACTCTTTATCCTTATTTTTCCCAATATTTAGAGCTCTGTCTTTTCTAAATTATTACACCACCCATACAACTGAACTGATATAGAAATTTGAATGATTTTAAAGCACACATTCAGATTATTTTTTAAAAGTACTTTCTAGTTTTATGAGCCAATCAAATTTATTCTACTAAAAATATTCATGCACATGTCCCTTAAACCAAATGGCCACCAGGTGAGGATATACCTACGAATGAAATTTTCCAGTCAGAAAATGCATAAGATCAGGTTTGTAAGAGCAAGGAAAATATTTTCTAAAATATCATTCTATTTCCCAATCCCAGTGGCACAATTTAAAACTTCCTATTATTCTACTTGTTTACTAATACTTAATGCTGTTATTTCTTCTGGCAGTTCTTGGGAATATAGTGTATAGTGGAATTTAATTATGTTTTAATATGCATTTTCCTGATTGCTATGAAGAAAAAAAATTTAATAGGATTTTATTGAAAACTTAGGTATCTCCCATTGTACAGCACTTGCAAATTTATCATTTTATCTATCTTTATCTTATTGAATTATAGGAATTCTTTACATATTCTGGATGTGAGATCTCAGTCAGTTTTATATATTTCAAGTATATTCTATGGTTTGTGACTTGCATTTTCACATTTTTAATGATAACTTTTAATAAATTAATCATAATAATTATATATTTAACTTTATAGATAATAAAATTGATGATAAATGATGGTATATGCACAAAAGAGAATGCCATAGAGCAAAAAATGAGTAATTAGTGGCTACTTACAAAAATGTATGATTTTAGAAACATACTGTATATAAAAGAAATTATCTGTAAAAATAATATATCCTTTATGATTGGATTTATGACAAGCCCCAAATTAAGCAAAGCTAATCTATTCTGTTAGAAGTTGAGTTTTTGATTGGACAGATGTATGAAAGAGGCTTCCAGGGTTCTGAAAACTTTCTCATATTTGATGTCTGTTGCATTTGCATTATCATGTGCTTTGTTTGTCACTGTGTTGTGCAAGTGTGCTCTCTGTATTTATGTTTAAGGCACAGGATGTACACTATGCTTCATCTTTAAGAAAAGATTCAAAATAGGAAATGTTAATTTCACCAAGAAAATATGACAATTATCAAGAAAAGAAAAGGCATTCTTAATGCATGAGGATTTCAAAGGAGTATCAAAGAAGAGAGATACAAAAAAAAAAAAAAACCACAATACATTCAGAGAATGACTACATCAATCTTCAATGTCGTTACCTGTGATGTTGCTGTAGAGCTGTTTCATTTCCAATAGAATTTTTTCAGTTACATGTTAAAAAGTGAGATTCATACCTGTTTTTGAAGACAATGATCTCAAAAATATACAAGCAACTTATACAACTCAATTCCAGAAAAATAAATGACCCAATCAAAAAATGGGCCAAAGAACTAAATAGACATTTCTCCAAAGAAGACATACGGATAGCTAACAAACACATGAAAAGATGCTCAACATCACTCATTATCAGAAAATGCAAATCCAGACCACAATGAGGTACCATTTCACATCGGTCAGAATGGCAGTGATCCAAAAGTCTGCAAGCAATAAATGCTGGAGAGGGTGTGGAGAAAAGGGAGCCCTCTTACACTGTTGGTGGGAATGCAAACTAGTACAGCCACTATGGAGAACAGTGTGGACATTCCTTAAAAAATTGCAAATAGAACTGCCTTATGACCCAGCAATCCCACTGCTGGGCATACACACCGAGGAAACTAGAATTGAAAGAGACACGTGTACCCCAATGTTCATCACAGCACTGTTTATAATAGCCAGGACATGGAAACAACCTAGATGTCCATCAGCAGATGAATGGATAAGAAAGCAGTGGTACATATACACAATGGAGTATTACTCAGCCTTTAAAAAGAATACATTTGAATCAGTTCTAATGAGGTGGATGAAACTGGAGCTGATTATACAGAGTGAAGTAAGCCAGAAAGAAAAACACCAATACAGTATACTGACACATATATATGGAATTTAGAAAGATGGTAATGATAACCCTGTATGCAAGACAGCAAAAGAGACACAGATGTATAGAATGGACTTTTGGACTCTGAGGGAGAGGGAGAGGGTGGGATGATTTGGGAGAATGGCATTGAAACATGTATAGTATCATGTAAGAAACGAATTGCCAGTCTATGTTTGATACAGGATACAGGATGCTTGGGGCTGGTGCACTGGGATGATCCAGAGAGATGATATGGTGTGGGAGGTGGGAGGGGGGTTCAGGATTGGGAACTCATGTACACCCATGGTGGATTCATGTCAATGTATGGCAAAACCAATACAGTATTTTAAAATAAAGTAAAAAAAAAAAAAAAGTGACATTCAAATTTAACTGAACAACAAAGAAATCTATTGTCTTATAAAAGAAGTCCAGGTTAGGTGAGCTCCAGGACATGCTGAACCTATGTACTATGGACTTTATGTCTGTGTTTCCCTAAAATTCATGTCTTTCCCTAAAATTCATATGTTGAAACCCTAATTCCCTAATGTAATGGTATTTGGAGACATAGATATTTGGAGGTGATTAGGACAGGAGATTGGAGCCCTCTTGATGGGGTTAGTGTCCTTAAAGGAAAAGACATGAGAGAGCTTGTTTCCATTCTCTCTCTTTCTTTAACTTGGGAAGATACAACAGGAACACAGCTGTTTGCAAGTCAGGAAGAGGACCCTCACCGGACTTGTAGCCTTCAGAACTCTGAGAAATAAATGTTTGTTATCAACTAGTCCATGGTATTCTATTGCATATGCTGTTGCTTCAGTCGTGATTGACTCTTTGCAACCCTATGGACTGTAGCCCGTCAGGCTCCTCTTGTCCATGGGATTCTCCAGGCAAGAATACTGGGGTGGGTGGCCATGCCCTCCTCCAGGGATCTTCCCCACCTAAAAATCTAACCCACATCTTCTGCACTGCAGGCGGATTCTTTACCCACTGAGCCACATGTGAAGCTTAGTATTTCCTTAGAGCAGCCTAAACTGACTGAGACATCCTGGTTCAAAAATGGCTTTAGGGACCCAGATTTTCACAATCATTTTGCTTTGGTAGTTTATGTTATATTATCCTAGTCTGGTTCTTTTGTGTCCAAATATCTCATTTTGCCTCTGTAAGCCAAGGTTATAAAAGGGAGTCTCCCATAATGAATAAGAGTAAGGACACATTTCCTAGAAGCCCTCCAGAAGTTTCCCTTTGTTTTCATTAGCCAAAATTGTGACCCTTAGAAGCATTTAAACCAATCACTGAAAAAGGGAATAGAACCATTATGATTTACTTAAATCAATCAAAACCTATTCTTGGACTTGAAGTAGGAATATTAACGTGCATTGTAAGGCCAAAGGAAGTGATAAACAGGGTTTCATTTAGAAAAAGACAAAGATTTAAAAAAGAAAAGAGAAAAATAGGTGGATGAAAAGTAGAAGGAAGGAAGGGAAAAGTAGGGGGAAGGTAAGATCATAGATACAGTACATTATATATATTGTAAATTTCACATTCCAAGAAGACAGACATATTTTAAGAGAAAGATAGGGTAAATGCACCAATTGTATTTCTTACATTTGCTAAATTGGGGTAATAAATGTCATTAACAGACAGATTGTATGTAGATTATATCAAGGTATACTATGATATTGTAAAATATCTTCCAGAAATCTTTATCATGTTTTTTTAGTTTGCATCTGCCTTATATGTACTGTGTTTTATTTTCCCTTTGAAAGATGACTCTATTTCCTAGCTATATTTTATTTATAAAATTTAAAATTCACTTGGAATATATTAAGTCACTATCCTGTTTTCTTTAAAATATTGGCTCTATTATCAAACAATACACAGATTTATGGCTGTTTTACTTTTTCAAAGTAAATATATTCTCATTTTTCACAGGGTGACAGGCAAATATTTTAAAGTTTCCATTATTTAGTGTCAGAAAATAAAATTAGTGTATACTTTATTATAAAACATATAATATCAATGTCACTCAAATGTATTATAATTTTAATATACATCTTATAGTAGTTTTCTTGGCTTATATAAATTTAACTCTTTGAAAATATAAGCCAAAGGAAGCAGTCTTGAGGATATTTAAGCATCAATAATGTATAACCATGTAATGAAACAATACTAAATAATGCAATAAATAGCAAAAGGAATGTAGTAAATTTAGAAAAACATCAAACATTCTTAATAGTTAAAAAAAATTGATGACTAAGAATTCTGTTATATATTAGTATTTTTTTCAACAGAATTATTATGCATTGCTTTTCTAATTGGTATCTAGAATATATGAAGCACAGGGAATACAAAAATTAAAAGGAAATTAGTTATATTCTTAAGGAGCCTTATCTAACAGAAGAGTCAGCTGACCCCACTGCAGTACTGCAAAACACACACATTATTTAAGGGGAGCAAAGGGAGCACACAAAGAGGAGGCATTTAATTCTGTTTTGAAGCTTAGGAAAAGGGTTTGAGAGGGCTCATAGCTATTATGTTATTTCATGTTATGAGATAAGATTTTATAGGCATAGATAATAAATAGTGTAAATATCTTAAAGATGTAAAAGTTTATTTTCTTATTGCAACTACTTTATTCATTATTTAAAATAATCTGTACTGCATTGCAAAAGTACCTGAAATTCCTTCTAGTTAATACACATGCACATGTGTATTTTGATATCAGAGTTAAAAGTTTATAAAAACTGCTTCCAAATTTTCTTGACATTGGCCAAAGATCCAAAATTTGATCACTTATGTAAAATAGTTCCATATAACCTGTTTTATGACTTAATAAAATCATACAGCAAAAGTCATATACTTTTATGCAATAATATAACAAGTAAATTAAACTAGCATTACTCATAATGAGATTACAAAGGAACTTAGTTTTGACTTCCATGTATCTTTAAAACAAATTGAGTAGAATTATTTCCCAGTGCCTTTCATGAAAACTCAGGTGGTGTAAGGATTTTTGCAGTCAAACGTCATGTTTTTACATTATAAATAAAGGCATCATCTCATTTCAGAAATTAAATTGTCTGGCACCATTATATAATGGAAGCCTGGAAACTGATTTTAAGTATATCTGCCTTCAGCAGATAGGTACTGCAGGAAAGAATTATTTGATCAACAAATGTCTCCTCTTAACTTCTGGCTTCTTCTTTTTTCACTTGTTTTTTCTCTCTAGCTTGTTAACTGTAGATTCTGAGAAAGGAGAGGGAAGGGAGAAATGAAAGAGGGACCAGGAAAATTATTACCTGCACAGATGTTTAATTGCTACCCTGAGCTTTATTTTTAATTTACTTGCTTTTTAAAGGCATTCTGAAGCTCTGACATTCTCATATTTATTTTATAGCAGACCACCTTTCTAAAATCTCTTACACATCTACCAGTGTAAACAAAAATTCTCTTGGTCATTCCAAATTGGTGATAACATTTAGTTCACTTCATTTCAGATTAGTTGCTCACTCGTATCCAACTCTTTATGATTCTATGGACTGCAGTACGACAGGCTGTCCTGACCATGACTGACTCCTGAAGCCTACTCAAACTCATGTCCGTCCAGCCGGTGATGCCATCCAACCATCTCATCTTCTGTCATCAACTTCTCCTCTTGGCTTCAATCTTTGCCAGGCTCAGGGTCTTTTCAAATGAGTAAGTACTTTGCATCTGGTAGCCAAAATGCCAGAGCTTCAGCTTCAGCATCAGTCCTTCCAATGAATATTCAGGACTGATTTTATTTAGGATGGGTTGGTTGGATGTCTTTGCAGTCCAAGTTACTCTGAAGAGTCTTCTCCAATACCACAGTTTAAAAGCATCAGTTCTTCGGTACTCAGCTTTCTTTATAGTCCAACTCCTACATCCATATACAACTACTGGAAAAACCAAAGCCTTGACTAGATGGACCTTTGTTGGCAAAGTATTGTCTCTGCTTTTTAATTTGCTGTCTAGGTTGGTCATAGCTTTTTTCCCAATGAGTAAGCATCTTTTAGTTTCCTGGCTGGTGTCACCATCTGCAGTGATTTTGGAGCCCCTAAAAAGAAAGTCTGTCCCTGTTTCCATTCTTTCCCCATCTATTTTCCATGAAATGATGGGACCAGATACCATGATCTTAGTTTTCTGAATGTTAAGTTTTAAGCCAGCTTTTTCACTCTTCTCTTTCACTTTCATCAAGAGGCTCTTTCATTCTTCTTGGCTTTCTGCCATAAGGACGGTGTCATCTATGTATCTGTGGTTATTGATATTTATCCCAGCATTCTTGATTCCAGCTTCTGCTTCATCCAGCCCAGCATGTCACATGATGTACTCTGCATACAAGTTAAATAAGCAGGGTGACAATATACAGCTTTGATATACTCCTTTCCAATTTGGAGCCAGTCTGTTTTTCCATGTCCATTTCTAACTGTTACTCCTTGACTTGCATACAAATTTCTCAGGAGGCAGGTTAGGTGGTCTGGTATGCCGATCTCTTTAAGAATTTTCTACAGTTTGTTGTGATCCACATAGTCAAAGGCTTTGGCATAGTCAATAAAGCAGAAGGAAATATTTTTTTCTGGAATTTTCTTGCTTTTTCTGTGAACCAACTGAGGTTGACAATTTGATCTCTGGTTCCTCTACCTTTTATGAATCCAGCTTGAACATCTAGAAGTTCACGGTTCATGTACTTTGAAGCCTGGCTTGGAGAATTTTGAGCATTACTTCACTAGTGTGTAAGATGAGTGCAATTGTGCAGTAGTTTGGATATTACTTGACATTGCCTTTCTTTGGGATTGTGATGAAAACTGACCTTTTCCAGTCCTGTGTCCTCTGCTGAGTTTTCCAAATTTGCTGGCATATTGAGTGCAGCACTTTCAAAGCATCATCTTTCAGGATTTGAAATAGCTCAACTGGAATTCTATCACCTCCACTAGCTTTGTTCATAGTGATACTTCCTAAGGCCCACTTGACTTCACATTCAGTATGTCTGGCTCTAGATGAGTGAACACATCACCGTGGTTATCTGGATCATGAAGATATTTTTGTACAGTTCTACTATGTATTGTTGCCACCTCTTCTTAATATCTTCTGCTTCTGTTATGTCCATACCATTTCTGTCCTTTATTGAGGCCATCTTTGCATGAAATATTCCCTTGGTCTCTCTAATTTTCGTGAAGAGATCTCTAGTCTTTCCCATTCTATTGTTTTCCTCAATTTTTTGCATTGATCGCTGGGGAAGGCTTTCTTATCTCTCCTTGCTATTTTTTGGAATTCTACTTTCATATGGGTATATCTTTCCCTTTCTCTTTTACCTTTAGCTCATCTTCATTTCATGGCTATTTGTAAGGCCCCCTCAGACAACCATTTTGCCTTTTTGGATTTCTTTTTCTTGGGGATGATCTTGATCACTGCCTCCTGTGTACCTCATGGACCTCCTTCCATAGTTCTTCAGGTGCTTTGTCTGTCAAGTCTAATCCCTTGAATCTATTTTTTACTTTAACTGTAAAATCAAAAAGGATTTGATTTAAGCCATACTTGAATGGTCCTTTTCATTATAGGGGACTGGAATGCAAAAGTAGGAAGTCAAGAAACACCTGGAGTAACAGGCAAATATGGCCTTGGAATGTGGAATGAAGCAGGGCAAAGACTAATAGAGTTTTGCCAAGAAAATGCACTGGTCATAGCAAACACTCTCTTCCAACAACACAAGAGAAGACTTCTCACATGGACATCACCAGATGGTCAACACCAAAATCAGATTGATTATATTCATTGCAGCCAAAGATGGAGAAGCTCTATACAGTCAACAAAAATAAGACCGGGAGCTGACTGTGGCATGGATCATGAACTCCTTATTGCCAAATTCAGACTGAAATTGAAGAAAGTAGGGAAAACTGCTAGACCATTCAGGTATGACCTAAATCAAATCCCTTATGATTATACAGTGGAAGTGAGAAATAGATTTAAGGGCTTAGATCTGATAGATAGAGTGCCTGATGAACTATGGAATGAGCTTTGTGACACTGTACAGGAGACAGGGATCAAGACCATCCCCATAGAAAAGAAATGCAAAAAAGCAAAATGGCTGTCTGGGGAGGCCTTACAAAGAGCTGTGAGAAGAAGAGAGGTGAAAAGCAAAGGAGAAAAGGAAAGATATAAGCATCTGAATGCAGAGTTCCAAAGAATAGCAAGAAGAGATAAGAAAGCCTTCCTTGGGGATCAATGCAAAGAAATAGAGGAAGAGAACAGAATGGGAAAGACTAGAGATCTCTTCAAGAAAATTAGAAATACCAAGGGAATATTTCATGCAAAGATGGGCTCTATAAAGGACAGAAATGGTCTGGATCTAACAGAAGTAGAAGATATTATGAAGAGGTGGCAAGAATACACAGAAGAACTGTACAAAAAAGATCTTCACAACCAAGATAATCATGATGGTATGAACATTCACCTAGAGCCAGACATCCTGGAATGTGAAGTCAAGTGGGCCTTAGGAAGGATCACTATGAACAAAGCTAGTGGACGTGATGGAATTCCAGTTGAGCTGTTTCAAATCCTGAAAGATGATGCTTTGAAAGTGCTGAACTCAATATGCCACCCAATTTGGAAAACTCAGCAGTGGCCACAGGATTCGAAAAGGTCAGTTTTCATTCCAATCCCAAAGAAAGGCAATGCCAAAGAATGTTCAAACTACTGCACAATTGCACTCATCTCGCATGCTAGTAAAGTAATGCTCAAAATTCTACAAGCCAGGCTTCAGCAATACATGAACTGTAAACTTCCTGATGTTCATGCTGGTTTTAGAAAAGGCAGAGGAACAAGAGATCAAATTGCCAACATCTGCTGGATCATGGAAAAAGCAAAAGATTTCCAGAAAAACATCTATTTCTGCTTTATTGACTATGCCAAAGTCTTTGTGTGGATCACAATAAACTGTGGAAAATTCTGAAAGAGATGGGAATACCAGACCGCCTGACCTGCCTCTTGAGAAACCTATATGCAGGTCAGGTAACAACAGTTAGAACTGGACATGGAACAACAGACTGGTTCCAAATAGGAAAAAGAGTACATCAAGGCTGTATATTGTCACCCTGCTTATTTAATTTATATGCAGAGTCCATCATGAGAAACGCTGGCTGGAAGAAGCACAAACTGGAATCAAGATTGCCGGGAGAAGTATCAATAACCTCAGATATGCAGATGACACCATCCTTGTGGCAGAAAGTGAAGAGGAACTAAAAAGTCTCTTGATGAAAGTGAAAGTGGAGAGTGAAAAAGTTGGCTTAAAGCTCAAAATTCAGAAAACAAAGATCATGACATGTGGTTCCATCACTTCATGGGAAATAGATGGGGAAACAGTGGAAACAGTGTCAGACTTAATTTTGGGGGGCTCCCAAATTACTACAGATGGTGACTGCAGCCATGAAATTAAAAGACTCTTACTCCTTGGAAGAAAAGTTATAACCAACATAGATAGCATGTTGAAAAGCAGAGACATTACTTTGCCAACTAAGGTCCATCTAGTCAAGGCTATGGTTTTTCCCAGTAGTCATGTATGGATGTGAGAGTTGGACTGTGAAGAAAGCTGAGTGCCGAAGAATTGATGCTTTTGAACTGTGGTGTTGGAGAAGACTCTTGAGAGTCCCTTGGACTGCAAGGAGATCCAACCAGTCCATTCTGAATGAGATCAGCCCTGGAATTTCTTTGGAGGGAATGATGCTGAAGCTGAAACTCCAGTACTTTGGCCACCTCATGCGAAGAGTTGACTCATTGTAAAAGACTGTGATGATGGGAGGGATTGGGGGTAGCAGGAGAAGGGGACGACAGAGAATGAGATGGCTGGATGGCATCATTGACTCTTTGGACGTGAGTCTGAGTGAACTCCAGGAGTTGGTGATGGACAGGGAGGCCTGGCATGCTGCGATTCATGGGGTCGCAAAGAGTCGGACACGACTGAGAGACTGAACTGAACTGAACTGAATGGTTTAGTGGTTTTCCCTATTTTCTTCACTTCAAGTCTGAATTTGGCAATAAGGAGTTCAAGATCTGAGCCACAGTCAGCTCCTGGTCTTGTTTTTGCTGACTATATAGAGCTTCTCCATCTTTGGCTGCAAAGCATATAATCAGTCTGATTTCAGTGTCGACTATCTGGTGATGTCCACGTGTAGAGTCTCCTCTTATATTTTTGGAAGAGTGTTTTTGCTATGACCGTTGTATTCTTTTTGTAAAAGTCTGTTAGCCTTTGCTCTGCTTCATTTCGTATTCAAAGGCTGAATTTTCCCATTACTGCAGGTATCTCTTCATTTCCTACATTTGCATTCCCGTCCCCCATAATGAAAAGGACATTTTTTTTTTTTTTGGTGGGGGGGGGGTGCTGTTAGTTCTAGAAAGTCTTGTAGGTCTTCATAGAACCATTCAACTTCAGCTTCTTCAGCATTACTGGTCAGGGCATAGACTTGGGTTACTGTGATATTGACTGGTTGCCTTGGAAGCAAACCGAGTTCATTCGGTCATTTTTGAGATAGCATCCAAGGACTGCATTTTGGGCTCCTTTGTTGACTGTGAGGGCTATTCCATTTCTTCTAAGGGTTCTTGCCCACAGTAGTAGATATAATGGTCATCTGAGTTAATTCACCCGTTCCGGTCCATTTTAGTTAGCTGATTTCTAAAATGTCGATTTTACTGTTGCCATCTCTTATTTGACCACTTCCAATTTACGTTGATTCATGGACCTAACATTCCAAGTTCCTATGCAATATTGTTCTTTACAGCATCAGATTTTATTTCCATCACCAGGCACATCCACAACTGGATGTTGTTTTTGCCTTGACTCCCTCTCTTCATTCTTTCTGTAGTTATTTCTCCACTCTTCTCCAGGAGCATATAGAGCACCTATGGACCTGGAGAGATCATCTTTCAGTGTCCTCTTTTTGCCTTTTGACACTGTTCATGTGGTTTTCAAGGCAAGAATACTTAAGTGGTTTTCCATTCCCTTCTCCAGTGGACCATATTTTGTCAGAACTATAACATCAGGATAAATATATCTGCTAAGTCTCTTCCATTCTATTTACACCTTTTTTTTTAATATGTTATGTAAGACCCAGCAGGCAAACATTGAATATTACAGATATATAACATCCATGTTTTGTTCTTGACATTCTTATAAATGTTTCCAACATTTTATTACTTGGTATAATATTTGGTATTATTTGGTATAAAGTATTCTATAGATTTTTGAACAAAATTTTCATCTCTTCTCAGATTATATAAAAATATAAACATAATATCTATTTCAAAAATTTACAATTTTTGAAATATTATGATTTGTCTTTTTTTTTAATTAGTATGAGAGCTTCTCAGGAAAAGTGGAATTAAGAAAGAAAAGGAGGGAATCAAAGGTAGTCCCATAAAACTGGAGGGGCAGTAAAGCTTGTCTCCCTGTACCCACAGATGGGGAGTGGGTGTAGAAGGAAGATAACAGGAGGACAGTGATTAACATACCAGGTTTTGGTTTCTTGTATCCACCCCTTCAAACTGATCACTGAGAAAGTGTTGCTTTCAGAACTCCTGAATACCAAGGGATATGGGGAGCAAGAATAATTTGGGAGATTGGGACTGACATATATGCACTGCTATATATAAAACTGATAATTAATGATGACCTACTTTATAGTGCAAGAAACTCTACTCAGTAGTCTGTAATGACTTATAAGGGAAAATAATCTAAAAATGAATGAATATATGTATATGTATAACTTGCTCACTTGCTGTACATCTAAAATAATGCAGCATTGTAAATCAACTATACTCCAGTACAAATTAAAAAAAAATATAAAATCTCCTGTAAGTTGAAAAATATTGTAGAATCCAACAGCAAACACTGCCCCTAGTGTGAGGGGATTCATTTCTGCCCCTAATGAAAAAATGTGCAAGATCTGAAAGGGTCTGTGGACACCCTAAGAACTAATCAGAGAGAAGAGGATGCAGAAAGCAAGTGAAAATAGCCAAAGCATTCACTCAGATACTATAACCCAATAAAATTCAAAATTCCCAGTGGAAGCTATGAATATCACACTTGAGAGCTGCCAACCCAGATAACAGTCCAGATGGGAACTGTAGTAGATAGTGAATTTGTAAGACACCATCTGGATCCAAGCACAGATCTTCTCTGCTTTCATAAAGAGAGAGTGGACATCCTCATATCCCAGATGCTCTTTTAAGAGAAGAAAGAAGTGGTATTCTGAAAGCGTTTAACTCAGGAGAGAGAGTCTCTAAAAAGACTTTCAAATCCAGCAACCAGTAGGAATCTAAACCTTGGATATTACATATATTGACTGTCTTAAAAAGAAAAATGGGTCATTAAATTTGAAAAGACCAAATTATTATTTGAAAGACTAATATAGTATTGTAAAGTAAAATAAAAAATAAATAAATGAAAGTGTAAATTTTCAGGTTATTCATCTAGGTAAAAACTGTCCTTTATACATCTGAATATAGTTTGAATAAAACTGTGATGAAGAGTATTAAGAATAATACCTGCTTATTTATTTATCAGAAGATATGTTTAGTTTTATAATATTTATTTTCTATATCTTTTGAGATTAATTTTTCAGTTTTCATCTGTTAATGTAAAATGATGATTCCCCAATTTTTTTTGACTTTTGAATCTTTTAAATTTTAAAAGTTATTGAGCATTTCATAGACTTGTTTATATGGGTTATTTCTATTAATATTTACCACATTCCAAATTGAAAATAAGAAAAAATTTAAGTATTTATGAATTCACTTACAATAGCAATAAAACATCCATTACATGTTAATATATTTTTAAATAACTGTATTTTGAGATGGTAATAGACATATAAAAAAGATGCTCAGCATCATTAATATCAGGGGAATGCAAATCAAAACCACAATGAAATATCTCGCATCTGTCAGGATGGTTATTTTCAGGACAATAAGAAACAACTGCTGGTTAGGATTTGGAACAAAGGGAACCCTGTAGGTGTGAATGCAAATTTGTACATCCACTATGGAAAACAGTATGAAAATTCCTCAAAATTTTTAAAATAGAACTACTATAAAATCCAGCAACTCCACTCCTGAGTATTTATTTATCTGAAGAAAATAAAAACACTAATTCCTAAAGATACATGCATGTGTATATTCATTGTAGCTGTATTTACAATACCCAAGATAAAGGAGCAATCTATTTACACACCAATAGGTAAACAGATAAATAAGAAGTAGTATATATTTATGGAATGTTGCTGCTGCTGCTGCTAAGTTGCTTCAGTCATGTCTGAATCTGTGCGACCCCATAGACGGCAGCGCACCAGGCTCCCCAGGCTCCCCCGTCCCTGGGATTCTCCAGGCAAGAATACAGGAGTGGGTTGCCATTTCCTTCTCCAATGCATGAAAGTGAAAAGTGAAAGTGAAGTCGCTCAGTCGTGTCCGACTCTTAGCAATGCCAAGGACTGCAGCCTACCAGGCTCCTCCATTCATTGGATTTTCCAGGCAAGAGTACTGGAGTCAGTTGCCGTTGCCTTCTTCGTTATGGAATGTTCAGTCAGTTCAGTTCAGTTCAGTCGCTCAGTCGTGTCCGACATTTGTGACCCCATGAATCACAGCACGCCAGGCCTCCCTGTCCATCACCAACTCCCGGAGTTCACCCTGGCTTGCGTCCATTGAGTCAGTGATGCCATCCAGCCATCTCATCCTCTGTCGGCCCCTTCTCCTCCTGCCCCCAATCCCTCCCAGCATCAGAGTCTTTTCCAATGAGTCAACACTTTGCATGAGGTTGCCAAAGTACTGGAGTTTCAGCTTCAGCATCATTCCCTCCAGAGAAATCCCAGGGCTGATCTCCTTCAGAATGGACTGATTGGATCTCCTTGCAGTCCAAGGGACTCTCAAGAGTCTTCTCCAACACCACAGTTCAAAAGCATCAATTCTTTGGCGCGATCAGCTTTCTTCACAGTCCAACTCTCACATCCATACATGACCCTGGAAAAACCATAGCCTTGACTAGATGGAATGTACTCAGCCATAAAACACAGTGCAATCTTGACGTTTGCAACCACATGGATGGACCTAAAAATTAATATGATATTTAAAGTAAGTTGGACAGAAAAAGACAAATAGCATATGTATGAAACCCAAAGGAAAAAATAAGAACAAACATAAAGAAACAGAAACAGAGTCATAGATACAGAGAACAAACAGATGGTTGCCTGAAGCGGGGAGAACTGAGAGGAGAAAAGTAGGTGAGGGAAGTTAAGAGGTACAAGCTTCCACTTACAAAATAAATGTCACAGGTATAAAATGTTCAGTGTGAGGAATGTAGTCAATCTTTATTTAATATCCTTGTATGTTGATAGATAATAACTAGACTATCACAGTGATCATTTTGAAATGTATAGAAATATCAAATCACTATGTGTGTCAGTTCAGTTCAGTTGCTCAGTCGTGTCTGACTCTTAGCGACCCCATGAATCACAGTACACCAGGTAGGTGTTGCAAGAGGGCATCAGAGGGCAGACACACTGAAACCATACTCACAGAAAACTACTCAATCTAATCACACTAGGACCACAGCCTTGTCTAACTCAATGAAACTAAGCCATGCCCTTGGGGCAACCTAAGATGGGTGGGTCATGGTGGAGAGGTCTGACAGAATGTGGTCCCCTGGAGAAGGGAATGGCAAGCCACTTCAGTATTCTTGCCTTGAGAACCCCATGAACACTATGAAAAGGCAAAATGATAGAATACTGAAAGAGGAACTCCTCAGGTCAGTAGGTGCCCAATATGCTACTGGAGATCTGTGGAGAAATAACTCCAGAAAGAATGAAGGGATGGAGCCAAAGCAAAACCAATACCCAGCTGTGGATGTGACTGGTGATAGAAGCAAGGTCCAATGCTGTAAAGAGCAATATTGCATAGGAACCTGGAATGTCAGGTCCATGAATCAAGGCAAATTGGAAGTGGTCAAGCAAGAGATCACAAGAGTGAACGTCGACATTCTAGGAATCAGCAAACTAAAATGGACTGGAATGGGTGAATTTAACTCAGATGACGATTATATCTACTACTGCGGGCAGGAATCCCTCAGAAGAAATGGAGTAGCCATCATGGTCAACAAAAGAGTCTGAAATGCAGTACTTGGATACAATCTCAAAAATGACAGAATGATCTCTGTTCATTTCCAAGGCAGACCATTCAATATCACACTATGTGTGTAACTAAAACTAAATAGTGTTGTAGGTCAGTTAAACTTCAAAATTAAACAAACTAACTCAAAGGAAAAGAAATCAGATTTGTGCTTATCAGAGGCAGTGACTAGATTTCCCTTCCCCTTTACCAGAGGCAAGGGAAAGGAGGATTGGAGGAAGATGGTCAAATGTTATATAGTTCCAGTTATAAGATAAATAAGTAATAGGTATGTAATATATAACATGATACATATAATGCTGTATGTTATAAATGAAAGTTGTTTAGAAAGTAAATCCTAAGAGTTCTCATCACAAAGAAAAAATTTTTTTTCTGTTTTTTAAATTTTGCATCTATATGAGATGGAGGATATTCACTAAACTTATGATAAACTTCTCATGTGCGTGCATGCTAAATCACGTTAGTTGTGTCTGACTCTTTGCAACCCCACGGGCTGTAGCCCACTAGGCTCCTCTGTCCATGGGATTCTCCAGTCAAAAATACTGGGGTAGGGTGCCATTTCCTACTCCAAGGGATCATCCCAACCCAGGTATTGAACACATGTCTCTTGTGTCTCCTGCATTGGCAGATAGGTTCTTCACCACTAGTACCACCAAATCATTATGCTGTATACTTTAAACTTTTATTCTATATATAGCTCAATAAAACTGGAAGGAAAAAAAGTAAAAATTAAAACAATTAAAAATAAATAACTGTATTTTAGAAAACAAGAAAAAATTGTGAGGGAATGACACTCTTTCATATTGCTGCAAATGTTAATATCTGGATGTATTTTTATATTTGTTCTTGAATTCACTTATTGTGGGGCCCTAAATGGGAAACCTTAAAAAGAAGGGCTAGCTTTGTGGTTTAGAGCTAAGATGGTGCCTGGTGGAAGAGATGAGGGCGTGGCCTAAGTTGTTTGTCAAAACTTTTGATTGGCTATCTTGATTTCCATGCACGTAGACAGCACATGATCACCATAGACTCCTGTTATAATGATGGCACATGACGATTTGACCTTTAATGTGATTGGTGCAACTATGGAAAGTCCCTCGGAAACCACACCCCACCCCACCCCACCCCCAACCCCCGCTTGCCTTTATAAGTTGGGAGCTTGCGGCAATAAAGCAGAACTGCTTAGACGGAACCCCTGTCGCGTCTGATTGTCTCTCACTCGCTGAGGGGCTGGGTTGGCTGACAGCAGGCTCACCTCTCCTCGGGACCCCTAGGCTTTGCTGAGGGAAGTTCCACTGCCTCTCTCTTTCTGCGGAGCACCCCCCGCAGAAACTGGCTCCCAACGTGGGGCACAAAGCGGACAGACGGAGGTGGTGACACTGTATGGCTCTGAAAGAAAGAGCTACGAGGGACCCTAGGCTGGTCACAGCATGGCGCTCCCCTTCAGAGGAGTATCGCCCGAGGTAATCCGGATTTCAAGGTGGGCCCCCCTCCGTTTTGAGGGAAGTGGCAAAAAACTCTCCTGACTTATTTTCCTTCTCCTCTTCTTTTCTGATCTGTCCTTAATTCCTTTTTCAGGAGTTTCAGTGAACAGGCAAACAGTTGTGGAGGCAATTGACGAGTCCCGGCTAGGGCTACACTCTGGCGGACTCTGAAGGCCCTGCAACAAGTGAGCCTCAATAACTAGAGCCTGACCAGGTGAAACTCCCCTTTAATCATTCTTAACTGAGGACGTGGCATAGAATCTTCCCTGTGGGCACAGGTCAGGCACTTAAAGGCCATTAGGGCGCCTGCCACTTGAAGACTCCCGTGATAGGATAAGGGGGTCATGGAATGGGCTAGAAACCTCTAGGGTGCCCGCCCCCAGCAAGAAAACTTTCGTGCAATGATGCAGGCACATAAACAGTTCCAAAAGCATACCATAAGCCCAACTTTCTGGCTGCCACCACTCCTGGTAGGATTTTTGGTGGTCGTCCTCTGTGACTTTTCTTTCTATTCTCCCTCAGCAGCATGGGAAATAACATCGGGAAATCTGATGAGCCCACACTCAAGGTACTGAGACATATGCTCATAAGCAGGGGACTTGAGATTTCTGACGCTCAGGCCATTAAGGTCTGGGGGACCATTGTACGGTTGGCCCCCTGGGTTGCTTTGGCCAATCTGTTCTCTTGGGACACTTGGGATTGAGTACAAACCCTTGCTAGGCAGCAAGAGGTTCAATACGGTGAGGAGCCCCCCTTAGGGTTCTGTCTGACCATTTTGGCCCTCAAGCTCTGCTTTTCACGGAGCGAGGAGCATGTCACGGATATGGGTGCCCCCAATTCAAAATCAGAAAAACAATGGAAAATTCCCTGGCCGATAAAGCAGCCTCCCTTACAATCCAAGCTTGTAACTTACAAGATGCCTGTGATCTTCACGATCTTACTCATATAAATTACAGAGGGCTACATAAAAGTTTTCCACAGATCCCTATTAGAGAATTAAAGAAAATTATACATACTTGTAAATCCTGTCTTCCTTATTTACAAATACCACCTTTACAGCCCCCAGGAGTAAACCTTCGAGGGCTAAAACCCAATGTGCTGTGGCAAACTGATGTGACCCATTATTCCCCTTTTGGAAAACTTAAGTATGTTTTTGTGACTATTGACACTTACTCTCATGCCTGTTGGGCTACTGCCCACACAGGAGAAGAAGAAAAACATGCTCAAAGTCATTTTTTTACAATGTTTTGCAACGTTGGGCCTTCCCCATCAAATAAAAACAGATAATGGCCCTTGCTTCATCAGCCAGAGCTTACAGAAATTTTTCCAACAATGGTACATTCATCATAACACCGGAATCCCACATAACCCCCAGGGACAAGCTGTAATTGAGCACCACCATCAAAATTTAAAGGCTCAATTACAAAAACAAAAAAGGGGAATAAGCCCTCACCAGCAACTTGGAATGACACTCTTTACTCTAAATATTTTAAATTTTTCAAAAAATGAACCGATTCCATGTTTTCAAAAATATTGGTCTAACCAAGAAATAAAACCTGAAATACAAGTGAGATAGAAAGACCCCATCACTGGCCAGTGGAAGGGTCTGATCCACCCCTTACAATGGGGAGAGGATTCGGATGCATATTCCCCATTGGGGACCCCAGCCCTATATGGGTGCCAGCAAGGAATCTTAAATTTACACCACAAGAGAGAGGTCAAATCTCAAAATGTGACACAGATTAAAGAGACACTCACATATTGAACCCAAGAACAAAAAGTTCTTGAGGCGATCTTTTCTTCCCTTTCAGATCATCGATGCAGCGACCCTGGTGGACACTGCTCCTGGTTATCGTCGGATTACCTATCCTCTCCTTGCTGACCTTTGTCATTGCCACAGCTGTGCAACAGTTTTTAAAATCTTTGAAGCCTGGGTTTAACGACACACAAGGCCATCAACTATGAGGGTACAACAGTGTCAGCATCCGTGCTGGGAGTTCAACAAGCTTAGACCATCGAAGTTATAAACAACATATCCACTGCCTCTGCTCAAGGATTTCAAACCAGCTTGAACACCTGAGATCCGCCATAATGGAACTCCAACAGCAGCTTGATCTCCACTCCAGAGCGATCGAGACGTTGAGTGTTCTGGCGCGCATAGACAGCGATGTGAGATACCCCAGCTTTTGTCTGACAGCTTTTCCAGTGTTAAATGAGACTCTAACAGGTGAAAAAGGGAGCAACAGATTTATGGGACTGGATACAAAGTCCATTCTCCTGGTTTAAAAATATCTTCTATCTGATTGTTTTTGTTGTTTTGCTTGTTGTAGTGTTAAAGGTAAACCCCACAGCCCGCAATAGACACTTACAACAAAAAATAGTTATGCTTGCCCAGGTCATGGAAAAGGAGCCCCATGCTGGGCACCCACAAAACCCCTGGATTAATTTAGTCCTTCAAGAGATTAACCGAGACATATAAATAAAAAGAGTTCTAGATACCCATCATCTAGAGAGATTCCGCCTAGCCCCCAAGAGGTGGCTGGATAGCCAATGATGGGTAAGACCCTCAGAGGAGGGCAACCTAAGACAGGCACAGCCACGAGAGGGGCTGGCAAGGCTGGAGGTTGGCCGCCTACAGCTTTATGCCTTGCTCTACAGAACATCAATACAAATGTCTTGAGGGCTTAAATAAAATAAAAAAGGGGGAGATGTGGGGCCCTAAATGGGAAACCTTAAAAAGAAGGGCTAGCTTTGTGGTTTAGAGCTAAGATGGCGCCTGGCGGAAGAGATGAGGGCGTGGCCTAAGTTGTTTGTCAAAACTTTTGATTGGCTCTCTTGATTTCTGTGCATGTAGACAGCGCGTGATCACCATAGACTCCTGTTATAATGATGGCACATGACGATTTGACCTTTAATGTGATTGGTGCAACTATGGAAAGTCCCTCGCAACCCACCCCCCCCACGCTTGCCTTTATAAGTTGGGAGCTTGCAGCAATAAAGCGGAACTGCTTAGATAGAACCCCTGTCACATTTGATTGTCTCTCGCTCGCTGAGGGGCTGGGTTGGCAGACAGCAGGCTCACCTCTCCTCCGGACCCCTAGGCTTTGCTGAGGGAAGTTCCACTGACTCTCTCTTTCTGCAGAGCGCTCCCCACAACTTATCACACTTTATGTTGTTTTTGATGTTGTTTAGTTGTTAAGTCATGTCTGACTCTTTTGCAACCTCATGGGCTGTAGTCCACTAGGCTCTTCTGTCCAGGCAATTTCCCAGGCAAGAATACTGAAGTGGGTTGCCGTTTATTTCTCCAGGGGATCTTCCAGACCCAGAGATTGAATCTGAGACCTTCTGTATTGGCAGATGGATTTTTTGCCACTGAACCACCGGGGAAGCCCACACTTTCTGTATTTCATTTATTTTTTATGTGTATTACCTTTTATATTTCATATAACCTCTGAAAACTCCACTACACTCATTAAAAAAAAATGGTATTGAAACAAAAAGTACAAAGTCTTGGTATTATTATGAAAATAGTTGTGATATCCCTGAGCCACTGAAGTGGTCTCAAACTATGATATATGGATGGGGTTTATGACTTTACTGTAGAGATTAGTTAAATATCAAAAGCAAGACTCTTGGTATCCACCTGATTTTCCAGACCAAACTCTTGCCTCTGTACTCCTGTTATTCACAAGTGATACACTATCTGAGTGGCATCTCCTAGTCACTGCTCTGTAGGACTCCACTGCAGCCAAGGCTGATGCCTTTCTGAGTTATTGGCACCATGTGACTCAGATAATTCTGCATATCCCACCACCTGTATAGCAATGGCTGCTTTCTTCCAATCCTACTATAATTTGAGCTATTGTTACATGAGAAGAACAATTTGGAATCCCAAACAACCCATTATTTACTAATAAACACATATCTGGAATTCAAATTTTTGAAATTGTTAGGTTGACCATTGACTGTTTTATTATGCTGCATAGACATAAGGAGAAATAAAACATGAGTTTTATTTTCAAAAATGGTTCCGTTTTTCTAAGACTATGGGCCTTTTTTCTGTTAAAGGGTTGTGTGTTTAGACCATACTGAGTTTGGGAGTAAATTTGTGAAATAAGTGCTCCTAAAAGAAAATATGGCTCCTGTGATAGGAAAAACCACTGTTTCACATGCTAAAGTCTGCAATGGCAGCAGGGAATTGTTTGTTTTTATTTTTAAATTTAGATTTAAATTATTTGTCTAATTTATCTAAAATAATCCATCTAAATTTATTATTTATTTATCTAAATTTATATAAAATTATTTATCTAAATCTAATTTATCTAAAATTAAATTAGATATATTAATTTTATTTTTAATTTAGATCTTATTTTATTTTAGATCCTAAGGGAGGCTTTGCTCTGTATTAGCTTATGTGTCTGAACTTGAAGATATTTGAGAATACCAAAAAAGGCAGTTTCCTTTAGATAAAACTTGATGAATGCCATCATATTAAATTAATTTAGGTAAGTCTTGACTACTTAGACATAATGACTACTCTTTTTAAAAAATATTGTTTAGTTAGTTATTTGACTCCATTCATGGAATTCTCTTGGCAATAATACTGGAGTGGGTTGCCATTTCCTTCTCTAGGGGATCTTCCTGACCCAGGAATGGAAACCATGTTTCTTACATCTTCTGCTTTGGTAGCAGATTCTTTACCATTACTTCCAACTGAGAATCCCTTAAAACATAAAAATTGCTATAATTTTCATTCAGAAAGCAATCCCTCACATTCTACTCCCTGCACTGAGGATTTATTATCTTTCAAATATTTCCAGTCAATTTCTTTAAAATCATGAAACTAAAAAAAAATAATAATAAAAATAACACAGACTAAATTAGAGAAATTTACTCACAATCTTTATCTCAAGCAAAGAGACATCACAGTATTGGAAAAAAATTAAGTCAGTTTTAGAATTGTGGAAAATTCTGAAAGAGACGGGAATACCAGACCACCTGACCTGCCTCTTGAGAAACCTATATGCAGATCAGGAAGCAACAGTTAGAACTGGTCATGGAACAACAGACTGGATCCAAATAGGAAAAGGAGAATGTCAAGGCTGTATATTGTCACCCTGCTTATTTAACTTATATGCAGAATACATTATGAGAAACACTGGGCTGGATGAAGCACAAGCTGGAATCAAGATTGCCGGGAGAAATATCAATAACCTCAGACATGCAGATGACACCACCCTTATGCCAGAAAGTGAAGAAGAACAAAAAAGCCTCCTGATGAAAGTGAAAGAGGAGAGTGAAAAAACTGGCTTAAAGCTCAACATTCAGAAAATGAAGATCATGGTATCTGGTCCCATCACTTCATGGGAAATAGATGGGGAAACAGTGGAAACAGTGGCTGACTTTATTTTGGGGGGCTCCAAAATCACTGCATATGGTGACTGCAGCCATGAAATTAAAAGACGCTTACTCCTTGGAAGGAAAGTTATGACCAACCTAGAAAGCATATTCAAGAGCAGAGACATTACTTTGCCGACTAAGTCCGTCTAGTCAAGGCTATGGTTTTTCCAGTGGTCATGTATGGATGTGAGAGTTGAAACTGTGAAGAAAGCTGAACACTGAAGAATTGATGCTTTTGAATTGTGGTGTTGGAGAAGACTCTTGAGAGTCCCTTGGAATGCAAGGAGATCCAACCAGTCCATCCTAAAGGAGATCAGTCCTGGGTGTTCATTGGAAGGACTGATGCTGAAGCTGAAACTCCAATACTTCTGCCACCTCATGCGAAGAGTTGACTCATTGGAAAAGACCCTGATGCTGGGAGGGATTAGGGGCAGGAGGAGAAGGGGACGACAGAGGATGAGATGGCTGGATGGCATCACCGACTTGATGGACATGAGTTTGAGTGAACTCCAGGAGTTCGTGATGGACAGGGAGGCCTGGTGTGCTGTGATTCATGGGGTCACAACGAGTCAGACACGGGTGAGCGACTGAACTGAACTGAACTGTAAGAAGGAAATTAAACTTTTTTATCTCAAGTTCTTCAGGAAACAGATGAAGTCTCTGACTCCTCTCTTTAAGAAAGAAAAGTGAGCAAATCTACAAAATGTTTCATAAATTTTTACTGAATTCATGACATCTATCTTTAAGCTTCAAAATGTTTTATGGATCTCAGATAATTTAAGAAAATTTACAAATGAAAACACATGAATTTTAATTAAATGGAAATAAGCAGCTGTACTAATTTTGATAAATGTTTCAGTCTTTTACAGTTAATGATTGTTATCTATTCGTGTAGCCAAAGCTGAAAGTACCAAAAATTATTACTCAGACAACTCTCATGCATGCTGTTTTTGAATTATAATTTTGACAGGTTCACAACGGTGCTTTCTGACTCATGTCTTCTCAATGCCAAAGCTCAAAGACGAACTCAGTTTCTCAAAAAGCAGTCAAATCATATCAGTGAGATTAAAAAAAATAAACTTTGGGTGAATTTATCATATCTTATGAGTCATCAGGTGAGCCATTACTACAGTGCTGATAAAAGTTTAGCTGATTAGGAGTTTTGTGATTTTTTTTCTTCTAGAGAAGCTATTCATAAAAGATGTAATGAGAGCCATATATGTATTTTGCAATATTCTAGTAGTCATATTAAAAATAAAAGGAATTGGTGATAATATTTAATATTATAATTTAATATTATAATTTTAATTAACAGTACAGTTCATTCTTCATTAACACAGGTTTGATTTTTGTTTTTTATAAAGTTTGGATTTATTTGGTCATCTATAACTTTTATAAAACAATAAATAAAACAATCTAGATGGTCTATTTTTAATTTTAAGAATTATTCAATTACTTACAGTTTGTATTTTTAAACATTTTATAAATGATACAAAAAATATACTTACCCCTGAGAACATATTAAACACCTCAGCTTTAAGCTGAACATAATAGACAACTTGGAGTAGGAAATGACAGCCCACTCCAGTGTGCTTGCCTGGGTAATCCCATCGATAGAGGAGCCTGGTGGGCTACAGTCCATAGGGATGCAAAAGAGTCGGACATGACTTAGTGACTGAACAACAAAAAGCACTAGACCATCAATGTTTTTTGCTTCCAAACGAAACAATTAGAAGCACTGTATTCAATATATTGGTTTAATACAATTAAGTGCATTGTATTGTATTAACTCAAGTGTCAGAAGATTAATGTGCTGTGTCCTTGAGGGTTTTGTAAGAGTGTTCACCACTCAGTGTTTACCAAAATGTCACAACATCAAATGACCAAGCACCACATTTAGAAAATATCTGGGCACTTAAAAAGCAGACAGAAATCACAGTGCATTCAATAAATAAACATGTTTTGTTTTGAATGATGAATAAAAATTAAAGAATTCCAGAAATCAAGAATGAAATAAATGATACCAGAAAAACAGGCTCATTTTTTTTTTTTTAGAACAATACAGGTTTGAGCTATGTGGATCCACTTATAAGAGAAAGTTTTTCAATGTACAGTTAGTCCTAAATATTCACAGGTTCTCATCTATGGATTCTATCAATGGGAATATCTCGGTTTCCATCTATTACTAGTTGAATCCATTGATGAGAGATCTTTGGATACTGAGGGTTGACTGTTAATCCAAAATATCATTATTTCAACATGTAATCAATATAAAATAAATGTCCATTTTACATATTTTCAAACTAAATCTTTGTCACCTAGTATTTATTTCATACTCACAGCCTATGTCAATTTTGACTAGATATGCTTCAAGTGTTCAATACCCACATCTGATTGGTACCTACTGAATAGATAATGAGGGACTAGAGACTGATCTAAGGGAATCATAATGTTTTTCTACATTTTGTAAAAATTTAGAATGTACATTTGTTGCTGTTCAGTTGCTCAGGCCTGTCCAGCCCATTGTGACCCCCATGGACTGCATCACACCAGACTTCCCTGTCCTTCACTATCTGCCAGAGTTTGCTCAAACTCATGTCAATTGAGCAGATTATGCCATCCATCCATCTCACCCTCTGTCATCCTCCTCTCCTTCTGTCCTCAATCTTTCCCAGAATCAGGGACTTTTCCAATGAGTTGGCTCATTGCATCAGGTGTCCAAAGGATTGGAGTGTCAGCTTTAGCATCAGTCCTTCCAGTGAATATTCAGGGTTGATTTTCTTTAGGATTGACTGGTTTTATTCCCTCGATGTCCAAGGGACTTTCAAGAGTCTTTTGCAGTACCATAAGTTGAAAGCATCAGTTCTTCAGCACTCAGCCTTCTTTATGGTCCAGCTCACACATCCATACATGATTACTGGAAAAACCAAAACTTTGACTATACAAACCTTTGTCAGCAAAGTGATATCTCAGCTTTTTAATACAATTTCTAGGTGTGCCATAGCTTTTCTTCTGAAGAACAAGCATCTTTTAACTTCATGTCTGCAGTCACTGTCCTAAGTGGTTTGGGAGCACAAGAAAATATAGTCTGTCACTGATGGGACTGGCTGCCATGATTTTAGTTTTTTGAATGTTGAGTTTTAAGCCAGCTTTTACATTCTCCTCTTTCACCTTCATCAAGAGGCACATTCGTTCCCCTTCACTTTCTGACATTAGAGTATTGTCATATGCATATCTGAGGTTGTTGACATTTCTCCCAGCAGTCTTGATTCCAGCTTGTGCTTCATCCAGCCCGGCATTTCACATGACATACTCTGCATATAAGTTAAATAAGCAGAGTGACAATATACAGCCTTGACGTGCTCCTTTCCCAGTTTTGAACCAGTCAGTTGTTCCATATCCAGTTCTAACTATTTCTTCTTGACTTACATACAGGTTTTTCAGGAAGCATATCGTATTCCCATCTCTTGAAGAATTTTCCAGTTTGTTGTGATCCACAGAGTCAAAGATTTTAGCCTAGTCAATGAAGCAGAAGTAGATGTTTTTCTGTAATGCCCTTGCTTTCTCTATGATAAAACATGTTGGTAATTTGATCTCTGGTTCTTCTGGCTCTTCTAAATGCAGATTGTACATCTGAAAGTTCTTGGTTCACATATTGTTGAAGCCTAGCTTAAAGTAGTTTGTACTTTGAGCATTAGTTTGCTAGCATGTGAAATGACTGAAATTGTGTGATTGTTTGAACATTATTTAACATTGCATTTCTTTGGAATTGGAATGAAAACTCAACTTTTCTAGTCCAGTAGCCACTGCTGAATTTTCCAAAATTGCTGACCTATTGAGTGTAGCACTTTAACAGCATCATCTTTCAGGATTTGAAATAGATCAGCTGGAATTCCATCACCCCCACTAACTTTGTTCATAGTGATGCTTCCTAAGGACCACTTGACATCACACTCCAGGATGTCTGGCTCTAGGTGAATGATCACACGTTCATGACTGTGGCTCAGATCATGAACTCCTTAGTGCAAAATTCAGACTTAAATTGGAGAAGGTAGAAAAACTAACTAGACCATTCTGGTATGACCTAAATTGAATCTCTTATGATTATACAGTGGGGGTGACAAATATATTCAAGATATTAGGTCTGATAGACAGAGTGCCTGAAAAAATATGGGTGAAGGTTTGCAACACTGTAAAGGAGGCAGTGATTAAAAAAAAAAAAAATCCCCAAGAAAAAGATGTGCAAAAAGGCAAAATGGTTGTCTGAGGAGGCCTTACAAATAACTGAGAAAATAAGAGAAGCAAAAGGCAAAGAAAAGAGAAAAGACATATCCATCTGAAAGCAGAATTCCAAAGAACAGCAAGGAGAGATAAGTATCCTTTTAAGTGAACAATCCAAAGGAATAGAGGAAAACAATAGAATGAGAAAGACTAGAGATCTCTTCAAGAAACCTAGAGGTACCAAAGGAACATTTCATGCAAAGATGGGCACAATAAAGGACAGAAATGGTATGGACCTAACAGAAGATATTAAGAAGAGATGGCAACAATACACAGAGGAACTGTACAAAAAAGACATTCATGACACAAAAAACCATGATGGCGATCACTCATCTAAAACTAGATATCCTGGAATGTGATGTCAAGTGAACCTTAGGAAACATCACTATGAACAAAGTTAGTGGAGGTGATGAAATTCCAGTTGAACTATTTCAAATCCTAAAAGATCATGCTGTGAAAGTGCTGCACTCAATATGCCAACAAATTTGGAAAACTCAGCAGTGGCCATAGAACTGGAAAAGGTCAGTTTTCATTCCAATCCCAAAGAAAGAATACTCAAACTATCACACAATTGCACTCATCTCACACAATAGCAAAGCAGCGCTCAAAATTCTCCAAGCCAGGCTTCAGTAGTATGTGATCCATGAAATTCCAGATATTCAAACTGGATTTAGAAAAGACAGAGGAACCAGAAATCAAATGGACAAAATCAACTGGATCATCAAAAAAGCAAGAGAGTTCCAGAAAAACATCTACTTTTGCTTTATTGACTACACCAAAGCCTTTCATTGTGTGGATCACAACAAACTGTGGAAAATTCTTAAAGAGATGGGAATACCAGACCACCTGACCTACCTCCTGAGAAATCTGGTCAAGAAGCAACAGTTAGAAATGGTCATGGAACCAGTTTGTGGTTCATGAACCACAAACAAAAGCAGGTCAAGAAGCAACAGTTAGAACTGGTCATGGAACAACAGAGTGGTTCCAAATCAGGAAAGGAGTAAGCCAAGACTGTATATTATCACCCTGCTTATTTAACTTAAATGCAGAGTACATCATGAGAAATGATGGACTGGATGAAGCACAAGCTGGAATCAAGATTGCCAGGAGAAATATCAATAACCCCAGATATGCAGATGACACCACCCTTATGCCAGAAAGCAGAAAAGAACTAAAGAGCTTCTTGATGAAAGCAAAAGAGGAGAGTGAAAATCTGGCTTAAAACTCAACATTCTAAAAGCTAAGATCATGGCATCTGGTCCCATCACTTCATGGCAAATAGATGCAGAAACAATGGAAACAAGGACAGACTTAATTTTGGGGGCTCCAAAATCACTTCAGATAGTGACTGCAGCTATGAAATTCAAAGATGCTTGCTCCCTGGAAGAAAAGTTATGACCAACCTAGACAGTGTATTATAAAGCAGAGACATTACATTGCCAAAAAAGGTCTATCTAGTCAAAGATATAGTTTTTCCAGTAGTCATGTATGGATATGAGAGTTGGACTATAAAGAAAGCTGAGTCCCAAAGAATTGATGCTTTTCAACTGTGGTGTTGGAGAAGACTCTTGAGAGTCCCTGCAAGGAGATCCAATCAGTCCATCCTAAAGGAACCTAGTCCTGAATATTTATTGGAAGGGCTGATGCTGAAGCTGAAATTCCAATGCTTTGGCCACCTGATGGGAAGAATTGACTTATTGGAAAAGACCTTGATCCTGGGAAAGATTGAAGGCATGAGGAGAAGGGGATGACAAAGGATGAGATGGTTGGTTGGTTGGCATCACCCACTCGATGGACATGAGTTTGAGTAAGCTCCGGGATTTGGTGATGTACAGGGGGCCCTGCCATGCTGCAGTCCTTAGGGTGGCAAAGAGTCAGACATCACTGAAGGACCGAACTGAACTGAACTGAATAACGAGTATGGTAGGAGGAAATGGTATATATTTTTAAATGTTCTGCAGAGAAAGCTCTGAAATATGCAGGTTTTTTTTTCTTTTCCTTTTTTTTTTTAGAGGGTAAAAGCTATACTGTCATGTAACTGTCAACAAAATGTGTTTGTTTATATAAGATACATCTTTCCAAGAAAACAATATAACTTTCTATTAGTTCTCACCATTAAGTTTTGCTTTTGAGATCCAGAGATAAAATTGTTAACATGTCTTTCCCTATACCAGATTGTCCAGGAACCTACAGAGACAAACAAAGACACACACAGACACATAGACCCAAAGATACACAGACACACAGACACACACACACACACACACACACAGAGCTACACACACTTGGAAGTGTTTTAGTTTATTCCTTTATTCTTGGAACACTGTATATTCAAATTTTTATCTAAAAATAGAAAAAAACAATGCTATATTTTATTACCCATTTTTCACGCTTGCATCAGTTATATCAGAGATTGATGATTTATGTTATTCACTAGTCCACTTTTCATAAAGTCTGTCTCTAATTATATCTTTAATGTTAAAAAGAAAGAAAAGTGAGAGAAAGTCTTGGCTCTTATCCAATGCATCTAGTATTTTAAATATTCCTGTTTTTAAAATGGGCTAAGTAATCTTAGCAAAATTTTAGCCAATCACATTAAAAATGCTTGGTAAAGCTGACCATGGTATAGTGATTATGAAGCAGCTGAAATTCTTAAATTCCTTGGCAATTTTCAAGAATATGCTTGTTTTAAAGAGTACTTTTGGTAGAAGCCATTGAATATATAACTTTGAGTTTTATTTGAACTTGGTCTACTCATGACATTTTATCTCATCAGCAGAGAAAATACATTCTCAAAATGAGGTTGCTAAATGTTTTTAACAACATAATGATTACAAAGATGAAATTGAAATTCTTGAGATGTATAGGAGCTTCAGTTTCTTAAATAATATTGCTGTGCTCTGTGTTTTTTAACAATTATTATAAAGTAGACCTAGTAAGGTGAACATGTGAAGTATACTCAATAGAACTGAATATTTTGATCCTTGATCACTCATTTGTGCTATAAATTGGAAAACAGGAGAATTTGTCACAAAAATAACACAAAGAAGGTTGATATACTCTACCCACTTGTGAGACTTGTAGGATAACTAATTTTGATGTGTGTCTTTGGTATTTATCAGTTTAACAGTTTATCTTTTGTATGCATTTACCTCTAGAACATCTCCATAGGTGTAGTGGAGCAAAATTTATGGGAAATTTTTATTAAACAGGAGTGGTATAAAGGTAGGAAAGAGTAGGGAAAGATGTTGGTTGAATAAAAATAGTGTGAATAAAAAAATAAAATGCATAAAAACTCAAAACATAAGTTGTGTAAGAAAACTTAACTAATACTTCTTGCCCTAAGGATTGTCCAATCTTGTTTAAAATACAAATATTTGGGTTTGAAAGAATGTACTTAAATAGTTCTTCAGAATAAAATACACAAATGCCATTGAATTTTAATCTTGCATTTGTTGTTTTGCATGTATTATTTATTTTTTACTTAAATATCATTAGGGAATTTTAATTGATTTCAACTTCTTAGGTGAGAAAATTAAAGCTCAAATCTAAAAAAAGAAAAACCCACATGATGTCTAGATAACTACTTATGTAAGATCAAAGATAGAGAGTATACAAATTGGGCTTAAAAAAAAAAACTTTTAACATGTAATATATGCAATCATGGGAGAAAACATGCTTTTTTTGTTAAATTTTAGAGCAAAATTTCAAACTTATGCTTAGTCCAAAATATAACTGAAGTCTAGACTTATGGTAATTTTTCTGTACTACCTACAGTTCCATGGGAAATGTTATACAGAGCTAAAACTTGATAGTATTCAAACTGCATAACCTTCTGGAGGAAGAGAAAACTTCAAATCACTTGTGCCTCCAACAATTTTAAAAGAATTTCTGACCTGAGAATGGAGGACCAATAATGTGGACGTAGAAAAGATAACTCAGGGCATTGAAAATATGTGGAGAGGATAGAACACAGTCTCTTCTACAGCTACAAATTTCAGAAGCCAAATCACTTCAGTTCTGAGTTTAAACCAGTTTTTTCTTTCCTATTTTTTTTTTTTAATAAACTGTGTTTTTGGTGTGATTTTGGGAACAAAGCTCAGCAGTGAGTTCAAAGAATTTCCAAGTTCTTTGTCTCCTCAACATGAACAGCCTCTCCCACTATCAGCGGGCCTGACCAGAGTGGTACAATTGATAAACCTATATTAACACATCATAATCAACCAAAATCTATAGTTAAAAATAGGATTCAATCTTGATGTCTCTTCTGAGTTTTGACAATAATGTGTTCACATATATCCATAATTACAGTACCTTGAAGAGTATTTTCACTGCTATAACAACCCTCCGTGATCCATTCATTGATCCTCTTACCCCCTTTAACCAAAATCCAGTAATCACTAATCTTTTAGTGTCCTCATCAATTCAGTTCAGTCACTCAGTCGTGTCCAACTCTTTGCGATCCCATGGACTGCAGCAAGCCAGGACTCCCTGTCCATCATCAACTCCTGGAGTTTACACAAACTCATGTCCATTGAGTCGGTGATGCCATCCAACCATCTTATCCTCTGTTGTCCCCTTCTCCTCCTGCCTTCAAACTTTCCCAGCATCAGGATCTTTTCCAATGAGTCAATTCTTCCCATCAGGTGGCCAAAGTATTGGAGTTTCAGCTTCAATATTAAGTCCTTCCAATGAATATTCAGGACTGATTTCCTTTAGGATGGACTGGTTGGATCTCCTTGCAGGGACTCTCAAGAGTCTTCACCAACACCACAGTTGAACAGCAGTAATTCTTTGGAACTCAGCTTTCTTTGTAGTCCAACTCTCATATCCATACATGACTACTAGAAAAACCATATCTTTGACTAGACAGACCTTTGTTGGTCCAGTAATGTCTCTGCTTTTCAATATGCTGTCTAGGTAAATCATAGCTTTTCTTTCAAGGAGCAAACATCTTTTAATTTCATGGCTGCAATCACCATCTGCAGTGATTTTGGAGCCCAAGAAAATAAAGTCTGTCCCTGTTTCCATTGTTTCCCTTATTTGCGATGAAGTGATGGGACCTTAGTTTTCTGAATGTTGACTTTTAAGCCAACTTTTTCACTCCCCTCTTTCACTTTCATCAAGAGGCTCTTTAGTTTTTCTTTACCTTGTGACATAAGTGTGGTATCATCTGTGTATCTGAGGCTATTGATATTTCTCCCAGCAATCTTGATTCCACTTGTGCTTCATCCAGCCTCGCATTTTGCACGACGTACTCTGCATATAAGTTAAAAGCTGGGTGATAATATACAGCCTTACATGCTCCTTTCCTGATTTGGAACCAGTCTGTAGTCCCATGACCAGTTCTAACTGTTGCTTCTTGACCTGCATACAGATTTCTCAGGAGGTAGGTCAGGTGGTCTGGTATTCACCTCTCTTTTAAGAATTTTCCACAGTTTGTTGTGATCCACAGAGTCAAAGGCTTTGACATAGTCAATAAAGCAAAAGTAGATGTTTTTCTGTCAGAGAAGGCAATGGCACCCCACTCCAGTACACTTGCCTGGAAAATCCGATGAATGGAGGAGCCTGGCAGGCTGCAGTGTGTGGGGTCGCTAAGAGTCGGACATGACTGAGAGACTTCACTTTCACTTTTCACTTTCATGCATTGGAGAAAAAAATGGCAACCCACTCCAGTGTTCTTGCCTGGAGAATCCCAAGGACGCGGAGTCTGGTGGGCTGCTGTCTCTGAGGTCGCACAGAGTTGGACATGACTGAAGCGACTTAGCAGCAGCAGCAGCAGATATTTTTCTGGAACTTGCTTTTTTTGATGATCCAACCGATGTTGGCAATTTGATCTCTGGTTCCTCTGCCCTTTCTAAATCCAGCTTGAACATCTGGAAGTTCATGATTCACATACTGTTGAAGCCTGGCTTGGAGAATAGTTTTGCTTTTTTCAAAATATCATATAGTTAAAATCATACAGTATATAGCCTTTTCAGATTGGCTTCTTTCACTTAGTAATAAGCATTTAAGTTCTTGTATGTTTTTTCATGGCTTGCTCATTCATTACTTTTTTGTGTGAAAAACATTCAGTTGTTTGGATGTACCACAGTTTATTTATCTATTCACCTACTGAAGGGGCATCTTGGGTGCATCCAAGTTTCGGTGGTTAAGAACAAAATATTATAAATATCTGTTTTTAAGTTCTTATGTGGAAGTTAATTTTCAACTACATTTCTGGGTGGCATACTAAATGTATGTTTAGTTTTGTAAGAAACTATTAAACCATCTTCCTAAGGGACCATTCCATTTTGCATCCTTACCAACAATGAATGAGAGTTTTTATTTCTCCCCAGTCTTCTGCATTTGGTAATGTCAGTGTTTTAGATTCTAGCCACTCTATTAGGTATATAGTGGTATCATTGTTTAATTGCATTTTCTTAATGATATAATGTAGAGCATCTTTTCATATGCTTATTTTCTATCTCTATATCTTCTTCTAGGTCCAGATCCTTAGCATATTTTTAATGGAATTGTTTGTTTTCTTAGTGTTGAGTTTTAAGAGTTCTTCTTTCATTTTTGATAATGATAGTCCTTCATTAGCTATGTTTTTTGGAAAATATTCTCTCCTAGTCTGTGGCTTGTCTTCTCATTTTCTTAACATTGTCTTTTGAGAGTAGAAATTTTAAATTAAAAAAAAGCCCAGCTTATTCAGTTTTTCTTTTGTGGATCATGTCTTTGGTGTTGTAGCTAAGAAGTCATCACTATACCCAAGGCTTTTTCATAGCTTAATGTCTAGGATTTTGGCAGTTTTGCACTTTACATTTAGGTTTATAATCCATTTTGCATCAATTTTTGTGAATGGTGTAAGGTCTGTGTCTAGATTTATTATTTTGCATGTGAATGTCCAATTGTCCCAGTACCATTTTTTTTTTAATTTTACTTTACAATACTGTATTGGTTTTCATTACATTGACATGAATCTGGCACGGGTTGTATTGCCTTTATTCCTTAGACAAAGATCAATTGACTACATTTACTTGGGTCTATTTCTGGGCTTTCTATTCTATTCCACTATTCTGTTTCTATTTTTACCACTAGCACACTGTTTTGATGACTGTAGCCTTATTGTAAGTCTTGAAGTGAGGTATTGTCAATCTAACAAATTTGTTCTTTTCAATATGATTTTAGATATCTTGGGCATTAGCCTATTTTTTTTTAATTTTAATTTTTACTTTATTTTGCTTTACAATACTATATTGGTTTTGCCATATATTGACATGAATCCGCCATGGGTGTACATGAGTTCACAATCCTGAACCCCTCTCTCACCTCCCACCCCATATCATCTCTCTGGATCATCCCTGTGCACCAGCCCCAAGCATCCTGTATCCTGTATCAAACATAGACTGGCAATTCGTTTCTTACATGATACTATACATGTTTCAATGCCATTCTCTCAAATCATCCCACCCTCTCCCTCTCCCTCAGAGTCCAAAAGTCCGTTCTATACATCTGTGTCTCTTTTGCTGTCTTGCATACAGGGTTATCATTACCATCTTTCTAAATTCCATATATATGTTTCAGTATACTGTATTGGTGTTTTTCTTTCTGGCTTACTTCACTCTGTATAATTGGCTCCAGTTTCATCCACCTCATTAGAACTGATTCAAATGTATTCTTTTTAAAGGCTGAGTAATACTCCATTGTGTATATGTACCACTGCTTTCTTATCCATTCATCTGCTGATGGACATCTAGGTTGTTTCCATGTCCTGGCTATTATAAACAGTGCTGCGATGAACATTGGGGTACATGTTTCTCTTTCAATTCTGGTTTCCTCTGTGTGTATGCCCAGCAGTAGGATTGCTGGGTCATATGGCAGTTCTATTTGCAATTTTTTAAGGAATCTCCACACTGTTCTCCGTAGTGGCTGTACTAGTTTGCATTCCCACCAACAGTGTAAGAGGGCTCCCTTTTCTCCACACCCTCTCCAGCATTTATCGCTTGCAGACTTTTGGATCACAGCCATTCTGACTGGTGTGAAGTGGTACCTCATTGTGGTCTGGATTTGCATTTCTCTAATAATGAGTGATGTTGAGCATCTTTTCTTGTGTTTGTTAGCCATCCGTATGTCTTCTTTGGAGAAATGTCTATTTAGTTCTTTGGCCCATTTTTTGATTGGGTCGTTTATTTTTCTGGAGTTGAGCTGCATAAGTTGCTTGTATATTTTTGAAATTAGTTGTTTGTCAGTTGCTTCATTTGTTATTATTTTCTCCCATTCTGAAGGCTGTCTTTTCACCTTGCTTATAGTTTCCTTTGTTGTGCAGAAGCTTTTAAATTTAATTAGATCCCATTTGTTTACTTTTGCTTTTATTTCCAGTATTCTGGGAGGTGGATCATAGAGGATCCTGCTGTGATTTATGTCGGAGAGTGTTTTTCCTATGTTCTCCTCTAGGAGTTTTATAGTTTCTGGTCTTACTTTTAGATCTTTAATCCATTTTGAGCTTATTTTTGTGTGTCGTGTTAGAAAGTGATCTAGTTTCGTTTTTTTGCAAGTGGTTGACCAGTTTTCCCAGCACCACTTGTTAAAGAGATTGTCTTTAATCCATTCTATATTCTTGCCTCCTTTGTCGAAGATAAGGTGTGCATAGGTGTGTGGATTTATCTCTGGGCTTTTTCTTTTGTTCTATTGATCTATATTTCTGTCTTTGTGCCAGTACCATACTCTCTTGATGACTGTGGCTTTGTAGTAAAGCCTGAAGTCAGGCAGGTTGATTCCTCCAGTTCCATTCTTCTTTCTCAAGATTGCTTTGGCTATTCGAGGTTTTTTGTATTTCCATACCAATTGTGAAATTGTTTGTTCTAGGTCTGTGAAAAATACCGCTTGTGGCCTGACAGGGATTGCATTGAATCTGTAGATTGCTTTAGGTAGTATACTCATTTTCACTATATTGATTCTTCTGATCCATGAACATGGTATATTTCTCCATCAATTAGTGTCCTCTTTGATTTCTTTCATCAGTGTTTTATAGTTTTCTATATATAGGCCTTTAGTTTCTTTATTTAGTTTTCTTTCATTGTCAATCTACCAAATTTGTTCTTTTCAATATGGTTTTAGATATTCTGGGCATTAGCCTAATTTTTAAGCTGAGTTTTTGTATTTAAAGTGTTCTATTTTTATTTTTGTGGATGAAGCAAGGTTGAGTCTTGTGTTTTTACCCATTCTGGAACTCTCAAACTGGTATATTTAGACGATTTTCAATTAAAGTGTTTATTAATCAAATTGGACTGTGTTGTGTGTTAGTCGCTCAGTCATGTCTGACTCTTTGCTACCCCATAGACTGTAGCCAGCCAAGCTCCTCTGTCCATGGAATTCTCCAGGCAAGAATATTGGAGTGTGTTGCCATTCCCTTCTCAGGGGGATATTAGTATTTTCAATATTTGTTTCTTTTTCTATTTGCTGTCTTTGTTTCTTTCTTCCCCTCCCTTTTTCTCCCAACAGCTCTTATGTTAACTGAAAGCTTTCTGTGATTCTTTTATCTTCTCACTTAGCAAATGAATTAAAATTCTTTAAAGTAATTGTGTTTCTCCTAGAGTCTTATATACATATAAAATAGGTGTAAGTTCACTTTCTTTTTTTTTCTTTCAGATTTTTTTTTTCCTGGATGTGGACCGTATTTAAAGTCTTTATTAAATTTGTTGTACTATTGCTTCTATTTTATGCTTTTGTGTTTTTGTTCATGAGTCATGTGGGAGCTTAGCTCCCTGACCAGGGATTTAATACATATCCCTGCATTGGAGAGTGAGGTCTAACCACTGGACTGCCAAAGAAGTCCCTGCAAATTCACTTTCAAATCACAATTCATGAGTAGTTGAATGGTATATTAGTATATTTTTGGTACCTCATTTGTGTGCCTTATGACAGAGATGTCATTCAGTTGACTTATCTGTGTGATAGTCACCAATGCATTCCTACTATTATTACCTTAAACTGTTATCTGTTATTTTAATTGAGGCTATAATATGTACATATGCATTGTATTAAAATATATACATTTTATATATAGATGGTTATAATATAATCATTATATTAATTATAAAAAACCCTTTTCTTTTCTTTATTCCTCTCCAATGCTTTTATTTTTCCTATATAGACCTAGGCATCTTTCTTATATACTTTTCCCTTTTTTTTTTCTGAAAACTTCTTTTAACATTTCTTGAAGGGTGTCCTAGATATACATTGTCTTAATTTATTTGTTTCTGAAACTATTTATATATCCTGTATTTCAAAGGGTGATTTCACTGGATGTAGGAGTCTAGGTTGATAAAATTTTCTTTCAACACTTTAAATATGTCATTCTATTGTCCTTTGTTGACAATTTCTGGCTAAATGTCTACTGTAATTCTAGCTCTTGTTCCACTATAGATAACATACTTTCCCCCTTTTACTCTTTCATAGCTTTATATTTGTCTTCAGTTTTTTCATTTGAAATATAATATGGCTAGATGTGGTATTCGGGTAATTTATCCTGCTTTGAATTCTCTAAGCTTCCTGTATTGTGATTTTGTGTCTGTCATTAACCTTAAAGTATTCTTGGCTGTCTTTATTTCTAATGTTTTCTGCACCATCATACTTTCTTCTTCTTCTAATATCCAATTATGTATTCTAACACCTTTTGACATAGTCCTTGTGTTTTGAGATACTTTGCTCTATTTTCATTCAGTTTGAGAGGTAACTGTTTACCTCAATCAAGCTCAACAATTCTTTCGTTGATCTTGTTTAGTTTATTGGTAAGTCAATCAAAAATATTCTTTGTTTCTATTAGCATTTATTGATGTCTTGGATTTTCATTTGATTTGTTTTCTTAGATTTTGCATTTCTCATCTTATATTACTTAACTTCTCTTTCATGTTCCTACTTTTTTTCATTAGAAACCTGAACCTATTAAACTTAGGTATTTTATGTTGTCTCATGATAATTCCAGTCAGTGTGGGTCATATCTGAGTCTGGTTTAGATGCTTGCACTCTCTCTTCAGAGAACAATTATTCCTGCCTTTCACAAACCTTGTGATTTTGTTGTTGTTGGAAGTTGACTATGATGTATTGAGAAATAGGAAATGTGGAAAATAGATTTTTATTGTGAGATTTTACATACATGTGGATACTTATTGGGCTATGCTCAGTATTTTTCTTTAATTGTAGATTCCAGAGGCTTCATATTCCTCTAATGCCCTTATTTGTACCCTCCTGTTATCTTTAAGGGGCTTCCCTGGTGGCTCAGATGGTGAAGAATCTGCCTGCACTGAGGGAGACCTGGGCTCAACCCCTGGGTTGGGAAGACCCTTGACTGGAGAAGGGAATGGCTACCCACTCCAGCATTCTTGCCTGGAGAATTCCATGGACAAAGAAGCCTGGTGAGTTATCTTTAAACTTCCCTAAAGAGTCGGAGATGACTGAGTGACTGAACTGAACTGAACTGAACTGAGGATCTCCTCATTACTAGAGTCTTTGCCTCAGTGTTCCTTCTGCTGTAATCCACAGTTACTACACTGTATTTTTATTACTGTGATGTTAAGGAGTGAGGAAAGGGAAGCAACCTGTCGTCTTATGATTGTTGTTGTTAAGTTGCTAAGTCATGTACAAGTCTTTGTGATCCCATGGGCAGTAGCATACCAGGCCTCCCTGTCTCTCACTATCTCCTGGAGTTTGCCCAACTTCATGTCCATTAAATGGCTGATGCTATCCAACCATCTCATCCTCTGCTGCTCTCTCTCTCTCTCTCTTTTTTTTTTTTTTTTGCCTTCAATCTTTCTCAGTATCAGGGTCTTTTCCAATGAGTTGGTTCTTTGCATTAGTTGGCCAAAATATCTTACGGTTAGATCTTATAATTAGATCTCATTATTTATTGGCAAATAGCCTTCTATTCTAAGAAACACTTTGGTTACACTTCAGATGATTGATTTTCTTCTCCCTCTTCCAGAGCTATGAGATTATCTTTTCTGGATCATCACTTTGAGAACTTGATGGTTTCTTTGAGGCAAAATTCCCAATATTGTGGGGAACCCCAAAGACTGGTTCTCAGAACTTTCTCTCTTATGCTAGTTACCACTCAGCCTCTAGTAATCTTCAAAATTACCATTTAAGTGTTCCCACTTGCTTACTGTTCCTGTGGCTTCTACTCCAAGCACAGCTGTGACTCTCTAGATTCACTTATGTCTCCTGATTTGGAAATGGCAGATTTCCCTGTGTCTTTAGTTCAAGAAGATGGGTTCAAGAAGATGGGTTCAAGAATATTTACTGAATTTTAGCTTGTTCAGCTTCTTCTTACTATAATGATGAGAAGGATGAAATCCAAATGCTTTGATTGTTGTAACTGAAACCATAATTCCCTCTCTCTCTCTAAATAACACTTTTGTGGAAAATCACATAAGAATTCTCTTATTCACATGTATTACTCCTTCCTGTAACCTCCTTACATTTTCAAGCTTTCAGTCACATGCTTGCACACTTCTCAGGATGACTGGTGTTAAGTTTAATGCTTACAAGGAGTATTGGAAAAGTATTTATGGGTGTGAGGGATATATATGTAAGAGATTGAGAATACCTACATATAAGGATTGTCTAAGGCCCTGAGAGTTTTAATGCTACTCAAATAAATGTAAACTGTTCTTTTAACAAGCACAATGAATCAAGCATGATATATGCTGAACATGAATTTGAAAAACTCAGCTGAGATACTTTCTGTGTTACACTGATCCTCTGATCAGAGTAGATTCAGTTTGCATAAGAGTCTGTCTGGTCATCGAAAACAGAACCATATAATTTAATTTATATTAACTTTTGGCTCAGGTCTACATGTACCCATTTTTACACTAACTAATTTATCGGAGAATCAGATTATTTTTACATTTCAGACATAATATATGAATTCTCACCAATACTCTGTAGAGCTATAAATTTCTATGCCTCAGCTTATTATTAGGCACAAGATATACACCCTCCTTCTTTAACTTATATGCAGAGTACATCATGAGAAATGCTGGGCTTGAGGAAGCACAAGCTGGAATCAAGATTGCTGGGAGAAGTATCAATAACCTCAGACATGCAGATGACACCACCCTTATGGCAGAAAGTGAAGAGGAACTGAAAAGCCTCTTGGTGAAAGTGAAAGTGAACGTGGGGAGTGAAAAAGTTGGCTTAAAGCTCAAAATTCAGAAAACGAACATCATGACATCTGGTTCCATCACTTAATGGCAAATAGACGGGGAAACAGTGGAAACAGTGCCTGACTTTATTTTTCACGGCTCCAAAATCACTGCAGATGGTGATTGCAGCCATGAAATTAAAAGACACTTACTCCTTGGAAGGAAAGTTATGACCAAACTAGACAGCATATTAAAAAGCAGAGACATTACTTTGCCAACAAAGGTCCATCTAGTCAAGGCTATGGTTTTTCCAGTGGTCATGTATGGATGTGAGAGTTGGACTACAAAGAAAGCTGAGTGCCAAAGAAGTGATGCTTTTGAACTGTGGTGTTGGAGAAGACTCTTGAGAGTCCCTTGGACTGCAAGGATATCCAACCAGTCCATCCTACAGGAAATCAGTGTTCATTGGAAAGACAGTGTTCTTTGGAAAGACTGATGTTGAAGCTGAAACTCCAATACTTGGTCCACCTGATGCGAAGAGCTGACTCATTTGAAAAGACCCTGATGCTGGAAAAGATTGAGGGCAGGAGGATAAGGGGGCGACAGAGGATGAGATGGTTGGATGGCATCACTGACTTGATGGACATGGGTTTGGGTGGACTCCGGGAGTTAGTGATGGACAGGGAGGCCTGGTGTGCTGCTGTTCATAGGGTTATAAAGAGTTGGACACGACTGAGCTACTGAACAAAACTGAACTGAATACACATCATTTGGAAGAGATCATCACATCTCAGTATGGGCCTGGCAATTTGATCTTAAAAGAAATTGAAGCTCCTATACATCTCAAGAATTTCAATTTCATCTTTGTAATCATTATGTTGTTAAGAACATTTAGCAACCTCATTTTGAGAATGTATTTTCTCTGCTGATGAGATAAAATGTCATGAGTAGACCAAGTTCAAATAAAACTCAAAGTTATATATTCAATGGCTTCTACCAAAAGTACTCTTTAAAACAAGCATATTCTTGAAAATTGCCAAGGAATTTAAAATTTTCAGCTGCTTCATAATCACTATACCATGGTCAGCTTTACCAAGAATTTTTTATGTGATTGGCTAAAATTTTGTTAAGATTACTTAGCCCATTTTAAAAACAAGAATATTTAAAATACTACACATATTGGGTGAGAGCCAAGGCTTTTTCTCACTTTTCTTTTTTTTAACAGTAAAGATATAATTAGAGACATACTTTATGAAAAGTGGACTACTGAATAACATAAATCATCAATCTCTGATATAACTGATGCAAGAGTGAAAAATGGGTAATAAAATATGGCAATTTTTTTTCTCTTTTTAGATAAACAAATTTGAATATACAGTGTTCCAAGAATAAAGGAATAAACTAAAACACTTCCAAGTCTTTGTATCTGTGTGTGTGTGTGTGTCTGTGTGTGTGTGTCTGTGTATCTTTGGGTCTGTGTGTCTGTGTGTGTCTTTGTTTGTCTCTGTAGGTTTCTGGACAATCTGGTATAGGGAAAGACATGTTAACAATTTTATCTCTGGATCTCAAAAGCAAAACTTAATGGTGAGAACTAATAGAAAGTCAAATTGTTTTCTTGGAAAGATGTATCTTATATAAACAAACACATTTTGTTGACAGTTACATGACAGTATAGCTTTTACCTTCTAAAAAAAAAAAAGGAAGAAAAATGCTGCATATTTCAGAGCTTTCTCTGCAGAACATTTAAATATATATACCATTTCCTCCTACCATACTCGTTATTCAGTTCAGTTCAGTCCCTCAGTGATGTCTGATCTTTGCCACCCTAAGGACTGCAGCATGGCAGGGCCCCCTGTACATCACCAAATCCCGGAGCTCACTCAAACTCATGTCCATTGAGTGGGTGATGCCAACCAACCATCTCATCCTCTGTCATGCCCTTCTCCTCATGCCTTCAATCTTTCCCAGGATCAGGGTCTTTTCCAGTGAGTCACTTGTTCACAGCAGATGGCCAAAGCATTGGAATTTCAGCTTCAGCATCAGCCCTTCCAATAAATATTCAGGACTAGGTTCCTTTAGGATGGACTGGTTGGATCTCCTTGCAGGGACTCTCAAGAGTCTTCTCCAACACCACAGTTGAAAAGCATCAATTCTTTGGGACTCAGCTTTCTTTATAGTCCAACTCTCATATCCATACATGACTACTGGAAAAACTATATCTTTGACTAGACAGACCTTTGTTGGCAACGTAGTGTCTCTGCTTTATAATACACTGTCTAGGTTGGTCATAACTTTTCATCCAAAGAGCAAGCATCTTTGAATTTCATAGCTGCAGTCACCATCTGAAGTGATTTTGGAGCCCCCAAAATTAAGTCTGTCCTTGTTTCCATTGTTTCTGCATCTATTTGCCATGAAGTGATGGGACCAGATGCCATGATCTTAGCTTTCTGAATGTTGAGTTTTAAGCCAGATTTTTCACTCTCCTCTTTTGCTTTCATGAAGAAGCTCTTTTAATTCTTTTTCTGTTTTCTGGCATAAAGGTGGGGTCATCTGCAATCTGAGGTTATTGATATTTCTCCCGGCAATCTTGATTCCAGCTTGTGCTTCATCCAGTCCATCATTTCTCATGATATACTCTGCTTTTAAGTTAAATAAGCAGAGTGATAATATAAGCCTCGGCTTACCCCTTTCCTGATTTTGAACCAGTCTATTGTTCCATGACCAGTTCTAACTGTTGCTTCTTGACCTGCATACAGATTTCTCAGGAGGTAAGTCAGGTGGTCTGGTATTCCCATCTCTTTAAGAATTTTCCACAGTTTGTTGTGATCCACACAATGAAAGTCTTTGGTGTAATCAATAAAGCAGAAGTAGATGTTTTTCTGGAACTCTCTTGCTTTTTTGATGATCCAACGGATTTTGTCAATTTGATTTCTGGTTCCTCTGCCTTTTCTACATCCAGTTTGAACATCTGGAAGTTCATGGATCACATACTGTTGAAGTCTGGCTTGGAGAATTTTGAGCGCTGCTTTGCTAATGTGTGAGATGAGGGCAATTGTGTGATAGTTTGAGTATTCTTTCTTTGGGATTGGAATGAAAACTGACTTTTTCCAGTTCTATGGCCACTGCTAAGTTTTCCAAATTTGTTGGCATATTGAGTGCAGCACTTTCACAGCATGATCTTTTAGGATTTGAAGTAGCTCAACTGGAATTTCATCACCTCCACTAACTTTGTTCATAGTGATACTTCCTAAGGTTCACTTGACATCACATTCCAGGATGTCTGGTTTTAGATGAGTGATCACTGTCATGGTTATCTACGTCATGAATGTCTTTCTTTGTACAGTTCTTCTGTGTATTGTTGCCACCTCTTCTTAATATCTTCTGCTTCTGTTAGGTCCATACCATTTCTGTCCTTTATTGTGCCCATCTTTGCATGAAATGTTCCCTGGTACCTTTAGTTTTCCTGAAGAGATCTCTAGTCTTTCTCATTCTATTGTTTTCCTCTATTTCCTTGCATTTATCTTTCTTATATCCCCTTCCTATTCTTTGGAACTCTGCATTCAAATCCGTATATCTTTCCTTTTCTCCTTTACGTTTCTCTTCTCTTCTTTTCATGGCTATTAGTAAGCCCTCCTCAGACAACAATTTTGCCTTTTTGCATTTCTTTTTCTTGGGGATTGTCTTGATCACTGCCTCCTTTACAATGTCAGGAACCTCTATCCATATTTCATCAGGCACTCTGTCTATCAGATCTAATCCCTTTAATCTGTCTGTCACTTGCACTGTACAATCATAAGGGAATTGATTTAGGTCACACCTGAATGGACTTTTCATACAGAAGATAGCTGACTCATTTGAAAAGACCCTGATGCTGGGAAAGATTGAAGGTGGGAGGAAAAAGGGACAACAGAGGATGAGATGGTTGGATGGCATCACTGACTCAATGGGCATGATTTTGAGTAAACTTCAGGAGTTAGTGATGGACAGGGAGGCCTGGCATGCTGCATGCAGTCCATGGGGTTGCAAAGAGTTGGACACAACTGAGTGAACAGAACTGGACTGAACTGAGTGTTCTAGTGGTTTTCCCAACTTTCTTCAATTTACATCTGAATTTTACAATAAGGTGTTCATGATCTGAGCCACAATCAGCTTATATTCAGGTATAATTTTCAATTCTGATCAGTTCTGAAAAGATCTGGCAAAAGGAAATGAATTGAGATATATGTGTGTTTTATTCTCCAGACAAGAATACTGGAGTGGCTTGCCAGTGCCCTCCCCAGGGGATCCTCCCAACCCAGGGATCACACCCACATCTCCCATTGCAAGTTGATTCTATACCCTCTGAGTCATCAGGGAAGCCGAAGAATACCGGAGAGTGTAGCCTATCCCTTCTCTAGGGGATCTTCCTGACCCAGTAATAGAACCAGGGTCTCCTGCATTGCAGGTGAATTCTTTACCATGGAAGCTCTTTACTGAGCTACCATGGAAGTCCAGTGACTCAAGAAAACCATCACTGAAACAATTGTGCACTATGACCAAGTGGGATTTATTCCAATAATGCAATTACACTTCAACATTCAAATATCATTCATGTAATTCAGCATATTACAAAATAATATAGAAAAAGGCTTATAGTCATGTCAATAGGAGACAAAATAATTCATCAAGTCAATATATTTCCATGATACAAAATCTGAAAAATCCAGAAATTAAAGCTAGCTATACCTCATAATAGCAGAAAGTTAAGAGGATCAAAAAAGCCTCTTGTTAAAACTCAACATTCAAAAAACTAAGATCAAGGGTCGCTTCATGACAAATAGAAGAAAAAGAGAAAACGGTGACAGATTTTATTTTCTTGGGCTCCAGAATCACTGTGAATGCTGACTGCTGACACAAAATTAGAAAGCACCTGCTCCTTGGAAAAAAAGTTATGACAAGAGACAGCATATTAAAAAGCAGAGATATCATTTTGCCAGGAAGGGTCTATATAGTCAAAGTTATTGTTTTTCCAGTAGTCATGTATGGATATGAAAGTTGGACCATAAAGAAGGCTGAGTGCTGAAAAATTGATGCTTTTGGACTGTGGTGGTAGAAAAGACTGTTGACAGTCTCTTGCACATCAGGAGGATCAAGCTAGTCAATCCTAAAGGAAATCAGTCCTGACTATTCATTAGCAGGACTGATGCTGAAGCTTAAACTCCAATACTTTGGCCACCTGATTTGAACAGCTGACTGATTTCAAAAGACCTTGATGCTAGGAAAGATTGAGGGAAGGAGGAGTAGAGAACAGCAGCATATGAGATGGCTGCATAGCATCACAAATTCAATGAACATGAGTTTGAGAAAACTGTGGAAGATAGTGTCATGCTGAAATCCATGGGGCCACAAAGAGTTGGACATGACTTAGTAACTGAACAACAACAACTAATGAATACAGATAAAAACCCTCCTACACTGTTGGTGGGAATGCAAACTAGTACAGCCACTATGGAGAACAGTGTGGAGATTCCTTAAAAAATTGCAAATAGAACTGCCTTATGACCCAGCAATCCCACTGCTGGGCATACACATGGAGGAAACCAGAATTGAAAGAGACACATGTACCCCAATGTTCATCGCAGCACTGTTTATAATAGCCAGGACATGGAAACAACCTAGATGTCCATCAGCAGATGAATGGATAAGAAAGCTGTGGTACATATACACAATGGATTATTATTCAGCCATTAAAAAGGATACATTTGAATCAGTTCTGATGAGATGGATGAAACTAGAGCCGATTATACAGAGTGAAGTAAGCCAGAAAGAAAAACACCAATACAGTATACTAACACATATATATGGAATTTAGAAAGATGGCAATGATGACCCTGTATGCAAGACAGCAAAAAAGACACAGATGTGTATAGCGGACTTTTGGACTCAGTGGGAGAGGGAGAGGGTGAGATGATTTGGGAGAATGGCATTGAAACATGTATAATATCATGTAAGAATCGAATTGCCAGTCTATGTCCGATGCAGGATATGGCACGCTTGGGGCTGATACGTGGGGATGACCCAGAGAGATGTTGTGGGGAGTGGGGTGGGAGGGCGGTTCATGTTTGGGAATGCATGTACACCTGTGGTGGATTCATGTCAATCTATGCCAAAACCAATACAGAATTGTAAAGTAAAAATTAAAAAAATAAATAAATTAATTAATTTTAAAAAATATATAGTAAAATATTAGTGACTGACATCCCATGCTATATAAAAACAATTGTACACAATGACCCAGTGGAATTTATTCCAACAGGCAATATCACTTCAGCATTCAAATATCATTAATGTTATTGTTCTACCTACTCAATGGACATGAATTTGAGCAAACTCTAGGAGATAGTGAAGGAATAGGGAAGACTGGTGTGCTGCAGCCCATGGGGTCACAAAGAGTTAGACACATCTTAGAGACTAAATAACTACCTGATAAAAGGCATCTACTGGAGAAGGCAATGACACCCCACTCCAGTACTCTTGCCTGGAAAATCCCATGGACAGAGGGGCCTAGTGGGCTACTGTGTATGGGGTCACACAGAGTCAGACACGACTAAAGTGACTTGGCAGCAGCAGCAGCAAAAGGCATCTACAATTAACAAAAAAAAAAAAAAAAAAAAAGCAACTATCAGAAATATTATGTGCCCTATAAAAAATTTGTCACTTTCCTCTTAAGATTGAGAACAAAGCAAAGAAGCCCATTCTCAGATTTCTATTCAATTTCATACTGATTACCCTAATCATTGAAGAAAAATGTAGATAACATGATTGTCTACATAGAAAATCTTGATAGACTGATCAGACAACTAGTAAACTATTAGATGATCTTGATAAGCTTGTAGGACACAAATTCAGGATATAATAAGCAAGTGTTACTTACAATTATTCAATAAATGATGCCCTCAATAGAATTTTTTTCTTATAAACAGAAAATTAACTTCCAAGACTGCCTCAATGTCTTGAAGGAATGAGATGAAAGTAAATATAAAATGGCTTTCTATATAATAAAAAAGTACTTAGATGAACAGCATTATTTGTCAATAATTTCCAAATAGCATTCAGTTACTAGAAATCATAGTTGAAGGCCCTCAAATGTGATCAAATTATTTAACAACCCTAAAAAGGTCAATTTTACTGGCAAGACAAAAGTATAACATGAGATTAAAAAACATTTTATGATAGTTCCAAAAGTAATTCAATACTTAGGGGTAAATAATATCTAAGATGTCTTCATTAAAACCATTTGAAACTGCTGAGAGATATAAAAGAAGACCTAAATAAATGAGATTTGTTGTGCTTATGAAATAGAGGGCTTAATATTTTTGAAATTTTATTTAATCACAAATTGATCTATAAATTATAAAAACTTCCAAAAATAATTCAAGCAAGGCTCTTTTAAAAATTATTGTTTATTATAAAATCAATAAAGAAATACTAATGATACATAAAAGCCAAAAATTTTAAAGAAATGAACAAAGTTGGAGGAAAATACTAATTGATTTTAACACTAAAAGTAAATTCCAGTGCTAGCCAGATGAATGACTGGAAGCAATTTACTTCCAACCTTAAAAACTGATTTAAAAAAAAAAAAAAGAGAGAGAGAAGAAAAAAGGAAGGAAAAAGAAAGAGAAGAAAAAAGAGGGAAGGAAAGAAGGAAGGAAGAAAAAGGAAACAGGAAATACACGTGGCTTCAAATTTTCATTACATCTTATTTAATTTAATGCTTTACTTTTGTTCATGTATTATCTTCTAGACTGTACACACTTTGCGAGAGAGAACCATATTTAATAATCTCCCTATATATACACTTCAGCTCTCCATATTTATGGTTTCTACATCTGCATAATCAACCAACTATGGTTTAAAAATATTCAGAAAAAAATCTTCAGAAATTTCCAAAAGGCAAAACTTGAATTCTCTGTGCACTGGCAACTACTTGCATAGTATTTACTTATATTTGGTGTCATAAGCCATGAAATTAAAAGATGCTTGCTCCTTGGAAAAAAAGCTATAACCAACCTAGACAGCATATTAAAAAGCAGAGACATTACTTTGCAAACAAAGGTCATCTAGTCAAGGCTATGGTTTTTCCAGTAGTCATGTATGGATGTGAGAGTTGGACTGTAAAGAAAGCTGAGTGCCAAAGAATTGATGCTTTTGAACTGTGGTGTTGGAGAAGACTCTTGAGAGTCGCTTGGACTGCAAGGAGATCCAACCAGTCCATCCTAAAGGAAATCAGTCCTGAATATTTATTGGAAGGACTGATGCTGAAGCTGAAACTCCAATACTTTGGCCACCTCATACGAAGAATTGACTCATTGGAAAAGACCCTCATGTTGGGAGGATTGGGGGCAGGAGGAGAAGGGGACGACAGAAGATAAGATGGTTGGATGGCATCACTGACTGGATGGACATGAGTTTGAGTAAACTTTAGGAGTTAGTGATGTACGGGGGGCCCCCCCCCCCCCCGGGGCTGGTGTTTTGCAGTCCATGGGGTTGCAAAGAGTTGGAAATGACTGAGTGACTGAACTGAACTAAGGTGTCATAAGTAATCTAGAGATAATTTAAAGCATATGGAAGAGTGTGTATAAGTTATATGCAAATATTATACCATTTTATGTAAGGGAATGGAGAATTCATCAATTTTGGTATGGGAAGAGATCTGGGACCAATCCGCCTTGGGTTTATATCCAAGGGCTGATTGTACTTTGACATTCAGAAAACCTATAAACTACCAAGTTGAAAGAGAGGTTTAGATCAAGTTGAAAGTGCACTAAACCATTGTTACATAGCTGTATGAAGTAAAGAGACTTATGAAAGAACATGTTTTGAAGTTATTTAGACTTGGATTTTAATTCAGGTCTGCCATTAACATAACTGGTTCTCCTTGTGCAAGTTTGCAACTTTTAATTTTCTCACAAAAAATAGCTATAAAAATGCCTACCTTATTGATCTATTGTAAGGATTCAATGGATTATATAAGCAAATTACTTTGCATAGTAATGGACATACACTATCTGCTCATTATAGGTAAGTTCTCTGATTTCCTCTTCCTAATATCTCCATGTTTTATATAGTGAAAACCATGTTATAAAAAGTGTTTGTACTTTTCTGTACACTACTGCTTCTGCATAGGAATTTGAAAAGCTAGGAGTAGATGAAAAGTCTTAAGGGGCTCCTGAATACATACAGTCATTTCTTTTCTATGCAGTCACTGGTAGTTCTTAGACTCAAGCTCTGCAAATTGCTGCCTTTGAACTCCCCATGGACAGGTTTGATTTAGGAGAAAACCCAGGAGAGAATAAAAAAGAAACACAATCAAAAAGTTTTCTCTTAAGGGAAAAGAAAGTGGACACCCTAGGAATCTGTAGATATAACTCCAAATCCTGAGAAAGATAATTGACTTTTAGGGAACAGATGGTTGCAATCAAATAAATGATCATGTCTTTACACTGAGGCAAATACCATATCATTGGAGATAAGACAAAATATAAGCTTAGTGAGCTGAGAATCAACCAAAGACTCACAGAGAATACATTAACAAACTTTTTCCAATAAGGAGGATTCACTTTGAACTTAACTACTGCCTTTACATTTTTACTACATATAATATTGTCAAGATTTTTCCTTAAAATGAAGACATGTGATACTAGATATGTTGGACAAGGTACAGTGAATATATGGGATTTTTCAGTAGTTACTAATTTTAAGAATTTCTTCTTGTTTTTAACTTTCCCCCCCATATGTACATGTTTCATATATTTTATGGTTGCAGCCCATTTTATTTTTTCTTGAAACATTGTTTTATATATATATATATATATATACATTTAAAATATAATAAGCACTTTTCTCTGAATTTATATAGTGTTTAGTAAATTTGAATTGATATATCATGTATTTTCTAATGTTTATTTTTATTTATTTATTTTATTTGTCTGTGCCAGGTCTTAGTTGCTGCATGTGGAATCTTCGATTTTCACTGTGGCATATGGGATCTTTAGTTGCAGTATGCAAGCTCTTAGTCATGGCACATGGGATCTAGTTCCCTGATGAGAGATCAAACCCAAGCCCCCTGCATTAGAAGTGCAGAGTCTTAGTCACTGGACCATCAGGAAGTCCCGATATAGCACATAACTGAATATTTTTAAGTGCTGATTAAGAGATTACTAGGTGTCTTAGTTCGTGAAGCCTAATATAACAAAATATCATAGACTGATTGGCTTATAAACAATAGAAATTTATTTATCACAGTTCTGAAAGCTAGAAGTTGAAGATTAGGGTGCCAGCATGGTTGCACTCTGATAAATACAACTTCTAAGTTATAAATGGCTGACTTACTGCAGTGTCTTCACATGGTGATAGGGGCTAGGGAGCTAGCTCTGTGAAGTTTCTTTTACAAGACCACTAATGTCGTTTATGAGGGCTCCAGCCTCATGATCTAAGCATCTCTCAGTGGCTTCATCTCCTTCACACTGCACGATAGGATATCAACATATACATTTTGGGGAACACAAATATTTAGACCATAGCACTAGCCTAGGTTCTAAGGTTAATACACACACACACACACACACATACACACAAGATACTATCTGTTTAAAGAAGGAATTATTTTACTCTATCAGAACACAGAGTAGAGACTTTTAAACTAGTTGTATTAATACCAAGGTCTTGATAAGGGATTAGTCAATGCTATGAAAAAGTCTTATCTAAACTGAATTTTAAGATAAGTAAAAACCAAGTTTCACATGTAGAAGTGGGTAGGATGAGGCTATTTAAAATGTAAAGAACAAAGAATCAAATGTATGAATTATCAGAAACCAAAATGAACCCTTGAAAAATGTACTAATAGATGCAAAAAAAAACAAAAACCTCTATTTTGTAAGATAGAGAAAGAAATATACTGGAAAGGTGGCCATATTAAGAGAAAAGCGAAAGAGTCAGAGACTAGATGTCATGAAATGTAAGGATTTTATTCCAAAGAATGAAACTACCAAAATATTTTAAGCAGAGTGTTACCTTGCTAGGCTGCTGCTGCTGCTGCAAGTCACTTCAGTCATGTCCGACTCTGTGTGACCCCGTAGACGGCAGCCCACCAGGCTCCCCCATCCCTGGGATTTCCCAGGCAAGAACACTGGAGTGTGTTGCCATTTCCTTCTCCAATGCATGAAAGTGAAAAGTGAAAGTGAAGACCCTCAGTGACTCTATGGACTGCAGCCTACCAGGCTCCTCTGCCCATAGGATTTTCCAGGCAAGAGTACTGGAGTGGGTTGCCATTGCCTTCTCCGTACCTTGCTATAATTTGCTTCAAAAGATTCTGTTCTGACTGTATTGTTGAAATTCTGTTCTGACTGTATTGATTTCAGAAATTTCAAGAGTCACGGATATAATCTTAGAAAATTTCCATTCATTAATCTGTAATAAAGCTTAGAGCTATGTTTTGGCTCCATCTTGATCCAGTGTGGCATTCAAAGATGTTTTAAAATGGCATACGAAAATAATTACTAAGCAATTACTAATCTTTACAATAGTTTCTGAAAACATGCCAACAGGTTGAATGACAGAATCAAATTTATAGTAGAGAACATAAATCTCTTCTCTCTCTTTCCTCCCTCAATATCTTACTGTTTCTCCATTATTCTTTCAACTATAGACCCAAGCCTCTGAAACATGGTTCCTAAACTCTCTCTAGAAAGATGCCTTAGACCTTTCCTCTCTTTTTAAATCTTATCTCTTAAAATAACTACCTTCTAGCCACTTCTATTAATAATATAATTTAAGCTAGACTTTAAGGCCCAGGGAACTTCTGGCTCTAACTTGATCCATTATCTTGATCTGTAAAATAAAATCTAAGGTTAGATTTGGTAAAACAGGATTAATTCTGTTATGCATTCATTCAACAAAAATCACTAGGCACAGCTCCATGCTGGATGCTGCTAAAATCCAATAACACCATTGTAATCCAGAAAGAGATAATGATAGTAGTAAAATTAAAGTATGAATTCAAGAAACAAACATCTTGTTTATCCATTTATCTACTAATGTGTATTTAGATTGCTTCCATATCTTGATTATTGTGATTAATGCCACAATGAACATAGGGGTGCATATATCTTTTTGAATTAGTATTTTTGTTTTCTTTGGGTAAATATTCAGAAGTGGAAATACTGGATTATATGGTAGTTCTATTTTTAATTTTGAAGTAGCTCCATTATATTTTCCACAGTGGCTACACCAGTTTACATTCCAACCAGCTATGCATGAGGAATCCCTTTTCTTTCCTTCCTTGCAAAGTGAAAGTGAAGTCATTCAGTCGTGTCTGACTCTTTGTGACCCATGGACTGTAGCCCACCAAGCTCCTCCATCCATGGGATTCTCCAGGCAAGAATACTGGAGTGGGTTGCCATTTCCTTCTCCAGGGGATCTTCCTGACCCAGGGATCGAACCCAGGTCTCCCACAATGCAGGCAGACATTTTAACCTCTGCACCACCAGGGAAGCCCTTAAATACAAGAATCCAAGTACTAACATCAAAGATTTCAAGGGAGGAAAGGAAGCCAGGTTGAAAGAAGAAGGGGGAGGAGGCGGGAGAAGGGGGGCAAAAGGGGTGGCCTTTCAGACGTCTCCTGCCACCTACAGATACCCAGGCATTATGGGACTTTTCCCTGGGCCTCCAGAGAAGGGAGAACTGGAACTCGGCCCTACCAGAAATCAGACCAGACCAGAACCAGAACCAGAATTTGAGTTCTCTGCCAAGAGGAGGTGATCAGTCTCCAATCCTCAGCTCAGGCTGAGGTCCCTTTGACCAGATTCCTGTGTCCAGAACTGGGGGACTAGAAAAACAGGGAAGGATAGGAAGGGTTAAGGAGAGGAAAGAGAGTGGGAAGGGGAGAGAGGTCAACAAAGTCTCTTGTTCCTTACCGGTTGGGGCACTCTGGCCAGTTGTCCACATCAGGAGGAGACCAGGGACAAAAGGGTCCCAGTTGTGGCCCCTGGGTCTGGTCCATTGGCAAGCAAGCTGGCCCCTGAGTACCCTGAGTGGTCAGGATGTCAGTCTTATCGAAGAAGAGTCCCCGCCAGAGTCACCATTTGTTGCAGGAAGAGAGACCCCTTTCAGGGCCTGAAACTGGGCTCTTGTCTAACACTCAGAAATGAATTGTCTGAGGAGACACATGTGTTGACAAAGCAAGAGATTTTATTGGGAAAGGGCACCCGGGTGGAGAGCAGTAGGGTAAGGGAACCCAGGAGAACTGCTCTATTCTTATCTTTCTGATGATAACATTTCTGATAAGTGTAAGGTGGTATCTCTTTGTGCTTTTGACTTGCACTTCCCTGATAATTAGCAATGTTAAGCATCTTTTGATGTGTCTGTTAGCTATCTGTATGTCCTCTTTGGAAAAATGGTTATTCAGGTTTTCTGCCTATTTTGTATTTTTTTTAATTAGTTTTTTTGGAATATAATTGATATACAATGTTGTGTTCACTTCTGCTGTACATCAAGGTGAATCAGTTATACATATACAAATGACCACTCTTTCCCTCTGCCCATTTTCAATTGTATTGCTTATTTTTGATAATGAGTAGTATGATTTCTTTATATATTTTAAACAACAATCTATTATCAAATGTTTCATTCATAAATACCTTCCCCCATTTAAAAGGTTGCCTTTTCTTTTAATGATGATTTCCTTTACTGTGCAAAAGCTTTTTAGTTTGAGGTAGTCCAATTTGCTTATTTTTGTTATTGTTGTTCTGCCTGAGGAGACAGATCCAAAACAATATTGCTAAGACAATGTTAAAGAACATATTGCCTATTATTTTTTCTAGGAGTTCTATGGCTTCAGGTATTACATTCAGTCTTTGAATCCGTTTTGAGTTTATTTTTGTATATGGTATAAGAAAATGGTGGTTTCATTCTTTTGCATGTGGCTGTCCATTTTTCTCAACACCAGTTATTGAGGTGGATGTATTTTCCCTATTGTATATCCTTGCCTCCTTTTTTGAAGATTAATGACCATATGTTCATGGATTGATTTGAGGGTTATATGTTCTATTTCATTCATCTCTGTGTCTGTTTTTATGCCAGTACCATGCTGTTTTGATTACTGTGGTCTTGATGTATAGTTTGAAATCAGGGAGTATGATACCGCCAGCTTTGTTCTTTCTCATTATTACTTTGGCTACTTGGGATATTTGGGATTCCACACAAATTTTAAGATTATTTGTTCTAATTCTGTGAAAAATGCCACGAGTATTTTGATAGGGATTTTATTAAATCTTCAGATTGCCTCAGGTAAGATGGATATTTTAACAACATTAATTTTTCCAATTAATGATTATGGTATATCTTTCCATTTATGTTTCAACTGAAATTGTTTTCCTCAATATCTTAATAATTTTTAGCATAAAAGTCTTTACCTCCCTAGAAAAATTTATTCCCAACTATTTTATAACTTTTGATGTAATTGTAAATGAAATTATTTTCTTAATTTATTTTTCTGATAGTTAATTATTAGTAGAAATGCTGCAGATTATATATTTTAAATTTGTAAGCTGCAACTTTACTGAATTCATTTAATTAGTTCTAATAGTTTTTTTTGTTTTTTTTTTTTTTTTTGGTGTTCATAGGGGTTTTATGTATAGTATCATATCATCTGCAAACAGTAATGGTTTTACTTTTTCCTTTCCAATGTGGATACTTTCTCTTTTTTCTTCTCTGATTGCTGTGACTGAGATTTCCAATACTATGTTGAATAAAAGTGGTGAGAGTGGATATCCTTGTCATGTATCATTATAAATTTATCTATGAGAACTGTCTTTGCTGTGTCTCATAAATTTTGGAGTATTGTGTTCCCATTTTCATGTATTTCCAGGTGTCTTTTTTTTTTCTCTTTGATGTCTTCAATAAATACCCCATTGTTTGTTTAGTAGCATATGTTTTGACTCCAAGTGTTTTTGTTTTTTTCTAATTTTTTTTCTGATAGTTGATATCCAATTTTGTACCATTATGGTGAAAAAAAAGATATAATTTCAGTCTTCTTAAATTTGTTGAGATATGTTTTGTGACCTAATATGTGATCCATCCTGGAGAATGTTCCATGTGCACCTAAAAAGAATGTGTATTCTGCTAATTTGAGGAGGAATTTCCAGGATATATTTATTTAATGTAGCAACCTGTTGTTTCCTTTAAGGCTAAAGTTTCCTCAGTGACTTTCTTTCAGGATGCTTTATCTATTCATGTAAATGGAGTGTTAAAGTCCTCTATACCATGATTGTGGGGCCCAGCAGTGCTGTCCCCCCGTTGCCAGAGTCAGGCGTTCCTGGAATGTCTTCTGTGTGAAGTGTACACGTCCTCCTATTGGGGCTGGGCTGGGCTGTGCTTGCTCTGGGCACACTAGTGCACAGGGCTGGCCCCTGGTGCAATTGGCTGTAAGTCCTGGTTTTAACAGTTGTGGGCACTTTATTGTGTGGGGCCAGATCCCATGTAGAGTTAATTTGTGTGCATGTTGTGAGGGACTGCTGGTGCTGATCAAGGGCAGTCATTGCAACTGGCAGAACAGAGGAGCAACTCTGAAGGATCTCTGATTGTGCCACTTCTGCAGGTGAAACTGGGACAAGATGAGAAAACAGGTTAGATGAATAGAGTCAGAAATGGCACCTGCCATCACTGGTAGAAAATGAGCCACAAACAAAAAATAAGAACAACAAAAATGTACTACCTACCAGTTTCTCCATAATCAGAGAAAGTCTTACAAATTCTGAAAGTTAGTCTTTGAATCTCCTTCATGTATTACCCAGGCTCCTTTTAGACTTCTGCCTCTGTTCTAAGACTCAAGGAGAGTGAATTTCGTGTGCACTCTAAAGGTGAATTTTCAGTTTTCTACAAACCTCTAGCCCTCTTGAACATAAGCAATTCTGTTTTTTAAGGTCAGATATTATGTCATTTTCCTGGTACAGGTATGCCTGGCTAAGGAGTCTAATATGGAGTTTGGAGCCCTTCATCCTCTAGGGAAACCTCCAAGGCTATGATACCCCTCCTGCCTATGTATCACAGGACTGGTGGTGTGAGTCCCAGCCAGACTGCATCTCTGTTCCTCTTACTTGTCTTAATGCAGCTTTTCCTTTTTACCTTTAGTTTTGGAAAACCTTTTCTGTTAGTCTTCAGATCCTTCTCAGAGATAGATTCTAAGTAATTATAATTTTGGTGTCTTTAAGGGAGGAGATGGGTCCAGGATCTCTCTACTATACCATTTTATCCCATTTCCACATACACTCTATTCTTCTTGTTTCTTTTATATTAAGCCAGTATCAAACAAACCAAAGACATTGAAAACTCACTAAGCCAATAGCAAATCACAAATATATGGGCCCCTTGCTGTCCATTGTATTATAAGAAAGTGCATAGAAATCTAATATGGATTAACATAAGATATAGTGAAAGTGATCTTGGCCTTGAGCTATTAATGGAAGTGCCCCCACCCCCCATGGCTTAATCAGGGACTGACATCCAATAGTAAGATGGTGTGTCTAATCCTTGGCTCTAACCCTATTCTGTCAGCTCATAGTTGAAGGAGAATAACTTCCATTGTAGTGAAAAAAGGTTTGTGACCTTTATAGTAACAGCTGTAGGTAAGCCAATCGTATTGTTCCTCCTCATCACTTATGGTTGGAGAGGAGGGTCCTTTGATATGTCTATAGTTGACCAAGATTAATTCCTTAATCAGTAAGCTGTAGGTGATGTTCACTGAAATTTGCAAGAGATAGCTTCCTTTCTAAAGCCAGCATTCAGGAGATTATTATTCAATACATTAACCTTTACATCTCTCCCAGATATTGTCACTCTTCTACTCAACAATTTCCTTTGGCTACTTACCTAAGTCAGAATAAAATTCAAAATTCTTACCATGACAATTAAAATCTGAGATAATTCAGCCCCATTACTTATTTCCCTCATGTTATTTTCTATCATTCTCCTTTTATCACTTCACTGTGACCACACTGGTCTCCCCTCCCTTCTTCATATATGACTTTGCATGGGCATTTTCAGTTTCATTACACTTCTCTTTATCATCACAAATTTGGAGATTATTGTTTTCCAAAACTGTGGAATATCCTTTTAAATTTTGTCATTCTAGTGGATATGTAGTGGTATTTCATTGTCTTTTAATTGTAATATCTCCATAACTAATAATGTTAAGGATATTTTCAAATACTTACTACCTGAGTATTTTAATTTTTAAATGTCACACAAATATTTTATCAATTTAAAAACTGGTTTGTCTTATACTTGAACTGTGAAACATATATATATATATATATGATATATATATATATATATACATCATATATTCTGTATTCTGGATTGTGGTGGCCAGTGCAGCAGGTAGGGATCGAAAGTGGTCAATGCTCAGTTTGGGAAAAAGAAATTAAAGACAGAATTAAAGTTTTAAAGATGGGACCAGGTGACTCAAGACCTCTTGGATCAAGAGCCCTGTTCCTCGGAGCCACATCACTTTTATTTAATGTCTTGGCAAGCAGAAAGTATCTGTTGTGCTAAGGTAAAGTCAGCTTCCTGTGTCCCTGGTCACGTCTCTCAGTTTATTGATTACTTTAAACTATCTTTGTTATTTTCTTGTACAAGGGGTATCACCTGGCTGGAGGCTATAGACCTGCATATGCCTTGGAAAAACATCTTAGTGTGTGCACAAGCAGCATTCTGAACTTGTGCTGACCCAGTATCCCAAGGTCCACACTATATTTTTCCTTAGCTTAGCAGGGCTTGAACACCCCAACTAATCAACCTGATGTACTTTCATTTGGGGTTATGTTGTATTGCTATATTTTGCCTTTATTCTTTTCCCATGGTGATTTTCACATAGCTTAGCCAGAACGACAGGTGGCTATTATATTAACCCCTGCATATCCCCTTTTCTGTTTTTGTAGCAGAAGGTATGTTGATCTTGCAACATCTTTCTTCATTAGTTTTCAGAGGGTTTTGTGCGTGTATCTGAGGACTAAACAGAAGATTATAGTGAAATGCAAAACAGAGTTAGTGTTCCAGTGAGACCACCTCTGATGTCTTTGATCCACTCGAGAGGACTCAGTGAGTTAAGGCCCTCTGCTATTCCTTGAAGTGTATCTGTACCTGGTAATAGTCCAAGAGAAGCATGCTGCATGCCAATGATTTTTTGCTTGTAGCTTTTTAATATCTAGAGTAAGATTGTCAGCTGCAAGGCCCTGCAAGTTCCATTTAACTTTTTCCCAGGAGTGTTCAGATTGATTATATTCCTGTGGGGTCACGCAAAAATAATAATGTTCCAGTCACAATTTAAATGTATTTGGAACTTAAGATTTTGTACTTCTTCTCCTAAGAGTAGTACTGCATTTCCTAAATCCACCAACCTGATGTTAATCTCCTCATCTATATGAAATCTAGATGACTGAGCGAGTGCACTGAAGAAGAATTGGCATTTTATGCCACTCCTGCACAAAGGCGGTTGTTTGTACCATCTGATGGAGAGCTATTCCCACCACTGCTGCCGTGGTTGTGATGGCAATAATGCCCATTATGGTGGCAATAAGGAGCCAAATGAAACAATTGGATCTTTTCAAAATAGTATTTAGTACTGTGAGCAAAGTATGCATGTCAGAGGAGCGTTCCCAACGCCTATTTTGAGTTACTGGCAGCCACTTCCTAAATGTCTACACAAAATCACATAGAAATACTGCTGCTCTGCTAAGTCACTTCAGTCGTGTCTAACTCTGTGTGACCCTATAGATGTCAGCCCACCAGGCTCCCCCATCCCTGGGATTCTCCAGGCAAGAACACTGGAGTGGGTTGCCATTTCCTTCTCCAATGCATGAAAGTGAAAAGTGAAAGTGAAGTCGCTCAGTCGTGTCCGACTCTTCGTGACTCCATGGACTGCAGCCCACCAGGCTCCTCCGTCCATGGGATTTTCCAGGCAAGAGTACTGGAGTGGGAATAGTTAAGAGTTAAATAATGAACTGTTCAAGAAGGTATATAGTTTGCAATCCTGGAAGGTCAGGTTCCTTTCAGTTTGATTAATAGTTGTAGTGCCAATCATAATCACATATGGATCCCTAACACAATCTTGAGTATAAAATGTCCAATTTGTTGATGTATAGCATGAAAAAGGAGAAAAGGAAAAATATAAGCATCTGAATGCAGAGTTCCAAAGAATAGCAAGAAGAGATAAGAAATCTTTCCTCAGCGATCAATGCAAAGAAATAGAGGAAAACAACAGAATGGGAAAGACTAGAGATCTCTTCAAGAAAATGAGAGCTACCAAGGGAACATTTCATGCAAAGATGGGCTCGATAAAGGACAGAAATGGTCTGGACCTAACAGAAGCAGAAGATATTAAGAAGAGGTGGCAAGAATACACAGAAGAACTGTACAGAAAAGATCTTCACAATCAAGATAATCACGATGGTATGATCACTCACCTAGAGTCAGACATCCTGGAATACAAAGTCAAGAGGGCCTTAGAAAGCATCACTATGAAAAAAGCTAGTGGAGGTGATGGAATTCCAGAGCTATTTCAAATCCTGAAAGATGATGCTGTGAAAGTGCTGCACTCAGTATCCCAGCAAATTTGGAAAACTCAGCAGTGGCCACAGGACTGGAAAAGGTGAGTTTTCACTCCAATCCCAAAGAAAGGCAATGCCAAAGAATGCTCAAACTACCACACAACTGCACTCATCTCACATGCTAGTAAAGTAATGCTCAAAATTCTCCAAGCCAGGCTTCAGCAATACGTGAACTGTGAACTTCCAGATGTTCATGCTGGTTTTAGAAAAGGCAGGGGAACCAGAGATCAAATTGCCAATGTCCACTGGATCATGGAAAAAGCAAAAGAGTTCCAGAAAAACATCTATTTCTGCTTTATTGACTATGCTAAAGCCTTTGACTGTGTGTATCAAAATAAACTGTAGAAAATTCTGAGAGAGATGGGAATACCAGACCACCTGACCTGCCTCTTGAGAAACCTATGTGCAGGTCAGGAAGGAACTGTTAAAACTGGACATGGAACAACAGACTGGTTCCAAATAGGAAAAGGAGTACGTCAAGGTTGTATATTGTCACCCTGATTATTTAACTTACATGCAGAGTACATCATGAGAAACACTGGGCTGGAAGAAGCACAAACTGGAATCAAGATTGCTGGGAAAAATACCAATCACCTCAGATATGCAGATGACACCACCCTTATGGAAGAAAGTGAAGAGGATCTAAAAAGCCTCTTGATGAAAGTGAAAGAGGAGAGTGAAAAAGTTTGGCCTACAGCTCAACATTCAGAAAACTAAGATCATAGTATCTGGTCCCACCACTTCATGGCAAATAGATGGGGAAACAGTGGAAACAGTGTCAGACTTTATTTTGGGGGGCTCCAAAATCACTGCAGATGGTGACTGCAGCCATGAAATTAAAAGACACTTACTCCTTGGAAGGAAAGTTATGACCAGCCTAGATAGCATATTGAAAACCCGAGACATTACTTTGCCAGCAAAGGTCCATCTAGTCAAGGCTATGGTTTTTCCAGTAGTCATGTATGGATGTGAGAGTTGGACTCTGAGGAAAGTTAAGCGCAGAAGAATTGGTGCTTTTGAACTGTGGTGTTGGAGAAGACTCTTGAGAGTCCCTTGGACTGCAAGGAGATCCAACCAGTCCATTCTACAGAAGATCAGTCCTGTGTGTTCTTTGGAAGGAATGATGCTAAAGCTGAAACTCCAGTACTTTGGTTACCCCATGTGAAGAGTTGACTCATTGGCAAAGACTCTGATGCTGAGAGGGATTGGGGGCAGGAAGAAAAGGGGACGACAGAGGATGAGATGGCTGGATGGCATCACCGACTCGATGGATGTGAGTTTGAGTTAACACCAAGAGTTGGTGATGGACAGGGAAGCCTAGTGTGCTGCAATTCATGGCGTTGCAAAGAGTTGGACATGACTGAGCGACTGAGTTGAGCTGAATGACAAAGTATAGTTCACGGAATGAGAATAATTTCCATCCCAAATTTGATGTTTCTTCAGACTTATGTCCAGCTTTCATAATTCTGTTTGAGCCCGACCTAATCAAGCTGTGGCTGTGGTGGAGACATGCCACTGTCATGCCAGATAATGGAATATTCTGATTGTGCAGTAATAGCGTGATTGTATACAGACACATGCTAATGCAACTTCTTATAATGTTTGCAGAATGAGTTATGGTGTGAGCAATTAAAGACTGCATACCCCTTAGGGGACCAGTCCTAGACAATTCCATAGGAATTTTAAGTAAGATCACCCCTCCAATCCTGCAACAATTATCCCAGTGTATTTGATCTTGTTGAACAGCCCATATGGGTCTCCTCTCACATAAGGGTCTATCCAGCTTGGTTAGATTAATTTGATCAGTCTCTTGATATCCAAAGCTCAATCAGAAAGTAAATGTAGCTGAGCCTTACTGTGATTTCTGTTCAACGAATTTATAGAAAGCCAAGTCTTCTCTGATAGATTAAGACAGCTATGGCCAGCACCCAGGCAAACAGGCCAAGTATCAAAACGCAAAGTACTATTAAATGGGGTCCCCTGTTCCTTTTTTGGAGAAGGCGATGGCACCCCACTCCAGTACTCTTGCCTGGAAAATCCCATGGATGGAGGAGCCTGGTAAGCTGCAGTCCATGGGGTTGCTAACAGTCAGGCATGACTGAGCGACTCCACTTTCGCTTTTCACTTTTATGCATTGGAGAAGGAAATGGCAACCCACTCCAGTATTCTTGCCTGGAGAATCCCAGTGACAGAGGAGCCTAGCGGGCTGCCATCTACGGAGTCACACAGAGTTGGACACGACTGAAGTGACTTAGTAGTAGTAGTAGTAGTTGTTCCTTTTTATGAATGGACAAAAGCTTGTCTTCTGGATCAGGGATCCCAGGGGAGTCATTAACATAAACAGGGATAGATCCTTCACCCCAATTAACAGGCCTTAGCAACAGGGGATTAGGTACATAGGCCCAATAGGTATATTTCTTTGCTTCTGCCGAAGCAAGGGGTATACTAACTGTGATAGTTATCAGGGCAAACATATCCATGGTCAGGTTGCCTGGAGTCACTGGTTGTTGCTGCTCAGTTTTACTCTATGAGCTGGAATCCACACAGGTTCTAGACCTTCTCCTGGGGAGATACAAGCAAATCCTCTTCCCCATGTAATTAACTTCCCTGGTGACCAAGCATTTGTTACTGGATCTTGCCACCAAATCACAGGCTTACTTGTATTTGTGGGTATAGCCCGAAAATGCTGCTCAGCTGCAGTTTCCATAGTTTGTGCCAAAATATTCAAAAAATTGAGAGTAAATAAAGCTTTATTCAATATTGTTTATTGTCCTAGGGCATCTCCCCCTTTTTGTTTTTGTATCATATGTTTAAGTGATTGATTAGTCCTCTCCAATATGGCCTGTTCTTGTGGATTATAGGGAATGTCAGTAGAATGTTCTATAGACCAAATTTTAAGAAACTGTTGGAATGCTCTACTGGTATAAGCAGGGCCATTATCAGTTTTTATAGATTTTGGTAATTTTATAATAGCAAAACAAGCATATAAATGTCTTTGTACAGATTCTGTAGTCTCACTAGAGTGAGCAGTGACCCATATAAATTGAGAGACTATATTAATAGTCACATATACATAAAAGAGCTTACCAAAGGAAGATATATGAGTTACATCCATTATAACTATGGATTTTATATGGAACTGTATACCATCATCATCAGTGGCTCAGTCAAACATTTGATAATGTAAGGGACAACATGTCTTGAAACAGGCAATATAAAAAACAATATAGTTAGCAGTAATAATAAAATCCTAAGTAATAACTTAAGTCAAGAACTTTTATTTGGTATGGTCCAGTGACATCTTTAAGTTACCTGACTTCGTTTGTTAAATGACTATTGCTTGTTGTTTATTTCCTGGTTGTAGATCCTGGAGCATCTGATCTTTATGTAAAGACTGGTTACTGAGATAAGCTTTAGAAACAAACTTAGGGTGTCTTTTTTCATTTAACTTAATGAAGCCTCTTAGCAATGTAACATAACCACAAGGAACTATCTTAGAAGTGAGTCTTAGTAAATACAGACCTTAATTAACAAAGCTAGAACTTAATATTCAGTGAAACATAATGTATACCATAGGCCTGACAACAGTTGGGTGACTTTTTCTTTTAGAGCTCCCCAGTAGACTCTGAGATTTTTCTGTATGTCTGGTGAAGGTCTTTTTTACCTTGAGGTGGGTATTCAGAACCCAAACGTCTCTAATTTCTCAAGGAATGAGGCAGAGTGAAAAGAAAAATGTTTTAATTTTACCCACAGATGTAAACCACTGAATTGTTTTAAACCATCAGTGACTTGAAGAGAAGAGCTTTTTTATATCGGAAAACAAAGATTAGAACCCAGTATTATGTCGGACAAAAAGTCATGAAAATTGTAGTCATATTTAGCTGTCTGTTCAATCCCATGCAATTGATCCCTTTGTTTTGTGGTCCTTGCCTGACCACCGAGGACATCAGTAAAAACGATAGTCTCCAAGATGTTTGTGAAGTTTTTTGCCAATGGCTGTATGACCTGTCTAGCAAAGTGGGTGTCCTGATCACTGGAGATTGTAGAAAACACATTTTTTTTCTTTTTATTGTGAAATATTAACCCTATAGCCAGGAAAGGCTTTTTCCTATCAAATAAAGGTGAGGTTTGTCAGGGAGCCAGGAAAAGCCAAGCCACCATCTTGGACCTCCCATAGCCCTGACTGTTTGGTTTATAGCCATTATTTATCCATTTTAAATTTTCTGATGAGGGGTTAATTTTGTAGAAGCAGAATGAACTTTGTCTATGTGCATCATAGTCTCCATAGATCATTGTGAAATAACATTCATTTTATCAAAGTAACAAATTATTTTAAAAGCAAGTATGAATCACTTAAAGACAAAGAAATTTATGTAGGCTGTTATCAAAAGCCATATTCCAAGAAGACAGGAAGAGAAAACCAAATTTCAGATTGATTCCAGTTTATATTTATTTTGAAATAATAGTTATTTACTTAGTCAAAGTAATGATAAAACTTAAAAGGCAGATTGTCTTAAGAAACTTGTATCGTGTGCAAAACTTTTTTTTTTCATTTGTCATAAATCCTTTTTTACATTTTCTGTAGTTATCACTTCATTTATCTATTTAGAGAATAGCTACCTGTACGTTTAGATTTTTTTTTTCTTTTTTTCTTTTCTTCAGTTCCGTTCAGTTCAGTTCAGTCACTCAGTCATGTCTGACTCTTTGCAACCCCATGAATCGCAGCACGCCAGGCCTCCCTATCCATCACCAACTCCCGGAGTTCACTCAAACTCACGTCCATCGAGTCAGTGATGCCATCCAGCCATCTCATCTTCTGTCGTCCCCTTTTCCTCCTGCCCTCAGTCCCTCCCAGCATCAGAGTCTTTTCCAATGAGTCAGCTCTTCGCATGGGGTAACAAAAGTACTGGAGTTTCAGCTTTAGCATCATTCCTTCCAAAGAACACCAGGGCTGATCTCCTTCAGAATGGACTGCTTGAATCTCCTTGCAGTCCAAGGGACTCTCAAGAATCTTCTCCGATACCACAGTTCAAAAGCATCAATTCTGTTCTTAACAGACTATAATTTCATTTGTATATCTTTTTTTATTAAAAACATAAATCTTATTTTCCTTAAACAACCATGAACTGTCTTGTATATTAGCATTTTATAGATGGTTGAACATAAATCCAGTTTTAATTTTAAAAAAAAATTTTGCTTTTTATTTTTTTTTAACTAGAGAACATCTCAGGATGGCACCAAACATATTGATTCATAGTCCAAAATCTCTTTAATTTTTCTGTAAGAGGAAGTCGGTGTTCAGTAATTAACGTTCAAAATTTTATTTTATTTTATTTGGAAATAACCTAGCTTTTAATAAACTTTTATCATTTAGTTTAGTACAACCTCAGAAATTTAAGTTACCCCAATCGTTAGAGATTATTTTAGATAGACATTACTAAAATATAATTATTTTCAATAGAGTTTATCTAAAAGTTTTCAACTCATTTATATATACTTATATATACCACCCTTATGGCAGAAAGTGAAGAGGAACTAAAAAGCCTCTTGATGAAAGTGAAAGTGGAGAATGAAAAGGTTGGCCTAAAGCTCAACATTCAGAAAATGAAGATCATGGCATCCGGTCCCATCACTTCATGGGAAATAGGTGGGGAAACAGTGGAAACAGTGTCAGACTTTATTTTTTGGGGGGCTCCAAAATCACTGCAGATGGTGTCTGCAGCCATGAAATTAAAAGACGCTTACTCCTTGGAAGAAAAGTTATGACCAACCTAGATAGTATATTCAAAAGCAGAGACATTACTTTGCCAACAAAGGTCCATCTACTCAAGGCTATGGTTTTTCCTGTGGTCATGTATGAATGTGAGAGTTGGACTGTGAAGAATGCTGAGCGCTGAAGAATTGATGGTTTTGAACTGGTGGTTCATTGATGGTATTGGAGAAGACTCTTGAGAGTTCCTTGGACTGCAAGGAGATCCAACCAGTCCATTCTGAAGGAGATCAGCCCTGGGATTTCTTTGGAAGGAATGATGCTGAAGCTGAAACTCCAGTACTTTGGCCACCTCATTCGAAGAGTTGACTCATTGGAAAAAACTCTGATGCTGGGAGGGATTGGGGGCAGGAGGAGAAGGGGATGACAGAGGGTGAGATGGCTGGATGGCATCACTGACTCAATGGACGTGAGTCTGAGTGAACTCCAGGAGTTGGTGATGGACAGGGAGGCCTGGCGTGTTGCGATTCATGGGGTTGCAAAGAGTTGGACATGACTGAATGACTGAACTGGACTGAACTGAATATATATAAAGTTACTTTTTTGTTATTGATAAATTTAGTTTACATTAAACCTAGGCACAATAAAAGTATCAAGCAATGTTGATGACTTAAGATGTGTCTTAATTAGATTGACAACAATCATTAATGTTAGATATTTAATATTGAATATTTTTCAGTTCACGTGAACCTGAATTTAAATAGAGCTCATTTATAAATGAACCTCATATTATCTAAAAACAAAAACACACACTGAGACACAGATAAAGTTAGACAGACATGCAGACAGAGATCTTATAGTTTTCTACTTAAAATTTAAAATATCTCTTTCCCCTTATTTTTTATTCTTGCTTTGAGTCCACCAATTTGTTCATGGCTGGAGTCTCAGATGGAGTGGGCTGTGTATCCTAAGGATATGATAAGTTTTAACTTCAGGTTTTTTCCCAGACGTTGTTTTGTCTCAAACATTGTTTCTTCTCAGCAGAATTGGAGCTTCAAAAAAGTATTTTAACAAGTCAACTTTTTCCTAATTGTACATGCAAGAAGAACCAGTTTTGCAATATCAAAAATGATTTTATTTAACCAGTTTTCTCTGGAGTCTAAAGAATATCATGGCCATTCAGTGTCAAAAATGTCATCTCTCTTTTTTGTAGTCATAGTTTCACAGTTAAAAATTAAACCACAGATAGTTCAAATTGGCTCTGATGACAGGGTTAGTCTGACTAACATATTTCTCAGCAGGGATTGTCTCTCTGGGGAGGTGAGGTCTTTTCTTAAAGTAGAAAAGCCTGTCCTTTTACCTCTATTTTCTCTCAGGCTCTTATGCAGTACCGCCTCACCTGTTTTATACCCTAAACTTTCATAAGCACTCGATCTTGAATTTTTTCCCAATTTCCATTGCCTATCAATTGATCTAAAGAGATGAGGATCTGTCCTACTTGGTTATAAGCCACCATAATCAAAAAGGAACCCTCAGCTAGCCCCTGAACTATTCCCAAGGTAAAGAATTATGGAGAGTAAATTATGGAGAGTTTACTACATAATTTTGAACTGCTTGCTTAAGTTCCTTTAGTATTTTGAAGGGAATCTGTTTGCAACCTCATGCTCTAATTCACATTAATGAGGTCTCCTTTATGTACAGTTGGGAAGGTCTCCTGGAGGAGGAAATGGCAACCCACTCCAGTATTTTTGCCTAGAGAATCCCATGGACAGAGGAGCCTGGCGGTCACGGTCCATGGGGGTCACAAAAAGTTGGACACGACTGAGCAACTGATACTTCATACACTCCATTAGGATTATTAGGATCTGTCCCAGGAGCTGTTTGTTCATTGTATTGTCACTGGAAATGTCATAGTCATAGTCTTCAAGTCACCCTCCCATCGAGCCCACCAAATATCTTTCCGGAGGTTTGACAGAATTGCCTTCTCTTGTAATGAAGGAAAAGCTTGAGTTGCTCCAGCAGTTAAGACAGGAGGGGGAGGAAGAGGTGGCAGAGGAAATTCTGCTTCCCTAAACAGAGGCACAGAAGGAATTACAGATTTAAGAGCCTCCTGCCTTTTTTGCTCTATCCTCTCAGGCTCTGCATATTCACATTCTCCCTTTGATGAGATTTCACATCCTAACTCCCTTCTGAGATTTCTGGGGTCTGAAGAGGTTCTAAAATGGATTTTATCAGTGCCCAAGTTGACCAGATAGATGCAGGCATGGGCATTCCCTTACAAAGAAGTTTCTCTAATCCACTACATCAGTCAGTTCAATTGCTCAGTCATATCCAATTCTATGCAACCCCATGGACTGCAGCACATTAGGGCTCCCTGTCCCTCACCAACTACTGGAGTTTACTCAAACTCGTGTCCATTGACTCAGTGATGCCATCCAACCATCTCATCCTCTGTTTCCCCTTTTCCTCCCACATTCAATCTTTTCCAGCATCAGGGTCTTTACAAATGAATCAGTTCTTCTCATCAGATGGCCAAATTATTGGAGTTTTAGCTCATAACAGTCCTTTGAATGAACATTCAGGACTGATTTCCTTTAGGATGGACTGGTTTGATCCCCTGCAGTCCAAGGGACTCTCAAGAGTCTTCAACACCACAGTTTAAAAGCATCAATTCTTCAGCACTCAGCTTTCTTTATAGTACAACTCTCACAGCCATACATGACTACTGGAAAAAACATAGCTTTGACTAGATGACCTTTGCTGGCAAAGTAATGTCTCTGCTTTTTAATATGCTGTCTAGGTTAGCCATAGCTTTTTTTTTTTTTTTTCAAAGAAGCAAGCATCTTTTAATTTCATGGTTGGTATCACCATGTGCAGTGAATTTGGAGCCCCCAAAAAGAAAGACTGTCCCCCTTTCCATCATTTCCCCATCTATTTTCAATGAAGTGATGGGACCAGATACAGTGATCTTAGTTTTCTGAATGTTAAGTTTTAAGCCAACTTTTTCACTCTCCTCTTTCTCCTTCATCAAAAAACTCTTTTTTTTCGGGGGGGGGGGGTATTTTTTTTTTAATTTATTTTTTTTAATTGAAGGTTAATTACTTTACAATATTGTATTGGTAAGCTCTTTAGTTTGTTCTCTTTCTGGCATAAGGATGGTGTGAACCGCATATTTGTGGTTATTGATATTTCACCCGGCAATCTTGATTCCAGCTGTGCTTCATCCAGTACAGCGTTTCTCATGATGTACTCTGCATATAAGTTAAATAAGCAGGATGATAATACACAGCCTTTGATATACTCCTTTCCTGTTTTGGAACCAGTCTGTTGTTCCATGTCCAGGTCTAACTGTTGCTTCTTGACCTGCATACAGATTTCTCAGGAGGCAGGTCAGGTGGTATAGTATCCCCATTACTTGAAGAATTTTCCACAGTTTGTGGTGATCCACACAGTCAAAGGTTTTGGCATAGTCAATATAGCAGAAGTGGATGTTTCTCTGAAAATCTCTTGCTTTTTTGATGATCCAACGGATGTTGTCAATTCCTCTACCTTTTCTAAATCCAGCTTGAACACCTGAAAGTTCACAGTTTACGTACTGCTGAAGCCTGGCTTGGAGAATTTTGAGCAATACTTTGTTAGTGTGTGAGATGAGTGCAATTGTGCAGTAGTTTGGACATTTTTGGCATTGAGTTTCTTTGGTATTGGAATGAAAACTGACTTTTTTACAGTCCTGATGCCATTGCTGAGTTTTCCAAATTTGCTGGCATATTGAGTGCAGCACTTTCACAGCATCATCTTTCAGGATTTGAAACAGCTCAACTGGAATTTCATCATTTACACTAGCTTTGTTCCTAGTGATGCTTCCTAAGGCCTACTTGACTTCGTGTTCCAGGATGTCTGGCTCTAGGTGAGTGATCACACTATTGTGATTATCTCGGTCATGAAGGTCTTTTTTGTATAATTCTTCTGTGTATTCTTCCCACCTCTTCTTAGTTACATTCTGCTTCTGTTATTCCATACCATTTCTTTCCTCCTATTGTGTCCATTTTTCATGAAATGTTTCCTTGGTATCTCTAACTTTCTTGAAGAGATCTCTTCACATTCTATTGTTTTCCTCTATTTCTTTGCATTGATCACTGAGGAAGGCTTTCTCATCTCTCCTTGCTCTTCTTTGGAACTGTGCATTCATATGGGTATATCTTTCATTTTCTCCTTTGCCTTTCACTTTCTTCTTTTCATAGCTATTTGTAAGGCCTCCTCAAAAAACCACTTTGCCTTTTTCATTTCATTTTCTTGGGGATGGTCTTGATTACTACCTCCTGTACAATGTCATGAACGTCTTTCCATAGTTCTTCAGGCACTCTGTCTATCAGATCTAATCCCTTGAATCTCTTTGTCACTACCACTGTATAATCTCAAGGGATTTTATTCAGGCCATACCTGAATGGTCTAGTGGTTTTCCCTAGTTTCTTCAATTTAAGTCTGAATTTGTCAAAAAGGAGTTCATGATCTGAGCCACAGTGAGCTCCTGGTCTTGTTTTTGCTGACTGTATAGAGCTTCTCTATCTTTGGCTGCAAAGAATATAATCAATCTGACTTTGGTATTGACCATCTGGTGATGTCCATGTGTAGAGTCTTCTCTTGTGTTGTTGGAAGAGGGTGTTTGCTATGACCAGTGCATTCTCTTGGAAAAACTCTATTAGCCTTTGCCCTGTTTCATTCTGTTCTCCAAAGCCAAATATTCCCATTACTCTAGGTATCTCTTCACTTCCTACTTTTGCATTCCAGTCCTCTATAATGAAAGGGATATCTTTTTTGGTTGTTAGTTCTAGAAGGTCTTATAGGTCTTCATAGAACTGTTCAACTTCAGCTTCTTCAGCAAAGACTTGGTCTGGATATAGACTTGGATTACTGTGATATTGAATAGTTTGCTTTGGAAATGAATAGAGATCATTTTGTCGTTTTTGAGATTGCATTCAAGTATCACATTTCGGGCTCTTTTTTTTTACTATGATGGCTACACCATTTCTTCTAAGGGATCCCTGCCCACAGTAGTAGATATAATGGTCATCTGAGTTAAATTCACCCATTCCAGTCCATTTTAGTTTGCTGATTCCTAGAATGGCAACATTCACTCTTGCCATCTCTTGTTTGACCACTTCCAATTTGCCTTGATTCATGGACTTGACATTCCAGGTTCCTATGCAATATTGCTCTTTACAGCATCAGACTTTACTTCCATCACCAGTCACATCCACAACTAGGTGTTGTTTCTACCTTGGCTCCATCTCTTCCTTCTTTCTGGAGTTATTTCTCCATTGATCACCCATAGCATATTGGGCACCTACCCACCGGGGGAGATCATCTTTCAGGTCCTATCTTTTTGCCTTTTCATGCTATTGATAGGTTTCTCAATGCAAGAATACTGAAGTGGTTTGCCATTCCCTTCTCCAGTGGACCACGTTTTGTCAGAAATCTCCACCATGACCTGTCTATCTTGGGGGGCCCTACATGTCATGGCTCATAGTTTCATTAAGTTAGACAAGGCTGTCATCCATGTGATCAGATTGGTTAGTTTCTATGACTGTGGTTCTCTTTGATTGTGGAATTCACTGTCTACCTTCTCTCATCTTCCTAAATCTAAAGTACTGAGAGACAAGAACCACGAACAATCTTTCTCAATGGTTTGTAAAAGCTCCAAAAGCTGGCCCTCATTTGTTTTTGTTCCAGCTACTTTCAAAAACCACCTTAAGAGGCATACATATGGCTGATATTGTTCTGACCTTTCTGAATTTCCCATACTTAACCCCAGTTTCAGTGTCTGAGAGAGTAGTACTTACAGCAAAGGGGGATTTTCAGAGGCCTCACTCCACTCTTCTCCAGGACCTTGTGCCAATATTTCAGCTTCAGATTCACCGTTTCCCTTGAAATTTCAACTTCTGTTTCCTTCTTGGTGATCCTTCACTTTTGAGCCCCACATTGGGTGCCACTTGCTGCAGCCAGCACAGAAGATAGGAATAGAAAGTGGTCAACACACAATTTGGGGGAAAATAAACTAAAGACAGAATTAAAGTTTTAAAGATGGGACCGGGGGACTCAAGGCCTCTTGGATCAAGAGCCCTGCTGTTTGGAGCCACATCACTTTTATTTAGTGTCTTGGCAAACAGAAAGTATCTGTTGTGCTATGGTGAAGTCAGCCCCCTGTGTCCCCAGTCATCTCTCCCATTTTATTGATTACTTTAAACTATCTTTGTTATTTCTGTCTTGCTGGAGGCCATAGACCTGCATATCCCTGGGAAAAAATCTTGGTGTGTGTGCAAGCATCATTCCGAACTCTCACTGACCTGGTGTTCCAAGGTCCACACTATGTTTTTCCTTGGCTTAGCAGGGCATGATGACCCCACCTAATCAACCCGATGTACTTTTATTTGGGTTATGCTGTATTGCTGTAGTTTGCTTTTATTCTTTTCCCGTGGTGATTTTCTCATGGCTTAGTGAGAGCAACAGGTGGCTATTATATTAATAGTCTTGCACTGGGTATGTCTTTTGTCTGATATATGATTTTTTATATGTTCTCCCTATTTGTGGATTGAATTTTCTCATTTGTAACTGTGTTCTAAAAAGTACATTTTTTTTTCATTTTGAAGAAGTTCAGTTTATTGAATTTTTTCCTTGTATAAGATGTGATTTTTGAAGCCTATGTAATAAATCTTGGCTGAAGCATAAATTCCCTAAGGTTTTCTCCTATATTTTATTCTAGAAATTTTGTAAACTTAACAGCTGTGTTCAGGACTTTTGACAATAATTTTTGTATTAGGTTAAAATTAGGAGTCAATGATCATTATTTATTTTGTGGCCTATTAATATCCAATAGCAACTACACAATGTATTGAAACATTATTATTATTATTATTATTATTATTATTATTATTACCATTTAGTTCTCTGGGACCTCTGTCAAAAATTAAATAATTTGTGTGGTTCTTTTTCTGGACTCTGTATTCTGTATCACTTATCTGTGTATTCATTTGTATGCAAATTCCAAACTTGCTTGATTATAGTAACCTTAAAAGAATCTTGAATTCAGGTAGTCATAGTGTTCTACATTTTTTTTTTTCCTTTTCAAATTTGATTTTGGCTATTTTAGGTCTTTTGAATTTACATACTAATTTTTATTTGAGCCTATTTATTTCTACCAAAAGCAATCTGAGATTTTTATTGTCATTACATTACATCTGTAGTTCATTTGTGGCAAGAATAGACACCTCTATCATATAGGGTTTTCAAATTAATGACTAGGGTATGTCTATCTCTCCACTTATTTTTTATTCTTTAATCTCTTTCTACAATGCTTTAAAGATTTCAGCGTGTAGATCATGTGCATATTTGACAAATATATTTTTATTATTTTGTATTTTTTATGCTATTATAACTGATGTTTCATATTTTAAATTTACATTTTTGTTTTCCAGCACATAGAAATCCAACTGATTTTTGTATATTAACCTTACATTCTGCAAATTTTCAATATTTAAGTGTTAATTATAGTAGTTTTTTTAGATTCTTTAAGATTTTCTACAGAGAGGATAATATCATCTGTGAAAAATAGTTTTTAAATTTTTTCTTTCCAATTTCTATAGACTTGAGTATTGTGAATAGCATATTTGTATTGACCTGGTTAACATCGTTGGGTACATAAATGGATCTTCAACTTGGGTCTGTAATTTTTTAATGAAATTTTATTATCACATGCAGAGCAGGAAAACTCACTTCTGAACCCTGTAAGGATATATATTTCTACATGTCCTGTTGCCATAAGTCCATGTACATGGGAAAATTTAGAGAATATTTGGAAAGACAGTGTTCCAAAAGCATTTGAGTTTCTGGATCAATCTAATTCCACACTCTGGCTACTCTTATCATTTCAGTACAGAAGACAATATATTCCTCCCTCCTTTTCAGTTTTTGCTCAACATGGTTTAATTTGGTTTTAAATCATTTGCAAGTGAAATGAGCTTGAATAATACAATAAAAATGAATTGTGAGAATATAACATTTGTACAAGCAATAGGAATGCCAAAAATAGCTGAGAAGAGGGCAAATGGAAACTCCCTAATTGATAGCCCTAAAGGTAACTGCATATTCAGATGTGGGCAACAGTCACCCATTATAAGGGATTTTGTTCTGGGTGAAGTTAAATATAAATGTTCCATATAAGTCTAATTATTAAGAAATTAGAAAACTAATACAAATGTAGAAATCAAGACTATGCAGTTCAGTAAAAGAATAATATAGCAGAAACTCTGTCAAGACATATCAAAAATGACAAACATATGTGCACAAAAACACTCAGTTAAAAATCATAACAGGATAGATTTTGCTTTGTAAGGCAGTTCTACAACAAAACATTTTTTCCTAATCAATGATGAAACAATGAGTTTTTCAGGCAAAAAGAATTTACTATAAAGAAATCAAATTCTGTTTTCCAGTTCCACATGTAAGGAACTTAGAAGTTTCCACTCTGTTTTAACACAAAGTAAAAAGTGGAACAGACTGAAAAATCAATAATTCTTGGATCCATGACACGTGGGCATAAGGGTAAACCATGGCAGCCAAGGCTGGAAAGACAAACAGGTGGATACAGGGAGTCATAGCTTACTGCAGTGGAGACTCATGAGTGGAAATCACCACAGAAACCAAGGCTAGGGTAGGAAAATTTAAACTATATTAGATGAATTTATGGACAGTGTGAACAGTTAGTCTGAAAGTCAAAAACTCCAAGGGTACCTAGTCAAGTAGAGACCACACCATATTGTGAGATTTTCCTTCAGGAGCCCAACCAGTTTCCCATAGTAAAAATTAGAGGAAAATGCCCTCAGAATTCTACTTAAGGCAGAGAAGGAAAAGGAATTTTGAAATGTGCCATAGCACTCCATTCTTATAATAACTAGTTAACTAGGTTATTGTAAAAAGTATTTTCAGAGCATACTTGATATGAAAGTCACTCAGTAGTGTCTGACTCTTTGTGATCCCATGTATTATATAGGCCATGAAATTCTTCAGGCCAGGATACTTGAGTGGGTAACTGATATTAGTTCGGTTCACTCGCTCAATGTGTCTGACTCATTGCAACCCCATGGACTGCAGCACGCCAGGCTTCCCTGTCCATCACCAACTCGGGGAGTTTGCTCAAACTCATGTCCATCACATCAATGATGCCATCCAACCATCTCATCTGCTGTTATCCCCTTCCCCTCCCATCTTCAATCCTTCCCAGCATCAGGGTGTTTTCCAATGAGTCGGTTCTTCATATCAGTACTGGAGTTTCAACTTCAGCATCAGTTCAGCTTCCAATGAATATTCAAGACTGATTTCCTTTAAGGTTGACTGTTTGGATTTCCTGGCAGTCCAAGGGACTCTCAAGAGTCTTCTCCAACACCACAGTTCAAAAGCATCAATTTTTTGGCACTCAGCTTTCTTTATAGTCCAACTCTCACATCCATACATGACTACTGGAAAGCCATAGCTTTGAATAGATGGACCTTTCTTGGTAAAGTAATATCTCTGCTTTTTAACATGCTGTGTAGGTTGGTCATGGCCTTTCTTTCAAGGAGTAAGCGTCTTTTAATTTCATGGCTATAGTCACCACCTGCAGTGATTTTGGAACCGCAAAATATAAATTCTGTCACTCTTTCTGTTGTTTCCCCATTGATATAGGTGAAAGAAAATGAATCCAGCTCATGGTAGCTATCCTTTCTCACTCAAGAGAGGAGAAACACTTGGGAAGTTTATCATCTAGAGATGTAGGTTCACCTAAAGACAGACTTAGATCATAGGATCCTAGAACACTTTCTTTCCCCCTACACCTTCCTTTGTTGTTGTTTGTTGTTTGTGGGTTCAGGAGCCCCAGGGTATATGGGATCTTAGTTCCCTGACAAAGGATCAAGCCCATGTCCCCTGTATTGCAAGGCAGATTCTTAACCACTGGACCATCAGGAAAGTCTCCTTTGTAATTTTTTCTTATACCCAGACATAACAAGTTGAAAAAAATTGCAGTAATTAGAACTTCAGTAATGTGGTAGTAAGGTGTAGTGTTAGTCATTCAGTCATGTTCAGCTATTTGCAATCCCATGGACTGTAGCCTGCCAGGCTCCTCTGACCATGGAATTCTGCAGGCAAAAATACTGGCGTGGGTAACCCTTCCCTTTCTTAGGGGATCAAACTCAGATATTCTGCATGGCAGACAGATTCCTTACCATCTGAGGCACCAGGGAAGTTCAAACCAGCCAATCTTAAAGGAAATCAACAAAGATAGAAAAACACAAACCTATAGAATATATATAACACCAAGAATAAACCCTAAGAAAAATTAGGTACTTTATGCAAAATTATGATGTGCCAATATAGGTTCATCAGTTATATGAAATGTACCACTCTGATGAGAAAGGCTGTATCTCTTTGAGGGGAGGGGATTTATGGGAAATCTTTGTATCTTCCTCCTAATTTTGTTGTGAACTTGCTTCCCGCTAAATAAAGTCTATAGAAACATAATTGAAAGCAGAATATTTTGCTAGTCTAATAAATATATACCAAACAGTTGTTAATGGATTAGAGCCTAAATTTACCAGGTACAGATAATTTTAGAAAATAATATAATTAACTTCCAAGTGGTATCTAATATAAGTAGCATAATAACTGTGCAGGCAATATAAGACTTTGTACTTTAATTTTCTCAATTTATTTGATGAAGATAACAGAACTTATAATACAACACAAGAGAGCCCATTTAGAGAACATAAACTTTTTTTCCCCAAAGTTTTACCACTCTTTGAGGGAGCAACTTTCTATATTTGGTTCCATTTTCACTGCATCTGATAGAATTCTTTGCAAGTTTATGTTTTGACTATTTTGACTGCTCTGCATCTTGGTTTTTGGTATTCATAGTTGCTTTTCCTTGTTTTCATATTTCTTAGTTTAGAATTTTGGTAAGAAATAAAAGTACACCACTAAACTTCAATTGTTTATTTTTAAACTTTCTGGCTTGTCAAAACATGGAATTGGGAAAACTCATAGATCATTGAGATTATAAAGAAGGTAGGAAGTAATAATTAATTTCCCTGGCATCTGCTTAGTTCCCATTTCAACAGTTGGTGTTGCAGTTGTCCTGATTTAACTTCAAATTATCTAAGGAGAGGAACTTACTAACGTTTTAGATGATCCATTTTATTTTTAAATAGCTCCAATCATAAGAAAGAAAGGGAAGAGAAAATTTATGTATGTGAAGCAGTTAGCCTTTTCATTTGTAGGTTTATGTAATTTATTTTGGGGAGCGTAGGTAAGTGTGTTTAGAGTATTCGAGTTTGGATCTGAGTTAATAACCTATTAAAAACCATATATTGCTTTTGAGTTATATTTTATGATTGTACTTTTTACATTTATGAATTTGAAGGCAGAGTTCTGTGCCCTAAGTGCCCCATGAAAGCAGGTCTGAAGAAATCTGAGGAAAAGGGAAAGGATGCCCTGAACACATCAGTTGGCTCTAAAGAACCACTGTTAATTTTTTTATTCTTTTAATGTCTAACTAATTAAATATTTTAAAAATATTTATTCTTTTAATATATAAATAAATCATTTCTGATTTTGACCGAATTGATATTATAGAGATAACCTTGGAAATATTATTCTTAATTCTCACTGTAATGTGAGAATATTAACATTGTTTGTGACAGGATTAGTAAAGAATATTAACAGTTGTCAACGTTCTGTATGTTGTTAAATTGTAAGAAACTTCTATTTAAAATGAAAAATTAAAGACAAGTCATTCATTATGCAAACTAACAGTAACAATAGTACTTCATATATATTCATGGATAGTAGCCACTCTATTATGGTTCAGTTTTCCTCTCAGCCAGCTTTCATCCTAACATTTTGTTTTAAAATGGAGCAACATGTTTTTCATTTCATTTTTTTCTTGCGTGAACAATTTCAAGGCAGCCAGTCTATAATTATTCATTCACAAACAATAGCTAATTGATTTTTGTAATTTTCTACTCTATCATCTACCTGCAGAGAAAACTAATCACGCATCAAGAAATTATGTGCTCACTTTTGGTAGAGCATAGCCTTTATTTTACCTTTAAAAATGATTAGAATTTTGGTTTGGGAGTTGAACTCTACATAAGTTTGTTTGCATTAGGCTAAGATGGCTGGATGGCATCACCGACTCGATGGACCTGAGTTTGAATGAATTCTGGGAGTTGGTGATGGACAGGGAGGCCTCAGGTCAGGTCAGGTCAGTTGCTCAGTCGTGTCCGACTCTTTGTGACCCCCATGAATCGTAGCACGCCAGGCCTCCCTGTCCATCACCAACTCCCGGAGTTCACTCAGACTCACATCCATCGAGTCAGTGATGCCATCCAGCCATCTCATCCTCGGTCGTCCCCTTCTCCTCCTGCCCCCAATCCCTCCCAGCATCAGAGTCTTTTCCAATGAGTCAGCTCTTCACACAGGTGGCCAAAGTACTGGAGTTTCAGCTTTAGCATCATTCCTTCCTAAGAGCACCCAGGACTGATCTCCTTTAGAATGGACTGGTTGGATCTCCTTACAGTCCAAGGGACTCTCAAGAGTCTTCTCCGATACCACAGTTCAAAAGCATCAATTCTTCGGTGCTCAGCCTTCTACACAGTCCAACTCTCATATCCATACATGACCGCAGGAAAAACCATAGCCTTGACTAGATGGACCTTTGTTGGCAAAGTAATGTCTCTGTTTTTGAATATGCTATCTAGGTTGGTGATAACTTTTCTTCCAAGGAGTAAGTGTCTTTTAATTTCATGGCTGCTGTCACCATCTGCAGTGATTTTGGAGCACAAAAAATAAAGTCTGACACTGTTTCCACTCTTTCCCCATCTATTTCCCATGAAATGATGGGACTGGGAGGCCTGGCGTGATGCAATTCGTGAGGTCGCAAAGAGTCAGACAGGACTGAGAGACTGAACTGAACTGAAGGTGCTCATAAAGGAAGGAAAATTTAATGCAGCACAGCTCCAGGTCTTGAAGTAAAGCAAAATAGGATTCACACAATCAATATAAAATGTTAAAAGATAAATTTTGTTAAAAGACAAGGTAATATGAATTGATTTTTGTAGAGCATTTCTGTCAATTGTTATTTTATACCATTTGAAGATAAAAAGACTGAGTAGGCATTTCCCGGGGATAACTGACAAAGCTACCAATATATACATATATGTGTGTATGTGTGTGTGTGTGTATACACACTACTGAGGCTGAAGGGGAATTGGAGAAATTTATTCTCAACAATCGAAACATTATAGAGTGTCTTTTGTGCTTTGGGTGCATTAAGCTTCCCAATAGTGAAGCCAATAGCTACATGTGGTTATTTAAACTATAATTAAAATAAAATGAATTCAGTTGCTCGGTTGCTATAGCTACATCATAAAGATTCACTAACCACCTGAGGCTAGCGGCTATACTAACAATGGACACAGAAAACATTTCCATTGTCTTAGAGGTTCAGTTGGGCAATCCAAAGAGCAGACCTACAACTGGTGATGTCCAACAGTTGGTAATATGGCTTTAAAAGTGAGGGGTGGGATTTTGTATAGAATTAAGGATTTTATGGTTCCACAGGCAGGTGGAGCTATGAAATGTGTTTGACTGCTAATAAGAAAGCTAAGGTACAACCCTTTCAAAACATCTACCACTACGGGCAGAACCAGAAGATTGGACAATAAAGCAGAATGTTCAGTGACAGGGGAAGATTCAAATTTGCCCATGTTATCAAGGTCTTGAGTAATTGGACTTTCAGGATCATTCTGGCAAAATGCATTTTCAAAAATTTGTGCAATGTGCCCTCTCACACAGAAGAGCAGAGACATCCTCATAGCAGCCAGATTCTTAAAAGTACTCTTTTCAGGTACTATCACTGCCCAAAGTTTTGGAAAGTTTGCATCTCTTTAGGGTCTGCAGCAAATTGGGGTTCCATGCATGTGAGATTCTCTTTCTTTCTATTTAAATAAAATACTTTTGGCAAATCTTCCTTTTGGAAAATTTTGAAGAAGTTTTTGTATAATCTCTGAGAGAGTTTTAACTATAAATGCAAATAAATATTTTTAAAAGAAATCTATTTCATAGCATCATTTGCTAGTTCAAAGGCCCTAGAAACTGAGTTAGCATATGCTGTCTGTGGGTCATTTTGTTTTATAATTAGTCTAAAGATATTTATGTCTTTCTTCCCCTCCCTCAGATTTTAGGACAGTCACATTTTCAGCATTGCTCAAGAATGACACATTAGAAGTTTCTTTTCATAGTCTCAGTGGTTCTTGATATTGTCAGGCTTTTAAAATTTTATATACCTTATTGGTGTGGAATGGGATATTATTTTAATTTGCATTTTCCTTAATATTAGAAAGTTTGAACATCTTCTTACATATTAATCATTCAGTTTCTTCTATGAATTCTCCCATTCTCTAGTGAGTTCTCTTTCTTTTCCTCATTTTCAATAAGAATGCATATATTTATTTCAATTCTTTATATACTCCCTTGATTATTTGTGTTTGAAAAATTATTTCTTTTACTGTGGCTTGTTCATTAACATATTTATAGTGTCATTCAATGTAAGCAAATTTTAATGTAGTCAAATTTATTAAACTTTACTTTTTAGCTTGTACATTTTGTTCCTGTATAAATCTTATCCTACCCAAGGCTAATCAGACATATTCTCTGACATTTTTCCTAAGTGAGGTAAAATATGTTTATTTATATATTTATGCTAAATTGAGTTGATATTGTTTCTGTAGGAGGTATTTTTTTAAAAGAATAACTAGTTGCTCAAAAGCAATTACTGAAGAGTTTATTATATTATTATGCTTGTGTCATATACTATATCTAATTTCCATACATGGGTGGTTCTGAATAGGCCTTCTTGCTCTGTTTCATTGATCATTTTCCCCTGTGTCTTAATTACTGTTTTTTGGTGTTAGAACTTCATATTTGATGAGCAAAGTACTTCTGTTCCTTCTTCAAAATATCAATTTTGTTGCTGGCTCAGGAAGTTAGTTGGCATATTTCTGAATCCAACAATCTCTTTTATTGATTATCACTTTCAACATCTCATCTATCTTTGTGGCAGGTATTTGGCATCAAATCCTGAATTAACTGTTCAGTCTTGACCTTGGGAAAAGCTTGAGTGTCTCAATGTTGCTCTCCTCCCTATGTATGTTCCTATGTGTGGTCATGAAGTGGTTACATAGAACACATATGTTGCTCCCACTATATGCTTGAAATGGAAACTTGCATAAGGTTGGTAACTACCAAAAGGAATGAATCACTGAAAACTGTGTAGACAACCCAAATGTCTTAAGCATATCTGTATTACTTCTGGTATCATTGCAACTACAGTATCAATAGTTTACTCTTGATAAAGTCAACCATTCTGACATACTTCCCTCTGTATGGCAGTCTCTAGGTTTATCCATGATTGATACTATGTATAAAATAGATAACTGATGAGAACCTACTGTATAGCTCGGGGAAGTCTACTCAATGCTCTGTGGTGACCTAAATGGAAGGACATCCAAAGAAGAGGGGAAGCCTTCTTATATATATATGTACACAGGTATACACACACACACATATATACATATGTATATATATGTAGCTGATACGCTTTGATATACAGTAGAAACTAACACAACATTGTAAAGCAACTATACTCTAATAGAAAAAAGATTAAAGGACATTTAGCTAGAACATTATAATAGGTTCATTGTTGGTGTCCCCCTACCCGCCAACCCATAACTTGAAATCTAGTTCCCAGTATGATGTTATTTGGAAGTGGCGGCTTTGGGAGATGATTAGGTCATGAGAATAGAGCCCTCATATATAGCATTGAGGCCCTTATAAAAGAGACCCCAGAGAGATCCCTCACCTCTGCTGCTACCTGAGGACACAGCAAGAAGACGGACATCTGTGAGCCAGGAAGCAGATTGTCATTGGAGGCTGACTTTGCCAGTGACTTGATCTTGAACTTTCTAGCCTCCAAAACTGTGAAAAATCAATTTTAAGCCATCAGTCTGTGGTACTATGACAGACATGAGTAGCCCCATTGAGTCATAAGAATAGAAAATTCAAAATTGAAAATGCAAATCTACAGCCAATGAGAATATCTCACTGTCTCTATGATTGGCTACTATATGACTAACATGCTTGAAAGAAATAGGAAAGAACATCAGTGACTTTTGTTACATTAATTACAAAATAGAACATCTGATTGATGTAATAATCGAGTTGAATTTTCCTGTAATATTGTATCAATGCTCTCTTCATGCTCCTTTGTTTACTGCCCAATAAATAGTAGACTGTAAGGATAGGGGATCAGTTCAGTTCAGTTCAGTCACTCAGTCGTGTCCGACTCTTTGCCACCCCATGAATCACAGCACGCTAAGCCTCCCTGTCCATCACCAGCTCCTGGAGTTCACTCAAACTCATGTCCATCGAGTTGGTGATGCAATCTAGCCATCTCATCCTCTGTCATGCCCTTCTCCTCCTGTCCCCAATCCCTCCCAGCATCAGAGTCTTTTCCAATGAGTCAGCTTTTCGCATGAGGTGGCCAAAGTACTGGAGTTTCAGCTTCAGCATCAGTCCTTCCAATAAACACCCAGGACTGATCTCCTTTAGGACGGACTGGTTGGATCTCCTTGCAGTCCAAGAGACTCTCAAGAGTCTTCTCCAACACCACAGTTCAAAAGCATCAATTCTTTGGTGCTCAGCTTTCTTTGTAGTCCAACTCTCACATCCATACATAACCACTGGAAAAACCATAGCCTTGACTAGACAGACCTTTGTTGGCAAAGTAATGTCTCTGCTTTTCAATATGCTGTCTAGGTTGGTCATAACTTTCCTCCCAAGGAGTAAGCATCTTTTAATTTCATGGCTGTAATCACCATCTGCAGTGATTTTGGAGCCCCCCAAAATAAAGTCTGACACTGTTTCTACTGTTTCCCCATCTATTTCCCATGGGATAGGTAAAGTTTATACTAATTATAGAGGAAAACATTCACTTCCTTTCCTTCTTGCCACCTATGTTTATCAGTCACTTCGTTGTCATCTTTTTCCCAATTTATATTTTAAATATCAGGGTTCTTCAAAGCTTGGTTAGAGCCCATCTCCTTTTTATCAATTTCTTTATGACTTATTCTCTGTCTCTAGCAAACTCTTATTAAATTCTTATTCATTCAGTTCAGTGTCTCCACTCAGCTTCAGAGTTACTATCCATATCTTGATTTAACTAGGAAAGGTCTTGCCTCTCCAGTTTAGCATTTGTTTTGTTTATTTTTTTGTAGTAGTTTGTAATGACACATTATTAATTATAGTGCCATTGAAGTGAGCTACTTTTATTTCAAAGACTGTATTTTCAGCTCTGACATAGTCTTATCCTAAGAGTGTGAAATACTCATCAAGAAAAAGAGTTTGCTTTTTCTTTTCTCTCTTTCTGTCTTTAGAAATAGAAATAATGGCCAGCATGGGAATGTGACATAACAAATATTAATACAACAAAACAGAGATCCACTAAGGGATGTCCTTGAATACATGAGATGGAATGAAGTGGAGTGGACAATTGGGAAGAGTGGCTTATGAATGAAGATCAAAATATTTAATGTGTGTGTATTTGCATGTTCTATGAACTCTGTTGAAACTCTATGAGTGTCTATGGGCTTCTTATCATGAATAAGTCTTAAATGTATAAAATGAATTCTAGGATTTTAAAAAGCCTAGGATTATAAAGCAATTATAATTAAATGTTTTCATCAAAATATTTTGCAATGATAATATATGCTTATTATGTATGTATTATATAATACAGATAAAGTAATCTTAAACTTACTATTTTAAAGGCATATAAATGTGAAGATTACTTTTTCCTTGGTTTAAATGATACCTGAACAACTGTACTGATAGCAATAGGTATAAAAGACATAATTCTCTTCATCCCTTTGGGCAGCTATAGCAAAATACCATGGACTAGGTGCCTGGAAAATCCCATGGACGGAGGAGCCTGGTAGGCTGCAGTCCATGGGGTCGTGAAGAGTCGGACATGACTGAGAGACTTCACTTTCACTTTCATGCACTGGAGAAGGAAATGGCACCCCACTCCAGTGTTCTTGCCTGGAGAATCTCAGGGATAGGGAAGCCTGGTGGGCTGCCATCTATGGGGTTGCACAAAGTCAGATATGACTGAAGCGACTTCGCAACAGCAGGTAGTTTATAAACAAAGGAAATTTATTCCTTACAGTTCAGGAGACAGGAAAGTTCAGGATACTTGCACCACTTAAAATACAATATGAAAACATTGGAGATAATGTTGTAGTATCTTATGGTATAAACCCTGAATGTTGTTGGTTTGGGGGGTTGTTTTTTTCTGTTTTGTTTGTGTGTGTGCATGTTACAAAGCAAGTACATAACATAAGTGCAAGTACATATGTATGCAAGTACATAACATAACTTTGATTACAGGGGCATGCACTTCAAGAAGGCTGTCCTGAATAAATAATTTTTGAGTTACAGAAAGAGCCAGGCCGCCTCGCACTGAAGCTCTTTTGCTTTAGAGATCTTGGTTGACCTCAATAACTGACAATTTGGCCCACTTGTTTTTTCCCTTCTCTTGGTTTAAATGCCCCCTATGATGTTTTAAATTTACCAATAAACAGTAAGTCCCATAAATCCAAGGTGCCCACCCACAGCCCCCCAAAAAGCCTATGTACACTCTATCCCTTCATAACTTTGCTGTGCAGCCCAAGGTGTGATATGAAATTTCCAGGTCTTGTAAGTAGTAAACTTTTATATTCCAAAGTTTCCTGATGGTTATTGCTAAAGGATGTCTTGCAGTCATAATAACCACAGGTCAAGTCCAACCAGGACATAGGCTGAGAACATGTGTGCATGATAAATAAGTTGCTTCAGTCATGTCAGGCTCTTTGTGAACTTATGAACAGTAGTCCACAAGTTTCCTCTGTCCATGGGATTCTCCAGCCAAGAATACTGGAGTGGATAGACATTTCCTTCTCCAGAGGACCTTCCTGACCCAGGGATTCAACCCAGGTCTCCTGAATTGCAGGTGCATTCTTTACCATCTGAGCTACCAGGGAAGCCTGAGAACAGCACAAAACAAATCTGCTAATATTGTATAACCATATTTTTCTTGCCTGTATTTATAATTTAATTTATAATTTTTGTTATTGAAAACAAAAATATAGGTTAGTTTGCTCCCCCCAGTTTTATAAACTGTAGGAATTCTATCCACTGACATCAGGATCCCAGGCTAAAATTACTTTGGACAGAGGAATGAATTCATAGTACATTCAGAGCAATAAGAAGGGAATCTGAATAGATTGTATAGATATCCATGTTTGTAGATGCACAAATGAAAGTTTTCATTCTATTTTTTAAGTTTTCTCAGTTGAAAAGAAAACAAAGTCCTCAAGATTGAAGATGTGTAGTAGGTGTTAGAAGTAGGAAGATAGAAGAAAAACCGTGGATAGATATTTCAGGTCTTCAAGAGTAAATAAACCAGGGAAACAGGATTAAGTACTCAATTCATGTTAGTATCATGAATTCAAAGTGGAACCAGTCAGCATTTTTATATATTTATCTGCATCTATGTTTAGGACATCATCATATATACCCAAGGCAGGTGGGAATTCAGATGTAATCAGTGTTACGATTCTGCTAAGGGAATACAGTGAGTTTGCAAACAAGTGATGTCTATCTCAAGTGATTATAATATAAATATAATTATAAGAAGAACATATAATAAATTTCATACTGATACATAATTATGTGTGTGTTGTGTTCAATTGGTCCCACTCTATGAGACCCCAAGGACTACAGCTCACCAGGCTCCTCTGTCCATGGGATTATCCCGGCAAGAATACTGGAGTGGGTTGCCATTTCCTACTTTAGGATATAATTATAGGATTATGTAGAACACACGATGTTACATGATATTGCCTTAGTTCATTCTGGTCGCTATAACAAAATATTATAGACAGTGTGGTTTTTGAACAACAGAAATTCATTTCTCATGGATCTAGAGGCTAAAAAGTCCAACATCAAGGCATCGAGGAGCTGGCATATTTGGTGTTTGGTATTTGGAGAATCTCTTTCCTGGTTCACAGATAGTCTTTTTTCTGTAGTGCTACATAGAGGAGGGGTAAGGAATCTTTGTGGGGTCTATTTTATAAGGTCAATAGTCCCATTCAAGAGGGTTTTGTTCTCATGACTTCATCACCCCCCAAAGGCCCCATCTCCAAAAGTCATTACACTGGGTATTAGATTTCAACATATGAATTTGGGGATCTAAACATTCAGTCTGTAGCAGAGAGATAATGGGTATTATACAATTTAGTGGAATATAATACATTATATGGGCTTCCCAGGTAGCACTAGTAGTAAAGAACCTACCTGCCAATGCAGGAGAGGTAAGTGACATGGGTTCAATCCCTGGGTCAGGAAGATTCCTTGCAGAAGGAAATGGCAACCCATTTCAGTATTCTTGCCTGGTGAATCCCACGGAGGGAGGAGGCTGGTGGGCAATAGTCCATTGGGTCGCAAAGAGTCGAATATGACTGAAGCAACAGTATGCATGCTGTACATAATACAATGCATAAAATGATAATATATAATCATGGTATAGTGATCATGTGGATGCTCTGGACATGATAAACTAGTGTACTGTTGACCAGCTGAATTTTTTCTTTGCCACCTGTTGCTTTACAGTGATGAAGTAACATGATGGGCTGTGAGATTTTGTAGCTTTCCCACTTGAAAGAAGCAAAGATGCTGATAAACTTCTAAGCAGCATGGCTAAATATGTTATTAGGCTACTTCTTTATCATTTTACAGTCATTTTAACAGTTATTTTTATGAACTTTACTGATATATGAAACCATCAGTTCAGTTCAGTCGCTCAGTCATGTCCAGCTCTTTTCGATCCCCGTGGACAGCAGCACTCCAGGCTTCCATCACCAACTCCTGGCAATTGCTCAAACTCATGTCCATCAAGTCAGTGATGCCATCCAACCATCTCATCTTCTGTCATCCTCTTCTCCTCCTGCCTTCAGTCTTTCAGGGTCTTTTCCAGTGAGTCAGTTCTTCACATGAGGTGGCCAAAATATTGGAGCTTCAGCTTCAGCATCAGTCCTTCCAGTGAATATTCAGGACTGATTTCCTTTAGGATGGACTGGTTGGATCTTCTTACAGTCCAAGGGACTCTCAAGAGTCTTCTCCAACACCACAGTTCAAAAGCATGAATTCTTTGGCACTCAGCTTTCTTCACAGTCCAACTCTCACATCCATACATGACTACTGGAAAAACCATAGCCTTGACTAGATGGACCTTTGTTGGCAAGTGATATCTCTGCTTTTGAATATGCTATCTAGGTTGGTCATAACTTTCCTTCCAAGGAGTAAGCATCTTTTAATTTCATGGCTGCAGTCACCATCTGCAGTGATTTTGGAGCCCAAAAAATAAAGTCTGACAGTTTCCACTGTTTCTCCATCTATTTTCCATGAAATGATAGGACTGGTTACCATGATTTTAGTTTCTTGAATGTTGAGTTTTAAGCCAGCTTTTTCACTCTCCCTTTCCACTTTCATCAAGAGGCTCTTTAGTTCTTCTTTGCTTTCTGCCATGTGGAACCATAGACACACTGAATTTTACTTCAGAAATAATAGGGCTTCCCTGGTGGTTCAGATGGTAAAGAATTTGCCTGCAATTCAAGAGCCCTAGATTCAATCCCTGGATTGGGAAGATACCCGGGGAAGGGAAAGACAACCCACTCCAGTATTCTTGCTTGACAAATTCCAAGAACAGAGGAATCTGGCAGACTACAGTCCATGGGGTCCCAAAGAGTTGGACACAACTGCATGACTAACACTTTCACTTTCATCCCACAATGTAGAAAAAAGTATTTTCTTTATCTCTAGCTTCTCTTTCCCCATTGTATTTTATATTTGTTAAAATACAAAATTTAGAAAAAAAATTTCCCCCAATTTTTCTATCTCTTTTTTCTCCCCATTTATGCAAATTTCTTTAACTTCCAAATTCAAAATAGTCAGGAAGATGCATCTGAAGGTTTTATAATTCCTGGTTATCTACATGTATGTTACAGTAATCTTTCATTAAGCAAAATCATCATTTTGTTTTCAACTTGTTTTTAGTCAAACTTTTAAAAGAAAATTTGAAGATGTAAGGTCTAATTTAAAATTTACGCTAATTGAATACACATGCAAATAATCATATGAATCTTAAATTGAACTATACATTCTATAGCATACTGAAACCTCTTAATAATCCTGTGCTTATTTAGTAAATATATGAAAATTGGTAGTTTTAGAAATATTTAAAAACTACTCTTCAAATCAGAGAAGGCAATGGCATCCCACTCCAGTACTCTTGCCTGGAAAATCCCATGGGCAGAAGAGCCTGGTGGGCTGCAGTCCATGGGGTCGCTAAGAGTAGGGCACGACTGAGCGACTTCACTTTCACTTTTCACTTTCATGCACTGGAGAAGGAAATGGCAACCCACTCCAGTATTCTTGCCTGGAGAATCCCAGGGACAGGGAGCCTGGTGGGCTGCTGTCTATGGGGTCACACAGACTCGGACACAATTAAAGCGACTTAGCAGCAGCAGCAGCACTCTTAAAATATGTTACACTAATGTGAAAATGACACTTTCTGGTACCATACCATTACATTATAATTATCTTACATTTTCTCTAATATGAAGAGGCTTACACTATCAAGCTAAATGTTATGAGTTGAAACAAAAGAAAAAGAACATGTACAGTTTTTGAGGAAGATCATAGTGGTTGAAACTAGTATCTTCCAATTTTTTTTTTTTTTTAGTTTTTATTTTCACAGTGACAGTTTAAAAAGTGGGTAGGTATGTGGGATAAATTTCAGAGTAACTAATTTAAATCCCACATGGATGAATTAATGGTATGCTTCTATTTATATAATTAGATTAAATATTGAATTTGTACACAGAGGCCATCAGCCATCATTTTAAGTCAGAGAAATTGCACTTCACCAAACAGAACAGGCCACTTTTATAGCAAAATCTATTATATTTAATTCTATTGGCTTTAGCATACTTTAAGGAAATTCACCAAATATAATAATATTTTAAACTAGAAAATCATATGTAAAATAACTTTATAAGTCTTAAATTATTCAGTATTGCACACATGTTCTAGGTAATTACATTACCCTCCTAATTAACATCTAGTCTTAATTTAATTGGTGTGTTTGCTTCTTGTTAAAGTTCATTTGTTATTTTTTTAAAATATATTTACTGGGAACACATAATATGTCAGACTGTATTAAGCACTCATGGAAATTATATTTCAGTAAGGGAGTAAAAAATAATAAGGTAAGCAAAAAAGGAATACAGTATTGCCCATTGTGAACAGTCCTAGAAGACAGAAGCAGTAACAGGGTCTGAAAACACTGGAGAGCTTAACCTGATTACAAAACTTAGAGAATACAGGTTAAAGGTTGAAGAATGTGGAAGACAGAGAGATCTGTATCCCTTAGATCAAGTAGGTTTTTAAATTTTATCCTGAATAGTTTGAACTCATTAAAATGTCTGAGAGTTGTGGCAATAATATACTGGTGAAATTTAAAGCCACTGAATATGATGAAAGCAACAACTGGACCCAAATCCTGCTCAACTACTTAGGAGGTGGATTGAATCCACAGTAATATTGCACTGAGACCGGAAAGAAATGTGTTCATTTCAGGGCAAGAAAACTATCTTGGTCTCTGATGTACAAAATCATGAAAAAAAAAAAAAATGAGGTACACAAAGAAGCAATAAAACCAATTGATTAGACACCTAAGGAAAGCCCAGATATGGAATTGTGAAATAACTGAGAAATGCCTTCAAATTTCTGGAGGAAAAGGTAGACAATTTGCAAAAATAAAATAAAGAAATTTAACTCAAAAGAAAGTAGTGTCTCTTTCAGTTCTGGTTTCCTCGGTGTGTATGCCCAGCAGTGGGATTGCTGGGTCATAAGGCAGTTTTATTTGCAATTTTTTAAGGAATCTCCACACTGTTCTCCATAGTGTTTGTATGGCAAAATCAATAGAGTATTGTAAAGTAAATAAAGTAAAAATAAAAATTAAAAAAAAAGAAAGTAGTGGAGACAATCTGAAATAAAAGAAATAGTCTACATAGTTGGAAGGAAGAGAAACAAAGAGAAAAATCAAAGTACACACTGGAAAAAATAGAAAATAACAAGACGTTTATACAACACTGGAAAAAATAGAAAATAACAAGACGTTTATACAACTGTATTCATCATTACACTAAACTATTTTCATCCATGAACTAAAGTACTTAGTGGTCCAAATGCTCCAGTTAAAAAGTAGAAGTTGTTGAATTAAATTAAAATAAAACTTAATTGGATGCTATCTATAAGAAACTCACATTAAATGTGAAAGCACAGGGAAGTTAATGTAAAGAGACAAACATTTAAAAAAACTGGAGTGGATAAATTAATTTCAGAAAAAGGAAGCTTCAGAGGTAGGAGACAAATTCTGCAGAAAGACCATTCTAAATGAGTATATATCTAACAACAGAGTTTCAAGGCTTCTGAAGCAAAACCTGATTGAAATTAAATGAAAAACAAAACAAAAAATCTAAAACTATAGTTGGGACCTATACAACTTTCTCTCAGTAACTGATGATTAGCACAATTATAGAAGATTGTAATAACACTAGCTGTTGTTTGAAAATCAATCAATGCAATTCATTATGTCTACACACAAGCTTATTTTAAAATGTATATGCTAAAAGGACCCAGAATGGCCAAGTAATTCTGAAAAAGAACAAATTATATAAATAAAGTATACTTACTGTACTTAATTACATGCTTACTATGAGTCTGTAATAATCAAAATAATGTGGTTTGAGGGAGAGGGTATTCACATAGTTAAATGAAACAGAATAAATAGTTCATATGTGGACCACATATATATAGGCCATTCATTGTTACAAAGAGAAAGAAGAATCAATTGAATAAGTCTTTTCAGCAAATGGTGCTGTACTAAATGGTGGTCCATGCTGCTGCTGCTGCTGCTGCTGCTAAGTCGCTTCAGTCGTGTCCGACTCTGTGTGACCCCATAGATGGCAGCCCACCAGGCTCCCCCGTCCCTGGGATTCTCCAGGCAAGAACACTGGAGTGGGTTGCCATTTCCTTCTCCAATGCATGAAAGTGAAAAGTGAAAGTGAAGTCGCTCAGTCGTGTCCGACTCTTTGTGACCCCATGGACTGCAGTCCACCAGGCTCCTCCGTCCATGGGATTTTCCAGGCAAGAGTACTGGAGTGGGGTGCCATTGCCTTCTCTGAAATGGTGGTCCATAAACCAATAAAAATAGGAAGAAAAATTAGTACTATTTTGACTATTAACACATACCAAGTAAATATTAACTTAAAATGGATAATAAACATAAATGTAGGAGTTAAAACTGTAATTTTTGTGGAAGAAAGCATAGAATAATATTTCTGTGATCATGCAATAAGCAAATATGCATTAAGACACACACACACAAATCAAAAAATGATAAATTTAGCTTCATCAAAATTAAAATCTTCTGGTTTTGAAAGATGCTGTTAGGCAAATCAATAGCAAAATGCATACTGAAGGAATATATTTGCAAAATGTGTATTTTATAACATACTTGTATTGGAAATATTTAAAAACTCTTACTACTCAATATGAGATAAAGAACCCACTTTAAAAAATGAAGGAAAGCGTTGATCAAACATTTCATTAAAGCAGAAGTATAAATGGCCCATAAGCATAGGAAAAGATTCTTAGCATATTAGTCAACAGAAAAATGCAAACTAAAACAACAATATTATGACAATACTCATCAGAACAACAAAAATTAAGGCTAACAAGACCATGTCCTGGCAAAAATGTGGAGCAATGTGGTACTTGCAAAATTGTACAAACACTGTAAAATCTTCAGCAATTTCTTAGAAAGCAAGATATGCACTTACCACTCTGACAATCACATTCCTAGGTATAAAGTGTGATACTACTTCAAATAAAAAATTAACTACTGATAAATGCAAAACCATGAATGATTCTCTAATGACTAATGCTAAATGAAAGAAGCCAGGAGCAAAATGATACATTATGTATGAGTCCCTTTATATGACTTCCTGGAACAGGCGAAATCAAAGCTACAGAAAACAAACTAGTGGTTTTGGAAGAGACAATTAATTGCCAAATGCCATGAGAGAATTTAAGGAGCTTAAGAAATAGTCTGTGGCTTCTTTTGGCAGTAACATGGCTCTATCTATTTATGCAAATTCATAGAACTGTGCCCTTTAAAACAGGGAATTTCACTGTATTTTAATTGAACCTAAGTATAACTCAGTTTAAAAAAATCTACCCTTTTGGGCTTCCCTGGTGGTCCAGTGGTTAAGAATCTGCTTGCAAATCCAAGGGACATGGGTTCAATCACTAGTTTGGGAAGATTCCACATGCCGCAGAACAACTAAGTCCACAAGCCACAGCTACTGAGCCCATTTGTGCCTAGAGCCCATACTCTGCAACAAGAGAAGCCACCACAATCAGCAGCCCATGCTCTGCAACAGAGTAGACCTCACTTGTAGCAACTAAAGAAAACCTGTGTGCAGCAATGAAGACCCATTGCAGACAAAAATAAATAAATAAATCTTAAAAAAAAAAAAGCTCCCCTTTTATTCTCCTGGTCTACTTGCAACCAACAGTAGCCAAAACCTGGAAGCCACTGTTATTACAGCCACCTTGAATTTATTTGGTGATGGCTTTGGGATATGAGGGTAGGGGATGAGGGTCAGTAGTGCAGCTAAAAACAGTGTGATCTATGTTGAATAATTGTTGCTTTGAGAGCTTTAAAATTAAAGGCTTTGAGGGCTTTTAATTAAAATTACAGGCCAAGAATCTCTGTACTTAATTAGATTGTAACTCTCATTAAGAGAATAACTCATTTTTGTTTGCATGCTTTATCCTTTTTTTTTTTTTTTTTTTGGTCTTTCTAAAAATATTCCTATGGATTAATAGAGTATCATGTGCTTAATAAATGTTTAATTAAATGAATGGAGGACTGGAATGAATGAATGCATTTAAGAATTATAATCAAGACTGTTAGAAATGATTGTTTCAACAGACTGGTATGGTCTACAAGAGAAAGTTGATTTGAATACTTTAGTGACTGTGTTTCAGTAGTTTTCAGTTGCTGGGATAGAGAGAGATGCAATTCCACACTCTACTGCAGATTATTTGCAAATGTCTGAGGATGTTTTAGGTTGTAACAGTGATTAGGGAGTGCCACTGACATTCAATGACTGTGGGCCAGACATCATGTTTTCCTGCAGTGTCTGTGACAGTTCTATGTAATTAAACATCACACTGTGTCTTACTTGACTTTAGAATGTCATGTAGGTGAAGCACTTCTTTATAGTTATTTTAGCTTAGAGATGATTTCATTTTATATATAAAAAGAAAAGCTTTCTGCATAGTTTTACGCACCATAAGCTTTCCAAGAATGCAAACACCATGTAAATTGAGAGAAAGTGTAATTTGTTTCATTGGAACTTTACTGAGAAGTGTTCACTAATTCAAAAAATATTTTAATGCCATGAATGTTGAGATGCAGTTAAAAAGTGTCTCTGTAAGAATGCATTCATGGTTATTGCATTTACAGTGATACCTTCTATAAGTGTGAGCATCTGTGATCTTCACCATAATTTCTTGTGGAGTCTTGTCCAACATGTACATATCAAATTACAATCCTTTTATAAATTATTTTTTTCTTTTCTCCTTTATACTGTAATTTGGGCTTAAGATGACATATGTAGACAAGCTTAACTTTATACATTTTCTCTTGGCATAAATCTGATGTTGTAGTTGTCGAAGCTGTGTCCGGGTCTTTGAGACCCCATGGACTATAGATCACTAGGTTCCTCTGTGCATGAGATTTCCCAGGCAAGAATACTGGAGTGGGTTGCCATTTCCTTCTCCAGGGGATCTTCCCGAACCAGGGATTGAACCTGTGTCTCCTGCCATAGCAGGTAGATCTGATGTAACTGAGAGCAATCTGTGGGTAATCATTGAGTTGCTTAATATTTCTCTTCCATGTATACATATAACACAAGTCCAGTCATCCCACATTTATTATTTCAGTTTTAATATGCTTTTAAATATTTTCCTACTTTTATGGTGGTATAATTGACAAATAAAACTGTAAGGTATTTAAACTATATACATGATGATTTGATATATGTATATATTATGAAAAGAATCACCCCCCCCATCAGGTTAATTAACAAATCCATGATCTTACATATTTCCTTTTTCTGTGTGAGAATATTTAACTTATATTCTCTTAACAAATTTCACTTATACAATATAATATTAGCAACTAGAGTCTCCAATTATACACTAGATTCTCTGACCTTAGCCATATTGTAACTGAATTTATACTTTTGTCTCTTATTTTAATTTTTAATTTGAAATAGTCTCCATCCACATCAAGCATGTTATTTGCCATATTTAACTAAAAATGGTAAATTGCAAGAAAAGCAGTTTAATAAATAAATTAAGCCACACTTTTCAAGTAATTATGATTTATAATTTAGATAAAATTAAATATATTAGAATATTTAATGCCTAAAATTCAACACTAGGAAAGTCTTCTGAGTCAGGTAATATAAGAAAGAAAAATGATGATAAAGGAAAAATATGAAAAAAAGATTTAGTGTAGAAGAAATCAAGCAGATTAGCTATTGATCTAGTATAGTGTTAATAGAACATAATGAATAATATAGGAATAAAGCAATACGTGAATGCAAAGTTGCTTCAGTCATGTCTGACTCTTTGTGACCCTGTTTATATAGCCTGCTAGGCTCCTTGGTCCATGGGATTCTCCATATTGGCAGGTGGATTCCTTACCATTAGCACCACCTGGGACCCCCTAGTAGAGCACCACCTAAGGTAAATGTCAAACTTTCAACTAAATAAAAGTCCTTCTTTATATGATTTTTCCTTTTCTTTTTAAAATATTTTTTGCTACCTATTATGGACTTAACTGTTTGTCTTCAGAATTATTTTTTGAAATCTTAACTGCAAATGTGATTGTATTTAGGGATAAGGTTTTTAGGAGATAATTATGTTTAAGTGAGATTATAAGAATGGTGTCCCTATCCCATTGGGCTGGTCTCCTTTTAAAAAGACTCAGAGACTCCAAATTTCTATCCCTGTTTGCCCACACAGAGAAAATGCCATGTGAGATCACAGCAGGAAGGCAACTGTCAGTAAGCGAGGAAGAGTGTCCTCATTAGAAAACAAACTCTTTAGCATCTTGATCTTGGACTTCGTAAGTGCAGAAGTCTGAGAAAATAAATTTCTGTTGCTTATACCACCCAGTCAATGGTATTTTGCTAAGGCATCCCTAGCGGACCAACATACTACCTATTGTCCCCACTAACCATTTTTAACTCACAGGACAGAGCTTACAGTCCCTTTGACTTAGTCATATATTCCCAGACATATTCTCTATATTAGATATTATTTAAGTTACTAGGGGTATAGCAATGTACTATATCTATAAAAATTTCAACCTCATAGAACTTACACTATAGTAGGAAAGAGAAAAGAAAATAGATCAATAATTGATTATAGAATCAATTAATTGCTAGGACAATCATGATAAACAGCAAGATGGAAATAATGGTAGGGACTGGTACTCTGAAGAGTCAGAGTCCTTTCTGAGAAGACAACTGGATAGAAACATGAATGAAGGGAGAAAGATGATCATGTGACTGTGGAGTGGAAGAGGATACATAGCAAGTGCAAAAGCCTCGAGGCAGTAATAGGCTTGGTATAGCAGAAGAATCACCCAAAGGCTGGAGTCTTGACCTCTGTGAGAAAGTGAGAGAGTAAGAAGGGAGAGTTTCAAGCTTTGGTAAGAACTTTGAGGAGAGTGTTGGAAGATGCATGAGTATGGTCTGTTAGAATTTTAAAGGGATATTTGGCAATGATTTGAATAATTGAATTTAAGGAGAATGAAGGAAAAAACAAGGTATTTATTATTAATAAGAAACAATCATCCTTTATGTTTTCATTCTTAATTCTTTAACAGTGGCCTGTGAGGGCTAGCTTGTCAAAGGTTGCAGTTGAAGAATAAGAAGAAATAAGAAGAAAAAGAGACAGCATGGATTAATTCTGAAGTTAATATAAACTATTTTCCAGGAGTCAGATGAAGTGAATTGTTGCATAAACAAGTTTACTTCAATCCCTCAAAGATTTAGGGAGACAGCCTCAAAAGAGTGACGAAATTATATCTGTATTCTGCTAAGGTACTGTGATTATAAAATCAGTAGTTGTATGTATCCATTTTAAAAATACAGCTGCATGTTTCAATAGACTTTGGTTATTCATAGGAAAAATTCAGTTATATAAAGTTATTAGCAATTTTTACAGTCATATGAAGTGCAATCAACTGACTTAGGCTAATATCAAATAAGAAATTTCATCTTGGAAAACAAATGAAATAGCATCCTGTTTTACAAAAAACTAGGAAGAAATAGTATCTTTCATATGTCCTATAGTAAACATTAAATTTTTATGTGCATGTGTTGTGTGTGTGTATGTGTATGATTTTAAAAGAATTTCTTTCATATACTGAAAAGAAATATTTGCATTCATGTGATCTGGAATATTGGAAAAGGAAATAGCAAACCACTCTAGTATTCTTGCCAGGAAGATCAGATGAACAGAGGAACCTGGCAGGCTATAGTCCATGGGGTTATACATGACTGAAAACCTAAACGAAAACAACGACCTAGAATATATATACTACTGAAGTAACTGTTAGTCAATCAAATGTCATGAATCATAGTCATTTTATTGGCTGTGTTGTATTCAGTTATTAGAAAATTGTGTCTAAATGACACAATAATGCCAATATTTCCAAAATCAAGTCCATTGCTCTTCCTTAAAAAACTGCTTCATTAATTGTTTTGATAGCTCATATTTTGCCAGGGCAAATATTACGAGAGATATAGTATTTTATTAATAATAATTGTCAACATTCTTTCTGGCTTTGCCTGAATCTACCAAATTTCCTGAATTATATTCAACCTCTAAGCACTGTTCACATGTACTACAATATGTAATTATGTTTCTTTCCTCTTTTCCCACCATCATTGATCACATGCACCATTCTTGTTTCTGATGCAAAACTCTTCTTTATCCAATAGGTTTCAACACTGTTTGCATTAGAAACTTCTATCCATCAAAACCTTATGAGACTTAAACTCATGGTCTCTCCATGTTGTCCCAGTCCCCAGTTGGAAACTTAGAAACACTAGTGTTTGGACCCTTTTCTTCCAGAAGCTTTCTCTGTTTTGAAAAAATTGGGCTACTGGAGTCTCTAAATATTTAACATCCACTATGTTGTGTGTAGGTATGGGTGTGTGCTCAGTTGTGTCCCACTCTTTGAGACCACAAGGACTGGAGCCTACCAGTCTCCTCTGTCTATGGAATTTTCCAGGCAAGAATACTAGAGAGGGTTGCCATTTCCTATTCCAAGGGATTCCTGACCCAAAAGCTGCATCTCTGGTGTCTCCTGCATTGGCAGGTGGATTCTTTACCACTAGTGCCACCTTGGAAGCCCTCTGTTGTATCCAAATGCAAACTACTCCCCTCTTTTTGTTTAAACATGATGCGCCAAGCTTCTGCACATGAATTCTGCAAGAATGAATTTCTTACTGGGAAAATATTCAGTCTTCATATCTCTGAATGACTCAAAATGATTCAAATATAACTCAGAATGAGTCCAAATGGTCGAATCTCAAACATGCATATCATCCCAAATTATAAATCTAAGAATCCAGGATACCTAGGGAAGCTCAGTTCAGTCACTCAGTCGTGTCTGACTCTTTGTGACCCTATGGACTGCAGCACTCCAGGCTTCCCTGTCCTTCATCAACTCCTGGAGCTTGCTCAAACTCATGTCCATGGAGTTGATGATGCCATCCAACCATTTCATCCTCTGTCACGCCTTTCTCCTCCTGCCTTCAATCCTTCCCAGGATCAGAATCTTTTCCAGTGAGTCAGTTCTTCACATCAGGTGGCCAAATTATCAGAGCATCAGTCCTTCCAGTGAATATTCAGGACTGATTTCCTTTAGGATGGACTGGCTTGATCTCCTTGCAGTCCAAGGGACTCTCAAGAGTCTTCTCCAACACCACAGTTCAAAAGCATCATTCTTTGGTGCTCAGCTTTCTTTATACTCCAACTCTCACATCCATACATGACTACTGGAAAAACCATAGCTTTGACTAGAAGGACCTTTGATGGCAATGTCTCTGTTTTTTAAAACACTGTCTAGGTTGGTCACAGCTTTTCTTCCAATAAGCAAGTGTCTTTTAATTTCATGACTGCAGTCACCATCTGCAGTGATTTTGGAGCCCCCCAAAATAAAGTCTGTCACTGTTTCCATTGTTTTCCCATCTATTTGCCATGAAGTGATGGGACCAGATGCCATGATCTTCATTTTCTAAATGTTGAGTTTTAAGCCAGCTTTTTCCACTCTCCTCTTTCACTTTCATCAAAAGGTTCTTTAGCTCTTCTTTGCTTTCTGCCATAAGGGTGGTGTCATCTGCGTATTTGAGGTTTTTGATGTTTCTCCCGGCAATCTTGATTTCAGCTTGTGCTTCTCCAGTCCATCATTTCGCATGATGTACTCTGCTGCTGCTGTTAAGTCACTTCAGTCATGTCCGACTCTGTGTGACCACATAGATGGCTGGCACTGCCTTTCTTTGGGATTGAAATGAAAACTGACCTTTTCCAGTCCTGTGGCCACTGTTGAGTTTTCCAAATGTTCTGGGATACTGAGTGCAGTACTTTCACAGCATCATCTTTTAGGATTTGAAATAGTTCAACTGTAATTCCATGACCTCCACTAGCTTTGCTCCTAGTGATGCTTCCTAAGGCCCATGTGCCTTTGAAAGGTAAAGTGGTTTAACTAGGTAAACCCCCACAAATGAGAGGATTATGGATGCTGCTATGACAAAGTCCTGATCAATAAGACATGAAACTAAGGAGAAGGAGGAGATTCTGGAAACATGTACTTTTTCTAAAGTGAAACAATATAATAATAGCTAACATTCTCTAGGTTTATCATCAGTTCAGTTCAGTTCAGATGCTCAGTCGTTTCCAACTCTTTGTGACCCATGAATTGCAGCATTCCAGGCCTCCCTGTCCATCACCAACTCCCGGAGTTCACTCAAACTCATGTCCATCGAATTGGTGATGCCATCAAGCCATCTCATCCTCTGTCGTCCCCTTTTCCTCCTGCCCCCAATCCCTCCCAGCATCAGAGTCTTTTCCAATGAGTCAACTCTTCACATGAGGTGGCCAAAGTACTGGAGTTTCAGCTTTAGCATCACTCCTTCCAAAGAACACCCAGGACTGATCTCCTTTAGAATGGACTGGTTGGATCTCCTTGCAGTCCAAGGGACTCTCAAGCATCTTCTCCAACACCACAGTTCAAAACCATCAGTCCTTCGGCACTCAGCTTTCTTCACAGTCCAACTCTCACATCTATACATGACCACTGGAAAAACCATAGCCTTGACTAGATGGACCACTGCTTTTTAATATGTTATCTAGGTGGTCATAACTTTCCTTCCAAGGAGTAAGTGTCTTTTAATTTCATGGCTGCAGTCACCATCTGCAGTGATTTTGGAGCCCACAAAAAAAAAAAGTCTCACACTGTTTCCACTGTTTCCCTATCTATTTTCCATGAACTGGGTTCCCCAATAACGTATCAATAGTAGACATTAATAAACATCTGATGAGTGAGGAGTGTATAAAATTCTTTGTCCGGAGACATGTTAGGCATTACTGACAAAATAGAGGCATGGTCCCAACACCCTCTTCTCATCCCACAGGCACAGTCCCAGGATGAAGGAGTTAGGTCTTGTGATCCTGACTTGTTCTTTCCTTTCTTCAGCTGAGTTTGCTGGAAAGAATTTTAAGGTGCTTATTGTTCTTGAGAGGAGCATGAGAAAACACAAAGCCTTGTGCAGTTGTACCCAGAAAATAATCTATAAAGTAACCATTGACATTTCTTCAAGGATCTTTACAAAGAATGTTCCAGGATGAGCATGTAGGCCACAGCTTGAGGCCATGGGAAAGATTGTTATCTGAGACCTGTTTGTGAGGGGAATGTTTATGGCTAAGAAGTTTGCTGAGCTTACGGTTAATTAAGAATAGCTAGAAGCCTTTTTAGGAGATAATGAGCTTAGGATGCTAGGGGCAAACAGGATTTAGAAAGATAAGAAATAAACTGAGGAATGTAGCATGAGTTACAATGTAATCACAAGTTAAGTATAGTACACATAAGAGGAAGTAGATAATAGATAGTAAAGCCAATTCTGAGAGAATCACTGAAGCAGGAACTCTGTCTGTAGGGCAACAATGATTTCTGGAGACAATAAATCTTGGTGGAAAGGAACTGAAAATGTCAAACCTCCGACCTAATGCTTTTGTCAAAGGATAAAAGAGAACCTGAAGCTTGAAATAAACATGTAGTCCTGTACTTTGAGTCAGAGGCTACATCATCCCCTGCCGACACCACTCACCCCTTCAGGCTGATTCCCTGGCTGCTGGAGCTGGACTCCAGCAATTCTTGAATGTGAATTAGTAAAAAGAAAATAAAACATAACTACTAAAACTTAATTCAATACTTGAATTGGAGAAAAATAGATTATTTTTATTTACTTATTAACAAGGAGTTTATGTGATCAGGATGAAATATACGATATACTCTTTTGAGCTTCTTTTTGAAAGCCATATTTTAATTTCATTACCAAAACTTTTTAAATATAATTTATCAATAAACGAAGTAGTAGCTTTCCTATTTGAAACAAAACCAATATTTCATATCTATTCTTACATTGTCCTAATGATATGCTTTTTTAAACCCACATTTGACTGGTAAAATTTGTCATCCTATGCTTTTATTTCATAAAATGAGCTTACTAAAAATTTAATGGCACATAATTAATATCAAAATTATTTTGCAAATATATATATATGGTTGAAATATTGTTTAATTTTGCAGATGATGGTGATTTACAAATTTCAATTAGTAAGCTCAGAGTAAGATGTCCCTTGATAGTTAAGTCAAATTTCAGTGGTAATAGTCTACCTGGCATCTATGCAGAGATTCTTGGCATTGATGTAAAATCTGCCATTGCAATCTAGACATTCTTCCTTTGTTTTCTCTGAGAACTGGCTCTGTTCTTATTTTCTGCTATCATCCCAATGAGACATTTGGAGAAATTGCCAGATGGCTCATCCTGTGAAGAACTCTATGTAATCAGGAAGAATTTTGAAATAAAGCAAGCCTTGGCAGAAACCAGTTAGCAGAACTCATTATTATTGCTGTTGTTTGATGATCTGTTGTCCTTTTCTGAAGGCGAAAAATGCAATAGCTGAAAACCCAGAGTTCCACAGAATTAGATGCCATAACTTTATTTTATTTTGTGAGAAACTTTACTAATTAACTTATATAAACAAGATTAGCACATAGAGAACAGAAATAGCATAGATAGCAAAGAAGAAGGCTTTCAAATTATCTCTAAGTTCAGTACTTTATTTATGAAGGAAATAGATCATCAGAAAATCTGATAATTGAATAGTCCCCACAATTTTTGTGTCATTTTGTATCTTTTTGTATGTAAGGACCTAATTTCACCTAATTATTTACCATATCAAATACAAACTCTGAAACTTGAGCTGTTTCTTTTTTATATTCATTCTGTTTCAACTCCTAACACACCCTTATCTCTTCTCTCAGTTCAATATATCTTCTTTTTCCCCATCACCATGCTATTTTGCTTACCTGGAACATACTTTCTACTTAATGCCCAAATCCTACGTTTACTTTATAATTAACTTTTTCGTTAGTCTTTAAAACACACAGCCATTAAAAATGACTATGTTTTACCTCAGAGTTACTTACATAGTTGTGTATATACTGTAAAATATTTGCTAGTTTTCTATCTTAAAACAACCTTCAACAATTTTTACAATCTAAATTGGAAAATAATTTGATAAACAATAGATGCATGTATATGTATAACTAATTACTTTGCCATACAACTGAAACTAACACAATATTATTAATCAACTATACTCCATTGTAAAATAAAAGTTAAAGTTAAACAACTTTTAACTGGAGATGAGTTTTAATATCTGCCTCCCCAAAGGCAAGGGAGATTGGATATTTATGGAACAAGCAAGATATTCTTAAATGGAGAAGATGATTGGAGGGAGGGAAAAAGTGAGGTAATTAGTTTTCTACACAGATGCATCTCAGTTCCATGCCTCTGCATTTTCAGAATGAATTCTCTTAGCATTATCTGAGGGCGGAGTTTTTAAGCTCTTGAAGTCAAAAGGCTATTTATGGATATCTGTACAAGTCCCCACATCCAAAGGCACAGGAGAGGCCCACAAGACAGTAGGAAGCACAGAATCACATTTAGAATCAAGCCCCTTACCCGCCAGAGATGCTCAGAGTGCTCCAACAAAGCTTGTGTGCACCAGGACCCAGAGACCCCACAGAGACTGAGCCAGAACTGTGTTTGCATGTCTCCTGTGAAGGTACAGATCAGCAGTGGCCTGCCGCAGGGGAACAGACGTTGAGTGCCTCAGATCTGGGTATGCCATAAGTCCTCTTGGAGGAGGTCGCCATTAACTCCACCAGAAACCCGCCAGAACTGACACAGGACTGGGGAAACAGACTCTTGGAGGGCACAAACAGAACCTTGTGTACTCCAGGACCCAGGAGAAAGGAGCAGTGATGACAAAAGCGACTGACTCAGACTTGCCCTTAAGTGTCCAGGAGTCTCTGGCGGAGGCATGGGTCAATGGTGGCCTGCTGCAGGGCTGGGGGCACTGAGTGCCGCAGTGCCCACATGGGATCTTTTGAATTATCTTCATTACCTCCACCATAGTTTGGCCTCAGGTCAAACAACAGAGAGGGACAAAGCACCACCCATCAACAGAAAATTCAGTTAAAGATTTATTGAGCATGGCCCCGCCCAGCAGAACAAGACCCAGTTTTCCCCTCAGTCAGTCTCTCCCATCAGGGAGATTCCATAAGCCTCTTATCCTTCTGTATCAGAGTGCAGGAATAATGAAAACCACAATCACAGAAAAAAAACCAAACTGATTACATGGACCATGGCCTTATCTAACTCAATGAAACTGTGAGCCATGCTGTGTAGGGCTACCCAAAACAGATGGGTCATGGTGAAGCATTCTGACAAAACGTGATCCACTAGAGAAGGGAATGGCAAACCACTTCAGAATTCTTGCCTTGAGAACCCCATGAAGCATGGAAAGGCAAAACGATAGGACACTGAAAGAGGAACTCCCCTGGTCAGTAGGTGCCCAATATGTCACTGGAGATAAGTGGAGAAAAAAACTCCAGAAAGAATGAAGAGATGGAGCTAAAGCAAAAACAACACCCAGTTGTGGATGTGACTGTTTATGGAAGTAAAGTCCAACACACCATAGGAACCTGGGATGTTAGGCCTATGAATCAAGGTAAATTAGAAGTGATCAAACAGGAAATGGCAAGACTGAACATCAACATTTTAGGAATCAGTGAAATAAATGGACTGGAATGGGTGAATTTAACTCAGATGACCATTATATTAACACGGTGGGAAAGAATCCCTTAGAAGAAATGGAGCAGTGTGCACAGTAAACAAAAGAGTCTGACATGCACTACTTGGATTCAATCTCAAAAACAACAGAATGATTGATCTCTGTTCATTTCCAAGGTAAGCCATACAAAATCATGGTAATCCAAGTCTATGCCCCGACCAGTAATCCTGAAGAAGCTGAATTTGAACGACCCTATGAAGACCTACAAGACCTTCCAGAACTAACACCCCCCCAAAATGTCCTTTTCATTATAGGGGACTGGAATGCAAAAGCAGGAAGTGAAGAGATACCTGTAGTCACAGGCAAATTTGCTCTTGGAGTACAAAATGAAGCAGGTCAAAGTCTGACAACAGTATTGCCAAGAGAATGCACTGGTCATAGCAAGCACCCTCTTCCAACAACACAAGAGAAGACACTACACATGGACATCACCATATGGTCAATACCAAAATCAAATTGATTATGTTCTTTGCAGCCAAAGATGGAGAAGCTCTATACAGTCAGCAAAAACAAGACTAGGAGCTAACTGTGGTTCAGATCATGAACTCCTTATTGCCAAATTCAGACTTAAGTTGAAGCAAGTAGGGAAAGCCACTAGGCCACTCAGATATGACCTAAATCAAATCCCTTAAGATTATACAGTGGAAGTGACAAATAGATTCAAGGGATTAGATCTGATAGACAGAGTGCCTGAGGAGCTATGGACAGAAGTTTGTGACATTGTACAGGAGGTAGTGATCAAAACCATCCCCAAGAAAAATAAATACAAAAAGGCAAAATGGTTTTTTGAAGAGGCCTTACAAATAGCCATGTAAAGAAAAGAAGCTAAAGGTCAAGGAGAAAAGGAAAGATAAACCCATTTGAATGCAGAGTTCCAAAGAAAAGCAAGGAGAGATAAGAAATCCTTCCTCAGTGATCAATACAAAGAAATAGAGGAAAACAATAGAATGGGAAGGACTAGAGATCTCTTCAAGAAAATTAGAGATGTCAAGGGAAAATTTCATGCAAAGATGGACACAATAAAGGATAGAAATGGTATGGACCTTACAGAAGCAGAAGATACTAAGAAGAGATGGCAAGAATATTGTATAGAAGAACTATACAATAAAGATCTTAATGACCCAGATAACCATGATGGTGTGGTTACTCACCTAGAGCCAGACATCCTGGTATGTGAAGTCAAGTGGGCCTTAAGAAGCATCACTGAGAACAAGGCTAGTGGAGGAGATGGAATTCCAGTTGAGCTATTTCAAATCCTAAAAGATGTTACTGTGAAAGTACTGCACTCAATATGCCAGCAAATTTGGAAAACTCAGAAGGGGCCACAGGACTGGAAAAGGTCAGTTTTCATTCCAATCCCAAAGAAAGGCAATGCCAATTAATATCAAAACTACCACACAATTGCACTCATTCACATCCTAGCAAAGTAATGCTCAAAATTCTCCAAGCCAAGCTTCAATAGTATGTGAACTGTGAAGTTCCAGATGTTCAAGCTGGATTTAGAAAAGGCAGAAGAACCAGAGATCAAACTGCCAATATACATTACATCATCAAAAAAGCAAGAAAGTTCCAGAAAAACATCTACTTCTACTTTATTGACTATGCCAAAGCCTTTCACTGTGTGGATCACAAACAAACCATGGAAAAATCTTCAAAACATGGAAATATCAGACCACCTGACCTGCCTCCTGAGAAATCTGTAAGCAGGTCAAGAAACAACAGTTAGAACTGGACATGAAACTACAGACTGGTTCCAAATCGGGAAAGGAGTATGTCAAGGCTGTATATTGTTGCCCTGCTTATTTAACTTATATGCAGAATATATCAAGAGAAATGCCAGACTGAATGAAGCACAAGCTGAAATCAAGATTGCCGGGAGAAATAGCAATAACCTCAGATATGCAGATTTCACCCTTATGGCAGTAAGCGAAGAAGGAAAGAGTATCTTGCTGAAAGTGAAAGAGGAGAGTGAAAAAATTGGCTTAAAACTCAACATTCAGAAAATGAAGATCATGGCATCTATCACTTCATGGCAAATAGACTGGGAGACAGTGGAAACAGTGACAGACTTTTTCTTTCTGTTCTCCAAAATCATTGCAGATGGTGACTGCAACCATGAAATTAAAAGACACTTGCTCCTTGAAAGAAAAGCTGTGACCAACCAGTCCGCATATTAAAAACAGAGACATTACTTGCCAACAAGGTACTTCTAGTCAAAGCTATGGTTTTTCCAAGTCATGTATGGATGTGAGAGTTGGACTTTAAAGAAAGCTGAGTGCCAAAGAATCGATGCTTTTGAACTGTGGTGTTGGAGAAAACTCTTGAGAATCCCTTGGAATGCAAGGAGATCCAACTAATCAACTCTAAGGGAAATCAGTCCTGAATATTCATTGGAAGGACTGATCCTGAAGCTGAAGCTCCAATACTTTGCCCACCTGATGCGAAGAACTGACTCACTGGAGAAGACCCTGATAATGGGGAAGATTGAAGGCAGGAGGGGAAGGGGACGAAAGAGGATAAGATGGTTGGATGGCATCTCTGACTGGATGGTCATGAGTTTAAGTAAGGTCTGGGACTTGATGATGGACAGGGAAAATGAGCGTGCTGTGGTCCATGGGGTCCCAAAGAGTTAGATAAGCCTGAGCAAATGAAGGGAACTGAACTGATACAGGTCCAGCTTTAGCAATGGAGGTCCAAACCTGACCACAGGCAGTTTTTCAGCAAGTAAGAGCTGACTCCAAGTTTCTGGCAGTGTGAAACTAAGTTATACAATTAGATAGGCGGGGAAAAAGAAAGGGAAAATATACTAATGTGAAATTAATTAATGAAGCCTATTAAGAAGCAAATGGATTTTAACAAGCTGATCCCTGTCTCTTATTCTATAAGACAAGCTCAAGAATTTCTATTAGAAGTCAAGAGTCTTCTCCAACACCACAGTTCAAAAGCATCAATTCTTCAGTGCTCAGCCTTCTTCACAGTCCAACTCTCACATCCATACATGACCACAGGAAAAACCATAGCCTTGACTAGACGGACCTTAGTCGGCAAAATAATGTCTCTGCTTTTGAATATGCTATCTAGGTTGGTCATAACTTTTCTTCCAAGGAGTAAGCGTCTTTTAATTTCCTGGCTGCAATCACCATCTGCAGTGATTTTGGAGCCCCCCAAAATAAAGTCTGACACTGTTTCCACTGTTTCTCCATATACTTCCCATGGAATGGTGGGACCAGATGCCATGATCATTTTCTGAATGTTGAGCTTTAAGCCAACTTTTTCACTCTCCTCTTTCACTTTCATCAAGAGGCTTTTTAGTTCCTCTTTACTCTCTGCCATAAGGGTGGTGTCATCTGCATATATGAGGTTATTGATATTTCTCCCAGCAATCTTGATTCCAGCTTGTGTTTCTTCCAGCTCAACGTTTCTCATGATGTACTCTGCAGAGAAGTTAAATAAGCAGGGTGACAATATACAGCCTTGACATACTGCTTTTCCTATTTGGAACCAGTCTGTTGTTCCATGTCCAGTTCTAACTGTTGCTTCTTGGCCTGCATACAGATTTCTCAAGAGGGGTGTTAGGTGGTCTGGTATTCCCATCTCTTTCAGAATTTTCCACAATTTATTGTGATTAATTCCATGGGTCACAGTTTTGCTGCAAGAGTAGAGGAAAATTATTTCCTTCCTGATGACACCTACTAAAAAGAAGTCTTTGAAGAAAATAAAACATTTTGCTTTTTGTTAGTTTGTTTTCATTTTTTGTTCTTGAAAAACCTTTAAGTCCTTGAACTGATTAATTTTAATATCAGAGATTAGATGATTACAAGAAAAAGAAATTTTTGATACCACTAAATTATATGAAAAATGAATTAAAAATATAAAGACATTGGCATATTATTTCTTTAGAAATTATACCAGTTTTTTTTTTTTTTACCAAAAATGCATACAGTTTTGGCAAGTATGAAGTATGTACTTATACTTTATATTTGGCAAGTATAAAGTATATATTAGCAATGTTCACTGTGTCTTGGTTTTCAACTATGTGAACCACTTATTTAATGTGTTAAATTGCTGTCATTCTTCTGAAATAAACTTCTTGCCAGATCAGAGATCTTGAGTAAGGTCATCGACAAAAGCACTATTAACAGAAATAACTGCATGCTTAATCTTTGAAATAAAATTCAGAAAAATGTACTGAGCATTATAAGCTATAGTTTTATTTTTAGTATTTTATTTGATTCATCTAGACATCATAAATTCAGTTTCTTTCCTGTAATAATTGATTTTTATCAAAGATTTAGCAAATTGTTTGTATGAAGCTAAGTATTTTGTATGTTTTTGTCTATTTTGCATAAAACAACATAGAGTAAATATAATCTATCAAAATGATATTTGTATTTTCTTTCTTATAAATATGCATTCCTTTTAATGATGCATTCTGAAAATCAGGCACATTTTTATTTCTAATTGTTGAGTTTTACTTTATCATGTAGTAGCAAGAAAAAAGAATTCTTTATAGCACAAATCACATAAATGTATAAGCATCATGTTAAAATAGAATTCAACATATTTTTATCTGTATTGTATTGAATCATTTGAAAATATCTACGTTTGCAAATCTAGAATTTGCATCAGGTCTGAGTTTTGAACAAAATTAGTGCCAACTTGTTTAATTTATTATCTTTAGTTGAAATGTCCCTTGTAATTATTTTAAGAAAAATTATTTTCCAAAATGGATACACATTTGCTGAGTTCCCTCAATTTGCTAGGTACGAGTTGCATTTTGCTGGACTATATTGCAGAAGATTATTAGGTATTATTATTATTATATTAGAGGTCTAAAATATAGATTATGTCTTCAAATTATTATCTGCCATTTATACATTTATTTCTTGCTTACTTATTCACTCAGTAATGTCCGACTTTTTGCAACTGTTTGGACTGTAGCCCCACCAGGCTCTGATACATTTATTAACTAAGTGAATATGTGTTAACAACTTTATACGGACATAAGATTCCTCATACTATGCCTTCAAGAAATTTGCACCATACTGAAGTAAGTAAAACTTGTGTCAATAACATGATGTTATCTAATTTTGACAATTGTTATTTGATATATAAACCCAAATGAAATTGTGACCAAATCTAAGCCATGGTTGCTAAGCATCAGTAATATACTGAGGATTATAAATGTTCTAAGGATCCAAAGAATAGATTTTTCAATGAAACTTGTAGTTAGTGAATCCATTTTAATGCAAGTAAGAATGAGCCAAACTTTAAAAATCTTTCTGGAAAACATACTCTCCTTTCTTTCTTCAGTGATCCCTGCCTGTCTTTTCTCTTCCTTTTCTTAAGCTCCCTCACACAATAAATTCAACCCATCCATATTCATCTGAAAACAGTCCTTCAGGTCAATTAGAAATGTTAGTAGGATTTTATTCATTGTATTCTATCATTAGTAATCATGAATATTTAATTGTATAAGTTGTGATTCAGTCTTTAATAGTTTCCACGAGTCAAACACCCCATAATTAATTCTAGCTGAAGACATTGCCCATCTTAAGTCTCATTCTTTGTTAGGCTCATCCACAAATTCATCCATTGTTGTTGTTATTGTAGGATTAATAGTGAAGTTGTGTCTAATTCTGCCAACCCATAGACTGTATTCTGCTAGGCTCCTCTGTCCATGGGATTTCCCAGGCAAGAATACTGGAGTTAGTTGCCGTTTCCTTCTCCAGGGGGTCTTCCCAACGCAGGGATCAAACCTGCTTCTCCTCCATTGGCAGGAGAATTCTTTACCACTGAGCCACCAGGGAAGCCTGGCAAAGTCTTACTGAATGCAAGTTCTTGTGCCTCATCCACAGTGAGGCCAAAGAAGCTGAAAGGCTGGAGTTTGGAGAAGGGAAAGGTTTATTGCTGGGCCATGCAAGGAGAATAGGTGACTCCTGATCAAAAACAAAACAAAACAAAACCAGAACTCCCCAAATGGTTTTAAAAAATCATTTTTAAAGGCCAGGTGAGGGAGGTACATTCCAGGGTGAGTGATAGCTCAGGCACAATTCTGTGATTGGTTGATATTGAGGTAACAGGGCAGGATCAGGAATATAGCTTTATCAACCCTTAGGCACCAGAACGTCTGGAGATTAGGTGCTTGTGATCATCAAGTAGTTAATTTCTTCCATTCGTTACTGGTTTTTAGCATCCGAAAAACTCAGGAAATATGCATGAGAATTTGTGATATGAGTACTTCAGAGAGGAGTTACAGGGGAGAATATGGGAGAGGCATCTGTCACTAGAAGAGTCCTACACTGTTCTGCTTGGTTACACAACCACAAAGTCCTCTTTTATATTTTAGCAGACATTGGTAGTTTTTCATCAAAACTAATTTCCATGTCTTTCTGTACACACATCTGAACCACATTTCCCAATCTCCCTGCAGTTAGATATGGCCATATCAGTAATTTCTAAACAATACATTTTGAGTGCAACTGAATTCTGCTACTCCCAAGTTTGTTCCATAACCTTTACAACACACAATTCTTCATGTTTTTCTTTTCTAAATCATATTGATGTGGAAACAACACGTGAGTGACCACACCACACACATGTGGAAAATAGAGTTCCTGTCAATCTGAAACTATACTGATCTGTTATATAATAAAGAAAAGAATCTGATATTGTATTGAGCTATTGTTTGTAGACTACCATGGTTGGATTATAGAGGAGCCGAATTTGCCACCCAAAAATATGTCTTTTGGAGTATTAGTTCTTTTAAGCTGGTTATTTTCTAAGAAACAGCAGAGAGGCAAGAAACTCTGAAAATCAAGTCAGAGTTGCTCTTTCATAGTAAACATTTACATCTGTAATGGAACCATTCATTAGGGTGTCTTCCTTATGTACCAAGAGGAGGATGACCCATTATCAGTGAAGAAGTTCATGACTGAAATCTATGTGAAACATTACCATTGTTTATTGAGCTTTTCTTGGTAACTTTCTATAACTGACTCTCCCCACCTCTGACACTCTTTTGTCTTTCACTGAGGATGATATTTAAGGTGAAATTTCTACCATTTTAGTGAGTCACTCAGTTTTCCTGGATTTTTCCTATGTTTAGTCACTAAGTTGTGTCCAGCTTTTGGGGACTGTAGCCCACAAGGCTCCTCTGTCTATGGGATTTTCCCAGGCAAGAATAATAGACTGGGTTGCCATTTCTTTCTCCAAAGTATCTTCCTGGCCCATGAACCTGTGTCTCTCGCATTGACAGGTGGATTATTTATTGCTGAGCCATCAGGGAAGCCCCTCTCCTATGTACACATGTTATTCAAATTTTGTTTAGTTTTCTCCTGTTAACTTGCTTCATATCAATTTCATTCTTTGTCCAGCCAGAAGACCCCAGAAGGGCAGAGGAAAGTGTCTTCCAAAATAAAAAATTTATACCAGAACTTTCCATTCTATTACATAATCTAAACTCCCATTGTTTGCTACTACTACATATCATAGTTTATGTGTTAATGCAGTCTGGCCTAACCTAGCAAATATACAAATGGCCCCTAAATTTGGTGTAAACTTAATTTTTATTGTTGATATCTTTGGTGATGCTCTTAGTATCTTTGACTTACTTCACTAAGCACTGAGTTCAAGCATTTTCTAGGTTTTCTTATTGAATTCCAAATTCTAAAAGCTGAAGGCGACAGTTAGGATTTCAGATGATGCTCTTGTGACCAGGGTCCCTGACTTTTTGGGGATGCATAAACTCCAGTCTGTCATTTGAAACTGAACTATGTAAAGGAGGACACAGCATGGAGCCTCCATTTTCTTTTGTCATGAATCATGGCCAGGGCAGAATTGTTTTAGGTTTGGCAGGTGGTTTCCTATGTCAGTGCTTTCCTGATCATAGCAGAGTCACTACAAAAGATATAGCTTTTTATCTACAGCCGCTTCAGCTTTGAAATCCCTGCTGTATGTATATTTTAACAATGAGATTTAGCTTAGCTTAGAATCAGTTTTCAGTCCTCTCTCTCCCTTCATGTTCTAACTGATCTCTTTCTGCCAAGTACAGTGGATTCCCTATCCACAAATAAGAGCTCTCACCAATTAAGTGACTGCTATTCAACTCTCTCTCTTCTGTAATCTCCAACATCATCTATATATTCTCTGCTGAATCTATTCCCAAGGTACTGTCATTGAAATCACAGTAGACAGTGTTGGAAATGAGTCAGAGTTGGCTGAGAGGGGAATTATCAGTGCAGATGTTGATAATGAAGCCAGTCTTTATTGAATCCATGTTTTGCTCTATTTTGTCCAAAATATAATTTTACTTCAACACTTCATATCTATTTCCTATTCACTAGTTTTTCTTTATGAAGGTCATAGCCTTTTAGAACCAGTTAAATATGCTCTGACTCTTAATTTATTTTAATCCAACAGAGCCATTTGCTGTCATAAGACAGATGTAGTTCAAAGAGCAATTATTACTAAAAAAAAAAAGAAAAGAAAATAATTTAACCTGGATATTTTATTTTTAAAATTAATAAATGTTACTGAGATAATTGACAATTAAAAATCAACCAGTTAAATGTCTATTTTGATGAGTAGTTTTAATGAATTTTCCCACATAACTACCATCACAATCAAGATTTAGAATATTTTCATCACCTAAGAGTGAATTCTACTCACCCACTGGCCAAGACAAAAATAGATCAGCTTTCTGCCACAAGTTATTAGTTAAGTCTATAGTAAAGTTTCATACAAATTTAATCATTCATTTTACTTATTATTTTTCTATTTTTTGAGCTCTTCTCTGGTCTCTATTTTTTCTTTCCTATACTTATTTTCATTTAATTTCTCTCCTATTTCTAATTTCCTACAGTGAAAACTTAGATTATTGAGACTTTTATTTGAAACCTTTAATCTTTCCTAGCATAAGAATATGATGCCACAAACTTCCCTTTAAGCACTTATTTGGTTGCATCCCACAAATTTTAATGTGCTTTGTTTTCATTATCTTTCCATTCTTATATTTTCCAATATCTTGTGATTTATTCTTTGACACATAGGCTATTTAATAGAAATGAGTTTTTTGCTCCGCTGGTGGCTCAGTGGTAAACAGCCCACTTGCCAATGCATGAAATATGGGTTTGATCTCTGATCCAGGAGGATCCCACATGCTGTGGAGCAACTCAGCCTGTGCATCACAACAATTGAGCCTGTGCTCTGGAGCTCAGGAATCATAACTACTAAGCCCATGTGCTGCAGCTGCTGAAGGCCCTGCACCCTAGAGCCAGTGCTCTGCAACAAGAGAAGCCACTGCAAAGAGATGCCCATGCACCACAACTGCAGAGTAGCCCCTTCTTGCTGCAACTTAGAGGAAAGCCTGTGCAGCAACAAAGACCCAGCACAGTGAAAAATAATAAATAAATAAATAGAGTAGTAAAAAACAGATAAAATGTGAGCAAGATGAGACTTAAAAAGAAATGAGTTTTTAAATGCCTAGTTATCTGTGGATTTTTTCTAGAAATCTTTCTGCTATGGTTTCCAACTTAATTCTCTTGGGATGAGAGCACTACTCCAAATGATTTTCATATTTTTAAGTTTATTGAGTATATATCATGGCATAGTACATAAACTTCCCATATAAATATGAAAAGAATGGGATTCATTCTGTACATTTTGTGGTTATTGGGTCAAGTGCTCTAATAGGTGGGTTAGAAAAGTTAGTTTATAGTATTTTTGAGTTTTGTATATACTTTATTGATTTTTCAACCCAACTGTTCCACTAATTACTTAAAAATAAGTGATGATATATCCAAACATATTTATAAGTTGACCTATTTCCCCTAGTAGGTTGGTCAGGTTTTCCTCTATATTTTTTGAAGTCCAATTGATAGGGGTGTTCACATTTAGAATTTTTATGTCTCTTTGAAGAATTTATCCTATATTATTAGGAAATATCCTTCTTTATTCTAATAATATTGCTTCCTTTAACATTTACATTAATTGATATGTGTATAGCCATTCAAACTTTCTTTTGATTAACATTTACTTATTATGTCTTCCTTCATCTTATGTATTTTAATTTATACATAAAGTGGGAAAGTAAATTGGTTGTAAATAGTATAGAGTTGGATCTTTCTTGCTCATCCACTCTCACTATATCTTCCTTTTACTTCACTTATTAGATAATTTTCACTAATGTAATTATTAATTTGGTGTAAATCTACTATCTTGCTAATTTCTTTCTTTTTTCCTGTATTTGTTCTTTACTATTTATTTCCTTTTATTTTGCATTTATTTGAGTTAAATAACATTTTTATGATTTGCTTTTTCTTTTCTATTATCTTATATGCCATAATTTTTCCTTTATTATTCTTAGCACTTCCTTTAGGGTTTATAATACACTTTTAGTGTATTATACTAAACTTTTAGTTTATCACACTGTCTCTTTAGATTGTACTATACCAGTTCACACCATATATGAAAATCCTAAACTCTATGTTTTATTTTCTTCTTCTTTCCCCTTTTTCTATTATCATTAAATATTATGGTCCAATATTTGGCTCAGAAGGTAAAGAATCCATCTGTGATGCAAGAGACCTGGGTTCGATCACTGGGTTGAGAAGATCCTTAGAGGAGGGCATGACAACCCACTCCAGTATTCTTGCCTGGAGAATCCCCATGGACAGAGCAGCCTGGCAGGCTACAGTCCATGGGTCACAAAGAATCAGACATGACTGAGCAACTAAGTATAGCACAGCACTCATGTTATAAAATCCACTGCACTATTATTTTTCAGTTTGTCAATTCTAATAAATGTTTGAAATGCAGAAACTACATGTTTGCCCACATACTTGTGTAGATCCACATGAAGAACTACTTTTAACATTTCTTACAGTGCAAGTTTATTGGTAACAGATATCTTACTTTGCTTGCCTGAAAAAAGTTATTCTTTTTATTTCATTTTTGAATGATTTTTTTTTATTGGATATAGAATTCAGAGGATTTTTTTCCAGGAAATTTATTGTAATGTATTTTGGTCTTGTCAACTGAAACCAAATACACACTATGAGAGTTGTGAGTTAATTTTTACTGGGGACAAAGTGAAGACAGTAGCCCAGGAGAAGCATTTTAGATACTCTGAGAAACTTCTCCAAAGAGGTAGTGGGGGAAGGTCTGTATATATGTGGTTTTGGTGAAGGTGGAGTTCACACAGATAAGCAAACATTTTCACAGAAGGTTGTTGCTAGTCTTGTGACTGTTACTGCTAGTCACAAGGAGCAGGTGCCACCTTGAAGGATCTTAGTGCTTTTCTAGATAAGAGAAGATGCAAAATTGAGCTCATAAGAGCTCCTGAAAATTTTGAACTGTCTGAAGACCTATTCTTCCAGTTTTTCCCACAGCACAGTGCCTCCTTCCTGATCTCCATCCTGAACTCCTTCAAGCAGAGTTGAAGGACAACAGGTGCAGCAGTCATGATTTAATCCTTGCAGAGGTATATGGGCAAGTGCCCTTGGCAAGTGCCAGTTTTTAGCTGGGCAGTCTTATTTATTTTTGTCTCTGTTTTTATCTTGTTTTGAGTTTGTTGTGCTTCTTAAATATGTTTGTTAATAGCTTACATAAAATTTTGGAAAAATACTAGCCATTATTTCTTTAAGTATATTACACCACACTTTTTTCTCCTAATATTACAATTACTTGCATATTTTGCCACTTAATATTGTCTCAAATGTTACTGAAGTGCTGTGTCTCTTTGCAGAATTTTTTTCTCTATTTTAGTTCAAAAAAGTATTATTTCTATGACTTCAAGTCATTTTTTCCTGCATTGTCTAATATATTATTAATTTAATTGCTTTTAAAAATTCTTTTTGTGTTATTCTACTATAGTAATTTCATTTACAATATCTTTAATTTCTCTTCTCCTCTTATCTTTGGTATTCCTAAATCTATTTCTATTGACTCAGTTTTCTTTTGATTTACATCACATTTTAATGTTCCTATTTCTCCTACATGTTTAATAATGTCTCCTTTCTGGCTGATACAAACTTAAATATGCTCCAATACTATTTTACAGAAATTTGATATTTACTTTTTCCCTACTGGTCTTGTGGCAGTTTATTCTATGCTTGTGGGTACAGTATGCGGGTAAACATAAAATGGGATTCCTGCGAAGATTCCAATATACCATTCTGTCAACCTTTTTTTTCTGTACTTTATCCTGCCTTGTATAGCTATCTTAAGCTTCCTGAAAGGTAACTCTGCCTCTGCAAAACATTATCATCAGGATTTGTTGTGCCTATGCACATCCTCACCCTAACCTCCCAAACCCCATTACATTCAGGGATTTGCTTCTATATAGAAAAACATATATTATCTTGTTGTTTATATATAAACAATAAGGTTATCATTGTTGTTTTAGTGCCTAAGTCATATTTGACTCTTTTTGTGACCCTATGGACTGTAGCCTGATAGACTCCTCTGTCCATGGGATTTTCCCAGGAAAGAATACTGGAGTGGGTTGCCATTTCCTTCTCCAGGGGATCTTCTGACCCAGGGATTGAACTCACCTCTCCTGCATTGGCAAGTGGATTCTTTAACACTGAGCAACTAGGTAAGCCCATAATGATAATAGGCTCATGTGATTTATTTACCTTCACTCGGGGGTACAGTAGTCTACTTCCTGTTGTGCAATACATATTCTATGTATTTGTTAGTTTTCTAGTTGTTTATCATGGAAAGAAAATTCTGAAATCTGAAACTTGTTCATAGTTGACAATTTTGTCAAATTTTAGTTTACCTTAGTAAGCTAAACACATTTAATTTACCTTGATTTTTGCATTAGAAAAATTATGAGGAGAAAAATAATAATTTATGAAAAATATGGGATTATGTAAAAGCCATTTTATATTAGTAATATAGAGTTTAGTAGGATGAAAAAATAACTAGAAATATTCTGTGTTGTATCTTAGCTGTTGTTGCTGTACAGTCACTAAGTCATGGCAGACTCATTTTGACCCATGGGCTACAGTATGCCAGGCGCCTCCATCCTCCACTGTCTCCTGGAATTTGCTCAAATTCATGTCCATTGAGTCAGTGATGCTATCTAACCATCTGAACCTCTGCTGCTTATTTATTTACTGTCAGTCTTTCTCAGAATCAAGGTCTTTTCCAGTGAGTCAGCTATTCACACCAGGTGGCCAAGGTATTGGAGCTTCAACTGCAGCATCAGTCCTTCCAACGAAAACATTCAGGGTTGATTTCCTTTAGGACTGACTGTATTGATCTCCCTGCAGTTCAAGACACTCTCTAGAGTCTTCTCCAGCATCACAATTCAAAAGCATCAATTCTTCAGTGCTCAGCCTTCTTTATGGTCTCTCTCATATCTGTACATGACTATTGGAAAAACCATAGCTTTAACTATATGGACCTTTGTCCACAAAGTGGTGTCTCTGCTTTTAATATACTCTGTAGGTTTCTAGGTTTCTATTTTTTTTTCATGGCTATAATCACTGTCCTCAGTGATTTTGTAGACCAAGAAAAGAAAATATGTCCCTGCTTCCACTTTTCTCCCTTCTATTTGCCAGGAAGTGATAGGAACAGATGTCATGATCTTAGACTTTTTATGCAGAGATTCCAGCCAGCTTTTCCACTCTTTCTTTCACCCTCAAGAGGGTTTTAGTTTCTCTTTACTTTCTGCCTTTATAGTGGTATCATCTGCATATCTGAGGTTGTTGATATTTCTCCTGACAACCTTGATTGCAGCTTGGGATTCCTCCAGCCTGGCATTTTGCATGATGTTAACTGCATAGAAGTTAAATAAGCAGAGTAACATCATACAGCCTTGTCATTCTCCTTTCCCAATTTTGAACCAATCCATTGTTCCATGTCCAGTTCTAACTGTTGCTTATTGACTTGCATACAGGTTTTTCAGATGACAGGTATGGTGGTCTGTTATTCCCATCTCTTTAAGAATTTTCTACAGTTTGCTATGGCTCACACAGTCAAAGGTTTTCACATTGTCACTTAAGTAGAAGTAGATGCTTTTCTGGAATTCCCTTGCTTTTTCCATGATCCAGCAAACGTTGGCAATTCAATTACCAGTTCCTCTGCCTTTTCTAAATCCAGCTTGTACATCTAAAATTCTCAGTTCACATACTGCTGAATCCTAGCTTGAAGGATTTTGATCATTACCTTACTGGCATGTGAAATGAGTGCATTTGCACAGTAGTTTGAACATGTTTGGCATTGCCCTTCTTTGGAACTGGAATGAAAACTGACCTGGTCAAACTGCTGAGTTTTCCAAATTTGCTGACATATTGAGTGCAGCACTTTCATAGCATCATATTTTAGGATTTGAAATGGCTCAGCTGGAATTCCATCACATCCACTAGCTCTATTGATAGTAATGTTTCCTAAGACCCATTTGATTTCACATTCCAATATGTCTGCTCTAGGTGAGTGACCACACCGTCATGCTTATCCATTTCATTAAGATCTTGTTTTGTATAGTTCTGTGTATTTGTGTCACCTGTTCTTAATCTCTTCTGCTTCTGTTAAGTCCTTACTATTTCTGTCCTTTATCATGCCCATCCTTGCATGAAATCTTCCATTGATACCTCCAATTTTTGTGAAGCGATCTCTAGTCTTTCCCATTCTATTGTTGTCTTCTATTTTTTTCACATTATTCATTTAAAAAGGGCTTCTTATCTCTCCTTGCTATTATCTGGAACTCTGCATTTAGTTGGGTATATCTTTCCTTTCTCCTTTGCTTTTACTTCTCTCCTTTCCTCAGCTATCTGTAAAGTCTCCTCAGACAACCACTTTGACTTCTTGTATTTCTTTTTCTTTGGGATGGTTTTGGTCACTGCCATCTGTGCAATATAACAAACCTCCAACCATAGTTCTTTGGGCACTCTGTCTACCATATCTAATCCCTTGAATCTATTTGTCACTTCCACTGTATAATCGTAAGTGTTTTGATTTAGGTCATACCTAAATGGCCTAGTAATTGTCCCTGCTTTCTTCAATTTAAGCCTGATTTTGCTATAGGCAGCTGATAATCTGAATCTCAGTCAGCTCCTGGTCTTGTTTTTGCTGACTGTATAAAGTTTCTATCTCTTTAGCTGCAAATAATATAATCAATCTGATTTTGGTATTAACGATCTGGTGATGTTCATGTGTGTAGTCATTCCCTGGGTTTTGGAAAAGGTTTGCTGTGACCAACATGTTCTCTTGACAAACTCTGTTAGCCTTTGCCTTGCTTCATTTTGTACTCCAAGGCCAAACTTGCCTGTTATTAATGGTATCCCTTGACTTCCTAGTTTTGCATTCCTGTCTCCTATGATGAAAAGGATTTTCTTTTCTCTTCTTTTGGTGTTAGTTCTAGAAGATCTTGTAGATCTTAATAGAACCATTCATCTTCTTCAGCATGAGTGACTGGGGCATGGACTTGGATTACTATGATGTGAATGGTTTGCCTTGGAAACTAACTGAGATCATTCTGTCATTTTTGAAGTTGCACCCAAGTATTGCATTTCAAACTCTTTTGTTGACTACAAAGGTTACTCCTTTTCTTCTTAAGTATTCTTGCCTACAGTGGTGGATATAATGATCATCTGAACTAAATTCACCCATTCCCATTCATTTTAGTTCACTAATCCCCAAGATGTTGATGTTCAATCTTGCCATCTCCTGCTTGACCATGTCTAATTTACCTTGATTCGTGGGCCTAACATCCCAGGTTCCTATGCAATACTGTTCTTTATAGCATCGATCTTTACCTTCACTACCAGACACATCCATAACTGAGTGTTGATTCCTCTTTGACCCAACTACTTCAATCTTTCTGGAGCTATTATTAATTGCGCTCTGTTCTTCCCCAGTAGCACGTTGGACACCTTCTGCCCTGGGGGGATCATCTTCTGGTGTCATATCTTTTTGCCTTTTCATACTGTTAATTGGGTTCTTGCAGCAAGAATAAAAACAGAATGGGTTGCCATTTCCTCTTCCAGTGGACCATGTTTTGTCATAATTCCTCACTATAACCCATACATTTTGGGTGGCTCTGGATGGCATGGCTCATAGCTTCACAGAGTTATGCAGGCTCCTTTAATCCAACAACACTGTGATCCATGAAGGGGTGTTACATCTTCTGTGCATCTAATTAGGCTCCTTGAGCTAGTCAAATTTTGTGGCAGAATAGCATGACTGTCATTATTTACCAATTTTAAAAAACCTCTGGGCACTTCCTTGAAAGTCCAGTGGTTAAGACTTTGCCTTCCAATGCAAGGGATATGGATTCAATTCCTGATTGGGGAGCTAAGATCCCTCAGGCCTTGTGGCAAAAAAAGCAAAACATAAAACAGAAATAATATATTAACAAATTTAATAGATTTTTAAAACAATAGTCTGCATCAAAAAAGCTTTTAAAAAATAAATAAAAATTTAAAATAAACTAACTCTAAAATAAATACCAGATGGGTAATACATGGTTATTGACTTTATGTAAATGAATTTTTATATAATATGTTTATTGATGTTATTCTGCATGTAATTTATACTTACAAGTTATCCTTCTAAGACTTCATTGAGTGTTTGTATAATTCCTTATACAGTAAAACAGCAAAGTTATATTACCACCTAACCTTTTCTCAAATATTTGTTATTAGATTTAGAAAATATCAATTTGAGACTTCTTTATTCTTAGGACATTAATGCCTACTTCTCAAGAATTTTAGAGGATGCCTAGAATTAAAAGACAAGAATAAGTTTTGGTATCATCTACTCAGAACTTCCCAGATGCACAGTAACGAACATGCCTGCAAATGTCGGAGACACAAGAGATGCAGATTCAATCCCTAAGTTGGAACATCCCATGGAGGAGGGCATGGAAATTGATTCCAATATACGTGCCTGAAGAATCCCAAGGACAGGGGATCCTGGTGGGCTATAGTCTATAGGTTCGCAGGGTCAGACATGACTATAGTGACTCAACACACAGGCATGCACACGTCATCTAACCAAAGTCTCTCCTATTACTGAATACACACACACATATATACATACACTGACATTAAAGTAGCTGCTCATTATGACTTAAATACCAGTACTCAGCTACAAAACTCAAGGCACATTAAATTGCCTTTAAGTGAATAAGTGAGTAGTTTTCAGAGAATTTAAGTGAGAATTAATTTTGATGATTTCCTTATAAGAGAATTCATCCTGAAATATCAGTTTGCCACTGAGCAGTCTGATTATGTAGACAGGCCTTGTGGAGTACCTCATGTGATTTTAAGTGAAGTATGGATCAACTGTGTTAAACAGCCAGCGAACATTTTAAAATAATTTTGGAAGCAATTTTTCAGAAATTTAAAAGTGTACTTTTTAGATACACTGTTTAATACAATAACTGTGTCATCTCAATTCACTAGGGATATGAATCACTCCTACTGCCCATATGTTCATTTGCTGTGCACTAAATTATCCCAGATTTTATGGCTTAAAGTAAAAACGTTATCATTTTGGTAATAAATCTACACGTTGGATAATTTCATCAAGGAATACATAGGTAAAGATGTTTTCTTTACCTATGGACAAACTGTAGGTTAAAATGACATGACCGCTAAGGGCAGGAATCAGCTGAAAAATTCTCCCATCGTATAGCTGGTGACAATGGCTGCCTATCAGAGGGGATCTCTCTGGAGCTGTCTGACAAAACACCTTTAAAATGTCTTTCTATCTGGCTATTTGGCTTTCTCACATGTTGGGTGAGTTATAAGAGTAAAGATTCCAAGAAAAGTACAGTGTGTGTCATTTTTATGACCAATTTAAATGTTTATACTCATATAACATCACATCTACTGTACGCTACTGATCAAATATTCATGAAAGTGAACTCTGTTTCAAGATGAAGTAACATACATATTATTACTTAAAGAGTAGTATCAATTTCACATTTCAAGAAGTATGTGTGTGTGTATGTATAATATAATGAACGTTTTTGGAAAATAATTTGCCCTCTAGACAATTCACATCCCTGTCACATGCAAAACAAACAAACAAAACAAAACAAAAAAACAAGCAATCAAAACAAGTGAAAAGTATTCTAGTTCCTTAGTTTCTTCGCATCATTTATGGCATTATGTAAAAGTTCAGGTTCTTGTTATCTGCATCAAATCCATGTGCAAATAAGGTTCACTGGGCATGGTTGATCAGACAGACTTTTGAAGACAAATTCTCTTTATTTAAAAATTGTGAATTAAATGTAGACATTATCCAACATGAAATAGTGGAATAGGCATAGAGAAACTACTAGAGACAGTTATCTTTAATAATACTGTAGGAAACTGAGTGGAGAACAAACAGCAATTGTTGGTCCCTAGCATTCTGAAATCCTTAGAAGGCCTTTGTCTATCTCAAAATGCACAGTCCTTGTAAATATTTTATTAAATTCGTCAGTGTTTTATTTTTAATGTAATTATGTTTTCTTATTTTATTAATGTAATCTTTCAGTTGTTCATTTCTAGCATATAGAAATATAATTGACTCTTGTCTAATCATCTTATATTTGCAACCCTGCTCAATTCACTTGTAGTAGCTGTTTTTAGACTTTAGGACATAATCGTGTCTTCTGCAACTAGAAGCTGTATGTGTGGTTATACATGTTTTGTAAGTATTCTTAGAGGTAGTTTCAATATCTCATCATAAAATATGGTTTTAGTTGTAGTGTTTTATAAGGCTAAATAAATTTTCTCCCAGTCCTAATTTTCTCACAGTTTTCATCTGAAATGGACTTTGAATTTGCTAAAGTTTTTCCTTCACATATTTGTTCATTTTTATTTTATCCCTTATTCTTTCAATATGATGAATGCCAATGATTCTAAATGTCCAGTGTTAAATTTTCATTTATGGGAATAAGCAAACTTGATCTTAATACAATATCATCACTGTGTGTGTATGCACACTCAGTTGCTCATTTGTGACTGACTCTTTGCAACCCCATGGACTGTAGCTAGCCAGGCTCCTCTGTTCATGGGATTTCCCAGGCAAGAATACTGAAATGGGTTGTCATTTTCTTCTCTGTTGGATCTTCTCAAACCAGGGATTGAACCCGTGTCTCTTGCAAACCACTTCCTCTTCCTCTATTTTCTAAAATAATTTGTTTATATTTGGCATTATGTCTTATATAAATAGTTGAGTGAATTCATCAGTGAAGCCATCTGGTCCTTGTGTTTACTTTGGGGAAGGATTTAATTATTAAGTGTTTCTAATTGATATAAATCTATTTATATTCTTCATTTCTATTTCACCTTAAATCAGCTTTTGTAGTTTCTGTCTTCCAATAAATTAGTTGATTCTACCTAACTTGTCAAAATTAATTTCATTAAGATTTTTATAATCTCTTATTTTACATTTAATATCTGTATTATCTACAGACATATCCCTTCTTTCATTCCTAATATTGGGAGGTATGTGACTTCTTACTTTGTTCAGGATCAGGAGTTTATTAATTTTACTAATCTTTAGGAAATATAAAGCTTTTGGCTTCATTGACATTCTCTATGTCAATTTCTATTTCATTAATTCACTCATTTCTATCATTTTCTTTCTTCTACTTATTTTTCATTTGATATACACTATTATTTTTACTTTCTCATGGTGGAAACACAAATTATTGATATGTAGATGTTTTTACTCTAGAAGAAACACAAGCTGGAATCAAGATTGCTGGGAGAAATATCAATAACCTTAGATATGCAGATGACACCACCCTTATGGCAGAAAGTGAAGAGGAACTAAAAAGCCTCTTGATGAAAGTGAAAGAGGAGAGTGAAAAAGTTGGCTTAAAGCTCAACATTCAGAAAACGAAGATTATGGCATCTGGTCCCATCACTTCATGGGAAATAGATGGGGAAACAGTGTCAGACTTTATTTTTCTGGGCTCCAGAATCACCCTCACATGGTGATTGCAGCCATGAAATTAAAACACGCTTACTCCTTGGAAGAAAAGTTATGACCAACCTACATAGCATATTCAAAAGCAGAGACATTACTTGGCCAACTATAGTCCATCTAGTCAAGGCTATGGCTTTTCCTGTGGTCATGTATGGATGTGAGAGTCAGACTGAAGAAAGCTGAGTGCCAAAGAATTGCTGCTTTTGAGCCGTGGTGTTGGAGGACTCTTGAGAGTCCCTTGGACTGCAAGGAGATCCAACCAGTCCATTCTGAAGGAGATCAGCCTTGGGATTTCTTTGGAAGGAATGATGTTAAAGCTGAAAGTCCAGTACTTTGGCCACCTCATGTGAAGAGTTGACTCATTGGAAAAAACTCTGATGCTGGGAAGGATTGGGGGCAGGAGGAGAAGGGGACCACAGAGGATGAGATGGCTGGATGGCATCACTGACTCGATGGACGTGTCTGAGTGAACTCTGGGAGATGGTGATGGACAGGGAGGCCTGGCGTGCTGCGATTCATGGGGTTGCAAAGAGTCGGACACGACTGAGTGACTGAACTGAACTGAATTTACTCTAGTCAAATATAAATATTTAAAGTTGCAAAATTTCTTCTAAGCTCTGATTTAACTATATCTCATGTCTTTGATATGTTGTGTTATTGTTTCCAAATTTAGTTCAAATTATTTTCTAGGTATGCTTGTGTTTTGTTCTTTGACAATAAACTATTTAGATTGCATTCTTTTTTCTTCCAGTTTTACTGAATTATAATTGACATGTAGCACTATACAAGTTTAAGGTATTCAGTATAATGATTTCACTTACCTAAATCAGAAAATGATTCCCATAATGAGTTCAGTTTATATGGATCATTTCATGTAGATAAAAAGGAAAGGAAAATGAAATATTTGTTCTTGTGATGAGAACTTAGGGTTTATTGTTTTAACAGTTTTATATATAACATACTTTTACTGCAGAGTTATGTCTGACTGCAACCTCATGAACTATAGAGTCCATGGAATTCTCCAGGCCAGAATACTGGAGTGGGTAGCCATTCCCTTCTCCAGGGGATCTTCCCAACTCAGACATCAAACCCAGGTCTCCTGCATTGCAGACAGATTCTTTACCTTTACCAGCTGAGCCACCAGGAAGTCCAAGAATACAGTAGTGGGTAGCCTATCCCTTCTGCAGCAGATCTTCCCTACCCAGGAATTGAACCAGGGTCTCCTGCATTGAAGGCAGATTCTTTACCAGCTGAGCCTACCAGGGAAGCCCATAGATAACACAAAGCAGTGTCATTTATATTAATCATGATGCACATTTACCTCTATTATTTATCTTACAATTGGAAGATTCTGCATTCTTGAATCTCCACATATGTCAGGATTTTTTAGATTATTTTATCTTACTGATTTTTTTTAAAACTATGACTTGTAAAACTTACTATTTGCATTTTAAATCTTGTATTTATTTATTTATTCATGTGCTATTGCCCAGAGTGTGGTCTTTTTTGTGTGTGAATGTTTTACATGCATCTGAAAAGAATGTGTATTCTGATGTTATTGGTCAGAGTGTCCTGCTGCTGCTGCTGCTGCGTCGCTTCAGTCATGTCCGACTCTGTGCGACCCCATAGACGACAGCCCACCAGGCTCCACTGTCCCTGGGATTCTCCAGGCAAGAACACTGGAGTGGGTTGCCATTTTCTTCTCCAATGCATGAAAATGAAAAGTAAAAGTGAAGTTGTTCAGTCATGTCCGACTCTTCGCGACCCCATGGACTGTAGCCTACCAGGCTTTTCAGTCCATGGGATTTTCCAGGCAAGAGTACTGGAGTGGGATGCCATTGCCTTCTCCCAGAGTGTCCTATTAATATCAATTTTTAGTAGTATTGTTAAACTTTGCTATTAGCTTTAAATTTCACTTTAGTTATACCATCAAATACTAATAGAAGAGTATTAGAATATTCACATGTAATTTTGGGCTTGTACAATTGTTTTCCTTCAGTTCTTATTGTGATAAGTGTTTTACTTTTTAATTATTATGTTCATACATACATATTTAGAATAAATTTGTGTTCAGGATGAATCAAGCTTTTATTATTAGGAAATATCCACTTATATATCTGGCAATACTACTTGATTAAAGACCATTTTGTCTGAAATTAATATTGTCCTAGGATTTTTTCTAATGCTACTACTTATTCCCTCATTTTAGTTTTAACCTCTCTTTATTTAAAGAAAGTAACTTGGAGACAACATATGACTGTTTCTTGGATTATATCTTGTGTCTTTATCCACTCTAATTTCTCAACTTTTTTTTAGTGTTAAGACATTTGCAGATAATAAAATTATCAATGTTATAGGCTTTAATTTTGCATTTGTTTTTTGTAAGCATTAAACAAAAGTCAGTTCAGTTCAGTCACTCAGTCATGTACAACATTTTGCAACCCCATGGACTGCAGCATGCTAGGCTTCCCTGTCCATCATCAACACCCAGAGCTTACTTAAATTCATGTCCATCGAGTGCGTGCACCCATCCAACCATGTCATCCTTTGTTGTCCCCATCTTCTCCTGCTTCAATCTTTCCCAGCGTCAGGGTCTTATCAAATGAGTCAGTTCTTTGCATCACATGGCCAAAGTTTTGGAGTTTCAGCTTCAGCATCAGTCCTTTCAATGAATATTCAGGACTGATTTCCTTTAGGATTGACTGATTGGATCTCTTTGTAGTCCAAGAGATTCTCAAGAGTCTTCTCCAACATCACAGTTCAAAAGCATCAATTCTTAGGCACTCAACTTTCTTTATAGTCCAACTCTCACATCCATACATGACTACTGGAAAAACCATAGCTTTGTCTTTGCTGGCAAACTAATGTCTCTGCTCATGCTGTCTAGGTTGGTCATATCTTTTCTTCCAAGGAGAAAGCATCTTTTAATTTCATGGCTGCAAACACCATCTCAGTGACTTGGAGGCCAAAAAAATAGTCTCTCACTGTTTCCCCATCTGTTTGCCATGAAGTGATGGGACCAGATGCCATGTTCCTAGTTTTCTGAATGTTGAGTTTTAAGCCAACTTTTTAAGCCAACTTTTTCACTCTCCTCTTTCACTTTCATCAAGAGGCTCTTTAGTTCCTCTTCACGTGCTGCCATAAAGGTGATGATGTCATTTGCATATCTGAGGTTATTGATATTTCTCCTGGCAATCTTGATTTCAGATTGTGCTTCATTCAACCCAGCATTTCTCATGATGTACTCTGGATATAAGTTAAAGAAGCAGGGTGACAGTATACAACCTTGACATACTCCTTTTCCTATATGGACCCAGTCTGTTGTTCCATGTCCAGTTCTAACTGTTGATTCCTGACCTGCATACAGGTTTCTCAAGAGGCAAGTCAGGTGGTCTGGTATTCCCATTTCTTTCAGAATCTTCCATAGTTTATTGTGATCCACAAAATCAAAGGCTTTAGTGCAGTCAATAAAACAGAAATAGATATTTTTATGGAACTTTCTTGCTATTTTGATGATCCAATGGATGTTGGTAATTTGTCTCCAGTTTCTGTGCCTTTTATAAATTCTGTTTGAACATCTGGAAGTTCACAGTTCAAGCCTGTTGAAGCCTGGCTTAGAAAATTTTGAGCATTACTTTGATAGCATGTGAGATGATTGCAATTGTGTGGTAGTTTGAGCATTCTTTTGCATTGCCTTTCTTTGGGATTGGAATGAAACCTGACCTTTTCCAGTCCTGTGGCCACTGCTGAGTTATCCAAACTTGCTAGCATATTGAGTGCAGCACTTTCACAGTGGCATCTTTTAGGATTTGAAATAGCTTAGCTGGAATCCCATCACCTCCACTAGCTTTTCCTTAGTGATGCTTCCTAAGGCCCACTTGACATTGCATTCCAGAATGTCTGGCTCTAGGTGTGTGATCATGCCACCATGTTTATCTGGGTCATAATGATCTTTTTTGTATAGTTCTTCTGCATATTCTTGCCACCTCTTCTTAATAACTTATGCTTCTGTTAGATCCATACAATTTCTGTCCTTTATTGTGTCCATCTTTGCATGAAATAGTCCCTTGGTATCTCACATTTTCTTGAAGAGATTTCTAGTCTTTCCCATTCTACTATTTTTCTCTATTGCTTTGCATTGATCACTGGGGAAGGCTTTCTTATCTCTCCTTGCTATTCTTTAGAACTCTACATTCAATTGGATATATTATTCCTTTTTTCCTTTGCCTTTAGCTTCTCTTATTTTCTCAGCTATTTGTAATGTCTCCTCAGACAACCATTTGCCCTTTTGAATTTCTTTTTCTTGGGGAAGGTGTTGATCACTGCCTCTTGTACAATGTCAGGAACCTCTGTCCATAGTTTTTCAGGCGCTGTGTCTATTAGATCCAATTCCTTGAATCTATTTGTAACTTCAAATGTATAATTCTAAGATATTTGATTTAGGTCATACCTGAATCATCTACTTTCTTCAATTTAATTCTGAATTCTGTATTAAGGAGTTCATGATGAGCCACAATCAGACCCCAATCTTGTTGTTGATGGTACAGAGCTTCTCTATATTTGGCTGCAAAGAATATAATCAATCTGATTTCAGTATTGACCATCTGGTGATGTCTATGTGTAGAGTCTTCTCTGTGTTGTTAGAAGAGGGTGTTTACTATGACTAGAGTGTTCTCTTGGCAATACTCTGTTAGCCTTTGAACTGCTTTACTTTGTACTCCAAGGCCAAATTTGCCTGTTACTCCAGAAATCTCTTCACTTCCTACTTTTGCATTCCAGTCCCCTATATTGAAAATGACATCTTTTTTGGGGTGTTAGTTTTAGAAGATCTTGTAGGTCTTCATAAACTGTTCATCTCAGCTTCTGCTGCTTGACTGGTTGGGGCATAGACTTGGAATGCTGATAGAAGGTGGCTCACTGGAGAAGGGAATGGCAAACCACTTCAGTATTCTTGCCTTGAGAACACCATGAACAGTATGAAAAATCAAAATGATAGGATACTGAAAGAGGAAGTCCCTGGGTTGGTAGGTGCCCAATATACTACTGGAGATCAGTGGAGAAATAACTCCAGAAAGAATGAAGGGATGAAGCCAAGCAAAAACAATGCCCAGTTGTGGATATGACTGGTAATAGAAGCAAGCTCCAATGCTGTAAGAGCAATATTGCATAGGAACCTGGAATGCCAGGTCCATGAATCAAGGCAAATTGGAAGAGGTCAAACAGGAGATGGCAAAAGTGAACATCGACATTCTAGGAATCAGTGAACTAAAATGGACTAGAATGGCTGAATTTAACTCAGAAGATCATTATAGCTACTACTGTGGGCAGGAATCCTTTAGAAAAAAATGGAGTAGCCATCATGGTCAACAGAAGAGTCCGAAATGTAGTACCTGGATGCAATCTCAAAAAAGACAAGATTCATCTCTGTTCATTTCCAAGGCAAACCATTCAACATCACGGTATTCAAAGCCTATGCCCCAACCAGTAAGACTGAAGAAGCTGAAGTTGAACGGTTTTATGAAGACCTATAAGACCTTTTAGAACTGACACCCAAAAAAGATGTCCTTTTTTATTATAGGGGACTGGAATGCAAAAGTAGGAAGTCAAAAAACACCTGGAGTAACAGGCAAATTTGGCCTTGGAGTACAGAATGAAGCAGGGCAAAGGTTAATAGAGTTTTGCTAAGAGAACGCACTGGTCATAGCAAACACCCTCTTCCAACAACACAAGAGAAGACTCTACATATGGACATCACCAGATGGTCAACACTGAAATCAGATTGATTATATTCTTTGAATCCAAAGATGGAGAAGCTCTATAGAGTCAGCAAAAACAAGGCTAGGAGCTGACTGTGGCTCAGATCATGAACTCCTTATTGCCAAATTCAGACTGAAATTGAAGAAAGTAGGGAAAACCACTAGACCATTCAGGTATGACCTAAATCAAATCCCTTTTGATTATACAGTGGAAGTGAGAAATAGATTTAAAGACTAGGTCAGATACACAAAGTGCCTGATGAACTATAGACGGAGGTTTGTGACATTCTATAGGAGACAGGGATCAAGACCTTCCCCATAGGAAAGAAATGCAGAGTGCCTGATGAAATGTGGACGGAGGTTCATGACATTGTACAGGAGACAGGGATCAAGACCATCCCTATGGAAAAGAAATGCAAAAAGGCAAAATGGCTGTCTGGGGAGGCCTTACAAATAGCTGTGAAAAGAAAAGAGTGAAAAGCAAAGGAGAAAAGGAAAGATATAAGCATATGAATGCAGAGTTCCAAAGAACAGCAGGGAGAGATAAGAAAGCCTTCTTCAGCGATCAATGCAAAGAAATAGAGGAAAAGAACAGAATGGGAAAGACTAGAGATCTCTTCAAGAAAATGAGCGATACCAAGGGAACATTTCATGCAAAGATGGGCTCGATAAAGGACAGAAATGGTATGGACCTCACAGAAACAGAAGATATTATGAAGAGGTGGCAAGAATACACAGGAGAACTGTACAAAAAAAAGAGCTTCACAACCCAGATAATCACGATGGTGTGATCACTCATCTAGAGCCAGGCATCTTGGAATGTGAAGTCAAGTGGGCCTTAGAAAGCATCACAACGAACAAAGCTAGTGGAGGTGATGGAATCCCAGTTGAGCTATTTCAAATCCTGAAAGATGATGCTGTGAAAGTGCTGCACTCAATATGCCAGCAAATTTTGAAAACTCAGCAGTGGCCACAGGACTGGAAAAGATCAGTTTTCATTCCAATACCAAAGAAAGACAATGCCAAAGAATGCTCAAACTACCGCACAATTGCAGTCATCTCACATGCTAGTAAAGTAATTACCAAAATTCTCCAAGCCAGGTTTTAGCAATACATGAACCATGAACTTCTAGATTTCAAGCTGGTTTTAGAAAAAGCAAAGGAACCAGAGATCAAATTGCCAACATCCACTGGATCATCAAAAAAACAAGAGAGTTCCAGAGAAAACATCTAATTCTGCTTTATTGACTATGCCAAAGCCTTTGACTGTGTGGATCACAATAAACTGTGGAAAATTCTGAAAGAAGTGGGAATACCAGACCACCTGACCTGCCTCCTGAGAAACCTGTATGCAGGTCAGAAAGCAACAGTTAGAACTGGACAGGGTACAACAGACTGGTTCCAAATAGAAAAAGGAGTACGTCAAGGATGTGTATTGTCACCTGCTTATTTAACTTCTATCCAGAGTACATCATGAGAAACGCTGGACTGGATGAAGCGCAAGCTGAAATCAAGATTGCTGGGAGAAATATCAATAACCACAGAAATGCAGATGACACCACCCTTATGGCAGAAAGTGAAGAGGAACTAAAAATCCTCTTGATGAAAGTGAAAGTGAAGAGTGAAAAAGTTGACTTAAAACTCAACATTCAGAAAACTAAGATTGTGGCGTCCAGTCCGCTCACTTGATGGGAAATAGATGGGGAAACAGTGGAAACAGTGTCAGACTTTATTTTCTTGGGCTCCAAAATCACTGCAGATGGTGACTGCAGCCATAAAATTAAAAGACACTTACTCCTTGGAAGGAAAGTTATGACTAACTTAGACAGCATATTGCAAAGCAGAGACATTACTTTGCCAACAAATGTCCATATAGTCAAGGCTATGGTTTTTCCAATGGTCATGTATGGATGTGAGAATTGGACTGTGAAGAAAGCTGAGCGCTGAAGAATTGATGCTTTTGAACTGTGGTGTTGGAGAAGACTCTTGAGAGTCCTTTGGACTGCAAAGAGGTCCAACCATTCCATTCTAAAGGACATCAGTGCTGGGTGTTCATTGGAAGGACCAATGCTAAAGCTGAAACTCCAATACTTCGGCCACCTCATGCGAAGAGTTGACTTATTGGAAAAGACCCTGATGCTGGGGGTGATTGAGGGCAGCAGGAGAAGGGGATGACAGAGGATGAGATGGCTAGATGGCATCACTGACTCCATGGACATGAGTTTGAGTGAACTCTGGGAGCTGGTGATGGACAGGGAGGCCTGGCGTGTTGCGACATATGGGGTTGCAAATAGTTGGACACGACTGAGCGACTGAACTGAACTGTGATATTGAATGGTTTTCCTTGGAAACAAACATAGATCATTCTGTCAGTTTTGAGATTCCATCCAAGTATTGCTTTTGGACTCTTTTATTGACTGTGATGGCTACTCCATTTCTTCTAAGGGATTTTTGCCCACAGTAGTAGATATAATGGTCATCTAAGTTCAATTCACCCTTTCCAGTCCATTTATTTCATTGATTCCTAAAATGTCAATGTTCACTCTTGCCATCTCCTTTTTGACCACTTCTAATTTGCCTTGATTCATGGTCCAACATTCCAAGTTCCTGTGCAATATTGTTCTTTACAGCATTGGACTTTACCTCCATCAGCAGTCACATCCACAACTTGTAACTGTTTTTCCTTTGGTTCTGTCTCTTCATTCTTTCTGGAGTTTTTTCTCCACTGATCTCCAGTAGCATATTGGACACCTAAAGACCTGGGGGGTTCATCTTTCAGTGTCCTATTGTTTTGTCTTTTCATGCTGTTCATGGGGTTCTCAAGGCAAGAATACTGAAATGGTTTGTCATTCCCTTCTCCGGTGGATCATGTTTTGTCAGAACTCGTCACCGTGACCCATCTGTTTAGGGTGGCCCTACAGGGCATGGCTCATCATTTCATTGAGTTAGACAAGACTTTGTTCCATGTGATCAGAGTGGTTAGTTTTTTGTGATTGTGATTTTCATTCTGCCTGCCTTCTGATGGAGAAGGATAAGAGGCTAAGCTTCCTGATGGGAGAGACTGACTGAGGGGGAAACTGGGTCTTGTTCTCATGGATGGGGCCATGCTCAGTAAATCTTTAATCCAATTTTCTGTTGATGGGTGGGACTGTGTTCCCTCCCTGTTGTTTGACCTGAGGCCAAACTATGGTGGAGGTATTGAAGATAATTGTGACCTCCTTTAAATGGTCCCATGTAGGCACTCCTGCACTCAGTGTCCCTGACCCTGCAGCAGGCCACTGTTGACCTATGCCTCTGCCAGAGATTCCTGGGCCCTCCTGGTCAAGTTTGATCAGTCTCTTGTGGGGTCACTGCTCCTTTTTCCTGGGTCCTGGAGTAGACAAGGTTCTGTTTGTGCCCTCTAAGAGTCTGTTTCCCCAGTCCTGTGTCAGTTCTGGCAACTCTCTTGTAGGGTTATTGGCGACCTCTTACAAGAGGGCTTGTACTGGCCACTGCTGAGCCATACCTTCATGGGAGACATCAAACACAGTTCTCACTCAGTCTCTGTGGAGTCTCTGGGTCCTGGTGCACACAAGGTTTGTTGGAGGACTCTGAGTGTCTCTGATGGATAAGAGGTTAGATTTGAAATGCGATTTTGCCCCTTCTACTGTCTTTCTGGGGCGTTTCCTTTGCCCTTGGGTCTGGGGTATCTTTTTTTGGTAGGATCCAGCATTCTCCATTTGATGGTTGTTCAACAGTGAGTTGTAGACCTTTAGTGAACTGAAAAAGCCTTTAAAATGTTCTAATTGTGTAGTTTTTCATTCTTCTCTAATCTCTTTTTATATTTTGTTGAATTTTTAGTTTAATTGAATTTATAATCAATTATTATTTATCTCTCCTACTGGCTCATTGTTTATGACATTTGTTTGAAATTTTCAGTCATTACTCTACAGCAGTGTTTGGCAACTGTGGCCTTGAAAAGGCAGCATAATTTGTAGATTAAGTTTTAATGGAACAGAGCCAAATATATAAATTTACATGCTGTCTCTGTAGTTACCTAAGGATGCCTTTGTATTACTCTGCCAGATTTGAGTAGATAAGACAGAAAATGATTGATCTGCAAGACTAAAATATTTAATATTTAACTTTTAAGGTAAACTTGGCAGACTTCTTCATAAAGAAGTCTACTTCCCTGTAACATCATGGCAATTCAAATACAACATAACAAGGTTTCACCTGTACACACTCCACCTCATTCTTTGCTGTTTTGTCAAATATCTTCTTTCCACATGTGTTAAAATTTTAGAGTGTATTTTCACTGAAGTTATTTTTTTAAACAGTAAATACTTCATTAAGGAATTTTACAAAATGAGAAAGAAGTCATTTTCATTTATCCAAACATTTTTTTCCAGCGTTTTTTATTTCTTTATGTAGATCCAAATTTCTGCTTGTCATTAGTTTCTATTCCTTAAATAAACCCCTGTTTAATTTCTTGTTCAGATCTACTACAGAGTCTTTCTCTAAACATTTGTTGAATACAAATGTTTTTATTTTGCCTTTATTTTTGAAGCATATATTGTGTCAATATACAGTATTGAGGTAAAAAGACTTTCTCTTCAAGCACTTTAAAAATGTTGTCCTATAATATTCTAACTTGCATTGCTTTTTGTAAGAAGATTGTGATATTCTTATATTTTATTCTCTATGTATTGTTTCTTTATTCTCTGGCTATTTTTCAGTTGTTTTTACACAATTTGATTATGTTATACTTTGGTCTGTTTTTATTTGTTTTAGTCTGTTTTGTGGTCAGTGATGGAGAAGGCAATGGCATCCTACTCCAGTTCTCTTGCCTGGAAAATCCCATGGATGGAGGAGCCGGGTAGGCTACAGTCCATGGGGTCGCTAAGAGTCAGACACGACTGAGTGACTTCACTTTCTCTTTTCACTTTCATGCTTTGGAGAAGGAAATGGCAACCCACTCCAGTGTTCTTTCTTGGAGAATCCGAGGGATGGGGGAGCCTGGTGGGCTGCTGTCTATGGGGTCGCACAGAGTTGAACACAACTGAAGCGACTTAGCAGCAGCAGCAGTGGTCAATGAACTGTGGTTTTCTGGTTTTCATCAAATTTGACAAAAATTATTAATATTTCCTTAAATATATTTTTCTTTCACTTCACTCTGATTCAAATTGCACAAACATTAAATGCCTGATATGGGATTCTTGGTAACAATTATTTCAGTTGTTTTCAGTTCAGTTGAGTGGCTCAGTCGTGTCCGACTCTTTGCAACCTCATGAATCACAGCACGCCAGGCCTCCCTGTCCATCACCATCTCCCGGAGTTCACTCAGACTCACATCCATCAAGTCCGTGATGCCATCCAGCCATCTCATCCTCAGTTGTCCCCTTCTCCTCCTGCCCCCAATCGCTCCCAGCATCAGAGACTTTTCCAATGAGTTAATTCTTCGCATGAGGTGGCCAAAGTACTGGAGTTTCAGCTTCAGCATCATTCCTTCCAAAGAAACCCCAGGGTTGATTTCCTTCAGAATGGACTGGTTGGATCTCCTTGCAGTCCAGGGCTCTCAAGAGTCTTCTCCAACACCACAGTTCAAAAGCATCAATTCTTTGGCGCTCAGCCTTCTTCACAGTTCAAATCTCACATCCATACATGACTACTGGAAAAACCATAGCCTTAACTACACAGACCTTAGTCGGCAAAGTCATGTCTCTGCTTTTGAATATGCTATCTAGGTTGCTCATAACTTTTCTTCCGAGGAGTAAGCGTCTTTTAATTTCATGGCTGCAAACACTATCTGCAGTGATTTTGGAGCCCCCCAAAATAAAGTCTGCCACTGTTTCCACTCTTTCCCCATCTATTTCCCATGAAGTGATGGGACCAGATGCTATGATCTTCATTTTCTGAATGTTGAGCTTTAAGCCAACTTTTTCGCTCTCCACTTTCACTTTCATCAAGAGGCTTTTTAGTTCCTCTTCACTCTCTGCCATAGGGTGGTGTCATCTGCATTTCTGAAGTTATTGATATTTCTCCCAGCAATCTTGATTCCAGCTTGTGTTTCTTCCAGTGCAGCATTTCTCATGATGTACTCTGCATGTAAGTTAAATAAACAGGGTGACAATATACAGCCTTGATGTACCCCTTTTCCTATTGGAACCAGTCTGTTGTTCCATGTCCAGTTCTAACTGTTGCTTCCTGACCTGCATACAGATTTCTCAAGAGGCAGGTCAGGTGGTCTGGTATTCCCATCTCTTTCAGAATTTTCCACAGTTTATTGTGATCCACACAGTCAAAGGCTTTGGTATAGTCAATAAAGCAGAAATAGATGTTTTTCTGGAACTCTCATGCTTTTTCAATGATCCAGCGGATGTTGGCAATTTGATCTCTGGTTCCTCTGCCTTTTCTAAAACCAGCTGGAACATCAGGAAGGTCACGGTTCACATATTGCTGAAGTCTGGCTTGGAGAATTTTGAGCATTACTTTACTAGCTTGTGAGATGCACGCAATTGTGTGGTAGTTTGAGCATTCTTTTGCATTCCCTTCTTTGGAATTGGAATGAAAACTGTCCTTTTCGAGTCCTGTGGCCACTGCTGAGTTTTCAAAATTTGCTGGCATAATGAGTGCAGCACTTTCACAGCATCATCTTTCAGGTTTTGAAACAGCTCCACTGGAATTCCATCACCTCCACTAGCTTTGGTCATAGTGATGCTTTCTAAGGCCTACTTGACTTCACATTCCAGGATGTCTAGCTCTAGTTGAGTAATCACACCATCGTGATTATCTGGGTCATGAAGATCTTTTTTGTACAGTTCTTCTGTGTATTCTTGCCATCTCTTCTTAATATCTTCTGCTTCTGTTAGGTCCATACCATTTCTGTCATTTATCAAGCCCATCTTTGCATGAAATGTTCCCTTGGTATCGCTCATTTTCTTGAAGAGATCTCTAGTCTTTCCCATTCTGTTCTTTTCCTCTATTTCTTTGCATTGATCGCTGAAGAAGGCTTTCTTATCTCTTCTTGCTATTCTCTGGAACACTGTTTCAGATGCTTTTATCTTTCGTTTTCTCCTTGGCTTTTCGCTTCTCTTCTTTTCACAGCTATTTGTAAGGCTTCCCCAGACAGCCATTTTGCTTTTTTGCATTTCTTTTCCATAGGGATGGTCTTGATCCCTGTCTCCTGTACAATGTCACGAACCTCATTCCATAGTTCATTAGGCACTCTCTCTATCAGATCTAGGCCCTTAAGTCTATTTCTCACTTCCACTGTATAATCATAAGAGATTTGATTTAGGTCATACCTGAATGGTCGTGGTTTTCCCTGCTTTCTTCACTTTCAGTCTGATTTTGGTAATCAGGAGTTCATGATCTGAGCCACAGTCAGCTCTTGGTCTTGTTTTTGTTGACTGTATAGAGCTTCTCCATCTTTGGCTGCAAAAAATATAATCAATCTGATTTCGGTAGAGTTTTGCCAAGAATATGCACTGGTCATAGCAAACACCCTCTTCGAACAACACAAGAGAAGACTCTACACATGGACTTCTCCAGATGGTCAGTTGTTTTCCTCTTCATAATTCAATATGAATATTTTCCACTCAAATATTGTCAAGCACAGTTTTCTTTTCTTATGCAATTGTCTAATTTGCCATTAACTTCATTAAGAACAGTTTTCATTTGAGAGATTGTATTTTTACTTAGTCATAGAATTATAAAAAATGTTCTATTTGCCTTTTCAGTACAGTTAACCCTTGAACAACACAGTTTTGAACTGCACAAGTCCCCTTATACTCATAATTTTTTCAGTTATCAATATTACACAACCTGGGGTTGGTTGAATGTACACATATAGAAACACAAATACAGAGGAACTGCATATATTGATGGCTGAGTATAAGTTATATGTGCCTTTTCGAATGTTCTGTAGGTTGGTGCTCCTAATCCCCAAACTGTTCAAGGATCCACTGTATATTAATTTTTTGTCTAAATCCCAGTGCATGTTTATACTAGTTCTTTTAGAATTGTTGTTTGCCAATCCATCAACTCTATCCTCTCTGCATCTGTTTCTATTTCCTGATTTGTCTTTGTCCAGCTTACATATTCCTGCTTCCTTTCATGCCTTGTAATTTTGATTAAATACTGAATAATGTGATTGTAACTTTGAGTGCTTGAATCTTACTGTGTTCTTTTAAGGAATATTGGATATGTTTTTTCAGGAAGCTAATAAACTTATGAATCAACTCAGTAAATTTAATGAGTTTTTTAAGCTTTGTTAAAGCAGGTTTAAAGTAACCTTTTCTCCTCTAGGACTAGTCTAGCCCTTCTGCTTAGGAATGAGCTATCTAGATGCCCTGTTGTAAAGCCTGGATATTTCATGATGTTTCTCCTATCTAGTTTAATGAACCTTTATAAACCAATCTCTCTGGCCTGGAAAGCTCTTGGAATTTTTCATTTTACAGCTCCTCAGAAATACTCTTCTTGGTGCTGCATTTCACCCAACATATGTGCAGATAGTTCTTTAGTAACAGATTCAAAGGGACAATAATGCAGATATATGGAGATATTTCTCAGAGTAACTCCCTCCTCACCCATATTCTTACCAATAAATTCCAACTGACTCATCCTCTGTAAACTCAAATCTGTTTTATTTAATCGTGCAATACCAAATCGTCTCTTCTTCCCATTCTACTGTCTAGAATGTACTTCCAATAAAGAAAAGCCAAGTGTACCATAAGTATCACCTCATTTGATTCCATTTTATCCTGGAATCATAGCCCTATGCTGCATGAAGTCTAATGCCTGAAAATGTCTGTTTCATATACAGTGTACAGTTTTCCAGTTTTCTACAATGAAAAGGCAGTAACATGGCCAACAGTAGAAATTATATTTCACTGATTTCTATTCATATCTTTACTGTTTTCTTCTTTCTAGACTAAAAAAAAAAAAAAAGCTGCTATTTTTCTAAACTCTTGAGTAAATCTAGTTTGATTTTAAACTTCCTTTTTATAAAAATTATTATATTTATGGGAAATTTCCCTTTCATTAATTCTTTTTGTTTAATTTGCAAATTATATTATTCCATATTTTCATTATCATATTAATTCAAAATATTTGAAAATTTATCCTCAAGCTCAAATTATTTTACATTTTTTATTTAATTTCCATATATTTGGGCATATTTCTAGTTAATTTTTCATTATTGATTTCTACTTTAAATCCTATGAAGTCAGAGGAAATACTTGAAATTAATTCAGTCTCTACTAATTATTTATCCTTGCTTTGGAATCCAAGATGTGGTCTATTTTTATGAATGTACCACATGCCCTTGAAAAAATACGTATTCTACAGTTTTTGTTGGATGTGCATTCTAAAAATGTCAATTATATCAAATTTGTTGACTCATTGTAAATCTCCCATATTCTGATGACTTTTTTATTTTCTTGTGATCTCAGTAACTAAAGCTTTAGAAAGCTTTAAGCATGATTGGAGATTTGTCTATTTGTCCTTTCATTCTGTTGAATATTGCTTCAAGTAGTTTTAAAGTTCACCACTGTGTTAACAATTTAATATTGTTATGTTAACTATATTGATTTGTCTTTAAAAATTTTATTATAACATTTTAATAGAAGTATAGTTGATTTACAATGTTGTATTAATTACTATTCTACAGCAAAGTGATCCAGATATATATTTATTAATGTCTTTTCCCATTGTGATTTATTATAGGCTATTGAATATAGCTCTCTCTACTATACAGTAGGACTTTTTAAAAATCAATTCTATATATATAATCTGCATCTGCTAATCCTGAAGTCTCAATCCATCCATCCTGCAACCCCCTCCCCCTTGGCAGCCAGTCTGTTCTCTATGTCCATGATTCTGATTCTGTCTCATAAATATGTTCATTTGTATCACAGTTTAGATTCCACATACAGACAATATAGTAGAGCTTTTTTCTTTCTCTTTCTGATTTATTTCAGTTAGTGTGATAATCTCTGTATGTGCTTAGTTGCTCAATTGAGTCTGACTCTGTGACCCTTTGAACTGTAGCTCACCAGGCTCCTCTGTCCATGAGATTTTTTCAGGCAAGAATACTGGGGTGGGTTGCCATTTCCTCCTCCAGGGGATCTTCCTAACCCAGGAATCAAACCCACATTTCCTGTGTCTCCTACATTGCAGGCAGGTTCTTTACCTGCTGAGCCACTGGGGAAGCACATTAGGTCCATTTGTTTTGCTGCAAATGGCATGATTCCATTTTTTTATATGGTTGAGTGATATTCCATTGTACAAAGGTACCACATCTTCCTTATCTATTCATCTGTCAATGGGCAAGTAGGTTGTCTCCATGTCTTGGCTACTGTGAATAGTGCTGCTGTGAACATAGGGATACTTGTATCTTTTTGAATTAAGAGTCTTGACTGGATATATGCCCAGGAGTGGGATTGCTGGATCATAGGGCAACTCTAGTTTTAGTTTTCTGAGGAACCTCCATACTATTTTCTATAGTGGCTGCACCAGCTCACATCCCCAACAGCAGTGCAAGTTTCCCTTTTCTCCACGTCCTCTCCAGAATTTGTTATTTGTAGACTTTTTAATATTGACCATTCTGACCAGTGTGAGCTGGTACCTCACTATAGTTTTGATTTGTATTTCTCTCATAATTAGTAATGTTGAGCACATTTTCATGTGTCTATTGGCTATCTCTAATGTGGTATCTTTTTATATAGACAAAATTATAGTGAGTGAAAAAAGCCAGTGGCAAATATTTTTCATTTATATACTTGACAAAATTTTAGAAATGGAGGACAGACTAGTGATTGCTAAGGAAAGTATAGGGAGTGGAAGTTGATATAACTATAAAAATGAAACATGAAGGACCCTGGTTGTGATATTGTGCTATAATTTTGTAAGATGTTACCATTGGGGGAACTGAGTAAAGCATGTCTAAGATCTCTCTTTATTATTTCTTGCAATTGTATGTGAATTAGTACATTTATCTCAAAATACTAACTTTAATTAAAAGATTACTCAACATTTAAAATAACATTTCTTAATAATATTTTTAAAATTCTATCAATTCAGTTCCTTTCAGTTGCTCATTTGTGTCTGACTCCTTGCAATCCCATTGACTGCAGCACACCAGGCTTATATATTTATATATTTTTGCCTTTTATTTTATCAGGCAGGATTTTTTGAAAATTGCATCATAGTTTTTATACTTACATTGATTTTTTTAAGGTAACAATTCATAATTCTTCCTGTTGTAACTTTTTAATATTTAAGAGTAGGAATTATTCCAAAAAATGATATGAATTATTCTTCTATTCCCTATTTTTTAATTCTATCTGTTGTGAACTAAAAGTAATGTAAATGATTACTAGAGATTGGCAGTTGGTCACAGGGAACACAGCAATTTGACATTTGTCATTTAAAACATATATTTATGTTATTTCCTACAAACTCTCTGATACAAAAAACAAATTAGATGTTATTTAGGCACTAGGGGAAAAAAAGTAAACAGTTGATTTTTCACATTTTATAGGAGTAGTGTGCACTGCCAAGAGTTCATAAAAATCCTTTTCCTCTTATCCTGGGCACATGATTAGATTATATTTTCAGCATCCTTTATAGTTAGGCCTTGTCATTTGGTCAAGTTAGCTGAATGGAATGAGGGCCAACAAAAGTCAAATTTATCATTTCAAGGTGTACCGCCCTCCCCTCTCCCCCAATATCTGGCATGATACAGAAGATCAGTGGAGGATACAAAAGATCTAATCATTGACAGTGTCCCAGAATGGAAAGAAGCCAAGTAGCTAAGCAACCAGAAGGAAGGGAAATTACAAATATCAGCTGAAAATTATTGTTTTATGCTGCTCATATTTTTAAAATGTTTTTTCAGCAGTCAGTTTTACACTACTACTATTACATCAAAATTTTGTTTAACTTTATAAGAAACGAAATTTTTTTTCTCCCAAAGTGGCCAAGTCACCTTGCTTTTGTACCAACAACATATGCTATTTTGAGTTGTTCCATATTCTTGTCAACACTTAGCATTACTATTCTTTGCAATTTTTGCATTTCTAATGGGTGTGTGGTTATATGTCATTATTCCTTTTAAATTTATACTACTTTAATATGTAATTATTTTATATTTAATTATATATTTTTTCATGTGCCTCTTTGACATTCATATACCATTTTTTTTGAAGCATCTATTCATGTTTTTTCTCTGATTTTATTAGGGTGCTTCAAGTACAATTGAGATGTAAGAATATTTTTAGTATATTTTAAATAAAAATACATTATTATTTATATATATATATATATATATATATATATATATATCAAAATTTTCAGGTCTGTGACCTGTATCTTCATTTCTTTTTTTAAAAATTTTTTAAATTTTAAAACATTTTCAGCTGTACTGGGGCATATGGGATCTTAGTTCCCTGACCAGGGAGGGAGTGAGTCCACACCCCCTGTATTAGAAGCACAGAGTCTCAACCACTGTACCATCAGGGAAATCCCTGTAGCTTCATTTTTTAAAAAGTGTTTATTTTAACCAAATTTCCAAATTTAAATGAGATCTTATGAATATTTCTTTTATAAATCCAGAATTTGTATCCTATCAAAGATATCTTTGCTTAATTTAAAGTCATTGAGACTTTTCTCCTGTGTTGCCTTTAAAGGTTTTATAGTTTTAATGCTTAAATTTGGTTATATGATCTATAGTAATCAGTTTTGGTATTTGGTAGGAGTTTGTTTCTTTGCATAGGGAAATCCAAGTGTCCTACCTCCACTGTTGAAAGGTTCGTTTGTTTCTCACTGAAATGACATTTATATCTATTTTCTGGACTTTCTGTTTAGTTCTATTTATTTATGTATTCCTTGCTTATCCTTTTGCCAATATTGCACTATACTGATTATCATTGTTTCATAATATGTCTTAAATTGGTACTTTAAAAGTACACAGCTTTATCTTCCTTTTAAAAATTGCTTTGGTCATTCTAATCTATGAAAATTAAGTTATTTTCCACTTTAAGAGCATAACTGAATTGGAATTTCATTGAATCTATAGAACGTTTTGGGGAGAAATTACACTTTAAACATCTCAAAAAATCTTCAGAGTAAAAAGCATGAGATATGTCTTCATTAATCTAAATCTTTTAAATTTCTTTGAGCACTGTTTTATGTTTTTCAATGCATTCATCTTTGATGTTGATTTAAAAGGTAATGTAAATGGTATTTACTTTAAATTGATTTTTATTTCTAATTTTTAATTTGATGGTTATATAAAAATAATGGTTTTGTTTATTAAAATTGTATCTTGTGCCCTTGAGCAGCCCATATTATTCCTAGAACCTCTTTTGAGGATTCCATATTTTCTACAGAGATGATAATTTCTTCTATAAGTAAATATTAATTTGTCTCTTTTTTTCTATCTATATAATTTCATTCTTTTTCTTCCTGTATTCAAATAGTTAGAACTCTTTGCCCATTGTTAAATGGAAGCAATGAGAGAGAATATCCTTGCCTTTTCCTAATTCTGAGGGAAATGTATTTAGCTTTTTTTCCCCCATTTTAGAGTGTTAATTCTAAGCCCAGTAGAATATTAGCTGCATGTTCTCCATAAATTCCATTTACAGGTTTGAAAAAGCTCTGTTTCTCTTAGTTTCCTATGAGAATTTTATAATGAATTCCTGTTTAATTTTGTTTCTTTTCCATCTCTTAATAAGATGAATTAAATTATTATGTTTCTGGGCAAGGATGGAAACTCACTGGTCATAATATATTTATCCTTTATATACAATGTAACAATAAAATTTAATTCAAATAATTTTATGTATTTAGTATTTTTATTGAAATATTTTAAAATTAATAGTTAATTTTTGCATGCCTAAAGCATTTCAATAATTTACAGAATCAGTAGGGAGACAAAAACATGGGCAAGTAAAGAAAAGCTTAAAATGTTAAGTCAGTTAGTCAGTTCAGTCACTCAGTCATGTTCCGCTCTTTGGGACCCCATGAACCGGAGCACGCCAGGCCTCCCTGTCCGTCACCAACTCCCGGGGTCTACCCAAACTCATGTCTATTGAGTCGGTGATGCCATCCAACCATCTCATCCTCTGTCGTCCCTTTCTCCTCCTACCTTCAATCTTTCCCAACATCAAGGTCTTTTCAAATGAGTCAGCTCTTTGCATCAGGTTGCCAAAATATTGGAGTTTCAGCTTCAACATCAGTCCTTTCAATGAACACCCAGGACTGATTTCCTTTAGGATGGACTGGTTGGATCTTCTTGCAGTCCAAGTGACTTTTAAGAGTCTTTTCCAATACCACCATTCAAAAGCACCAATTATTCTGTGCTCACCTTTCTTTATAGTCCAACTCTCACATTCATACATGACTACTGGAAAAACTATAGCCTTGACTAGACAGACCTTTGCTGACAAAGTAATGTCTCTGCTTTTTAATATGCTGTTTAGGTTGGTCATAACTTTCCTCCCAAGGAGTAAGCATCTTTTGATTTCATGGCTGCAATCACCATCTGCAGTGTTTTGGGAGCCCAGAAAAATAATGTCTGACACTGTTTCCACTGTTTCCCCATCTATTTGCCATGAAGTGATGGGACTAGATGCCATGATCTTTGTTTTCTGAATGTCGGAATTTATGCCAAAGTTTTCACTCTCCTCTTTCACATTCATCAAGAGGCTCTTTATTTCTTCTTCGTTTTCTGCCATAAGGGTGATGTCATCTGCATTTCTGAGGTTATTGATATTTCTCTTGGCAATCTTGATTCCAGCTTGTGCTTCAGGCAACCCAGCGTTTCTCATGATATACTCTGCATGTAAGTTCAATAAGCAGGGTGACAATATACAGACCTGATGTAATCCTTTTCCTATTTGGAACCAGTCTGTTGTCTGTAACTGTTGCTTCCTGACCTGCATATAGGTTTCTCAAGAAGCAGGTTAGGTGGTCTGGTATTCCCATCTCTTTCAGAATTTTCCACAGTTTATTGTGATCCACACAGTCAAAGGCTTTGGCATAGTCAATAAAGCAGAAATAGATGTTTTTCTGGAACTCTCTTGCTTTTTCCATGATCCAGTGGACATTGGCAATTTGATCTCTGGTTCCTCTGCCTTTTCTAAAACCAGCTTGAACATCTGGAAGTTCACAGTTCACGTATTGCTGAAGCCTGGCTTGGAGAATTTTGAGCGTTACTTTACTAGCATGTGAGATGAGTGCAGTTGTGTGGTAGTTTGAGCATTCTTTGGCATTGCCTTTCTTTGGGATTGTAATGAAAACTGACCTTTTCCAGTCCTGTGGCCACTGCTGAGTTTTCCAAATTTTCTGACATATTGAGTGCAGAACTTTCACAGCATCATCTTTTAGGATTTGAAATAGCTCCACTGGAGTTCCATCACCTCCACTAGCTTTGTTTGTAATGGTACTTCCTAAAGCCCACTTGACTTCACATTCCAGGATGTCTAGGTCATGAAGATCTTTTTTGTATAGTTCTTCTGTGTATTCTTGCCACCTCTTTTTAATATCTTTTCCTGGATTGGAATTCAAATTTTAAAGCATTAACAAGAATTTTAACTCAATAACAGTAATAAGGATAACACTTTGTCCTTCCCTGTAAAGGACACCATGAGAGTGAGAGGCATCTCTAGTTCTTATGAAAGACAGTTTTATGTACTTTAAAACTGCAATTTTTCATTTCTGTTGCCAGTGCCAGAGAAGTTTGATTTGTAGTCCATGAGGCAAAACAATGATCATAAAGTTTGGTCCAATCTATGTGATTACAGGATATGATTTAAAAATTTGTCCAATATAGATTTATAGAGGTGGCTTTATAATAATTAAAAGAAATAGCAACTTGAAGATATTCCTACATATAATATCCATCATCTTCTGCAAAACCCTCTGCTATGAAGAATATTTTTGGTTTTTTAATAAGGTAATGAAAGCATGAAATTAAAAGTTACAGCACATTACCTTTGGCGTATCTTTAAAATTGCATTTACAATGTTGTACTTACAAATCGCTAAGTTTATGAGACATTCTTATGTGATCGCCATCTGTTGATGACAGGGAACATACACTTTTGTCTTTGTATTTCTAGTACCAGGCACTGTGATTGAAAAATATTTTATATTAACAAAGCATGTGAAGTGAATTACCTTATTCAAGCTGACTGCTTCAGGCCAACAGTAGAATTCTTATGCAGGGAGATTATTTCTACATATTTAAGTGCTACTATAAGTCAACTACAGGGCTTCCCAGGTGTTGCTAGTTGTAAAGAACCTGTCTTCCAATGCTGGAAACACAAGAGACACAGGTTTGATTTCTGGGTTGGAAAGATTCCTAAGAGGAGGCATGTCAACTCACTCCACTATTCTTGCTTGGAGAATCCCATGGAGAGAGGAGCCTGGTGGGATACAGTCCATCAGGTCTCAAAGAGTTGAACATGACTGAAGTGACTTAGCACTCAGTTAACTAACTTTTTACATGAAAGAAAAACCTTCTTATTATGCTCTCCAGATATTAAATTATGCTTTAAGAATACTAGATGAATTTTTAGAAGAGGATATTTTAAATTCATGTGATATATCTCTGTTTAAATTTATTTTGTAAACGAGGTAGTAGGTATTTAAATGATTGGAAAAATGTATTTGAAATACTTTGCTTGACTATTTTAATCTCCTGAAATTAAAAGGAAATGCAGTGCTATGTATACACACACACACAAACACAAATGTATATTTTTCAAGAATATTCAGAATGTCCAAACTACAAGAAAAGAGCTCTCTGGCAATTAGACAAGGCTTTGAAACTGTGATTAAAATTTTGAGCATTTAATAAATTATGTAAGCCCTATAACATTTGTAGAGATCAATGTAATTAATGTTTCTTTCTTTGTACAGATGAGAATTTAATGTAAGATAGCTTCTCATCTCAGTTGTTCATAGGAAGAGATTTTCATCATTTAAAAAAGATATCAGTTCAGTTCAGTGGCTCAATTGTGTCCGACTCTTTGAGACCCCATGGACTGAAGCTCGCCAGGCTTCCCTGTCCATCACCAACTTCAAAGCTTTCTCAAACTCATGTCCATTGAGTTAGTGATGCCATCCAACCATCTCATCCTCTGTTGTCCCCTTCTCCTCCCATCTTCAATCTCTCCCAGCATGATGGTCTTTTCCAATGAGTCACTTCTTCACATCATGTGGCCAAAGTATTGGAGCTTCAGCTTCAGCATCAGTCCTTCTAATAAGTATTCAGGACTGATCTCCTTTCGGGTGGACTGGTTGGATATCCACGCAGTCCAAGGGAGTCTTGAGTCTACTCCAAAACCACAGCTAAAAAGCATCTATTGTTCAGTACTCAGCTTTCTTTATAATCCAACTCTCACATCCATACATGTCTACTGGAAAAAAACATAGCTTTGATTAGATGGATCTTTGTTGGCAAAGTAATATGTCTGTTTTTTAATATACTGTCTAGCTTGGTGATAACTTTTCTTTCAAGGAGCAAGTGTCTTTTAATTTCATGGCTGCGGTCATGATCTGTAGTGACTTTGGAGGACAAGAAAATAAAGTCTGTCACTGTTTCCATTCTTTCCCCATCTATTTGCCATGAAGCAATGAGACCAGATGCCATAATCTTAGTTTCCTGAATGTTGAGTTTTAAGCCAACTTTTTCACTCTCCTCTTTCACTTTCATCAAGAGGCTCTTTAGTTCTTCACTTTCTGCCATAAGTGTGGTGTCATCATCTGCATATCTGAGGTTATTGATATTTCTCTTGGCAATCTTACTTCCAGCTTGTGCTTCATCCAGTCCAGCATTTCTCATGATATATTCTGCACATAAGTTAAATAAGCAGGGTGAAAATATACAGCCTTAATGTACTCTTTTCCAGATCTGGAACCAGTCTGTTGTTCCATGTCCAGTTCTGTTGCTTCTTTACCTGCATACAAATTTCTCAGGTGGTAGGTCAGGTAGTCTGGTATTCCCATCTTTTGAAGAATTTTCCACAGTTTGCTGTGATCCACAAAGTAAAAGGCATAGTTGATAAAGCAGAAGTAGATGTTTTTCTGGAACTCTCACTTTTTCAGTGTTCCAATGGTTGCTGCAATTTGATCTCTGGTTCCTCTGCCTTTTCTAAATCCAGCTTGAACATTTGGAAGTTCACAGTTCACATACTGTTGAAGCCTCATTTGGAGGATTTTGAGCATTACTTTGCTAACATGTGAGATGACTACAATTGTGCACTCATTTTGAGCATTTGAGCATTCTTTGGCATTGCCTTTCTTCTGGGATTGGAATAAAAACTGACCTTTTTCAATCCTGTGGCCACTGCTGAGTTTTCCAAATTTGCTGGCATATTGAGTGCAGCACTTTCACAGCATTATTTTTTAGGATTTGAAATAGCTGAACTGTCATTGGGGAGTGTGCAGTAAATATCATCTCCTTTCACACTCAGCTTTAATTTTGAATGTTATGTTTTCTATTTTAATCTTAGAAATCAGGGAAAATATCCCATATTTTAGAGCCTAGGAATCTGCAAATATGAAATGTTTTTTTATAGCAGTGGAAATCCATGGGAAGTGTTTCATTGACTGCTCATTTGTTTGTTGTTAAAGATTATCAATCCGAAAGACTCAAATTACTTCTTAAGGAATACAGAAGTACGATTGCTTACAGGTTAAACCATCCAAAACTGGGTGGAAGTATCTTTAGGAAAGATAGCTTTTCCTAACTTGGAGACCATCAAAGGGGGTGAGATAAATTAGAAAATGAAGTAGCACTGGCTTGAACATCACATCAATTTGCTAGTAAACCTGGAAGCCTTTGCTCATTTTTATATGTGGCCACTGGATTCACAGCTTGACTGGTTGTACAACACCACTAAACAGAGCATTCCACAATCCAACTGAGGAAGATAATGTCAGGAAAGCAAGAATGAATACTGAGAACCCATAGGAATCAGTGAGAATTATGCAATTTTTAAAACTATGTTCTGGGTTGTTTTCTTTGGGGGGAAAATTATTTATTTATTTATTTGATTTGATTGCCTAGATCTTGATGGCTGATGTAGGTTTTTGTGTGTGTGTCTTGCAGACTTCTCTCTGGTTGTAGCCTGCAAGCTTAGTTGCCCTGAGGTATGTGGGCAACTAAGTTCCCTCATCAGGGACTGAATCCACATCCCCTCCATCGGAAGATGGATTTTTAATCACTGGACCATCAGGGAAGTCCCTCTGGATTATTTTTTGACTGGTATTCATTGCAAGTTAAAAATTTAAACCTTAAAGTAACCAAAGAGCCAACTAGAGGCATATAAGTTAGTTTGAATTTTATATAAGATAGTTGTCACTATGTACAGCCCAGAAATTTATAGTATTCTACATTCTGTTTTCCAGTGTCCTTAGTTCCTATTTCATGAGGTTCTTTGTGTTAAAACTCATTTATTTCATCTACAAAAGCAAAAATCTGCACAAAGTCCTATAGAAAATCCAAACATGTTTTCATATTATTTTGGACCCATTATCACTTCATAGAGTCACATGTAATGTAAACAACATTTATTTTATACTCAGATTTTGTTTCAAATGTTTCATTTTTCTATTTTGATCTCAGACACGATAGAAAATGTGTCACAGAAATTTAAAGTCTAAAGATCAACAAATACGAAATTTCTATCTTTTGTAGAAATGGAAATCCATGAAAAGTGTTTTATTGAGTTAATTTCACAACATAATAAATATCTTCTGTCACAACCTTATTATTTTACAAATGAGAAAAAAAAAGACACAAATGTGTGTAGATTTTTTTCCCTCTAGTTGAGCATTTTTCCTCCCTTCTAATTTTTCTCCTTTTCTCTTTATTCAATATTTATTTTACAGGCAGGTTTTTACCTATTATTTATCATGATGTGCTAATCTTATATTTTCTTTCTTTCTTTCTTTCTTTTAATTTTTTATTTTTACTTTATTTTACTTTACAATACTGTATTCGTTTTGCCATACATTGACATGAATCCACCACAGGTGTACATGCGTTCCCAAACATGAACCCCCCTCCCACCTCCCTCCCCATAACATCCCTCTGGGTCCTCCCCTTGCACCAGCCCCAAGCGTCCTGTATCCTGCATCGGACATAGACTGGCGATTCGTTTCTTACATGATAGTATATATGTTTCAATTCCATTCTCCCAAATCATCCCACCCTCTTCCTCTCTCTCAGAGTCCAAAAGTCCGCTCTACACATCTGTGTCTCTTTTGCTGTCTCGCATACAGGGTCATCATTGCCATCTTTCTAAATTTCATATATATGTGTTAGTATACTCTATTGGTGTTTTTTCTTCTGGCTTACTTCACTCTGTATAATATTGATATTTCTCTCTGCCTTTTGTGTATGTGTACTCAGGAAATAACCATTCCTTAGTTTTCCTAAGAATACCTTCTGGGGAAAGTAGCCCAGGAGAAGATTACTATGGCATGTCAAACAATGAAAGTCATTATGGTTTATCAATGCAAAACTGCTTTCATAATTTCATTCAGATTGAAATGTTCTTATTTATATTGGCATAATTCTCTAATTTTCCACATAGGCCTAATTGCAACCCCAGATACACTTTGTTCAAATATCAATTTTTATTTAACCTGAGGAAATAAAATATTCAAAATCTATAAATCACAGGAGTGCTAGTATGCCATGTTTTAGGAAGCGTTTTGGTAAATGGCAATTATAAATTCAAATCTCCATTAAAAAACTTCAATATCAATTTATGAATGATGTAAAATCATACTTCCATCCTAAATAATGTCCTTCCCTTCAAGAATATCCATTTATTAAAAGATTCTATTATATCCCAATTTTAGATTTTTTTTCCCTAAGAGAATCATACCATAAATTTTTAAAATTTCAATGGAATAGACAGTTGTCTAGAAAAAAATATGGAGAAAGAGAATTGTAACATTGCTTACTCATTAAACAAATTGAATCAATAATTAAAATTATTCAAGAAGGTAATCCAAAATATTACTTTGTCCCCATATATTTTATGGGCTAATTTTGCCAAAACTTAAAGTGATAGAAATAGATGGAAGAAGATCAAAAATACTTATTTCATGAAATTATTATCTTGACATCAAAATTATGTAATAAATCTACTAAAATATATATTTAAAGGGCACTCTTGCTGATGAATGTAGGTGCAGATATCCTAAACAAAATGTCAGTTAACAAACATTACAAAATTATAAGAAAAAAAAAAAAAACTTAGAACACATATGTACACTGACTCTCTAATAGACTGGTAGTAGAGTGTGTGATAAAACCACTTTAGAAAAATATGTCTAAGAAAATTTATAGCAGCAATATTAAAAATTAACAAAATTTTAAACAAAATATGAGTTAACAGTAATATGAATAGTAGTGGAATTATATTCAAACTATAAAGACTATATGGCAATGAACTTACTATGAAAAATAATGAACTTACTATGTGAGTAAACATGACTCTCAGAGAAAGAGTGAAGCAAATGACACAAAAGAGTATATACATGCTATATAACTCACTTTATAAAATGGTCAAAACAGGTGAAACTAAGCTATGCTTCAAAAGAATACTGATTACTTTGTGGAGGTGATGACTGGGATGGGCCACTCAAGAGGCATGTGGAGTGTTACCCAGTTTCTGTATTTTTACCTATGAATTGGTTCACAGATGGGCAAAGTTTCATGGAGCAGTACACTTAAGATAGACACACTTTATAAATTGCATATCATATGTTGCACTTCAATAAAACTTTTAAAGAGAAGAAAAAGAAAATGAAGGAAGAATATACAAATAAATATATTAAACAAATGACAGCCTGAGAAAAATGTAGTATATTCATGTATCCAGATTACATTATTAAAAAAGGAAATATGGAAAACAGCACACAATACAAGCCCTCTCACATCAAATAGAAAATAGTTTATATAAAAAGAGGTTGCATGAACAAACAAAACAATGATTTGGGATAAAAGTTACTCAATCCACTAGAAATCAGAAAACTGCACATTAAAAGGAACACAACCACTAGATTATTAAAATTAAGCCCAAATTAGGTCTGGCAGTAGTACATGACTAGAGTGTAAATTGGTATTGCTTTGAAGAAAAATTTAGCAATATCTTATGAAATTTCAAATGTACATGCCCTGTGGTCCTGAAATTCCATTTCTATATCTAGAAAAATACTGAGAATAATATTCAAGAGAATATTTATATGCACATTTGCTGCATTATTATTCAAATTAGAAGAAAAAAACACATTAAGTATCAAATTTCTTAATGTATAAATAGATATATTTTCCCACATTTGATTTTACACAACAATAAAGAATTTTAGTATATTCATAGTATATGCATAGTTTTAGGTACATTTTAAAAATTGTGAATGAATAACATAAAAGCTAAATGAGATTCATGACACATCTCTGTAATTTTTACATGTTAATATAAATTTAAGCACAGTATTTAAAAATAATTTTAAAAAATAAAGTAAATAATTAAAAAATTTAAAGACATTCACAGATATCTATCAATATGAAAATATATTTACAAAGTATTTGAAAGACATATATTTAAAGTATGCCAAGCAACATGTTGATGCATGTGCATGTCAATGGGAGGCTAGAGAATAGGATTAGGGGTATCAGATGCAGAGAGAAAATTGAAAGCAATGTAGAATTAAACAATAAACAACAGAATTGGAAACTTCCAGTCTGTCAAGTTGAAGTAGCCCCATTCCTCCTATATCTTTTTATAACTAACAACAACAACAAAAAAAGTTTTTGCAAAAAAAAAAAAAATAGCACAACAAGCATCAGGACACTCTGACAGGTAGAAAGAAGAAAATAGACCTTCTAGTCAATCCTGAGACTTTTCTTGATGAATTTCTAATGGCAATGGATTTTCTCAGTGGTGCCCATGTATCCCAGACAAGGTTTTGCGATAGTCTGTAATGTAAAACCACCAAAAAGGCATCAATTCAGTTCAGTTCAGTTCAGTCGCTCAGTCGTGTCTGACTCTTTGAGACCCCATGAATCGCAGCACGCCAGGCCTCCCTGTCCATCACCAACTCCCAGAGTTCACTCAGACTCACGTCCATCGAGTCGGTGATGCCATCTAGCCATCTCATCCTCTGTCGTCCCCTTTTCCTCCTGCCCCCAATCCCTCCCAGCGTCAGAGTCTTTTCCAATGAGTCAACTCTTCGCATGAGGTGGCCAAAGTACTGGAGCTTCAGCTTTAGCATCATTGCATCCAAAGAACACCCAGGGCTGATCTCCTTCAGAATGGACTCGTTGGATCTCCTTGCAGTCCAAGGGACTCTCAAGAGTCTTCTCCAACACCACAATTCAAAAGCATCAATTCATCGGCACTCAGCTTTCTTCACAGTCCAACTCTCACATCCATACATGACCACAGGAAAAACCATAGCCTTGACTAGATGGACCTTAGTGGGCAAAGTAATGTCTCTGCTTTTGAATATACTGTCTAGGTTGGTCATACCTTTTCTTCCAAGGAGTAAGCGTCTCTTAATTTCATGGCTGCAATCACCATCTGCAGTGATTTTGGAGCCCCAAAAAATGAAGTCTGACACTGTTTCTACTGTTTCCCCATCTATTTCCCATGAAATGATGGGACCGGATGCCATGATCTTCGTTTTCTGAATGTTGAGCTTTAAGCCAACTTTTTCCTTCTCCTCTTTCACTTTCATCAAGAGGCTTTTTAGTTCCTCTTCACTTTCTGCCATAATGGTGGTGTCATCTGCATATCTAAATTTATTGATATTTCTCCCAGCAATCTTTATTCCAGCTTGTGTTTCTTCCAGCCCAACGTTTCTCATGATGTACTCTTCATAGAAGTTAAATAAGCAGGGTGACAATATACAGCCTTGACGTACTCCTTTTCCTATTTGGAACCAGTCTGTTGTTCCATGTCCAGTTCTAACTGTTGCTTCCTGACCTGCGTACAGATTTCTCAAGAGGCAGGTCAGGTGGTCTGGTATTCCCATCTGTATCAGAATTTTCCACAGTTTATTGTGATCCACACAGTCAAAGGCTTTGGCATAGTCAATAAAGCAGAAATAGATGTTTTTCTGGAACTCTCTTCCTTTTTCCATGATCCAGCAGATGTTGGCAATTTGATCTCTGGTTCCTCTATCTTTTGTAAGTCCAGTTTGAACATCAGGAAGTTCACAGTTCATGTATTGCTGAAGCCTGGCTTGGAGAATTTTGAGCATTACTTTACTAGCATGTGAGATGAGTGCAATTGTGTGGTAGTTTGAGCGTTCTTTGGCATTGCCTTTCTTTGGGGTTGGAATGAAAACTGACTTTTTCCAGTCCTGTGGCCACTGCTGAGTTTTCCAAATTTGCTAGCATATTGAGTGCAACACTTTCACAGCATCATCTTTCTGGCTTGAAACAGCTCAAATGGAATTTCATCACCTCCACTAGCTTTGTTCGTACTGATGCTTCCAAAGGCCCACTTGACTTCACATTCCAAGATGTCTGGCTCTAGATGAGTGATCACACCATCATGATTATCTGGGTCGTGAAGATCTATTTGGTACAGTTCTTCTGTGTATTCTTGCCACCTCTTCTTAATATCTTCTGCTTCTATTAGGTCCATATCATTTCTGTCCTTTATTGAGCCCATCTTTGCATGAAATGTTCCCTTGGTATCTCTAATTTTCTTGAAGAGATCGCTGTTGTTTTCCTCTATTTCTTTGCATTGATCGCTGAAGAAGGCTTTCTTATCTCTTCTTGCTATTCTTTCAAACTCTGCATTCAGTTGCTTATATCTTTTCTTTTCTCCTTGGCTTTTCACCTCTCTTCTTTTCACAGCTATTTGTAAGGCCTCCCCAGACAGCCATTTTGCTTTTTTGCATTTCTTTTCCATGGGGATGGTCCTGATCCCTGTCTCCTGTACAATGTCATGAACCTCATTCCATAGTTCATCAGGCACTCTATCTATCAGATCTAGGCCCTTAAATCTATTTCTCATTTCCACTGTATAATCATAAAGGATTTGAGGCCAGTGGCGGCCTGGAGGAGATGCCCAGCATTCTAGGTCAGAGGCGGCGGCCAGGAGGAGCTATCCCACTTCTGAGGTCCCTCGTCCAAGGTCAGGGGCAGCCAGGAGAGGCTTCCTCGCGCCTGAGGCCAGGGGTGGTGACCCTGAGAAGCCACCCCGAGCCTGAGGCCAGGGGCGGCAGCTGGGAGGAGCCACCCACGCCCGAGGCCAGGGCCGGCGGCAGGGAGGAGCAACCTGAGGAGTGGTGGCTGCGCAGGAACAGGAGGGCCTAGAGGAGCTATCCTATGTTGAAGGTGAGGAACGGCGGAGGTAAGGAGATACCCCTCATCCAAGGTAAGGAGCAGCAGCTGTGCCTTGCTGGAGCAGCCATGAAGAGATACCCCACACACAAGTTAAGAGAAACCCAAGTAAGATGGTAGGTGTTGCAAGAGGGCATCAGAGGGCAGACACACTGAAACCATACTCACAGAAAACTAGTCAATCTAATCACACTAGGACCACAGCCTTGTCTAACTTAAGGAAACCAAGCCATGCCTGTGGAGCAACTCAAGACAGGTCATGGTGGAGAGGTCTGACAGAATGTGGTCCACTGGAGAAGGGAATGGCAAGCCACTTCAGTATTCTTGCCTTAAGAACCCCATGAACAGTATGAAAAGGCAAAATGATAGGATACCAAAAGAGGAACTCCCCAGGTCATTAGGTGCCCAATATGCTACTGGAGATCAGTGGAGAAATAGCTCCAGAAAGAATGAAGGGATGGAGCCAAAGCAAAAGCAATACCCAGTTGTGGATGTGACTGGTGATAGAAGCAAGATCCAATGCTGTAAAGAGCAATATTGCATAGGAACTTGGGATGTCAGGTCCATGAATCAAGGCAAATTGGAAGTGGTCAAACAAGAGATGGCAAGGGTGAACATTGACATTCTAGGAATCAGTGAACTAATATGGACTGGAATGGGTGAATTTAACTCAGATGACCATTATATCTACTACTGCAGGCAGGAATCCCTCAGAAGAAATTGAGTAGCCATCATGGTCAACAAAAGAGTCTGAAATGCAGTGCTTGGATGCAATCTCAAAAACGACAGAATGATCTCTGTTCGTCTCCAAGGCAAACCATTCAATATCACAGTTATCCATGTCTATGCCCCAACCAGTAACGCTGAAGTTGAACGGTTCTATGAACACCTACAAGACCTTTTAGAAATAACACCCCAAAAAAGATGTCCTTTTTTGGACTGGAATGCAAAAGTAGGAAGTCAAGAAACACCTGGAGTAACAGGCAAATTTGGCCTTGGAATGCAGAATGAAGCAGAGCAAAGACTAATAGAGTTTTTCCAAGAAAATGCACTGGTCATAGCAAACACCCTCTTCCAACAACACAAGAGAAGACTCTACACATGGACATCACCAGATGGTCAACACCGAAGTCAGATTGATTATATTCTTTGCAGCCAAAGATGGAGAAGCTCTATAGCGTCAACAAAAACAAGACCAGGAGCTGACTGTGGCTCAGATCATGAACTCCTTATTACCAAATTCAGACTCAAATTGAAGAAAGTAGGGAAAACCGCTAGACCATTCAGGTATGACCAAAAAGGCATAGGCAAAGAAAATTCCAAGAAAAAAACGTTTTTCCCTACTAAACCCCCACTCAAACAACATAAAAACTTTTTGGCAACAGTACCCTAATTTCAGCCAACAGCAATGGTGAAACTACATCACCTCCCCTGAGGTTTCAGTGAACCAGTTGGAGAGTTGAGCTTCCAACCAATCCTCCTGCCTCCTTGAAGCAAGTGATGTTTCAATTTCCCTGACTGGTGGTTTCTGTACGACCCAGTGGGCAGCAGATATTCTATCCCTCACTTGTCAGAATCAGATGGCTCTGTGATCCTCCACTCCTACTCAGTAATGATGAGACATAACAAGGCAGTCTCTGCGAAGCTTCACCTTCCCCCCATCCCCACGCACACACATACATGCACACACACACACACACACAGTCAGTGGAACTTGTATGGAACTGAGACTTTTTACCTACTCGGTGTTAAATAAACTGAACAAGGTTATACAGATCAGAGATATCAAGCCCATCACTTTCCCTTCTCCATTGTGTCAGCAAGGCTTATTATGAGGCTGAACCTCCACACTCACCTGGCAGGAACAAGACTGAGCAAGCATTGTGATGTACAGTTCTACCCTCCCCTGGTATCAGTGAGAACTTTTCACCCACAATGGTCATCAGTGAGGTAGGGCAAGATGGCACTTCACTTCTCCCTTCCCCTGGTGTCATTGGATAGGGGAGGGAAAACAGCAAGGAGGCAGTGAGCTGAGTTCCTATCTCACCCTGTAGCATCAAAGCTTGTCAGCCCTCCATATTCCCATCCCCCCACCCATTTTCTTTGCAGGACAGGCCCACAGGGAGAAAAAAAGTAGCTACAATTGGCATCCACATTAACCAGGCAAGTGTCAGTGGGGGTAAGGGGCAGCTAAACTTCTGTGCCACCTGTCTGTAATGGGGCAGCATGAGTCAGTGCTCTACTTTTGCTGGGGTGGTTTTGCCAGGTCCAGCAGGAAGCTCAACACACAAGCCTGCAAAATCTTCACTTATATAAAATAGAGGGATTACCCACTAAAAACAAGATTGAATAGGATCATGCGTCTCCTAATAGAATGTCCAAAAATTTCAGAATAGAATAAAAAAAATCACTCTTAACATCTTAATATCTTGAACCAAAAATAAATAAATAAATAAAAATAAGAAAAGCTAATTAATGTCAAAATCCATGTTAAACCATTAAACAGATGTTATAATTATCTGACAAGGATTTTAAACTAGTCATCACAAAAATGCTTCAGCAAACATTTATGGATTCATTTGAAAAAATAGAAACTCTTAGGAATGAAATCAAAGTTAAAAAAAGAACCAATGAGAATCATAGAATTGAAAACTATAAAATCAAAATAAAAGTCTCAGTTTGCTCAGAGATCAGTGGAAATGGAAGAGGATAAGACCAGTGAAACTGACAATAATTCAATATAACTTGGCCAATTTAAAAAGAGAAAGGGAAAGTGAGATCAAAACATATTTGAAGAAGTAATGATTAAAAACTTCTCAAACTTGGTCAAAACCAAATTTAATCTAAAATCACACTTACACAAAAATTAACTTAAAATGGATCACAGATTTATGCAGAAACTGCAAAATTGATTATTTTACACAAAATTATAAGAAGAAAGAGTCAGGATATAGGTTTAAGCAATAAAAGGTCTTATACTTGGTGCCAAAAACTATCCATTAAGAGAAAAATTTTTGTTTAACCTTATTAAATTAAAAACTAGTATGTGAAAACCCTTCTGAGAAGAAGTAAAAGGCAAGTAACACCCTGAGAGAAAGTATTTGCAAACCAAATATCCAACAAAGCATTTATATCTGGAATATATAAAGAACTTTTCAAACCCCATGTAACAAACAAACAAAATCAGTTAGAATATAGTCAAAAGACATGAGAAGGCACTTCACACACACACATGCATGTGTGCCAAGTTGCTTCAGTTGTGTCTGATTCTTTGCAACCCCGTGGACTGTAGCCCACCAGGCTCCCCTCTGCCCATGGGGTTCTCCAGACAAGAATATTGGAATGGGTTGCCATTTCCTGTTCCAGTTTTTTATATATAGTAGAGTATATATAAAGAAGAAATGGCAACCCACTCCGATAGTCTTGCCTGTAAAATCCCACGGAAAGAGGAACCTGGTGGCCTATAGTACATGGGATTGCAAAGAGTCACACAACACTGAGTGACTGAACTGCAGCAGCAGCATGTATATGTTAATTCCAAACTCCTAATTTTGTCATGGCCCCAAACCAGAAACAACATTCAATGGATAAGTCATTAAATAAGGGTGGTGCATCTATTCCATGCAACACTAGTAATATGTTCCATGATGGTGGATGTGGCTATAGAAGATCAAGATGAGAGATGCTTTTGGTGATGGAGTTGATCTGTACCTTGACTGTATCAATGAAAATGTACTACCTATGGTGTTGTACTATAGTTTTATAAGTTATTACCATTCAGGAGACTGGATAAAAAGTGCATGTGCTATATCAGTATCATTTCTTAAAAGTCCATGTGAATTTATAGTATTCTTAAAAATATCAATTAAAATATGTATTTTTGTGTTCACAATTATTATAACCTTCATTGAGCTGATGATTAAGGTCAATTAAATTCCATGCATTTAAGTTTCATAAGAGAAGTAATGGATAGAGATAGACCTTTTATATTTAAATTAGCTCCAGTTCAAATATATATATGTTTATATTGGAAACATAAAATAATCATCCAGGTTTTTTCCATTTCAGAACCTAAGGTCAATATCTTTTTTCCCATTGGAAACCAAACCAAACCAAAAAAAGAAAGAAAGAATGCAAACAAGGACACAAAACAAATAGTAACAACACAGCAGCAACAACACAGCAGCAGCAACAACAACAACAACAACAATACAAGGGCTACATGAATCTGCATCCCAAAATCAGTTTTTCCTGTAAACTGTTAGAATGTGTTTCCCATACTTGGAAAACACATCCTTTTCACACTAAGGCTTATCACAACCTCACCTAGCGCCAGGCTCACCTGATGACCCCAGTTGCCTAGTCTGTTGCCAGACTGATTGTATGGACCCCAACTTGGGCAAGACTCAATTTCTCAGGTGATACCACCTGACTCAATGTGGAAGGTTCTCTTCCTGTTTGGGTTCACATAACCAACAACAAAGTTAATGCTGAGACTGAAACAGCACAAGCTTCATTCACTGGCCAGACAATACAGAGGCAGGAACTTAGTTTGCAAACCAGCTTCTCCTCACTGGGGACAATCAAAGCAAGATTTAAAAGGCAAGGTTAATGAAGGGGAGGTATATATATGTATATGCATATGTATATGTGTGTGTATATATATATATATATATTTTTTTTTTTCCCTGTGAAAAGACTGTGTTCTTGGAACTGGGAGGCCATCTCTTTTTCTGCCTTCTCATGGCCCCTTGATGTTCAGGTCCAAAGCTTGTTAAACCATCATGGCACAAATGGGCAGAGATCTTACTATTATAATGAGATGGTAATGAGCTGTGGGCAACCTCAGTCCTACAATTGTAGCTAAATAGGCTTTCATCAGTTTTCTTGTAGTCTGTCTTGTTCCTGTGATACAAACACAACTAGAGGTCTTTGCTCCAATATGGCAGAGTAAAAGGACTTGCACTCATCTTCTCCTATGAGAACTCCAAAATTACAACTCATTGCTGAACCATCATCAATAGGAAAATGTTGTATCTCACTAAAAAATGATACCCCATGTCCAAGGGCAA